>NW_026734327.1:0-600000 GCF_949786415.1 Peromyscus eremicus | reverse complement strand
GCTACTGTTCTTGTCTGTTTCCTAAGCAGAGTTGAACTAGATATTGCCCGTGTGTGTAGGAAGCACAGTTCTTTTGTTCTGAGCAAGCTCACTATTCTGGCCCTATAGGAAACACAGTAGAGTAGAAGAGTGCTCTTTTCTCAAAAGCAGAGAGTGTTTCTTGTAAGACAAGCTAGCGTTTCTTTCCCATCCTAAATGGAGTTGAATCACATGCAGTTTCTGGTCCTATGAGCAAGAGTTGTTTTCTGGTAAGAAGAGTCACTATTGCGCTCCCATTGTCATACACAGGGCAAATAGCACTGGCGTCTGTTCCCAGCAAGTACATTGTATGGGACTGAAGAGGATCTACTGTTCTTGTCAGTTTCCTAAGCAGAATTGAACTAGATACGGCCGTGTGTGTAGGAAGCACAGTTCTTTTGTTCTGAGCAAGCTCACTGTTCTGGCCCTAAAAGAAACAGAGTAGAGTAGAAGAGTGCTCTTTTCTCAAAAGCAGAGTGTGTTTCTTGTAAGGAGAGCTAGCTTTTGTTTCCAAGTCCTAAATGGAGTTGAATCCCATGCAGTTTCTGGTACTACGAGCAAGAGTTGTTTTCTGGTAAGAAGAGTCACTATTGCGCTCCCATTGCCATATACAGTGCAAATAGCTCTCACGTCTGTTCCCAGAAATTTCAGTGTATTGGACTGAAGAGGAGCTACTGTTCTTGTCAGTTTCCTAAGCAGAGTTGAACTAGATATGGCCCGTGTGTGTAGGAAGCACAGTTCTTTTGTTCAGAGCAAGCTCACTGTTTGGACCCCAAAGGAAACACAGAAGAGTAGAAGAGTGCTCTTTTCTCAAAAGCAGAGTGTGTTTCTTGTAAGGCTAGCTAGCGTTTGTTTCGCAGTCCTAAAGGGAGTTGAATCACATGCAGTTTCTGGTCCTACGAGCAAGAGTTATTTTCTGTAAGGAAAGTCATTATTGCGCTCCCCTTGCCACACACATTGCAAATAGCACTGGAGTCTGTTCCCAGAAAGTACAGTGTATTGGACTGAAGAGGAGCTACTGTTCTTGTCAGTTTCCTAAGCAGAGTTGAACTAGATATGGCCCGTGTGTAGGAAGCACAGTTCTTTTGTTCAGAGCAAGCTCACTGTTTGGACCCCAAAGGAAACACAGAAGAGTAGAAGAGTGCTCTTTTCTCAAAAGCAGAGTGTGTTTCTTGTAAGGCTAGCTAGCGTTTGTTTAGCAGTCCTAAATGGAGTTGAAACACATGCAGTTTCTGGTCCTACGAGCAAGAGTTGTTTTCTGGTAAGAAGAGTCACTATTGCGCTCCCATTGTCATACACAGTGCAAATAGCACTCGCGTCTCTTCCCATTAAGTATAGTGTATTGGACTGAAGAGGAGCTACTGTTCTTGTCAGTTTCCTAAGTAGAGTTGAACTAGATATGGCTCGTGTGTGTAGGAAGCACAGTTCTTTTGTTCTGAGCAAGCTCACTGTTCGGACCCCATAGGAAACAATGTAGAGTAGAAGAGTGCTCTTTTCTCAGAAGCCAGAGTGTGTTTCTGGTAAGGCGAGCTAGCGTTTGTTTCACAGTCTATATCTAGTTGAATCACATGCAGTTTCTGGTCCTATGAGCAAGAGTTGTTTTCTGGTAAGAAGAGTCACTATTGAGCTCCCATTGTCATACACAGGGCAAATAGCACTGGTGTCTGTTCCCAGCAAGTACAGTGTATTGAACTGAAGAGGAGCTACTGTTCTTGTCAGTTTCCTAAGCAGAGTTGAACTAGATATAGCCCGTGTGTGTAAGAAGCACAGTTCTTTTGTTCTGAGCAAGCTCACTATTCTGGCCCTATAGGAAAAACAGTAGAGTAGAAGAGTGCTCTTTTCTCAAAAGCAGAGAGTGTTTCTTGTAAGACGAACTAGCGTTTCTTTCCCACCCTAAATGGAGTTGAATCACATGCAGTTTCTGGTCCTATGAGCAAGTGTTGTTTTCTGGTAAGAAGAGTCACTATTGCGCTCCCATTGTCATACACAGGGCAAATAGCACTGGCGTCTTTTCCCAGCAAGTACAGTGTATGGGACTGAAGAGGATCTACTGTTCTTTTCAGTTTCCTAAGCAGAATTGAACTAGATATGGCCGTGTGTGTAGGAAGCACAGTTCTTTTGTTCTGAGCAAGCTCACTGTTCTGGCACTATAGGAAACACAGTAGAGTAGAAGAGTGATCTTTTCTCAAAAGCAGAGTGTGTTTCTTGTAAGGCGAGATAGCGTTTGTTTCACAGTCCTAAATGGAGTTGAATCACATGCAGTTTCTGGTCCTACGAGCAAGAGGTTTTTTCTGGTATGAAGAGTCACTATTGAGCTCCCATTGTCATACACAGGGCAAACAGCGCTGGCGTCTGTTCCCAGCAAGTACAATGTATTGGACGGAAGAGGAGCTACTGTTCTTGTCAGTTTCCTAAGCAGAGTTGAACTAGATATAGTCCGTGTGTGTAGGAAGCACAGTTCTTTTGTTCTGAGCAAGCTCACTATTCTGGCCCTATAGGAAACACAGTAGAGAAGAAGAGTGCTCTTTTCTCAAAAGCAGAGGGTGTTTCTTGTAAGGCGAGCTAGCGTTTGTTTCCCGTACTAAATGGAGTTGAATCACATGCAGTTTCTGGTCCTAGGAGCAACAGTTGTTTTCTGGTAAGAAGAGTCACTATTGCGCTCCCATTGTCATACTCAGGGCAAATAGCACTGGCGTCTGTTCCCAGCAAGTACAGTGTATGGGACTGAAGAGGATCTACTGTTCTTGTCAGTTTCCTAAGCAGAATTGAACTAGATATATCCATGAGTGTAGGAAGCACAGTTCTTTTGTTCTGAGCAAGCTCACTGTTCTGGCCCTAAAAGAAACACAGTAGAGTAGAGGAGTGCTCTTTTCTTAAAAGCGGAGTGTGTTTCTTGTAAGGAGAGCTAGCTTTTGTTTCGCAGTCGAAAATGGAGTTGAACCCCATGCAGTTTCTGGTACTACGAGCAAGAGTTGTTTTCTGGTAAGAAGAGTCACGATTGCGCTCCCATTGCCATATACAGTGCAAATAGCTCTCACGTCTGTTTCCAGAAATTTCAGTGTATTGGACTGAAGAGGTGCTACTGTTCTTGTCTGTTTCCTAAGCATGGTTGAACTAGATATTGCCCGTGTGTGTAGGAAGCACAGTTCTTTTTTTCTGAGCATGCTCACTGTTCGGATCCCATATGAAACACAGTAGAGTAGAAGAATGCTCTTTTCTCAAAAGAGGAGTGTGTTTATTTTAATGCAATCTAGAGTTTGTTTCCCAGTTCTAAATAGAGTTGAATCACTTGCAGTTTCTGGTCCTAGGAGCAAGAGTTATTTTCTGGTAAGGAAAGTCATTATTGCGCTCCCGTTGCCACACACAGTGCAAATAGCACTCACGTCTGTTCCCATCAAGTACCGTGTATTAGACTGAGGAGGAGCTACTGTTCTTGTCAGTTTCCTAAGCAGAGTTGAACTAGATATAGCCCGTGTGTGTAGTAACCACAGTTCTTTTGTTCTGAGCAAGCTCACTGTTCGGACTCCATAGGAAACACAGTAGTGTAGAAGAGTGCTCTTTTTCAAAAGCAGAGTGTGTTTCTTGTAAGGCGAGCTAGTGCTTGTTTCCCAGTCTGAAATGGAGTTGAATCCCATGCAGTTTCTGTTCCTACGAGCAAGAGTTCTTTTCAGGTAAGAAGAGTCACTATTGCGATTCCATTACCATATACAGTGCAAATAGCTCTCGCGTCTGTTCCCAGCAAGTACAGTGTATTGGACTGAAGAGGAGCTACTGTTCTTGTCAGTTTCCTAAGTAGAGTTGAACTAGATATGGCCCGTGTGTGGGAAGCACAGTTTTTTTGTTCTGAGCAAGCTCACTGTTCGGACCCCATAGGAAACACTGTAGAGTAGAAGAGTGCTCTTTTCTCAAAAGCAGAGTGTGTTTCTTGTAAGGCGAGCTAGCGTTTGTTTCGCAGTCCTAAATGGAGTTGAATCACACGCAGTTTCTGGTCCTAGGAGCAGCAGTTGTTTTCTGGTAAGAAGAGTCACTATTGCGCTCCCATTGTCATACTCAGGGCAAATAGCACTGGCGTCTGTTCCCAGAAAGTACAGTGTATGGGACTGAAGAGGATCTACTGTTCTTGTCAGTTTCCTAAGCAGAATTGAACTAGATATGGCCATGTGTCTAGGAAGCACAGTTCTTTTTTTCTGAGCAAGCTCACTGTTCTGGCCCTAAAAGAAACACAGTAGAGTAGAAGAGTGCTCTTTTCTCAAAAGCGGAGTGTGTTTCTTGTAAGGAGAGCTAGCTTTTGTTTCCAAGTCCTAAATGGAGTTGAATCCCATGCAGTTTCTGGTCCTATGAGCAAGAGTTGTTTTCTGGTAAGAAGAGTCACTATTGCGCTCCCATTGTCATACACAGGGCAAATAGCACTGGCGTGTGTTCGGAGCAAGTACAGTGTATTGGACGGAAGAGGAGCTACTGTTCTTGTCAGTTTCCTAAGCAGAGTTGAACTAGATATGGCCCGTGTGTGTAGGAAGCACAGTTCTTTTGTTCAGAGCAAGCTCACTGTTTGGACCCCACAGGAAACACAGAGAGTAGAAGAGTGCTCTTTTCTCAGAAGCAGAGTGTGTTTCTGGTAAGGCGAGCTAGCGTTTGTTTCACAGTCTATATGGAGTTGAATCACATGCAGTTTCTGGTCCTATGAGCAAGAGTTGTTTTCTGGTAAGAAGAGTCACTATTGAGCTCCCATTGTCATACACAGGGCAAATAGCACTGGTGTCTGTTCCCAGAAAGTACAGTGTATTGAACTGAAGAGGAGCTACTGTTCTTGTCAGTTTCCTAAGCAGAGTTGAACTAGATATAGCCCGTGTGTGTAAGAAGCACAGTTCTTTTGTTCTGAGCAAGCTCACTATTCTGGCCCTATAGGAAAAACAGTAGAGTAGAAGAGTGCTCTTTTCTCAAAAGCAGAGAGTGTTTCTTGTAAGACGAACTAGCGTTTCTTTCCCACCCTAAATGGAGTTGAATCACATGCAGTTTCTGGTCCTATGAGCAAGTGTTGTTTTCTGGTAAGAAGAGTCACTATTGCGCTCCCATTGTCATACACAGGGCAAATAGCACTGGCGTCTTTTCCCAGCAAGTACAGTGTATGGGACTGAAGAGGATCTACTGTTCTTTTCAGTTTCCTAAGCAGAATTGAACTAGATATGGCCGTGTGTGTAGGAAGCACAGTTCTTTTGTTCTGAGCAAGCTCACTGTTCTGGCACTATAGGAAACACAGTAGAGTAGAAGAGTGATCTTTTCTCAAAAGCAGAGTGTGTTTCTTGTAAGGCGAGCTAGTGTTTGTTTCCCAGTCCTAAATGGAGTTGAATGACATGAAGTTTTTGGTCCTACGAGCAAGAGTTGTTTTCTGGTAAGGAAAGTCACTATTGTGCTCCCATTGCCATACACAGTGCAAATAGCACTTGAGTCTGTTCCCATTAAGTACAGTGTATTGGACTGAAGAGGAGCTACTGTTCTTGTCAGTTTCCTAAGTAGAGTTGAACTAGATATGGCCCGTGTGTGGTAAGCACAGTTTTTTTGTTCTGAGCAAGCTCACTGTTCGGATCCCATAGGAAACACTGTAGAGTAGAAGAGTGCTCTTTTCTCAAAAGCAGAGTGTGTTTCTTGTAAGGCGAGATAGCGTTTGTTTCACAGTCCTAAATGGAGTTGAATCACATGCAGTTTCTGGTCCTACGAGCAAGAGGTGTTTTCTGGTATGAAGAGTCACTATTGAGCTCCCATTGTCATACACAGGGCAAACAGCGCTGGCGTCTGTTCCCAGCAAGTACAATGTATTGGACTGAAGAGTAGCTACTGTTCTTGTCAGTTTCCTAAGCAGAGTTGAACTAGATATAGTCCGTGTGTGTAGGAAGCACAGTTCTTTTGTTCTGAGCAAGCTCACTATTCTGGCCCTATAGGAAACACAGTAGAGAAGAAGAGTGCTCTTTTCTCAAAAGCAGAGTGTGTTTCTTGTAAGGCGAGCTAGCGTTTGTTTCCCGTACTAAATGGAGTTGAATCACATGCAGTTTCTGGTCCTAGGAGCAACAGTTGTTTTCTGGTAAGAAGAGTCACTATTGCGCTCCCATTGTCATACTCAGGGCAAATAGCACTGGCGTCTGTTCCCAGCAAGTACAGTGTATGGGACTGAAGAGGATCTACTGTTCTTGTCAGTTTCCTAAGCAGAATTGAACTAGATATATCCATGAGTGTAGGAAGCACAGTTCTTTTGTTCTGAGCAAGCTCACTGTTCTGGCCCTAAAAGAAACACAGTAGAGTAGAGGAGTGCTCTTTTCTTAAAAGCGGAGTGTGTTTCTTGTAAGGAGAGCTAGCTTTTGTTTTGCAGTTGAAAATGGAGTTGAATCCCATGCAGTTTCTGGTACTACGAGCAAGAGTTGTTTTCTGGTAAGAAGAGTCACTATTGCACTCCCATTGCCATATACAGTGCAAATAGCTCTCACGTCTGTTCACAGAAATTTCAGTGTATTGGACTGAAGAGGTGCTACTGTTCTTGTCTGTTTCCTAAGCATGGTTGAACTAGATATTGCCCGTGTGTGTAGGAAGCACAGTTCTTTTTTTCTGAGCATGCTCACTGTTCGGATCCCATATGAAACACAGTAGAGTAGAAGAATGCTCTTTTCTCAAAAGAGGAGTGTGTTTATTTTAATGCAATCTAGAGTTTGTTTCCCAGTTCTAAATAGAGTTGAATCACTTGCAGTTTCTGGTCCTAGGAGCAAGAGTTATTTTCTGGTAAGGAAAGTCATTATTGCGCCTCCGTTGCCACACACAGTGCAAATAGCACTCACGTCTGTTCCCATCAAGTACCGTGTATTAGACTGAGGAGGAGCTACTTTTCTTGTCAGTTTCCTAAGCAGAGTTGAACTAGATATAGCCCGTGTGTGTAGGAACCACAGTTCTTTTGTTCTGAGCAAGCTCACTGTTCGGACTCCATAGGAAACACAGTAGTGTAGAAGAGTGCTCTTTTTCAAAAGCAGAGTGTGTTTCTTGTAAGGCGAGCTAGTGTTTGTTTTCCAGTCTGAAATGGAGTTGAATCCCATGCAGTTTCTGTTCCTACGAGCAAGAGTTGTTTTCAGGTAAGAAGAGTCACTATTGCGATTCCATTACCATATACAGTGCAAATAGCTCTCGCGTCTGTTCCCAGCAAGTACAGTGTATTGGACTGAAGAGGAGCTACTGTTCTTGTCAGTTTCCTAAGCAGAGTTGAACTAGATATGGCCCGTGTGTGTAGGAAGCACAGTTCTTTTGTTCTGAGCAAGCTCACTGTTGGACCCCACAGGAAACACAGAGAGTAGAAGAGTGCTCTTTTCCCAAAAGCAGAGTGTGTTTCTTGTAAGGCGAGCTAGCATTTGTTTCGCAGTCCTAAATGGAGTTGAATCACATGCAGTTTCTGATCCTACGAGCAAGAGTTGTTTTCTGGTAAGAAGCGTCACTATTGCGCTCCCATTGTCATACACAGGGCAAATAGCACTGGCGTCTGTTCCCAGCAAGTACAGTGTATGGGACTGAAGAGGATCTACTGTTCTTGTCAGTTTCGTAAGCAGAATTGAACTAGATATGGCAGTGTGTGTAGGAAGCACAGTTCTTTTGTTCTGAGCAACCTCACTGTTCTGGCACTATAGGAAACACAGTAGAGTAGAAGAGTGATCTTTTCTCAAAAGCAGAGTGTGTTTCTTGTAAGGCGAGCTAGTGTTTGTTTCCCAGTCCTAAATGGTGTTGAATGACATGAAGTTTTTGGTCCTACGAGCAAGAGTTGTTTTCTGGTAAGGAAAGTCACTATTGTGCTCCCATTGATATACACAGTGCAAATATCACTCGAGTCTGTTCCCATTAAGTACAGTGTATTGGACTGAAGAGGAGCTACAGTTCTTGTCAGTTTCCTAAATAGAGTTGAACTAGATATGGCCCGTGTGTGGTAAGCACATTTTTTTTGTTCTGAGCAAGCTCACTGTTCGGACCCCATAGGAAACACTGTAGAGTAGAAGAGTGCTCTTTTCTCAAAAGCAGAGTGTGTTTCTTGTAAGGCGAGCTAGTGTTTGTTTCGCAGTCCTAAATGGAGTTGAATCACATGCAGTTTCTGGTCCTAGGAGCAGCAGTTGTTTTCTGGTAAGAAGAGTCACTATTGCGCTCCCATTGTCATACTCAGGGCAAATAGCACTGGCGTCTGTTCCCAGAAAGTACAGTGTATGGGACTGAAGAGGATCTACTGTTCTTGTCAGTTTCCTAAGCAGAATTGAACTAGATATGGCCATGTGTGTAGGAAGCACAGTTCTTTTTTTCTGAGCAAGCTCACTGTTCTGGCCCTAAAAGAAACACAGTAGAGTGGAAGAGTGCTCTTTTCTCAAAAGTGGAGTGTGTTTCTTGTAAGGAGAGCTAGCTTTTGTTTCCAAGTCCTAAATGGAGTTGAATCCCATGCAGTTTCTGGTACTATGAGCAAGAGTTGTTTTCTGGTAAGAAGAGTCACTATTGCGCTCCCATTGTCATACACAGGGCAAATAGCACTGGCGTGTGTTCGGAGCAAGTACAGTGTATTGGACGGAAGAGGAGCTACTGTTCTTGTCAGTTTCCTAAGCAGAGTTGAACTAGATATGGCCCGTGTGTGTAGGAAGCACAGTTCTTTTGTTCAGAGCAAGCTCACTGTTTGGACCCCACAGGAAACACAGAGAGTAGAAGAGTGCTCTTTTCTCAAAAGCAGAGTGTGTTTCTGGTAAGGCGAGCTAGCGTTTGTTTCACAGTCTTATATGGAGTTGAATCACATGCAGTTTCTGGTCCTATGAGCAAGAGTTGTTTTCTGGTAAGAAGAGTCACTATTGAGCTCCCATTGTCATACACAGGGCAAATAGCACTGGCGTCTGTTCCCAGCAAGTACAGTGTATTGGACTGAAGAGGAGCTACTGTTCTTGTCAGTTTCCTAAGCAGAGTTGAACTAGATATAGCCCGTGTATGTAAGAAGCACAGTTCTTTTGTTCTGAGCAAACTCACTATTCTGGCCCTATAGGAAAAACAGTAGAGTAGAAGAGTGCTCTTTTCTCAAAAGCAGAGAGTGTTTCTTGTAAGACGAGCTAGCGTTTCTTTCCCACCCTAAATGGAGTTGAATCACATTCAGTTTCTGGTCCTATGAGCAAGAGTTGTTTTCTGGTAAGAAGAGTCACTATTGCGCTCCCATTGTCATACACAGGGCAAATAGCACTGGCGTCTTTTCCCAGCAAGTACAGTGTATGGGACTGAAGAGGATCTACTGTTCTTTTCAGTTTCCTAAGCAGAATTGAACTAGATATGGCCGTGTGTGTAGGAAGCACAGTTCTTTTGTTCTGAGCAAGCTCACTGTTCTGGCACTATAGGAAATACAGTAGAGTAGAAGAGTGATCTTTTCTCAAAAGCAGAGTGTGTTTCTTGTAAGGCGAGCCAGTGTTTGTTTCCCAGTCCTAAATGGAGTTGAATGACATGAAGTTTTTGGTCCTACGAGCAAGAGTTGTTTTCTGGTAAGGAAAGTCACTATTGTGCTCCCATTGCCATACACAGTGCAAATAGCACTTGAGTCTGTTCCCATTAAGTACAGTGTATTGGACTGAAGAGGAGCTACTGTTCTTGTCAGTTTCCTAAGTAGAGTTGAACTAGATATGGCCCGTGTGTGGGAAGCACAGTTTTTTTGTTCTGAGCAAGCTCACTGTTCGGACCCCATAGGAAACACTGTAGAGTAGAAGAGTGCTCTTTTCTCAAAAGCAGAGTGTGTTTCTTGTAAGGCGAGCTAGCGTTTGTTTCGCAGTCCTAAATGGAGTTGAATCACATGCAGTTTCTGGTCCTAGGAGCAGCAGTTGTTTTCTGGTAAGAAGAGTCACTATTGCGCTCCCATTGTCATACTCAGGGCAAATAGCACTGGCGTCTGTTCCCAGAAAGTACAGTGTATGGGACTGAAGAGGATCTACTGTTCTTGTCAGTTTCCTAAGCAGAATTGAACTAGATATGGCCATGTGTGTGGGAAGCACAGTTCTTTTTTTCTGAGCAAGCTCACTGTTCTGGCCCTAAAAGAAACACAGTAGAGTAGAAGAGTGCTCTTTTCTCAAAAGCGGAGTGTGTTTCTTGTAAGGAGAGCTAGCTTTTGTTTCCAAGTCCTAAATGGAGTTGAATCCCATGCAGTTTCTGGTACTATGAGCAAGAGTTGTTTTCTGGTAAGAAGAGTCACTATTGGGCTCCCATTGTCATACACAGGGCAAATAGCACTGGCGTGTGTTCGGAGCAAGTACAGTGTATTGGACGGAAGAGGAGCTACTGTTCTTGTCAGTTTCCTAAGCAGAGTTGAACTAGATATGGCCCGTGTGTGTAGGAAGCACAGTTCTTTTGTTCAGAGCAAGCTCACTGTTTGGACCCCACAGGAAACACAGAGAGTAGAAGAGTGCTCTTTTCTCAAAAGCAGAGTGTGTTTCTGGTAAGGCGAGCTAGAGTTTGTTTCACAGTCTTATATGGAGTTGAATCACATGCAGTTTCTGGTCCTATGAGCAAGAGTTGTTTTCTGGTAAGAAGAGTCACTATTGAGCTCCCATTGTCATACACAGGGCAAATAGCACTGGCGTCTGTTCCCAGCAAGTACAGTGTATTGAACTGAAGAGGAGCTACTGTTCTTGTCAGTTTCCTAAGCAGAGTTGAACTAGATATAGCCCGTGTATGTAAGAAGCACAGTTCTTTTGTTCTGAGCAAACTCACTATTCTGGCCCTATAGGAAAAACAGTAGAGTAGAAGAGTGCTCTTTTCTCAAAAGCAGAGAGTGTTTCTTGTAAGACGAGCTAGCGTTTCTTTCCCACCCTAAATGGAGTTGAATCACATGCAGTTTCTGGTCCTATGAGCAAGAGTTGTTTTCTGGTAAGAAGAGTCACTATTGCGCTCCCATTGTCATACACAGGGCAAATAGCACTGGAGTCTTTTCCCAGCAAGTACAGTGTATGGGACTGAAGAGGATCTACTGTTCTTTTCAGTTTCCTAAGCAGAATTGAACTAGATATGGCCGTGTGTGTAGGAAGCACAGTTCTTTTGTTCTGAGCAAGCTCACTGTTCTGGCACTATAGGTAACACAGTAGAGTAGAAGAGTGATCTTTTCTCAAAAGCAGAGTGTGTTTCTTGTAAGGCGAGCTAGTGTTTGTTTCCCAGTCCTAAATGGAGTTGAATGACATGAAGTTTTTGGTCCTACGAGCAAGAGTTGTTTTCTGGTAAGGAAAGTCACTATTGTGCTCCCATTGCCATACACAGTGCAAATAGCACTTGAGTCTGTTCCCATTAAGTACAGTGTATTGGACTGAAGAGGAGCTACTGTTCTTGTCAGTTTCCTAAGTAGAGTTGAACTAGATATGGCCCGTGTGTGGTAAGCACAGTTTTTTTGTTCTGAGCAAGCTCACTGTTCGGACCACATAGGAAACACTGTAGAGTAGAAGAGTGCTCTTTTCTCAAAAGCAGAGTGTGTTTCTTGTAAGGCGAGCTAGCGTTTGTTTCACAGTCCTAAATGGAGTTGAACCACATGCAGTTTCTGGTCCTACGAGCAAGAGGTTTTTTCTGGTATGAAGAGTCACTATTGAGCTCCCATTGTCATACACAGGGCAAATAGCGCTGGCGTCTGTTCCCAGCAAGTACAATGTATTGGATTGAAGAGGAGCTACTGTTCTTGTCAGTTTCCTAAGCAGAGTTGAACTAGATATAGCCCGTGTGTGTAGGAAGCACAGTTCTTTTGTTCTGAGCAAGCTCACTATTCTGGCCCTATAGGAAACACAGTAGAGAAGAAGAGTGCTCTTTTCTCAAAAGCAGAGTGTGTTTCTTGTAAGGCGAGCTAGCGTTTGTTTCCCGTACTAAATGGAGTTGAATCACATGCAGTTTCTGGTCCTAGGAGCAACAGTTGTTTTCTGGTAAGAAGAGTCACTATTATGGTCCCATTGTCATACTCAGGGCAAATAGCACTGGCGTCTGTTCCCAGCAAGTACAGTGTATGGGAATGAAGAGGATCTACTGTTCTTGTCAGTTTCCTAAGCAGAATTGAACTAGATATGGCCATAAGTGTAGGAAGCACAGTTCTTTTGTTCTGAGCAAGCTCACTGTTCGGACTCCATAGGAAACACAGTAGTGTAGAAGAGTGCTCTTTTTCAAAAGCAGAGTGTGTTTCTTGTAAGGCGAGCTAGTGTTTGTTTCCCAGTCTGAAATGGAGTTGAATCGCATGCAGTTTCTGTTCCTACGAGCAAGAGTTGTTTTCTGGTAAGAAGAGTCACTATTGCGCTCCCATTGCCATATACAGTGCAAATAGCTCTCGCGTCTGTTCCCAGCAAGTACAGTGTATTGGACTGAAGAGGAGCTACTGTTCTTGTCAGTTTCCTAAGCAGAGTTGAACTAGATATGGCCCGTGTGTGTAGGAAGCACAGTTCTTTTGTTCAGAGCAAGCTCACTGTTGGACCCCACAGGAAACACAGAGAGTAGAAGAGTGCTCTTTTCTCAAAAGCAGAGTGTGTTTCTTGTAAGGCGAGCTAGCATTTGTTTCGCAGTCCTAAATGGAGTTGAATCACATGCAGTTTCTGATCCTACGAGCAAGAGTTGTTTTCTGGTAAGAAGAGTCACTATTGCGCTCCCATTGTCATACACAGGGCAAATAGCACTGGCGTCTGTTCCCAGCAAGTACAGTGTATGGGACTGAAGATGAGCTACTGTTCTTGTCAGTTTCCTAATCAGAGTTGAACTAGATGTGGCCCCTGTGTGTACGAAGCACAGTTCTTTTGTTCTGAGCAAGCTCACTGTTCGGACCCCATAGGAAACACAGTAGTGTAGAAGAGTGCTCTTTTTCAAAAGCAGAGTGTGTTTCTTGTAAGGCGAGCTAGTGTTTGTTTCCCAGTCTGAAATGGAGTTGAATCCCATGCAGTTTCTGGGCCTACGAGCAAGAGTTGTTTTCTGTTAAGAAGAGTCACTATTGCGCTCCCATTGCCATGTACAGTGCAAATAGCTCTCGAGTCTGTTCCCAGCATGTACAGTGTATTGGACTGAAGAGGAGCTACTGTTCTTGTCAGTTTCCTAAGCAGAGTTGAACTAGATATGGCCCGTGTTTGTAGGAAGAACAGTTCTTTTGTTCTGAGCAAGCACACTGTTTGGACCCCCAAGGAAACACAGAAGAGTAGAAGAGTGCTCTTTTCTCAAAAGGAGAGTGTGTTTCTTGTAAGGCGAGCTAGCGTTTGTTTCCCAGTTCTAAATGGAGTTGAATCACATGCAGTTTATCATTATACGAGGAAGAGTTGTTTTCTGGTAAGAAGAGTAACTATTGCGCTCCCATTGTCATACACATTACAAATAGCACTGGCGTCTGTTCCCAACATGTACAGTGTATAGGATTGAAGAGGATCTACTGTTCTTGTCAGTTTCCTAAGCAGAATTGAACTAGATATGTCCGTGTGTGTAGGAAGCACAGTTCTTTTGTTCTGAGCAAGCTCACTGTTCTGGCCCTATAGGAAACACAGTGGAGTAGAAGAGTGATCTTTTCTCAAAAGCAAAGTGTGTTTCTTGTAAGGCGAGCTAGTGTTTGTTTCCCAGTCCTAAATAGAGTTGAATCCCATGCAGTTTCTGGTCCTACGAGCAAGACTTGTTTTCTGGTAAGAAGAGTCACGATTGCGCTCCCATTGCCATATACAGTGCAAATAGCTCTCACGTCTGTTCACAGAAATTTCAGTGTATTGGACTGAAGAGGAGCTACTGTTCTTGTCAGTTTTCTAAGCAGAGTTGAACTAGATATGGCCCGTGTGTGTAGGAAGCACAGTTCTTTTGTTCTGAGCAACCTCACTGTTCTGGCACTATAGGAAACACAGTAGAGTAGAAGAGTGATCTTTTCTCAAAAGCAGAGTGTGTTTCTTGTAAGGCGAGCTAGTGTTTGTTTCCCAGTCCTAAATGGTGTTGAATGACATGAAGTTTTTGGTCCTACGAGCAAGAGTTGTTTTCTGTTAAGGAAAGTCACTATTGTGCTCCCATTGATATACACAGTGCAAATATCACTCGAGTCTGTTCCCATTAAGTACAGTGTATTGGACTGAAGAGGAGCTACAGTTCTTGTCAGTTTCCTAAGTAGAGTTGAACTAGATATGGCCCGTGTGTGGGAAGCACAGTTTTTTTGTTCTGAGCAAGCTCACTGTTCGGACCCCATAGGAAACACTGTAGAGTAGAAGAGTGCTCTTTTCTCAAAAGCAGAGTGTGTTTCTTGTAAGACGAGCTAGCGTTTGTTTCGCAGTCCTAAATGGAGTTGAATCACATGCAGTTTCTGGTCCTAGGAGCAGCAGTTGTTTTCTGGTAAGAAGAGTCACTATTGAGCTCCCATTGTCATACTCAGGGCAAATAGCACTGGCGTCTGTTCCCAGAAAGTACAGTGTATGGGACTGAAGAGGATCTACTGTTCTTGTCAGTTTCCTAAGCAGAATTGAACTAGATATGGCCATGTGTGTAGGAAGCACAGTTCTTTTTTTCTGAGCAAGCTCACTGTTTGGACCCCAAAGGAAACACAGTAGAGTAGAAGAGTGCTCTTTTCTCAAAAGTGGAGTGTGTTTCTTGTAAGGAGAGCTAGCTTTTGTTTCCAAGTCCTAAATGGAGTTGAATCCCATGCAGTTTCTGGTACTATGAGCAAGAGTTGTTTTCTGATATGAAGAGTCACTATTGCGCTCCCATTGCCATACACAGTGCAAATAGCACTGGCGTCTGTTCCCAGCAAGTACAGTGTATTGGACTGAAGAGGTGCTACTGTTCTTGTCTGTTTCCTAAGCAGAGTTGAACTAGATATTGCCCGTGTGTGTAGGAAGCACAGTTCTTTTGTTCTGAGCAAGCTCACTGTTAGGATCCCATACGAAACACAGTAGAGTAGAAGAGTGCTCTTTTCTCAAAAGAGGACTGTGTTTATTTTAATGCAATCTAGAGTTTGTTTTCCAGTTCTAAATTGAGTTGAATCACATGCAGTTTCTGGTCCTACGAGCAAGAGTTATTTTCTGGTAAGGAAAGTCATTATTGCGCTCCCGTTGCCACACACAGTGCAAATAGCACTCACGTCTGTTCCCACCAAGTACCGTGTATTGGACTGAGAAGGAGCTACTGTTCTTGTCAGTTTCCTAAGCAGAGTTGAACTAGATATGGCCCGTGTGTGTAGGAAGCATAGTTCTTTTGTTCAGAGCAAGCTCACTGTTTGGACCCCACAGGAAACACAGAGAGTAGAAGAGTGCTCTTTTCTCAAAAGCAGAGTGTGTTTATTGTAAGGCGAGCTAGCGTTTGTTTCGCAGTCCTAAATGGAGTTGAATCATATGCAGTTTCTGGTCCTATGAGCAAGAGTTGTTTTCTGGTAAGAAGAGTCACTATTGCGCTCCCATTGTCATACACAGGGCAAATAGCACTGGTGTCTGTTCCCCGCAAGTACAGTGTATGGGACTGAAGATGAGCTACTGTTCTTGTCAGTTTCCTAATCAGAGTTGAACTAGATGTGGCCCCTGTGTGTACGAAGCACAGTTCTTTTGTTCTGAGCAAGCTCACTGTTCGGACCCCAAAGAAACACAGTAGTGTAGAAGAGTGCTCTTTTTCAAAAGCAGAGTGTGTTTCTTGTAAGGCGAGCTAGTGTTTGTTTCCCAGTCTGAAATGGAGTTGAATCCCATGCAGTTTCTGGTCCTACGAGCAAGAGTTGTTTTCTGGTAAGAAGAGTCACTATTGTGCTCCCATTGCCATGTACAGTGCAAATAGCTCACGCGTCTGTTCCCAGCATGTACAGTGTATTGGAACGAAGAGGAGCTACTGTTCTTGTCAGTTTCCTAAGCAGAGTTGAACTAGATATGGCCCGTGTTTGTAGGAAGAACAGTTCTTTTGTTCTGAGCAAGCACACTGTTTGGACCCCCAAGGAAACACAGAAGAGTAGAAGAGTGCTCTTTTCTCAAAAGCAGAGTGTGTTTCTTGTAGGGCGAGCTAGCGTTTGTTTCCCAGTTCTAAATGTAGTTGAATCACATGCAGTTTCTCGTCCTATGAGGAAGAGTTGAATTCTGGTAAGAAGAGTCACTATTGCGCTCCCATTGTCATACACATTACAAATAGCACTGGCGTCTGTTCCCAGCATGTACAGTGTATAGGATTGAAGAGGAATCACTGTTCTTGTCAGTTTCCTTAGCAGAATTGAACTAGATATGTCCGTGTATGTAGGAAGCACAGTTCTTTTGTTCTGAGCAAGCTCACTGTTCTGGCCCTATAGGAAACACAGTGGAGTAGAAGAGTGATCTTTTCTCAAAAGCAAAGTGTGTTTCTTGTAAGGCGAGCTAGTGTTTGTTTCCCAGTCCTTAATAGAGTTGAATCCCATGCAGTTTCTGGTCCTACGAGCAAGAGTTGTTTTCTGGTAGGAATAGTCACTATTGCGTTCCCATTGCCATATACAGTGCAAATAGCTCTCACGTCTGTTCCCAGAAATTTCAGTGTATTGGACTGAAGAGGAGCTGCTGTTCTTGTCAGTTTCCTAAGCAGAGTTGAACTAGATATGGCCCGTTTGTGTAGGAAGCACAGTTCTTTTGTTCTGAGCAAGCTCACTGTTTGGACCCCACAGGAAACACAGAGAGTAGAAGAGTGCTCTTTTCTCAAAAGCAGAGTGTGTTTATTGTAAGGCGAGCTAGCGTTTGTTTCGCAGTCCTAAATGGAGTTGAATCATATGCAGTTTCTGGTCCTATGAGCAAGAGTTGTTTTCTGGTAAGAAGAGTCACTATTGCGCTCCCATTGTCATACACAGGGCAAATAGCACTGGCGTCTGTTCCCAGCAAGTACAGTGTATGGGACTGAAGATGAGCTACTGTTCTTGTCAGTTTCCTAATCAGAGTTGAACTAGATGTGGCCCCTGTGTGTACGAAGCACAGTTCTTTTGTTCTGAGCAAGCTCACTGTTCGGACCCCATAGGAAACACAGTAGTGTAGAAGAGTGCTCTTTTTCAAAAGCAGAGTGTGTTTCTTGTAAGGCGAGCTAGTGTTTGTTTCCCAGTCTGAAATGGAGTTGAATCCCATGCAGTTTCTGGGCCTACGAGCAAGAGTTGTTTTCTGTTAAGAAGAGTCACTATTGCGCTCCCATTGCCATGTACAGTGCAAATAGCTCTCGAGTCTGTTCCCAGCATGTACAGTGTATTGGACTGAAGAGGAGCTACTGTTCTTGTCAGTTTCCTAAGCAGAGTTGAACTAGATATGGCCCGTGTTTGTAGGAAGAACAGTTCTTTTGTTCTGAGCAAGCACACTGTTTGGACCCCCAAGGAAACACAGAAGAGTAGAAGAGTGCTCTTTTCTCAAAAGGAGAGTGTGTTTCTTGTAAGGCGAGCTAGCGTTTGTTTCCCAGTTCTAAATGGAGTTGAATCACATGCAGTTTATCATTATACGAGGAAGAGTTGTTTTCTGGTAAGAAGAGTAACTATTGCGCTCCCATTGTCATACACATTACAAATAGCACTGGCGTCTGTTCCCAACATGTACAGTGTATAGGATTGAAGAGGATCTACTGTTCTTGTCAGTTTCCTAAGCAGAATTGAACTAGATATGTCCGTGTGTGTAGGAAGCACAGTTCTTTTGTTCTGAGCAAGCTCACTGTTCTGGCCCTATAGGAAACACAGTGGAGTAGAAGAGTGATCTTTTCTCAAAAGCAAAGTGTGTTTCTTGTAAGGCGAGCTAGTGTTTGTTTCCCAGTCCTAAATAGAGTTGAATCCCATGCAGTTTCTGGTCCTACGAGCAAGACTTGTTTTCTGGTAAGAAGAGTCACGATTGCGCTCCCATTGCCATATACAGTGCAAATAGCTCTCACGTCTGTTCACAGAAATTTCAGTGTATTGGACTGAAGAGGAGCTACTGTTCTTGTCAGTTTTCTAAGCAGAGTTGAACTAGATATGGCCCGTGTGTGTAGGAAGCACAGTTCTTTTGTTCTGAGCAACCTCACTGTTCTGGCACTATAGGAAACACAGTAGAGTAGAAGAGTGATCTTTTCTCAAAAGCAGAGTGTGTTTCTTGTAAGGCGAGCTAGTGTTTGTTTCCCAGTCCTAAATGGTGTTGAATGACATGAAGTTTTTGGTCCTACGAGCAAGAGTTGTTTTCTGTTAAGGAAAGTCACTATTGTGCTCCCATTGATATACACAGTGCAAATATCACTCGAGTCTGTTCCCATTAAGTACAGTGTATTGGACTGAAGAGGAGCTACAGTTCTTGTCAGTTTCCTAAGTAGAGTTGAACTAGATATGGCCCGTGTGTGGGAAGCACAGTTTTTTTGTTCTGAGCAAGCTCACTGTTCGGACCCCATAGGAAACACTGTAGAGTAGAAGAGTGCTCTTTTCTCAAAAGCAGAGTGTGTTTCTTGTAAGACGAGCTAGCGTTTGTTTCGCAGTCCTAAATGGAGTTGAATCACATGCAGTTTCTGGTCCTAGGAGCAGCAGTTGTTTTCTGGTAAGAAGAGTCACTATTGAGCTCCCATTGTCATACTCAGGGCAAATAGCACTGGCGTCTGTTCCCAGAAAGTACAGTGTATGGGACTGAAGAGGATCTACTGTTCTTGTCAGTTTCCTAAGCAGAATTGAACTAGATATGGCCATGTGTGTAGGAAGCACAGTTCTTTTTTTCTGAGCAAGCTCACTGTTTGGACCCCAAAGGAAACACAGTAGAGTAGAAGAGTGCTCTTTTCTCAAAAGTGGAGTGTGTTTCTTGTAAGGAGAGCTAGCTTTTGTTTCCAAGTCCTAAATGGAGTTGAATCCCATGCAGTTTCTGGTACTATGAGCAAGAGTTGTTTTCTGATATGAAGAGTCACTATTGCGCTCCCATTGCCATACACAGTGCAAATAGCACTGGCGTCTGTTCCCAGCAAGTACAGTGTATTGGACTGAAGAGGTGCTACTGTTCTTGTCTGTTTCCTAAGCAGAGTTGAACTAGATATTGCCCGTGTGTGTAGGAAGCACAGTTCTTTTGTTCTGAGCAAGCTCACTGTTAGGATCCCATACGAAACACAGTAGAGTAGAAGAGTGCTCTTTTCTCAAAAGAGGACTGTGTTTATTTTAATGCAATCTAGAGTTTGTTTTCCAGTTCTAAATTGAGTTGAATCACATGCAGTTTCTGGTCCTACGAGCAAGAGTTATTTTCTGGTAAGGAAAGTCATTATTGCGCTCCCGTTGCCACACACAGTGCAAATAGCACTCACGTCTGTTCCCACCAAGTACCGTGTATTGGACTGAGAAGGAGCTACTGTTCTTGTCAGTTTCCTAAGCAGAGTTGAACTAGATATGGCCCGTGTGTGTAGGAAGCATAGTTCTTTTGTTCAGAGCAAGCTCACTGTTTGGACCCCACAGGAAACACAGAGAGTAGAAGAGTGCTCTTTTCTCAAAAGCAGAGTGTGTTTATTGTAAGGCGAGCTAGCGTTTGTTTCGCAGTCCTAAATGGAGTTGAATCATATGCAGTTTCTGGTCCTATGAGCAAGAGTTGTTTTCTGGTAAGAAGAGTCACTATTGCGCTCCCATTGTCATACACAGGGCAAATAGCACTGGTGTCTGTTCCCCGCAAGTACAGTGTATGGGACTGAAGATGAGCTACTGTTCTTGTCAGTTTCCTAATCAGAGTTGAACTAGATGTGGCCCCTGTGTGTACGAAGCACAGTTCTTTTGTTCTGAGCAAGCTCACTGTTCGGACCCCAAAGAAACACAGTAGTGTAGAAGAGTGCTCTTTTTCAAAAGCAGAGTGTGTTTCTTGTAAGGCGAGCTAGTGTTTGTTTCCCAGTCTGAAATGGAGTTGAATCCCATGCAGTTTCTGGTCCTACGAGCAAGAGTTGTTTTCTGGTAAGAAGAGTCACTATTGTGCTCCCATTGCCATGTACAGTGCAAATAGCTCACGCGTCTGTTCCCAGCATGTACAGTGTATTGGAACGAAGAGGAGCTACTGTTCTTGTCAGTTTCCTAAGCAGAGTTGAACTAGATATGGCCCGTGTTTGTAGGAAGAACAGTTCTTTTGTTCTGAGCAAGCACACTGTTTGGACCCCCAAGGAAACACAGAAGAGTAGAAGAGTGCTCTTTTCTCAAAAGCAGAGTGTGTTTCTTGTAGGGCGAGCTAGCGTTTGTTTCCCAGTTCTAAATGTAGTTGAATCACATGCAGTTTCTCGTCCTATGAGGAAGAGTTGAATTCTGGTAAGAAGAGTCACTATTGCGCTCCCATTGTCATACACATTACAAATAGCACTGGCGTCTGTTCCCAGCATGTACAGTGTATAGGATTGAAGAGGAATCACTGTTCTTGTCAGTTTCCTTAGCAGAATTGAACTAGATATGTCCGTGTATGTAGGAAGCACAGTTCTTTTGTTCTGAGCAAGCTCACTGTTCTGGCCCTATAGGAAACACAGTGGAGTAGAAGAGTGATCTTTTCTCAAAAGCAAAGTGTGTTTCTTGTAAGGCGAGCTAGTGTTTGTTTCCCAGTCCTTAATAGAGTTGAATCCCATGCAGTTTCTGGTCCTACGAGCAAGAGTTGTTTTCTGGTAGGAATAGTCACTATTGCGTTCCCATTGCCATATACAGTGCAAATAGCTCTCACGTCTGTTCCCAGAAATTTCAGTGTATTGGACTGAAGAGGAGCTGCTGTTCTTGTCAGTTTCCTAAGCAGAGTTGAACTAGATATGGCCCGTTTGTGTAGGAAGCACAGTTCTTTTGTTCTGAGCAAGCTCACTGTTTGGACCCCACAGGAAACACAGAGAGTAGAAGAGTGCTCTTTTCTCAAAAGCAGAGTGTGTTTATTGTAAGGCGAGCTAGCGTTTGTTTCGCAGTCCTAAATGGAGTTGAATCATATGCAGTTTCTGGTCCTATGAGCAAGAGTTGTTTTCTGGTAAGAAGAGTCACTATTGCGCTCCCATTGTCATACACAGGGCAAATAGCACTGGCGTCTGTTCCCCGCAAGTACAGTGTATGGGACTGAAGATGAGCTACTGTTCTTGTCAGTTTCCTAATCAGAGTTGAACTAGATGTGGCCCCTGTGTGTACGAAGCACAGTTCTTTTGTTCTGAGCAAGCTCACTGTTCGGACCCCAAAGAAACACAGTAGTGTAGAAGAGTGCTCTTTTTCAAAAGCAGAGTGTGTTTCTTGTAAGGCGAGCTAGTGTTTGTTTCCCAGTCTGAAATGGAGTTGAATCCCATGCAGTTTCTGGTCCTACGAGCAAGAGTTGTTTTCTGGTAAGAAGAGTCACTATTGTGCTCCCATTGCCATGTACAGTGCAAATAGCTCACGCGTCTGTTCCCAGCATGTACAGTGTATTGGAACGAAGAGGAGCTACTGTTCTTGTCAGTTTCCTAAGCAGAGTTGAACTAGATATGGCCCGTGTTTGTAGGAAGAACAGTTCTTTTGTTCTGAGCAAGCACACTGTTTGGACCCCCAAGGAAACACAGAAGAGTAGAAGAGTGCTCTTTTCTCAAAAGCAGAGTGTGTTTCTTGTAGGGCGAGCTAGTGTTTGTTTCCCAGTTCTAAATGTAGTTGAATCACATGCAGTTTCTCGTCCTATGAGGAAGAGTTGAATTCTGGTAAGAAGAGTCACTATTGCGCTCCCATTGTCATACACATTACAAATAGCACTGGCGTCTGTTCCCAGCATGTACAGTGTATAGGATTAAAGAGGAATCACTGTTCTTGTCAGTTTCCTTAGCAGAATTGAACTAGATATGTCCGTGTATGTAGGAAGCACAGTTCTTTTGTTCTGAGCAAGCTCACTGTTCTGGCCCTATAGGAAACACAGTGGAGTAGAAGAGTGATCTTTTCTCAAAAGCAAAGTGTGTTTCTTGTAAGGCGAGCTAGTGTTTGTTTCCCAGTCCTTAATAGAGTTGAATCCCATGCAGTTTCTGGTCCTACGAGCAAGAGTTATTTTCTAGTAGGAATAGTCACTATTGCGCTCCCATTGCCATATACAGTGCAAATAGCTCTCACGTCTGTTCCCAGAAATTTCAGTGTATTTGACTGAAGAGGAGCTGCTGTTCTTGTCAGTTTCCTAAGCAGAGTTGAACTAGATATGGCCCGTTTGTGTAGGAAGCACAGTTCTTTTGTTCTGAGCAAGCTCACTGTTTGGACCCCAAAGGAAACACAGAAGAGTAGAAGAGTGCTCTTTTCTCAAAAGCAGAGTGTGTTTCTTGTAAGGCGAGCTAGCGTTTGTTTCCCAGTTCTAAATGGAGTTGAATCACATGCAGTTTCTGGTCCTACAAGGAAGAGTTGTTTTCTTGTAAGAAGAGTCACTATTGCGCTCCCATTGTCATACACAGTGCAAATAGCACTCGCGTCTGTTCCCATTAAGTATAGTGTGTTGGACTGAAGAGGAGCTACTGTTCTTGTCAGTTTCCTAAGTAGAGTTGAACTAGATATGGCCCGTGTGTGTAGGAAGCACAGTTCTTTTGTTCTGAGCAAGCTCACTGTTCGGACCCCACAGGAAACAATGTAGAGTAGAAGACTGCTCTTTTCTCAGAAGCAGAGTGTGTTTCTGGTAAGGCGAGCTAGCGATTGTTTCGCAGTCCTACATGGAGTTGAATCACATGCAGTTTCTGGTCCTACGAGCAAGAGTTTTTTTCTGGTAAGAAGAGTCACTATTGAGCTCCCATTGTCATACACAGGGCAAATAGCACTGGCGTCTGTTCCCAGCAAGTACAGTGTATTGAACTGAAGAGGAGATACTGCTCTTGTCAGTTTCCTAAGCAGAGTTGAACTAGATATAGCCCGTGTGTGTAGGAAGCACAGTTCTTTTGTTCTGAGCAAGATCACTATTCTGGCCCTATAGGAAACACAGTAGAGTAGAAGAGTGCTCTTTTCTCAAAAGCAGAGAGTGTTTCTTGTAAGAGGAGCTAGCGTTTCTTTCCCATCCTAAATGGAGTTGAATCACATGCAGTTTTTGGTCCTAGGAGCAAGAGTTGTTTTCTGGTAAGAAGAGTCACTATTGCGCTCCCATTGCCATATACAGTGTAAATAACTCTTGCGTCTGTTCCCAGCAAGTACAGTGTATTGGACTGAAGAGGAGCTACTGTTCTTGTCAGTTTCCTAAGCAGAGTTGAACTAGATATGCCCCGTGTGTGTAGGAAGCACAGTTCTTTTGTTCAGAGCAAGCTCACTGTTTGGACCCCAAAGGAAACACAGAGAGTAGAAGAGTGCTCTTTTCTCAAAAGCAGAGTGTGTTTCTTGTAAGGCGAGCTAGCATTTGTTTCGCAGTTCTAAATGGAGTTGAATCCCATGCAGTTTCTGGTCCTATGAGCAAGAGTTGTTTTCTGGTGAGAAGAGTCACTATTGTGCTCCCATTGTCATACACAGGGCAAATAGCACTGGCATCTGTTCCCAGCAAGTACAGTGTATGGGACTGAAGAGGATCTACTCTTCTTGTCAGTTTCCTAAGCAGAATTGAACTAGGTATGGCCGCGTGTGTAGGAAGCACAGTTCTTTTGTTCTGAGCAAGCTCACTGTTCTGGCCCTATAGGAAACACAGTAGAGTAGAAGAGTGATCTTTTCTCAAAAGCAGAGTGTGTTTCTTGTAAGGCGAGCTAGCGTTTGTTTCCCAGTTCTAAATGGAGTTGAATCACATGCAGTTTTTGGTCCTGTGAGCTAGAGTTGTTTTCTGGTAAGGAAAGTCACTATTGCGCTACCATTGCCTAACATAGTGCAAATAGCACTGGCATCTGGTCCCCGCAAGTACAGTGTGTTGGACTGAAGATGAGCTACTGTTCTTGTCAGTTTCCTAAGCAGAGTTGAACTAGATAGGGCCCGTGTGTGTAGGAAGCACAGTTCTTTTGTTCAGAGCAAGCTCACTGTTTCGACCCCATAGGAAACACAGAGAGTAGAAGAGTGCTCTTTTCTCAAAAGCAGAGTGTGTTTCTTGTAAGGCGAGCTAGCATTTGTTTCGCAGTTCTAAATGGAGTTGAATCCCATGCAGTTTCTGGTCCTATGAGCAAGAGTTGTTTTCTGGTGAGAAGAGTCACTATTTTGCTCCCATTGTCATACACAGGGCAAATAGCACTGGCGTCTGTTCCCAGCAAGTACAGTGTATGGGACTGAAGAGGATCTACTCTTCTTGTCAGTTTCCTAAGCAGAATGGAGCTAGATATGGCCGTGTGTGTAGGAAGCACAGTTCTTTTGTTCTGAGCAAGCTCACTGTTCTGGCCCTATAGGAAACACAGTAGAGTAGAAGAGTGATCTTTTCTCAAAAGCAAAGTGTGTTTCTTGTAAGGCGAGCTAGCGTTTGTTTCCCAGTTCTAAATGGAGTTGAATCACATGCAGTTTTTGGTCCTGTGAGCTAGAGTTGTTTTCTGGTAAGGAAAGTCACTATTGCGCTACCATTGCCATACATAGTGCAAATAGCACTGGCGTCTGTTCCCCGCAAGTACAGTGTGTTGGACTGAAGATGAGCTACTGTTCTTGTCAGTTTCCTAAGCAGAGTTGAACTAGATGTGGCCCCTGTGTGTAGGAAGCACAGTTCTTTTGTTCTGAGCAAGCTCACTGTTCGGACCCCATAGGAAACACAGTAGTGTAGAAGAGTGCTCTTTTTCAAACGCAGAGTGTGTTTCTTGTAAGGCGAGCTAGTGTTTGTTTCCCAGTCTGAAATGGAGTTGAATCCCATGCAGTTTCTGTTCCTACGAGCAAGAGTTGTTTTCTGGTAAGAAGAGTCACTATTGTGCTCCCATTGCCATATACAGTGCAAATAGCTCTCACGTCTGTTCCCAGAAATTTCAGTGTATTGGACAGAAGAGGAGCTACTGTTCTTGTCAGTTTCCTAAGCAGAGTTGAACTAGGTATGGCCCGTCTGTGTAGGAAGCACAGTTCTTTTGTTCTGAGCAAGCTCACTGTTCGGACCCCACAGGAAGCAATGTAGAGTAAAAGAGTGCTCTTTTCTCAGAAGCAGAGTGTGTTTCTGGTAAGGCGAGCTAGCGTTTGTTTCGCAGTCCTATATGGAGTTGAATCACATGCAGTTTCTGGTCCTACGAGCAAGAGTTTTTTTCTGGTAAGAAGAGTCACTATTGAGCTCCCATTGTCATACACAGGGCAAATAGCACTGGCGTCTGTTCCCAGCAAGTACAGTGTATTGAACTGAAGAGGAGCTACTGCTCTTGTCAGTTTCCTAAGCAGAGTTGAACTAGATATAGCCCGTGTGTGTAGGAAGCACAGTTCTTTTGTTCTGAGCAAGCTCACTATTCTGGCCCTATAGGAAACACAGTAGAGTAGAAGAGTGCTCTTTTCTCAAAAGCAGAGAGTGTTTCTTGTAAGACAAGCTAGCGTTTCTTTCCCATCCTAAATGGAGTTGAATCACATGCAGTTTTTGGTCCTAGGAGCAAGAGTTGTTTTCTGGTAAGAAGAGTCACTATTGCGCTCCCATTGCCATATACAGTGCAAATAGCTCTTGCGTCTGTTCCCAGCAAGTACAGTGTATTGGACTGAAGAGGAGCGACTGTTCTTGTCAGTTTCCTAAGCAGAGTTGAACTAGATATGGCCCATGTGTGTAGGAACCACAGTTCTTTTGTTCAGAGCAAGCTCACTGTTTGGAACCCAAAGGCAACACAGAGAGTAGAAGAGTGCTCTTTTCTCAAAAGCAGAGTGTGTTTCTTGTAAGGCGAGCTAGCATTTGTTTCGCAGTTCTAAATGGAGTTGAATCCCATGCAGTTTCTGGTCCTATGAGCAAGAGTTGTTTTCTGGTGAGAAGAGTCACTATTGTGCTCCCATTGTCATACACAGGGCAAATAGCACTGGCGTCTGTTCCCAGCAAGTACAGTGTATGGGACAGAAGAGGATCTACTGTTCTTGTCAGTTTCCTAAGCAGAATTGAACTAGAAATGTCCGTGTGTGTAGGAAGCACAGTTCTTTTGTTCTGAGCAAGCTCACTGTTCTGGCCCTATAGGAAACACAGTAGAGTAGAAGAGTGATCTTTTCTCAAAAGCAAAGTGTGTTTCTTGTAAGGCGAGCTAGTGTTTGTTTCCCAGTGCTAAATAGAGTTGAATCACATGCAGTTTCTGGTCCTACGAGCAAGAGTTGTTTTCTGGTAAGAAGAGTCACTATTTTGCTCCCATTGCCATATACAGTGCAAATAGCTCTCACGTCTGTTCCCAGAAATTTCAGTGTATTGGACTGAAGAGGAGCTACTGTTCTTGTCAGTTACCCAAGAAGAGTTGACCTAGATATGGCTCATGTGTGTAGGAAGCACAGTTCTTTTGTTCTGAGCAAGCTCACTATTCTTGCACTATAGGAAACACAGTAGAGTAGTAGAGTGTGCTTTTCTCAAAAGCAGTGTGTGTTTCTTATAAGGACTAGCTAGTGTTTGTTTCCCAGTCAGAAATGGAATTGAATCCCATGCAGTTTCTTGTCCTACGAGCAAGAGTTGTTTTCTGGTAAGAAGAGTCACTATTGCGCTCCCATTGTCATACACATTACAAATAGCACTGGCGTCTGTTCAGAGCATGTACAGTGTATTGGACTGAAGAGGATCTACTGTTCTTGTCAGTTTCCTAAGCAGAATTGAACTAGATATGGCCGTGTGTGTAGGAAGCACAGTTCTTTTGTTCTGAGCAAGCTCACTGTTCTGGCCCTATAGGAAACACAGGGGAGTAGAAGAGTGATCTTTTCTCAAAAGCAAAGTGTGTTTCTTGTAAGGCGAGCTAGCGTTTGTTTCCCAGTTCTAAATGGAGTTGAATCACATGCAGTTTTTGGTCCTATGAGCTAGAGTTGTTTTCTGGTAAGGAAAGTCACTATTGTGCTACCATTGCCATACATAGTGCAAATAGCACTGGCGTCTGTTCCCCGCAAGTACAGTGTGTTGGACTGAAGATGAGCTACTGTTCTTGTCAGTTTCCTAAGCAGAGTTGAACTAGATGTGGCCCCTGTGTGTAGGAACCACAGTTCTTTTGTTCTGAGCAAGGTCACTGTTCGGACTCCATAGGAAACACAGTAGTGTAGAAGAGTGCTCTTTTTCAAAAGCAGAGTGTGTTTCTTTTAAGGCGAACTAATGTTTGTTTCCCAGTCTGAAATGGAGTTGAATCCCATGCAGTTTCTGGTCCTACGAGCAAGAGTTGTTTTCTGGTAAGAAGAATCACTATTGCGCTCCCATTGCCATATACAGTGCAAATATCTCTCGTGTCTGTTCCCAGCAAGTACAGTGTATTGGACAGAAGAGGAGCTACTGTTCTTGTCAGTTTCCTAAGCAGAGTTGAACTAGATACGGCCCGTGTGTGTAGGAAGCACAGTTCTTTTGTTCAGAGCAAGCTCACTGTTTGGACCCCACAGGAAACACAGTAGAGTAGAAGAGTGCTCTTTTCTCAAAAGCAGAGTGTGTTTCTTGTAAGGCGAGCTAGTGTTTGTTTCCCAGTCAGAAATGGAGTTGAGTCACATGCAGTTTCTGGTCCTATGAGCAAGAGTTGTTTTCTGGTAAGAAGTGTCACTATTGCGCTCCCATTGTCATACACAGGGCAAATAGCACTGGCGTCTGTTCCCAGCAAGTACAGTGTATGGGACTGAAGAGGAATACTGTTCTTGTCAGTTTCGTAAGCAGAATTGAACTAGATGTGGCCGTGTGTGTAGGAAGCACCGTTCTTTTGTTCTGAGCAACCTCACTGTTCTGGCACTATAGGAAACACAGTAGAGTAGAAGAGTGATCTTTTCTCAAAAGCAGAGTGTGTTTCTTGTAAGGCGAGCTAGTGTTTGTTTCCCAGTCCTAAATGGAGTTGAATGACATGAAGTTTTTGGTCCTACGAGCAAGAGTTGTTTTCTGGTAAGGAAAGTCACTATTGTGCTCCCATTGATATACACAGTGCAAATATCACTCGAGTCTGTTCCCATTAAGTACAGTGTATTGGACTGAAGAGGAGCTACAGTTCTTGTCAGTTTCCTAAGTAGAGTTGAACTAGATATGGCCAGTGTGTGGGAAGCACAGTTTTTTTGTTCTGAGCAAGCTCACTGTTCGGACCCCATAGGAAACACTGTAGAGTAGAAGAGTGCTCTTTTCTCAAAAGCAGAGTGTGTTTCTTGTAAGGCGAGCTAGCGTTTGTTTCACAGTCCTAAATGGAGTTGAATCACATGCAGTTTCTGGTCCTAGGAGCAGCAGTTGTTTTCTGGTAAGAAGAGTCACTATTGCGCTCCCATTGTCATACTCAGGGCAAATAGCACTGGCGTCTGTTCCCAGCAAGTACAGTGTATGGGACTGAAGAGGATCTACTGATCTTGTCTGTTTCCTAAGCAGAGTTGAACTAGATATTGCCCGTGTGTGTAGGAAGCACAGTTCTTTTGTTCTGAGCAAGCTCACTGTTAGGATCCCATACGAAACACAGTAGAGTAGAAGAGTGCTCTTTTCTCAAAAGAGGACTGTGTTTATTTTAATGCAATCTAGAGTTTGTTTCCCAGTTCTAAATAGAGTTGAATCACATGCAGTTTCTGGTCCTACGAGCAAGAGTTAATTTCTGGTAAGGAAAGTCATTATTGCGCTCCTGTTGCCACACACAAAGCAAATAGCTCTCACGTCTGTTCCCACCAAGTACCTTGTATTGGACTGAGGAGGAGTAACTGTTCTTGTCAGTTTCCTAAGCAGAGTTGAACTAGATATAGCCCGTGTGTGTAGGAACCACAGTTCTTTTGTTCTGAGCAAGCTCACTATTCTGGCCCTATAGGAAACACAGTAGAGTAGAAGAGTGCTCTTTTCTCAAAAGCAGAGTGTGTTTCTCATAAGGCAAGCTAGCATTTGTTTACCAGTCCTAAATGGAGTTGAATGACATGCAGTTTCTGGTCCTACGAGCAAGAGTTGTTTTCTGGTAAGAAGAGTCACTATTGCGCTCCCATTGTCATACACAGGGCAAATAGCACTGGCGTGTGTTCGCAGCAAGTACAGTGTATTGGACTGAAGCGAAGCTACTGTTCTTGTCCGTTTCCTAAGCAAAATTGAACTAGATATGGCCCCTGTGTGTAGGAAGCACAGTTATTTTATTCTGAGCAAGCTCACTGTATTGGCCCTATAGGAAACACAGTAGAGTAGAAGAGTGCTCTTTTCTCAAAAGCAGAGTGTGTTACTTTTAAGGCGAGCTAGCGATTGTTTCCTAGTCCTAAATGGAGTGGAATCACATGCAGTTTTTGGTACTAGGAGCTAGTGTTGTTTTCTGGTAAGGAAAGTCATTATTGCACTCCCATTGCCATACACAGTGCAAATACCACTCGTGTCTGTTCCCAGCAAGTACAGTGTTTTGGACTGAAGAGGAGCTACTGTCCTTGTCAGTTTCCTAAGCAGAGTTGAACTAGATATGGCCCCTGTGTGTAGGAGGCACAGTTCTTTTGTTCTGAGCAAGCTCACTGTTCGGATCCCATAGGAAACACAGTAGAGTAGTTGAGTGCGCTTTTCTCAAAAGCAGTGTGTGTTTTTTATAAGGCGAGCTAGTGTTTGTTTCCCAGTCAGAAATGGAGTTGAATCCCATGCAGTTTCTTGTCCTACGAGCAAGACTTGTTTTCTGGTAAGAAGAGTCACGATTGCGCTCCCTTTGCCATACACATTGCAAATAGCACTCCCGTCTGTTCCCAGAAAGTACAGTGTATTGGACTTAAGAGGAGCTACTGTTCTTGTCAGTTACCCAAGCAGAGTTGAACTAGATATGGCTCATGTGTGTAGGAAGCACAGTTCTTTTGTTCTGAGCAAGCTCACTATTCTGGCCCTATAGGAAACACAGTAGAGTAGAAGAGTGCGCTTTTCTCAAAAGCAGTGTGTTTTTCTTATAAGGCGATCTAGTGATTGTTTCCCAGTCAGAAATGGAGTTGAATCCCATGCAGTTTCTTGTCCTACGAGCAAGAGTTGTTTTCTGGTAAGAAGAGTCACTATTGCGCTCCCATTGTCATACACATTACAAATAGCACTGGCGTCTGTTCAGAGCATGTACAGTGTATTGGACTGAAGAGGATCTACTGTTCTTGTCAGTTTCCTTAGCAGAATTGAACTAGATATGGCCGTGTGTGTAGGAAGCACAGTTCTTTTGTTCTGAGCAAGCTCCCTGTTCTGGCCCTATAGGAAACACAGTAGAGTAGAAGAGTGCTCTTTTCTCAAAAGCAGAGTGTGTTTCTTGTAAGGCGAGCTAGTGTTTGTTTCCCGTACTAAACGGAGTTGAATCACATGCAGTTTCTGGTCCTAGGAGCAACAGTTGTTTTCTGGTAAGAAGAGTCACTATTGTGCTCCCATTGTCATACTCAGGGCAAATAGCACTGGCGTCTGTTCCCAGCAAGTACAGTGTATGGGACTGAAGAGGATCTACTGTTCTTGTCATCTTCCTAAGCAGAATTGAACTAGATATGGCCATATGTGTAGGAAGCACAGTTTTTTTGTTCTGAGCAAGCTCACTGTTCTGGCCCTAAAAGAAACACAGTAGAGTAGAAGAGTGCTCTTTTCTCAAAAGCGGAGTGTGTTTCTTATAAGGAGAGCTAACATTTGTTTCCAAGTCCTAAATGGAGTTGAATCCCATGCAGTTTCTGGTACTACGAGCAAGAGTTGTTTTCTGATACGAAGAGTCACTATTGCGCTCCCATTGCCATACACAGTGCACATAGCACTGGCGTCTGTTCCCAGCAAGTACAGTGTATTGGACTGAAGAGGTGCTACTGTTCTTGTCTGTTTCCTTAGCAGAGTTGAACTAGATATTGCCCGTGTGTGTAGGAACCACAGTTCTTTTGTTCTGAGCAAGCTCACTGTTCGGATCCCATATGAAACACAGTAGAGTAGAAGAGTGCTCTTTTCTCAAAAGAGGAGTGTGTTTATTTTAATGCAATCTATAGTTTGTTTCCCAGTTCTAAATAGAGTTGAATCACATGCAGTTTCTGGTCCTACGAGCAAGAGTTATTTTCTGGTAAGGAAAGTCATGATTGCGCTCCCGTTGCCACACACAGTGCATATAGCACTCATGTCTGTTCCCATCAAGTACCGTGTATTGGACTGAGGAGGAGCTATTGTTCTTGTCAGTTTCCTAAGCAGAGTTGAACTAGATATAGCCCGTGTGTGTAGGAACCACAGTTCTTTTGTTCTGAGCAAGCTCACTATTCTGGCCCTATAGGAAACACAGTAGAGTAGAAGAGTGCTCTTTTCTCAAAAGCAGAGTGTGTTTCTTGTAAGGCAAGCTAGCGTTTGTTTACCAGTCCTAAATGGAGTTGAATCACATGCAGTTTCTGGTCCTACGAGCAAGAGTTGTTTTCTGGTAAGAAGAGTCACTATTGCGCTCCCATTGTCATACACAGGGCAAATAGCACTGGCGTGTGTTCTCAGCAAGTACAGTGTATTGGACTGAAGCGAAGCTACTGTTCTTGTCCGTTTCCTAAGCAGAATTGAACTAGATATGGCCCGTGTGTGTAGGAAGCACAGTTCTTTTATTCTGAGCTAGCTCACTGTTTTGGCCCTATAGGAAACACAGTAGAGTAGAAGAGTGCTCTTTTCTCAAAAGCAGAGTGTGTTTCTTTTAAGGCGAGCTAGCGTTTGTTTCCTAGTCCTAAATGGAGTATAATCACATGCAGTTTTTGGTCCTACGAGCTAGAATTGTTTTCTGGTAAGTAAAGTTATTATTGCGCTCCCATTGCCATACACAGTGCAAATACCACTCGCGTCTGTTCCCAGCAAGTACAGTGTGTTGGACTGAAGAGGAGCTACTGTTCTTGTAAGTTTCCTAAGTAGAGTTGAACTAGATATGGCCCGTGTGTGTAGGAAACACAGTTCTTTTTTTCTGAGCAAGCTCACTATTCTGGCCCCATAGGAAACACAGTAGACTAGAAGAGTGCTCTTTTCTCAAAAGCAGTGTGTGTTTCTTGTAAGGCTACCTAGCGTTTGTTTCGCAGTCCTAAATGGAGTTGAATCACATGCAGTTTCTGGTCCTATGAGCAAGAGTTGCTTTCTGGTAAGAAGAGTCACTATTGCGCTCCCATTGTCATACACAGTGCAAATAGCACTCGCGTCTGTTCCCATTAAGTATAGTGTATTGGACTGAAGAGGAGCTACGGTTCTTGTAAGTTTCCTAAGTAGAGTTGAACTAGATATGGCCCGTGTGTGTAGGAAACACAGTTCTTTTTTTCTGAGCAAGCTCACTGTTCGGACCCCATAGGAAACACAGTAGTGTAGAAGAGTGCTCCTTTTCAAAAGCAGAGTGTGTTTCTTGTAAGGCGAGCTAGTGTTTGTTTCCCAGTCTGAAATGGAGGTGAATCCCATGCAGTTTCTGGTCCTACGAGCAAGAGTTGTTTTCTGGTAAGAAGAGTCACTATTGCGCTCCCATTGCCATATACAGTGCAAATAGCTCTCGTGTCTGTTCTTAGGAAGTACAGTGTATTGGACTGAAGAGGAGCTACTGTTCTTGTCAGTTTCCTAAGCAGAGTTGAACTAGATATGGCCCGTGTGTGTAGGAAGCACAGTTCTTTTGTTCTGAGCAAGCTCACTGTTCGGTCCCCAAAGGAAACAATGTAGAGTAGAAGAGTGCTCTTTTCTCAGAAGCAGAGTGTGTTTCTGGTAATGCGAGCTAGCGTTTCTTTCGCAGTCCTATATGGAGTTGAATCACGTGCAGTTTCTGGTCCTACGAGCAAGAGTTTTTTTCTGGTAAGAAGAGTCACTATTGAGCTCCCATTGTCATACACAGGGCAAATAGCACTGGCGTCTGTTCCCAGCAAGTACAGTGTATTGAACTGAAGAGGAGCTACTGCTCTTGTCAGTTTCCTAAGCAAAGGTGAACTAGATATAGCCCGTGAGTGTAGGAAGCACAGTTCTTTTGTTCTGAGCAAGCTCACTATTCTAGCCCTATAGGAAACACAGTAGAGTAGAAGAGTGCTCTTTTCTCAAAAGCAGAGAGTGTTTCTTGTAAGATGAGCTAGCGTTTGTTTCCCGTCCTAAATGGAGTTGAATCACATGCAGTTTCTGGTCCTATGAGCAAGAGTTGTTTTCTGGTAGGAAGAGTCACTATTGCGCTCCCATTGCCATATACAGGGCAAATAGCTCTCGCATCTGTTCCCAGCAAGTACAGTGCATTGGACTGAAGAGGAGCTACTGTTCTTGTTAGTTTCCTAAGCAGAGTTGAACTAGATATGGCCGTGTGTGTAGGAAGCACAGTTCTTTTGTTCTGAGCAACCTCACTGTTCTGGCACTATAGGAAACAAAGTAGAGTAGAAGAGTGATCTTTTCTCAAAAGCAGAGTGTGTTTCTTGTAAGGCGAGCTAGTGTTTGTTTCCCAGTCTTAAATGGACTTGAATGACATGAAGTTTGTGGTCCTACGCGCAAGAGTTGTTTTCTGGTAAGGACAGTCACTATTGTGCTCCCATTGCCATACACAGTGCAAATATCACTCGTGTCTGTTCCCATGAAGTATAGTGCATTGGACTGAAAAGGAGCTACTGTTCTTGTCAGTTTCCTAAGTAGAGTTGAACTAGATATGGCCCCTGTGTGTAGGAAGCACAGTTCTTTTGTTCTGAGCAAGCTCACTGTTCGGACCCCATAGCAAACAATGTAGGGTAGAAGAGTGCTCTTTTCTCAGAAGCAGAGTGTGTTTCTGGTAAGGCGAGCTAGCGTTTCTTTCGCAGTCCTATATGGAGTTGAATCACATGCATTTTCTGGTCCTACGAGCAAGAGTTTTTTTCTGGTAAGAAGAGTCACTATTGAGCTCCCATTGTCATACACAGGGTAAATAGCACTGGCATCTGTTCCCAGCAAGTACAGTGTATTGAACTGAAGAGGAGCTACTGTTCTTGTCAGTTTCCTAAGCAGAGTTGAACTAGATATGGCCCGTGTGTGTAGGAAGCACAGTTCTTTTGTTCAGAGCAAGCTCACTGTTGGGACCCCAAAGGAAACACAGAGAGTAGAAGAGTGCTCTTTTCTCAAAAGCAGAGTGTGTTTCTTGTAAGGCGAGCTAGCATTTGCTTCGCAGTCCAAAATGGAGTTGAATCACTTGCAGTTTCTGGTCCTACGAGCAAGAGTTGTTTTCTGGTAAGAAGAGTCACTATTGTGCTCCCATTGTCATACACAGGGCAAACAGCACTGGCGTCTGTTCCCAGCAAGTACACTGTATTGGACTGAAGAGGATATACTGTTCTAGTCAGTTTCCTAAGCAGAGTTGAACTAGATATGGCCATGTGTGTAGGAAGCACAGTTCTTTTGTTCTGAGCAAGCTCACTGTTCTGGCCCTATAGGAAACACAGTAGAGTAGAAGAGTGCTCTTTTCTCAAAAGCAGAGTATGTTTCTTGTAAGGAGAGCTAGCTTTTGTTTCCAAGACCTAAATGGAGTTGAATCCCATGCAGTTTCTGTTCCCACGAGCAAGAGTTGTTTTCTGGTAAGAAGAGTAACTATTGTGTTCCCATTGCCAAACACAGTGCAAATAGCACTCGCGTCTGTTCCCAGCAAGTACAGTGTATTGGATTGAAGAGGAGCAACTGTTCTTGTCAGTTTCCTAAGCACAGTTAAACTAGATATGAACCGTGTGTGTAGGAAGCACAGTTCTTTTGTTCTGAGCAAGCTCACTATTCTGGCCCTATAGGAAAAACAGTAGAGTAGAAGAGTGCTCTTTTCTCAAAAGCAGAGTGTGTTTCTTGTAAGGAGAGCTAGCGTTTGTTTCCCAGTCCTAAATGGAGTTGAATCACATACAGTTTCTGGTCCTACGAGCAAGAGTTGTTTTCTGGTAAGAAGAATCACTATTGCGCTCCCATTGTCATACACAGGGCTAATAGCACGGGAGTCTGTTCCCAGCAATAACAGTGTATTGGACTGAAGAGGAGCTACTGTTCTTGTCTGTTTCCTAAGCAGAATTGAACTAGATATGGCAGTGTGTGTAGGCAGCACAGTTCTTTTGTTCTGAGCAAGCTCACTTTTCGGACCCCATAAGAAACACAGTAGAGTAGAAGAGTGCCCTTTTCTCAGAAGCAGAGTTTGTTTCTTGTAAGGCGAGCTAGCGTTTGTTTCTCAATCCTAAATGGAGTTGAATTCCATGCAGTTTCTGGTCCTACGAGCAAGAGTTGTTTTCTGGTAAGAAGAGTCACTATTGCGCTCCCATTGTCATACACAGGGCAAACAGCACTGGCGTCTGTTCCCAGCAAGTACTCTGTATTGGACTGAGGAGGATCTACTGTTCTTGTTAGTTTCATAAGCAGAGTTGAACTAGATATGGCCGTGTGTGTAGGAAGCACAGTTCTTTTGTTCTGAGCAAGCTCACTATTCTGGCCCTAAAGGAAACACAGTAGAGTAGAAGAGTGCTCTTTTCTCAAAAGCAGAATATGTTTCTGGTAAGAAGAGCTAGCTTTTGTTTCCAAGTCCTAAATGGAGTTGAATCCCATGCAGTTTCTGGTCCTACGAGCAAGAGTTGTTTTCTGGTAAGAAGAGTCACTATTGCGCTCCTATTGCCATACACAGTGCAAATAGCACTCGCGTCTGTTCCAAGAAGTACAGTGTATTGGACTGAAGAAGAGCTACTGTTCTTGTCAGTTTCCTAAGCACAGTTAAACTAGATATGACCCGTGTGTGTAGGAAAGCACAGTTCTTTTGTTCTGAGCAAGCTCACTATTCTGGCCCTATAGGAAACACAGTAGAGTAGAAGAGTGCTCTTTTCTCAAAAGCAGAGTGTGTTTCTTGTAAGGAGAGCTAGCATTTGTTTCCCAATCCTAAATGGAGTTGAATCACATGCAGTTTCTGGTCCTACGAGCAAGAGTTGTTTTCTGTTAAGAAAAGTCACTATTGTGCTCCCATTGTCATACACAGTGCAAATAGCACTCGCGTCTGTTCCCAGCAAGTACAGTGTATTGGACTGAAGAGGATCTACTGTTCTTGTCGGTTTCCTAAGCAGAATTGAACTAGATATGGACATGTGTGTAGGACGCACAGTTCTTTTGTTCTTAGCAAGCTCACTGTTTTGGCCTATAGGAAACACAGTAGAGTAGAAGAGTGCTCTTTTCTCAAAAGCAGAGTGTGTTTCTTGTAAGGCTCACTAGCGTTTGTTTCCCATTCCTAAATGGAGTTGAATCACATGCAGTTTTTGCTCCTAGGAGCAAGAGTTGTTTTCTGGTAAGGAAAGTCACTATCGCACTCCCATTGCCATACACAGTGCAAATTCCACTCGTGTCTGTTTTCAAAAGTACAGTGTATTGGACTGAAGAGGAGATACTGTTCTTGTCAGTTTCCTAAGCAGAGTTGAACTAGATATGGCCCGTGTGTGTAGGATGCACAGTTCTTTTGTTCTGAGCAAGCTCACTGTTCGAACCCCATAGGAAACACAGTAGAGTAGAAGAGTGCCCTTTTCTCAAAAGCAGAGTATGTTTCCTGTAAGGAGAGCTAGCTTTTGTTTACAAGTCCTAAATGGAGTTGAATCCCATGCAGTTTCTGTTCCGATGAGCAAGAGTTGTTTTCTGGTAAGAAGAATCACTATTGCGCTCCCATTGCCATATACAGTGCAAATATCTCTCGTGTCTGTTCCCAGCAAGTACAGTGTATTGGACTGAAGAGGAGCTATGTTCTTGTCAGTTTCCTAAGCAGAGTTGAACTAGATATGGCAGTGTGTGTAGGCAGCACAGTTCTTTTGTTCTTAGCAAGCTCACTGTTTTGGCCCTATAGGAAACACAGTAGAGTTGAAGAGTGCTCTTTTCTCAAAAGCAGAGTGTGTTTCTTGTAAGGCGAGCTAGCGTTTGTTTCCCAGTCCTAAATGGAGTTGAATCACATGCAGTTTTTGCTCCTACGAGCAAGAGTTGTTTTCTGGTAAGGAAAGTCACTATTGCGCTCCCATTGCCATACACAGTGCAAATAGCACTCGCGTCTGATCCCAGCAAGTACAGTGTATTGGAATGAAGAGAAGCTACTGTTCTTGTCAGTTTCCTAAGCAGAGTTGGACTACATATGGCCCGTGTCTGTAGGATGCACAGTTCTTTAATTCTGAGCAAGCTTACTGTTCGGATCCCATAGAAAACACAGTAGAGTAGAAGAGTGCTCTTTTCTCAAAAGTAGAGTGTGTTTCTTGTAGGGCAAGCTAGGGTTTGTTTCCCAGTCCTAAATGGAGTTTAATCACACGCAGTTTTTGGTCCTATGAGCAAGAGTTGTTTTCTGGTAAGGAAAGTCAGTATTGTGCTCCCATTGCCACACACAGTACAAATAGGACTCGTGTCTGTTCCCACCAAGTAAAGTGTATTGGACTGAAGTGGAGCTACTGTTCTTGTCAGTTTCCTAAGCAGAGTTGAACTAGATATCGCCCGTGTGTGTAGGAAGCACAGTTCTTTTGTTTTGAGCAAGCTCACTATTTGGCCCTTTAGGAAACACAGTAGAGTAGAAGAGTGCTCTTTTCTCAAAAGCAGAGTGTGTTTCTTGTAAGGCAATCTAGCGTTTGTTTCCCAGTCCTAAATGGAGTTGAACCACATGCAGTTTCTGGTTCTGCCAGCAAGAGTTGTTTTCTGGTAAGAAGAGTCACACTTGCGTTCCCTTTGCCATACACAGTGCAAATAGCACTCGCGTCTGTTCCCAGCATGTACAGTGAATTGGACTGAAGAGGATCTACTGTTCTTGTCAGTTTCCTAAGCAGAGTTGAACTAGATATGGCCCGTGTGTGTAGGATGCACAGTTCTTTTGTTCTGAGCAAGGTCACTGTTCGGACCCCATAGGAAACACAGTAGAGTAGAAAAGTGCTCTTTTCTCAAAAGCAGAGTATGTTTCTTGTAAGGCGAGCTAGTTTTTGTTTCCCAGTCAGAAATGGAGTTGAATCCCATGCAGTTTCTGGTCCTACGAGCAAGAGTTGTTTTCTGGTAAGAAGAGTCACTATTGCGCTCACATTGTCATACACAGTGCAAATAGCACTCGCATCTGTTCCCAGCAAGTACAGTGTACTGGACTGAAGAGGAGCTACTGTTCTTGAAAGATTCCTAAGCAGAGTTGAACTAGATATGGCTCGTGTGTGTAAGAAGCACAGTTTTTTTGTTCTGAGCAAGCTCACTGTTCGGACCCCATAGGAAACCCAGTAGAGTAGAAAAGTGCTCTTTTCACAAAAGCAGAGTGTGTTTCTTGTAAGGCGAGCTAGCTTTTGTTTCCCAGTCCTAAATGGAGTTGAATCACATGCAGTTTCTGGTCCTACGAGCAAGAGTTGTTTTCTGGTAAGAAGAGTCACTATTGCGCTCCCATTGTCATACACAGGGCAAACAGCACTGGCGTCTGTTCCCAGCAAGTACACTGTATTGGACTGAAGAGGATATACTGTTCTTGTCAGTTTCATAAGCAGAGTTGAACTAGATATGGCCATGTGTGTAGGAAGCACAGTTCTTTTGTTCTGAGCAAGCTCACTATTCTGGCCATAAAGGAAACACAGTAGAGTAGAAGAGTGCTCTTTTCTCAAAAGCAGAGTGTGTTTCTTGTAAGGAGAGCTAGCGTTTGTTTCCCAGTCCTAAATGGAGTTGAATCACATGCAGTTTCTGGTCCTACGAGCAAGAGTTGTTTTCTGGTAAGAAGAATCACTATTGCGCTCCCATTGTCATACACAGGGCTAATAGCACGGGAGTCTGTTCCCAGCAATTACAGTGTATTGGACTGAAGAGGAGCTACTGTTCTTGTCTGTTTCCTAAGCAGAATTGAACTAGATATGGCAGTGTGTGTAGGCAGCACAGTTCTTTTGTTATTTGCAAGCTCACTGTTTTGGCCCTATAGGAAACACAGTAGAGTTGAAGAGTGCTCTTTTCTCAAAAGCAGAGTGTGTTTCTTGTAAGGCGAGCTAGCGTTTGTTTCCCAGTCCTAAATGGAGTTGAATCACATGCAGTTTTTGGTCCTAAGAGCATAAGTTGTTTTCTGGTAAGGAAAGTCACTATTGCTCACCCATTGCCATACACATTGCAAATAGCACTCGTGTCTGTTCACAGGAAGTACAGTGTATTGGACTGAAGAGGAGCTACTGTTCTTGTCAGTTTCCTAAGCAGAGTTGAACTAGATATGGCCCGTGTGTGTAGGAAGCACAGTTCTTTTGTTCTGAGCAAGCTCACTGTTCGGACCCCATAAGAAACACAGTAGAGTAGAAGAGTGCCCTTTTCTCAGAAGCAGAGTTTGTTTCTTGTAAGGCGAGCTAGCGTTTGTTTCTCAATCCTAAATGGAGTTGAATTCCATGCAGTTTCTGGTCTTACGAGCAAAGTTGTTTTCTGGTAAGAAGAGTCACTATTGCGCTCCCATTGTCATACAGAGGGCAAACAGCACTGGCGTCTGTTCCCAGCAAGTACTCTGTATTGGACTGAGGAGGATCTACTGTTCTTGTTAGTTTCATAAGCAGAGTTGAACTAGATATGGCCGTGTGTGTAGGAAGCACAGTTCTTTTGTTCTGAGCAAGCTCACTATTGTGGCCCTAAAGGAAACACAGTAGAGTAGAAGAGTGCTCTTTTCTCAAAAGCAGAGTGTGTTTCTTGTAAGGAGAGCTAGCATTTGTTTCCCAGTCCTAAATGGAGTTGAATCACATTCAGTTTCTGGTCCTACGAGCAAGAGTTGTTTTCTGGTAAGAAAAGTCACTATTGTGCTCCCATTGTCATACACATTACAAATAGCACTCGCGTCTGTTCCCAGCAAGTAGAGTGTATTGGACTGAAGAGGAGCTACTGTTCTTGTCAGTTTCCTAAGCACAGTTAAACTAGATATGACCCGTGTGTGTAGGAAAGCACAGTTCTTTTGTTCTGAGCAAGCTCACTATTCTGGCACTATAGGAAACACAGTAGAGTTGAAGAGTGCTCTTTTCTCAAAAGCAGAGTGTGTTTCTTGTAAGGAGAGCTAGCATTTGTTTCCCAGTCCTAAATGGAGTTGAGTCACATGCAGTTTCTGGTCCTACGAGCTAGAGTTCTTTTCTGGTAAGAAAAGTCACTATTGTGCTCCCATTGTCATACACATTACAAATAGCACTCGCGTCTGTTCCCAGCAAGTACAGTGTATTGGACTGAAGAGGATCTACTGTTCTTGTCAGTTTCCTAAGCAGAATTGAACTAGATATGGCCATGTGTGTAGGAAGCACAGTTCTTTTGTTCTGAGCAAGCTCAATATTCTGGACCTATAGGAAACACAGTAGAGTAGAAGAGTGCTCTTTTCTCAAAAGCAGAGTGTGTTTCTTGTAAGGTGAGCTAGCGTTTGTTTCCGAGTCCTAAATGGAGTTGAATCACATGAAGTTTCTGGTCCTACGAGCAAGAGTTGTTTTCTGGTAAGAAGAGTCACTATTGCGCTCCCATTGTCATACACAGGGCAAATAGCACTGGAGTGTGTTCCCAGCAAGTACAGTGTATTAGACTGAAGAGGAGCTACTGTTCTTGTCGGTTTCCTAAGCAGAATTGAACTAGATATGGCCGTGTGTGTAGGAAGCACAGTTCTTTTGTTCTTAGCAAGCTCACTGTTTTGGCCCTATAGGAAACACAGTAGAGTAGAAGAGTGCTCTTTTCTCAAAAGCAGAGTATGTTTCTTGTAAGGCGAGCTAGTTTTTGTTTCCCAGTCAGAAATGGAGTTGAATCCCATGCAGTTTCTGGTCCTACGAGCAAGAGTTGTTTTCTGGTAAGAAGAGTCACTATTGCGCTCACATTGTCATACACAGTGCAAATAGCACTCGCATCTGTTCCCAGCAAGTACAGTGTACTGGACTGAAGAGGAGCTACTGTTCTTGAAAGATTCCTAAGCAGAGTTGAACTAGATATGGCTCGTGTGTGTAAGAAGCACAGTTTTTTTGTTCTGAGCAAGCTCACTGTTCGGACCCCATAGGAAACCCAGTAGAGTAGAAAAGTGCTCTTTTCACAAAAGCAGAGTGTGTTTCTTGTAAGGCGAGCTAGCTTTTGTTTCCCAGTCCTAAATGGAGTTGAATCACATGCAGTTTCTGGTCCTACGAGCAAGAGTTGTTTTCTGGTAAGAAGAGTCACTATTGCGCTCCCATTGTCATACACAGGGCAAACAGCACTGGCGTCTGTTCCCAGCAAGTACACTGTATTGGACTGAAGAGGATATACTGTTCTTGTCAGTTTCATAAGCAGAGTTGAACTAGATATGGCCATGTGTGTAGGAAGCACAGTTCTTTTGTTCTGAGCAAGCTCACTATTCTGGCCATAAAGGAAACACAGTAGAGTAGAAGAGTGCTCTTTTCTCAAAAGCAGAGTGTGTTTCTTGTAAGGAGAGCTAGCGTTTGTTTCCTAGTCCTAAATGGAGTTGAATCACATGCAGTTTCTGGTCCTACGAGCAAGAGTTGTTTTCTGGTAAGAAGAATCACTATTGCGCTCCCATTGTCATACACAGGGCTAATAGCACGGGAGTCTGTTCCCAGCAATTACAGTGTATTGGACTGAAGAGGAGCTACTGTTCTTGTCTGTTTCCTAAGCAGAATTGAACTAGATATGGCAGTGTGTGTAGGCAGCACAGTTCTTTTGTTATTTGCAAGCTCACTGTTTTGGCCCTATAGGAAACACAGTAGAGTTGAAGAGTGCTCTTTTCTCAAAAGCAGAGTGTGTTTCTTGTAAGGCGAGCTAGCGTTTGTTTCCCAGTCCTAAATGGAGTTGAATCACATGCAGTTTTTGGTCCTAAGAGCATAAGTTGTTTTCTGGTAAGGAAAGTCACTATTGCTCACCCATTGCCATACACATTGCAAATAGCACTCGTGTCTGTTCACAGGAAGTACAGTGTATTGGACTGAAGAGGAGCTACTGTTCTTGTCAGTTTCCTAAGCAGAGTTGAACTAGATATGGCCCGTGTGTGTAGGAAGCACAGTTCTTTTGTTCTGAGCAAGCTCACTGTTCGGACCCCATAAGAAACACAGTAGAGTAGAAGAGTGCCCTTTTCTCAGAAGCAGAGTTTGTTTCTTGTAAGGCGAGCTAGCGTTTGTTTCTCAATCCTAAATGGAGTTGAATTCCATGCAGTTTCTGGTCTTACGAGCAAAGTTGTTTTCTGGTAAGAAGAGTCACTATTGCGCTCCCATTGTCATACAGAGGGCAAACAGCACTGGCGTCTGTTCCCAGCAAGTACTCTGTATTGGACTGAGGAGGATCTACTGTTCTTGTTAGTTTCATAAGCAGAGTTGAACTAGATATGGCCGTGTGTGTAGGAAGCACAGTTCTTTTGTTCTGAGCAAGCTCACTATTGTGGCCCTAAAGGAAACACAGTAGAGTAGAAGAGTGCTCTTTTCTCAAAAGCAGAGTGTGTTTCTTGTAAGGAGAGCTAGCATTTGTTTCCCAGTCCTAAATGGAGTTGAATCACATTCAGTTTCTGGTCCTACGAGCAAGAGTTGTTTTCTGGTAAGAAAAGTCACTATTGTGCTCCCATTGTCATACACATTACAAATAGCACTCGCGTCTGTTCCCAGCAAGTAGAGTGTATTGGACTGAAGAGGAGCTACTGTTCTTGTCAGTTTCCTAAGCACAGTTAAACTAGATATGACCCGTGTGTGTAGGAAAGCACAGTTCTTTTGTTCTGAGCAAGCTCACTATTCTGGCACTATAGGAAACACAGTAGAGTTGAAGAGTGCTCTTTTCTCAAAAGCAGAGTGTGTTTCTTGTAAGGAGAGCTAGCATTTGTTTCCCAGTCCTAAATGGAGTTGAGTCACATGCAGTTTCTGGTCCTACGAGCTAGAGTTCTTTTCTGGTAAGAAAAGTCACTATTGTGCTCCCATTGTCATACACATTACAAATAGCACTCGCGTCTGTTCCCAGCAAGTACAGTGTATTGGACTGAAGAGGATCTACTGTTCTTGTCAGTTTCCTAAGCAGAATTGAACTAGATATGGCCATGTGTGTAGGAAGCACAGTTCTTTTGTTCTGAGCAAGCTCAATATTCTGGACCTATAGGAAACACAGTAGAGTAGAAGAGTGCTCTTTTCTCAAAAGCAGAGTGTGTTTCTTGTAAGGTGAGCTAGCGTTTGTTTCCGAGTCCTAAATGGAGTTGAATCACATGAAGTTTCTGGTCCTACGAGCAAGAGTTGTTTTCTGGTAAGAAGAGTCACTATTGCGCTCCCATTGTCATACACAGGGCAAATAGCACTGGAGTGTGTTCCCAGCAAGTACAGTGTATTAGACTGAAGAGGAGCTACTGTTCTTGTCGGTTTCCTAAGCAGAATTGAACTAGATATGGCCGTGTGTGTAGGAAGCACAGTTCTTTTGTTCTTAGCAAGCTCACTGTTTTGGCCCTATAGGAAACACAGTAGAGTAGAAGAGTGCTCTTTTCTCAAAAGCAGAGTATGTTTCTTGTAAGGCGAGCTAGTTTTTGTTTCCCAGTCAGAAATGGAGTTGAATCCCATGCAGTTTCTGGTCCTACGAGCAAGAGTTGTTTTCTGGTAAGAAGAGTCACTATTGCGCTCACATTGTCATACACAGTGCAAATAGCACTCGCATCTGTTCCCAGCAAGTACAGTGTACTGGACTGAAGAGGAGCTACTGTTCTTGAAAGATTCCTAAGCAGAGTTGAACTAGATATGGCTCGTGTGTGTAAGAAGCACAGTTTTTTTGTTCTGAGCAAGCTCACTGTTCGGACCCCATAGGAAACCCAGTAGAGTAGAAAAGTGCTCTTTTCACAAAAGCAGAGTGTGTTTCTTGTAAGGCGAGCTAGCTTTTGTTTCCCAGTCCTAAATGGAGTTGAATCACATGCAGTTTCTGGTCCTACGAGCAAGAGTTGTTTTCTGGTAAGAAGAGTCACTATTGCGCTCCCATTGTCATACACAGGGCAAACAGCACTGGCGTCTGTTCCCAGCAAGTACACTGTATTGGACTGAAGAGGATATACTGTTCTTGTCAGTTTCATAAGCAGAGTTGAACTAGATATGGCCATGTGTGTAGGAAGCACAGTTCTTTTGTTCTGAGCAAGCTCACTATTCTGGCCATAAAGGAAACACAGTAGAGTAGAAGAGTGCTCTTTTCTCAAAAGCAGAGTGTGTTTCTTGTAAGGAGAGCTAGCGTTTGTTTCCTAGTCCTAAATGGAGTTGAATCACATGCAGTTTCTGGTCCTACGAGCAAGAGTTGTTTTCTGGTAAGAAGAATCACTATTGCGCTCCCATTGTCATACACAGGGCTAATAGCACGGGAGTCTGTTCCCAGCAATTACAGTGTATTGGACTGAAGAGGAGCTACTGTTCTTGTCTGTTTCCTAAGCAGAATTGAACTAGATATGGCAGTGTGTGTAGGCAGCACAGTTCTTTTGTTATTTGCAAGCTCACTGTTTTGGCCCTATAGGAAACACAGTAGAGTTGAAGAGTGCTCTTTTCTCAAAAGCAGAGTGTGTTTCTTGTAAGGCGAGCTAGCGTTTGTTTCCCAGTCCTAAATGGAGTTGAATCACATGCAGTTTTTGGTCCTAAGAGCATAAGTTGTTTTCTGGTAAGGAAAGTCACTATTGCTCACCCATTGCCATACACATTGCAAATAGCACTCGTGTCTGTTCACAGCAAGTACAGTGTATTGGACTGAAGAGGAGCTACTGTTCTTGTCAGTTTCCTAAGCAGAGTTGAACTAGATATGGCCCGTGTGTGTAGGAAGCACAGTTCTTTTGTTCTGAGCAAGCTCACTGTTCGGACCCCATAAGAAACACAGTAGAGTAGAAGAGTGCCCTTTTCTCAGAAGCAGAGTTTGTTTCTTGTAAGGCGAGCTAGCGTTTGTTTCTCAATCCTAAATGGAGTTGAATTCCATGCAGTTTCTGGTCTTACGAGCAAAGTTGTTTTCTGGTAAGAAGAGTCACTATTGCGCTCCCATTGTCATACAGAGGGCAAACAGCACTGGCGTCTGTTCCCAGCAAGTACTCTGTATTGGACTTAGGAGGATCTACTGTTCTTGTTAGTTTCATAAGCAGAGTTGAACTAGATATGGCCGTGTGTGTAGGAAGCACAGTTCTTTTGTTCTGAGCAAGCTCACTATTGTGGCCCTAAAGGAAACACAGTAGAGTAGAAGAGTGCTCTTTTCTCAAAAGCAGAGTGTGTTTCTTGTAAGGAGAGCTAGCATTTGTTTCCCAGTCCTAAATGGAGTTGAATCACATTCAGTTTCTGGTCCTACGAGCAAGAGTTGTTTTCTGGTAAGAAAAGTCACTATTGTGCTCCCATTGTCATACACATTACAAATAGCACTCGCGTCTGTTCCCAGCAAGTAGAGTGTATTGGACTGAAGAGGAGCTACTGTTCTTGTCAGTTTCCTAAGCACAGTTAAACTAGATATGACCCGTGTGTAGGAAAGCACAGTTCTTTTGTTCTGAGCAAGCTCACTATTCTGGCACTATAGGAAACACAGTAGAGTTGAAGAGTGCTCTTTTCTCAAAAGCAGAGTGTGTTTCTTGTAAGGAGAGCTAGCATTTGTTTCCCAGTCCTAAATGGAGTTGAGTCACATGCAGTTTCTGGTCCTACGAGCTAGAGTTGTTTTCTGGTAAGAAAAGTCACTATTGTGCTCCCATTGTCATACACATTACAAATAGCACTCGCGTCTGTTCCCAGCAAGTACAGTGTATTGGACTGAAGAGGATCTACTGTTCTTGTCAGTTTCCTAAGCAGAATTGAACTAGATATGGCCATGTGTGTAGGAAGCACAGTTCTTTTGTTCTGAGCAAGCTCAATATTCTGGACCTATAGGAAACACAGTAGAGTAGAAGAGTGCTCTTTTCTCAAAAGCAGAGTGTGTTTCTTGTAAGGTGAGCTAGCGTTTGTTTCCGAGTCCTAAATGGAGTTGAATCACATGCAGTTTCTGGTCCTACGAGCAAGAGTTGTTTTCTGGTAAGAAGAGTCACTATTGCGCTCCCATTGTCATACACAGGGCAAATAGCACTGGAGTGTGTTCCCAGCAAGTACAGTGTATTAGACTGAAGAGGAGCTACTGTTCTTGTCGGTTTCCTAAGCAGAATTGAACTAGATATGGCCGTGTGTGTAGGAAGCACAGTTCTTTTGTTCTTAGCAAGCTCACTGTTCGGACCCCATAAGAAACACAGTAGAGTAGAAGAGTGCCCTTTTCTCAGAAGCAGAGTTTGTTTCTTGTTAGGCAAGCTAGCGTTTGTTTCTCAATCCTAAATGGAGTTGAATTCCATGCAGTTTCTGGTCCTACGAGCAAGAGTTGTTTTCTGGTAAGAAGAGTCACTATTGCGCTCTCAAGGTCATACAGAGGGCAAACAGCACTGGCGTCTGTTCCCAGCAAGTACTCTGTATTGGACTGAGGAGGATCTACTGTTCTTGTTAGTTTCATAAGCAGAGTTGAACTAGATATGGCCATGTGTGTAGGAAGCACAGTTCTTTTGTTCTGAGCAAGCTCACTATTGTGGCCCTAAAGGAAACACAGTAGAGTAGAAGAGTGCTCTTTTTTCAAAAGCAGAATATGTTTCTGGTAAGAAGAGCTAGCTTTTGTTTCCAAGTCCTAAATGGAGTTGAATCCCATGCAGTTTCTGGTCCTACGAGCAAGAGTTGTTTTCTGGTAAGAAGAGTCACTATTGCGCTCCTATAGCCATACACAGTGCAAATAGCACTCGCGTCTGTTCCCAGCAAGTACAGTGTATTGGACTGAAGAGGAGCTACTGTTCTTGTCAGTTTCCTAAGCACAGTTAAACTAGATATGACCAGTGTGTGTAGGAAAGCACAGTTCTTTTGTTCTGAGCAAGCTCACTATTCTGGCCCTATAGGAAACACAGTAGAGTAGAAGAGTGCTCTTTTCTCAAAAGCAGAGTGTGTTTCTTGTAAGGAGAGCTAGCATTTGTTTCCCAATCCTAAATGGAGTTGAATCACATGCAGTTTCTGGTCCTACGAGCAAGAGTTGTTTTCTGTTAAGAAAAGTCACTATTGTGCTCCCATTGTCATACACATTACAAATAGCACTCGCGTCTGTTCCCAGCAAGTACAGTGTATTGGACTGAAGAGGATCTACTGTTCTTGTCAGTTTCCTAAGCAGAATTGAACTAGATATGGCCATGTGTGTAGGAAGCACAGTTCTTTTGTTCTGAGCAAGCTCAATATTCTGGCCCTATTGGAAACACAGTAGAGTAGAAGAGTGCTCTTTTCTCAAAAGCAGAGTATGTTTCTTGTAAGGCAAGCTAGTGTTTGTTTCCCAGTCAGAAATGGAATTGAATCCCATGCAGTTTCTGGTCCTACTAGCAAGAGTTTTTTTCTGGTAAGAAGAGTCACTATTGAGCTCCCATTGTCATACACAGGGCAAATAGCACTCGCATCTGTTCCCAGCAAGTACAGTGTATTGGACTGAAGAGGATATACTGTTCTTGTCAGTTTCCTAAGCAGGGTTGAACTAGATATAGCCCGTCTGTGTAGGAAGCACAGTTCTTTTGTTCTGAGCAAGCTCACTGTTCTGGCCCTATAGGAAACACAGTAGAGTAGAAGAGTGATCTATTCTCAAAAGCAAAGTGTGTTTCTTGTAAGGCGAGCTAGTGTTTGTTTCCCAGTCCTAAATGGAGTTGAATCACATGCAGTTTTTGGTCCTAAGAGCATAAGTTGTTTTCTGGTAAGGAAAGTCACTATTGTGCTCCCAAAGCCATACACAGTGCAAATAGCACTCGAGTCTGTTCCCATTAAGTACAGTGTATTGGACTGAAGAGGATCTACTGTTCTTGTCAGTTTCCTAAGTAGAGTTGAACTAAATATGGCCCGTGTGTGTAGGAAGCACAGTTCTTTTGTTCTGAGCAAGCTCACTGTTCGGACCCCATAGGAAACACAGTAGAGTAGAAGAGTGCTCTTTTCTCAAAAGCAGAATGTGTTTCTTGTAAGGCGAGCTAGCGTTTGTTTCGCAGTCCTAAATGGAGTTGAATCACATGCAGTTTCTGGTCCTACGAGCAAGAGTTGTTTTCTGGTAAGAAGAGTCACTATTGCGCTCCCATTGTCATACACAGGGCAAATAGCACTGGCGTCTGTTCACAGCATGAACAATGTATTGGACTAAAGAGGATCTACTGTCCTTGTCAATTTCCTATGCAGAATTGATCTTGATATGTCCCGTGTGTATAGGAAGCACAGTTCTTTTGTTCTGAGCAAGCTCACTGTTCGGACCCCATAGGAAACACTGTAGAGTAGAAGAGTGCTCTTTTCTCAAAAGCAGAGTGTGTTTCTTGTAAGGCGAGCTAGCGTTTGTTTCCCAGTTCTAAATGGAGTTGAATCACATGCAGTTTCTGGTTCTATGAGCAAGAGTTGTTTTCTGGTAAGAAGAGTCACTATTGGGCTCCCATTATCATACACAGGGCAAATATCACTGGCGTATGTTCCCAGCATGTACAGTGTATTGGACTGAAGAGGAGCTACTATTCTTGTCAGTTTCCTAAGCAGAGTTGAACTAGATATTGCCCGTGTGTTTAGGAAGCACAGTTCTTTTGTTCAGAGCAAGCTCACTGTTTGGACCCCAAAGGAAACACAGAAGAGTAGAAGAGTGCTCTTTTCTCAAAAGCAGAGTGTGTTTCTTGTAAGGCGAGCTAGCGTTTGTTTCGCAGTCCTAAATGGAGTTGAATCACATGCAGTTTCTGGTCCTACGAGCAAGAGTTGTGTTCTGGTAAGAAGAGTCACTATTGCGGTCCAATTGTCATACACATTGCAAATAGCACTCGCGTCTGTTCCCAGCAAGTACAGTGTATTGGACTGAAGAGGAGCTACTGTTCTTGTCAGTTTCCTAAGCACAGTTAAACTAGATATGACCCGTGTGTGTAGGAAAGCACAGTTCTTTTGTTCTGAGCAAGCTCACTATTCTGGCCCTATAGGAAACACAGTAGAGTAGAAGAGTGCTCTTTTCTCAAAAGCAGAGTGTGTTTCTTGTAAGGAGAGCTAGCATTTGATTCCCAGTCCTAAATGGAGTTGAATCACATGCTGTTTCTGGTCCTACGAGCAAGAGTTGTTTTCTGGTAAGAAAAGTCACTATTGTGCTCCCATTGTCATACACATTACAAATAGCACTCGCGTCTGTTCCCAGCAAGTACAGTGTATTGGACTGAAGAGGATCTACTCTTCTTGTCAGTTTCCTAAGCAGAATTGAACTAGATATGGCCATGTGTGTAGGAAGCACAGTTCTTTTGTTCTGAGCAAGCTCAATATTCTGGACCTATAGGAAACACAGTAGAGTAGAAGAGTGCTCTTTTCTCAAAAGGAGAGTGTGTTTCTTGTAAGGTGAGCTAGCGTTTGTTTCCGAGTCCTAAATGGAGTTGAATCACATGAAGTTTCTGGTCCTACGAGCAAGAGTTGTTTTCTGGTAAGAAGAGTCACTATTGCGCTCCCATTGTCATACACAGGGCAAATAGCACTGGAGTCTGTTCCCAGCAAGTACAGTGTATTAGACTGAAGAGGAGCTACTGTTCTTGTCGGTTTCCTAAGCAGAATTGAACTAGATATGGCCGTGTGTGTAGGAAGCACAGTTCTTTTGTTCTTAGCAAGCTCACTCTTTTGGCCCTATAGGAAACACAGTAGAGTAGAAGAGTGCTCTTTTCTCAAAAGCAGAGTGTGTTTCTTGTAAGGCTAGCTAGCGTTTGTTTCCCAGTCCTAAATGGAGTTGAATCACATGCAGTTTTTGCTCCTTCGAGCAAGAGTTGTTTTCTGGTAAGGAAAGTCACTATCGCACTCCCATTGCCATACACAGTGCAAATTCCACTCGCGTCTGTTTTCAAAAGTACAGTGTATTGGACTGAAGAGGAGCTACTGTTCTTGTCCGTTTCCTAAGCAGAGTTGAACTAGATATGGCCCGTGTGTGTAGGATGCACAATTCTTTTGTTCTGAGAAAGCTCACTGTTCGGACCCCATAGGAAACACAGTAGAGTAGAAGAGTGCCCTTTTCTCAGAAGCAGAGTGTGTTTCATGTAAGGCGAGCTAGCGTTTGTTTCCCAATCCTAAATGGAGTTTAATTCCATGCAGTTTCTGGTCCTACTTGCAAGAGTTGTTTTCTGGTAAGAAGAGTTACTATTGCGCTGCCATTGTCATACAGACGGCAAACAGCACTAGCGTCTGTTCCCACCAAGTACACTGTATTGGACTGAAGAGGAGCTACTCTTCTTGTCAGTTTCCTAAGCACAGTTAAACTAGATATGACCCGTGTGTGTTGGAAAGCACAGTTCTTTTGTTCTGAGCAAGCTCACTGTTCGGACCCCTTAGGAAACACTGTAGAGTAGAAGAGTGCTCTTTTCTCAAAAGCAGAGTGTGTTTCTTGTAAGGCGAGCTAGCGTTTGTTTCCCAGTCCTAAATGGAGTTGAATCACATGTAGTTTCTGGTCCTACCAGCAAGAGTTGTTTTCTGGTAAGAAGAATCACTATTGCGCTCCCATTGTCATACACAGGGCAAATAGCACTGGAGTCTGTTCCCAGCAATTACAGTGTGTTGGACTGAAGAGGAGCTACTGTTCTTGTCTGTTTCCTAAGCAGAATTGAACTAGATATGGCAGTGTGTGTAGGCAGCACAGTTTTTTTGTTCTTAGCAAGCTCACTGTTTTGGCCCTATAGGAAACACAGTAGAGTTGAAGAGTGCTCTTTTCTCAAAAGCAGAGTGTGTTTCTTGTAAGGCGAGCTAGCGTTTGTTTCCCAGTCCTAAATGGAGTTGAATCACATGCAGTTTTTGCTCCTACGAGCAAGAGTTGTTTTCTGGTAAGGAAAGTCACTATTGCGCTCCCATTGCATACACAGTGCAAATAGCACTTGCGTCTGTTCCCAGCAAGTACAGTGTATTGGACTGAAGAGGAGCTACTGTTCTTGTCAGGTTCCTAAGCAGAGTTGAACTAGATATGGCCCGTGTGTGTAGGAAGCACAGTTCTTTTGTTCTGAGCAAGCTCACTGTTCGAACCCCATAGGAAACACAGTAGAGTAGAAGAGTGCTCTTTCCTCAAAAGCAAAGTGTGTTTCTTGTAAGGCGAGCTAGCGTTTGTTTCCCAGTCCTAAATGGACTTGAATCACATGCAGTCTCTGGTCCTAAGAGCAAGAGTTTTTTCTGGTAAGGAAAGTCACTATTGTGCTCCCTTTGCCATACACAGTGCAAATAGCACTTGCGTCTGTTCCCAGCAATTACTGTGTATTGGACTGAAGAGGAGCTATTGGTCTTGTCAGTTTCCCCAGCAGAGTTGAACGAGATATGGCCCGTGTGTGTAGCAAGCACAGTTCTTTTGTTCTGAGCAAGCTCACTGTTTGGACCCCATAGGAAACACAGTAGAGTAGATGTGTGCCCTATTCTGAAAAGCAGAGCGTGTTTCTTGTAAGGCGAGCTAGCGTTTGTTTCCCAGTCCTAAGTGGATTGAATCAAATGCAGTTTCAGGTCCTAAGAGCAAGAGTTGTTTTCTGGTAAGAAGAGTCACTATTGTGCATCCATTGCCATACACAGTGCAAATAGCACTCGCGTCTGTTCCCAGCAAGTACAGTGTATTGGACTGAAGAGGAGCTACTGTTCTCGTCAGTTTCCTAAGCAGAGTTGAACTAGATATGGACCCTGTGTGTAGGAAGCACATTTCTTTTGTTCTGAGCTAGCTCACTGTTCGAATCCCCAGAAAACACAGTAGAGTAGAAGAGTGCTCTTTTCTCAAAAGCAGAGTGTGTTTCATGTAAGGCGAGCTAGCATTTGTTTCCCAGTCCTAAATGGAATTGAAATACACATGCAGTTTCTGGTCCTACAAGCAAGAGTTGTTTTCTGTTTAGAAGAGTCATTACTGCGCTCCTTTTGCCATACATAGTACAAATAGCCCTCGCGTCTGTTCCCAGCAAGTACAGTGTATTGGACTGAAGAGGAGCTACTGTTCTTGTCAGTTTCCTAAGCAGAGTTGAACTAGATATGGCCCGTGTGTGTTAGAAGCACAGTTCATTTGTTCTGAGCAAGCTCACTGTTGGACCCCATAGAAAACACAGTAGAGTAGAAGAGTGCTCTTTTCTCAAAAGCAGAGTGTGTTTTTTCTAAGGCCAGCTAGCGTTTCTTTCCCAGTCCCCAATGGAGTTTAATCCCATGCAGTTTTTGGTCCTACGAACAAGAGTTGTTTTCTGGTAAGAAGAGTCACTATTGTGCTCCCATTGCCATACACAGTGCAAATAGCACTCGCGTCTGTTCCCAACAAGTACAGCTTATTGGTTTGAAGAGGAGCTACTGTTCTTGTCAGTTTCCTAAGCAGAGTTGAGCGAGATATGGCCAGTGTGTGTAGGAAGCACAGTTCTTTTGTTCTGAGCAAGCTCACTGTTCTGGCCCTATAGGAAACACAGTAGAGTAGAAGAGTGCTCTTTTCTCAAGGCAGATTGTGTTTCTTGTAAGGCGAGGTAGCGTTTGTTTCCCAGTCCTAAATGGAGTTGAATCACATGCAGTTTCTGGTCCTAAGAGCAAGAGTTGTTTTCTGGTAAGAAGAGATACTATTGTGCTCCCATAGCTGTACACAGTGCAAATAGCACTCGCGTCTGTTCCCAGCAAGTACAGTGTATTGGACTGAAGAAGAGCTACTGTTCTTGTCAGTTTCCTAAGCAGAGTTGAACTAGATATGGCCCGTGTTTTTAGGAAGCACAGTTCTTTTGTTCTGAGCAAGCTCACTGTTCAAGCCCTAAAGGAAACACAGTAGAGTAGAAGAGTGCTCTTTTCTCAAAAGCAGAGTGTGTTTCTTGTAAGGCGAGCTAGCGTTTATTTCCCAGTGCTAAATGGAGTTGAATCACATGCAATTTTTCGTCCTACGAGCAAGAGTTGTTTTCTGGTAAGGAAAGTCACTATTGCGCTCCCATTGCCATACACAGTGCAAATAGCATTTGTGTGTGTTCCCAGGAAGTATAGTGTATTGGAATGAAGAGGAGCTACTGTTCTTGTCAGTTTTCTAAGCAGAGTTGAACTAGATATGACCCGTGTGTGTAGGAAGCACAGTTCTTTTGTTCTTAGCAAGCTCACTGTTTGTACCCCATAGGAAACACAGTAGAGTAGAAGTGTGCCCTATTCTCAAAAGCAGAGAGTGTTTCTTGTAAGGCGAGCTAGCATTTGTTTCCGAATCCTAAGTGGAGTTGAATCACATGCAGTTTCTGGTCCTAAGAGCAAAAGTTGTTTTCTGGTAAGAAGAGTCACTATTGTGCTCCTATTACCACACATAGTGCAAATAGCACTCGCGTCTTTTCCCAGCAAGTACAGTGTATTGGACTGAAGAGGAGCTACTGTTCTCATCAGTTTCCTAAGCAGAGTTAATCTAGATATGGCCCGTGTGTGTAGGAAGCACAGATTTTTTGTTCTGAGCAAGCTCACTGTTCTGGCCCTATAGGAAACACAGTAGAGTAGAAGAGTGCTCTTTTCTCAAAAGCAGATTGTGTTTCTTGTAAGGCGAGCTAGCGTTTGTTTCCCAGTCCTAAATGGAGTTGAATCACATGCAGTTTTTGGTCCTAAGAGCAAGAGTTGTTTTCTGGTACGGAAAGTCACTATTGCGCTCCCATTGCCATATACAGTGCAAATACCACTCGCGTCTGTTCCCAGCAAGTACAGTGTATTCGACTGAAGAGGAGCTACTGTTCTTGTCAGTTTCCTAAGCAGAGTTGAACTAGATATGGCCCGTGTATGTAGGAAGCCTAGTTCTTTTGTTCTGAGCAAGCTCACTGTTCAGACCCCATAGGAAACACAGTAGAGTAGATGTGTGCCCTTTTCTAAAAAGCAGAGCTTGTTTCTTGTAAGGCGAGCTATCATTTGTTTCCCAGTCTTAGGTGGAGTTGAATCACATGCAATTTCTGGTCCTAAGAGCAAAAGTTGTTTTCTGGTAAGAAGAGTCACTATTGTGCTCCTATTACCATACACAGTGCAAATAGCACTCGCATCTGTTCCCAGCAAGTACAGTGTATTGGACTGAAGAGGAGTTACTGTTCTCTTCAGTTTCCTAAGCAGAGTTGAACTACATATGGCCCGTGTATGTAGGAAGCACAGATCTTTTGTTCTGAGCAAGCTCACTGTTCTGGCCCTATAGGAAACACAGTAGAGTAGAAGAGTGTTCATTTCTCAAAAGCAGAGTGTGTTTCTTGTAAGGCGAGCTAGCGTTTGTTTCCCAGTCCTAAATGGAGTTGAATCACATGCAGTTTTTGCTCCTACGAGCAAGAGTTGTTTTCTGGTAAGGAAAGTCACTATTGCGCTCCCATTGCCATACACAGTGCAAATAGCACTTGCGTCTGTTCCCAGCAAGTACAGTGTATTGGACTGAAGAGAAGTTACTGTTCTTGTCAGTTTCCTAAGCAGAGTTGAACTACATATGGCCCGTGTGCGTAGGATGCACAGTACTTTTGTTCTGAGCAAGCTCACTGTTAGGATCCCATAGAAAACACAGTAGAGTAGATGAGTGCTCTTTTCTCAAAAGCAGAGTGTGTTTCTTGTAAGGCGAGCTACCGTTTGTTTCCCAGTCCTAAATGGAGTTGAATCACATGCAGTTTTTGGTCCTATGAGCAAGAGTTGTTTTCTGGAAAGGAAAGTCACTATTGTGCTCCCATTGCCACACACAGTGCAAATAGGACTCGCGTCTTTTCCCACCAAGTACAGTGTATTGGACTGAAGTGGAGCTACTGTTCTTGTCAGTTTCCTAAGCAGAGTTGAACTAGATATGGCCCGTGTGTGTAGGAATCACAGTTATTTTGTTCTGAGCAAGCTCACTGTTCGGACCCCATAGAAAACACTGTAGAGTAGAAAAGTGCTCTTTTCTCAAAAGCAGAGTATGTTTCTTGTAAGGCAAGCTAGTGTTTGTTTCTCAGTCAGAAATTGAATTGAATCCCATGCAGTTTCTGGTCCTACTAGCAAGAGTTTTTTTCTGGTAAGAAGAGTCACTATTGAGCTCCCATTGTCATACACAGGGCAAATAGCACTCGCATCTGTTCCCAGCAAGTACAGTGTATTGGACTGAAGAGGATATACTGTTCTTGTCAGTTTCCTAAGCAGGGTTGAACTAGATATAGCCCGTCTGTGTAGGAAGCACAGTTCTTTAATTCTGAGCAAGCTCACTGTTCTGGCCCTATAGGAAACACAGTAGAGTAGAAGAGTGATCTATTCTCAAAAGCAAAGTGTGTTTCTTGTAAGGCGAGCTAGTGTTTGTTTCCCAGTCCTAAATGGAGTTGAATCACATGCAGTTTTTGGTCCTACGAGCAAGAGTTGTTTTCTGGTTAGGAAAGTCACTATTGTGCTCCCAAAGCCATACACAGTGCAAATAGCACTCGAGTCTGTTCCCATTAAGTACAGTGTATTGGACTGAAGAGGAGCTACTGTTCTTGTCAGTTTCCTAAGTAGAGTTGAACTAAATATGGCCCGTGTGTGTAGGAAGCACAGTTCTTTTGTTCTGAGCAAGCTCACTGTTCGGACCCCATAGGAAACACAGTAGAGTAGAAGAGTGCTCTTTTCTCAAAAGCAGAGTGTGTTTCTTGTAAGGCGAGCTAGTGTTTGTTTCCCAGTCCTAAATGGAGTTGAATCACATGCAGTTTTTGGTCCTACGAGAAAGAGTTGTTTTCTGGTGAGAAGAGTCACTATTGCGCTCCCATTGTCATACACAGGGCAAATAGTATTGGCGTCTTTTCCCAGCATACAGTGTATTGGACTGAAGAGGATCTACTGTCCTTGTCAATTTCCAATGCAGAATTGATCTTGATATGTCCCGTGTGTATAGGAAGCACAGTTCTTTTGTTCTGAGCAAGCTCACTGTTCGGACCCCATAGGAAACACTGTAGAGTAGAAGAGTGCTCTTTTCTCAAAAGCAGAGTGTGTTTCTTGTAAGGCGAGCTAGCGTTTGTTTCCCAGTTCTAAATGGAGTTGAATCACATGCAGTTTCTGGTTCTATGAGCAAGAGTTGTTTTCTGGTAAGAAGAGTCACTATTGTGCTCCCATTATCATACACAGGGCAAATATCACTGGCGTATGTTCCTAGCATGTACAGTGTATTGGACTGAAGAGGAGCTACTATTCTTGTCAGTTTCCTAAGCAGAGTTGAACTAGATATGGCCCGTGTGTTTAGGAAGCACAGTTCTTTTGTTCAGAGCAAGCTCACTGTTTGGACCCCAAAGGAAAAACAGAAGAGTAGAAGAGTGCTCTTTTCTCAAAAGCAGAGTGTGTTTCTTGTAAGGCGAGCTAGTGTTTGTTTCGCAGTCCTAAATGGAGTTGAATCACATGCAGTTTCTGGTCCTACGAGCAAGAGTTGCTTTCTGGTAAGAAGAGTCACTATTGCGCTCCCATTGTCATACACAGGGCAAATAGTATTGGCGTCTTTTCCCAGCATACAGTGTATTGGACTGAAGAGGATCTACTGTCCTTGTCAGTTTCCTATGCAGAATTGATCTTGACATGTACCGTGTGTATAGGAAGCACAGTTCTTTTGTTCTGAGCAAGCTCACTGTTCGGACCCCATAGGAAACACTGTAGAGTAGAAGAGTGCTCTTTTCTCAAAAGCAGAGTGTGTTTCTGGTAAGGCGAGCTAGCGTTTGTTTCGCAGTCCTATATGGAGTTGAATCACATGCAGTTTCTGGTCCTAGGAGCAATAGTTTTTTTTCTGGTAAGAAGAGTCACTATTGCTCTCCCATGCCATACAGAGTGCAAATAGCACTGGCGTCTGTTCCCAGGAAGTACAGTGTATTGGACTCAATAGTAGCTACTGTTCTTGTCAGTTTCCTAAGCAGAGTTGAACTAGATATAGCCCATTTGTGTAGGAAGCACAGTTCTTTTGTTCAGAGCAAGCTCACTGTTTGGACCCCAAAGGAAACACAGAAGAGTAGAAGAGTGCTCTTTTTGCAAAAGCAGAGTGTGTTTCTTGTAAGGCGAGCTAGCGTTTGTTTTGCAGTCCTATTTGGAGTTGAATCCCATGCAGTTTCTGGTCCTACGATCAAGAGTTGTTTTCTGGTAAGAAGAGTCACTATTGTGCTCCCATTGCCATACACAGTGCAAATAGCACTGGCGTCTGTTCCCAGCAAGTACAGTGTATTGGACTGAAGAGGAGCTACTGTTCTTGTCAGTTTCCTAAGCACAGTTAAAGTAGATATGACCGGTGTGTGTAGGAAGCACAGTTCTTTTGTTCTGAGCAAGCTCACTATTCAGGCCTTATAGGAAACACAGTAGAGTAGAAGAGTGCTCTTTTCTCAAAAGCAGAGTATGTTTCTTGTATGGCGCGCTAGCGTTTGTTTCCCAGTACTAAATGGAGTTGAATCACATGCAGTTTCTGGTCCTAAGAGCAAGAGTTGTTTTCTGTTATGAAGAGTCACTATTGTGTTCCCATTGTCATACACAGGGCAAATAGCACTCGCGTCTGTTCCCAGCAAGTACAGTGTATTGGACTGAAGAGGATCTACTGTTCTTGTCAGTTTACTAAGCAGAATTGAACTAGATATAGCCCGTGTGTGTAGGAACCACAGTTCTTTTTTTCTGAGCAAGCTCACTGTTTTGGCCCTATAGGAAACACAGTAGAGTAGAAGAGTGATCTTTTCTCAAAAGCAGAGTGTGTTTCTTGTAAGGCGAGCTAGCGTTTGTTTCCCAGTCCTAAATGGAGTTGAATCACATGCAGTTTTTGGTCCTAGGAGCAAGAGTTGTTTTCTAGTATGGAAAGTCACTATTGCTCTCCCATGCCATACAGAGTGCAAATAGCACTCGCGTCTGTTCCCAGGAAGTACAGTGTTTTGGACTGAAGAGGACCTACTGTTCTTGTCAGTTTCCTAAGCAGAGTTGAACTAGATTTGGCCCCTGTGTGTAGGAAGCACAGTTCTTTTGTTCTGAGCAAGCTCACTGTTCGGATCCCATAGGAAACACAGTAGAGTAGAAGAGTGCGCTTTTCTCAAAAGCAGTGTGTGTTTCTTATAATGCGAGCTAGTGTTTGTTTCCCAGGCAGAAATGGAGTTGAATCCCATGCAGTTTATTGTCCTACGAGCACGACTTGTTTTCTGGTAAGAAGAGTCACTATTGTGCTCCCATTGCAATACACATTGCTAATAGCACTCGCGTCTGTTCCCAGAAAGTACTTGTATTGGACTGAAGAGGAGTTACTGTTCTTGTCAGTTTCCTAAGTAGAGTTGAACTAGATATGGCCCATGTGTGTAGGAAGCACAGTTCTTTTGTTCTGAGCAAGCTCACTGTTCGGACCCCATAGGAAACACTGTAGAGTAGAAGAGTGGACTTTTCTCAAAAGCAGAGTGTGTTTCTTGTAAGGCGAGCTAGCGTTTGTTTTGCAGTCCTAAATGGAGTTTAATCATATGCAGTTTCTGGTCCTATGAGCAAGAGTTGTTTTCTGGTAAGAAGAGTCACTATTGCGCTCCCATTGTCATACACAAGGCAAATAGCACTGGCGTCTGTTCACAGCATGTACAGTGTATTGGACTGAAGAGGAGCTACTGTTCTTTCAGTTTCCTAAGTAGAGTTGAACTAGATATGGCCCGTGTGTGTAGGAAGCACAGTTCTTTTGTTCTGAGCAAGCTCACAGTTCGGACCCCATAGGAAACACAGTAGAGTAGAAGAGTGCTCTTTTCTCAAAAGCAGAGTGTTTTTCTTGTAAGGAGAGCTAGCTTTTGTTTCCAAGTACTAAATGGAGTTGAATCCCATGCAGTTTCTGGTCCTACGAGCAAGAGTTGTTTTCTGGTAAGAAGAGTCACTATTGTGCTCCCATTGCCATACACAGTGCAAATAGCACTGGCGTCTGTTCCCAGCAAGTACAGTGTATTGGACTGAAGAGGAGGTACTGTTCTTGTCAGTTTCCTAAGCACAGTTAAAGTAGATATGACCGCTGTGTGTAGGAAGCACAGTTCTTTTTTTCTGAGCATGCTCACTATTCTGGCCCTATAGGAAACACAGTAGAGTAGAAGAGTGCTCTTTTCTCAAAAGCAGAGTATGTTTCTTGTAAGGAGAGCTAGCGTTTGTTTCCCAGTCCTAAATGGAGTTGAATCACATGCAGTTTCTGGTCCTAAGAGCAAGAGTTGTTTTCTGTTATGAAGAGTCACTATTGTGTTCCCATTGTCATACACAGGGCAAATAGCACTCGCGTCTTTTCCCAGCAAGTACAGTGTATTGGACTGAAGAGGATCTACTGTTCTTGTCAGTTTCCTAAGCAGAATTGAACTAGATATAGCCGTGTGTGTAAGAACCACAGTTCTTTTGTTCTGAGCAAGCTCACTGTTTTGGCCCTATAGGAAACACAGTAGAGTAGAAGAGTGATCTTTTCTCAAAAGCAGAGTGTGTTTCTTGTAAGGCGCGCTAGCGTTTGTTTCCCAGTCCTAAATGGAGTTGAATCAGATGCAGTTTTTGGTCCTAGGAGCAAGAGTTATTTTCTGGTATGGAAAGTCACTATTGCGCTCCCATGCCATACAGAGTGCAAATAGCACTCGCGTCTGTTCCCAGGAAGTACAGTGTTTTGGACTGAAGAGGAGCTACTGTTCTTGTCAGTTTCCTAAGCAGTGTTGAACTAGATTTGGCCCCTGTGTGTAGGAAGCACAGTTCTTTTGTTCTGAGCAAGCTCACTGTTCGGATCCCATAGGAAACACAGTAATGTAGAAGGGTGCGCTTTTCTCAAATGCAGTGTGTGTTTCTTTTAAGGCGAGCTAGTGTTTGTTTCCCAGGCAGAAATGGAGTTGAATCCCATGCAGTTTATTGTCCTATGAGCACGACTTTTTTTCTGGTAAGAAGAGTCACTATTGTGCTCCCATTGCCATACACATTGCAAATAGCACTCAAGTCTGTTCCCAGAAAGTACTTATATTGGACTGAAGAGGAGTTACTGTTCTTGTCAGTTTCCTAAGCAGAGTTGAACTAGATATGGCCCGTGTGTGTAGGAAGCACAGTTCTTTTGTTCTGAGCAAGCTCACTATTCTGGCCCTATAGAAAACACAGTAGAGAAGAAGAGTGCTCTTTTCTCAAAAGCAGAGTGTGTTTCTTGTAAGGCCAGCTAGCGTTTGTTTCCCGTACTAAATGGAGTTGAATCACATGCAGTTTCTGGTCCTAGGAGCAACAGTTGTTTTCTGGTAAGAAGAGTCACTATTGAGCTCCCATTGTCATACTCAGGGCAAATAGCACTGGCGTCTGTTCCGAGCAAGTACAGTGTATGGGACTGAAGAGGATCTACTGTTCTTGTCAGTTTCCTAAGCAGAATTGAACTAGATATGGCTGTGTGTGTAGGAAGCACAGTTCTTTTGTTCTGAGCAAGCTCACTGTTCTGGCCCTAAAAGAAACACAGTAGAGTAGAAGAGCGATCTTTTCTCAAAAGCGGAGTGTGTTTCTTGTAAGGAGAGCTAGCTTTTGTTTCCAAGTCCTAAATGGAGTTGAATCCCATGCAGTTTCTGGTCCTACGAGCAAGAGTTGTTTTCTGGTAAGAAGAGTCACTATTGTGTTCCCATTGTCATACACTGGGCAAATAGCACTCGCGTCTGTTCCCAGCAAGTACAGTGTATTGGACTGAAGAGGAGCTACTGTTCTTGTCAGTTTCCTAAGTAGAGTTGAACTAGATATGGCCGTGTGTTTAGGAAGCACAGTTCTTTTGTTCTGAGCAAGCTCACTATTCTGGCCCTATAGGAAACACAGTAGAGTACAAGAGTGCTCTTTTCTCAAAAGCAGAGAGTGTTTCTTGTAAGACGAGCTAGCGTTTGTTTCCCAGTCCTAAATGGAGTTGAATCACATGCAGTTTCTGCAACTACGAGCAAGAGTTGTTTTCTGGTAAGAAGAGTCACTATTGTGCTCTCATTGCTATATATAGTGCAAATAGCTCTCGCGTCTGTTCCCATTAAGTACAGTGTATTGGACTGAAGAGGAGCTACTGTTCTTGTCAGTTTCCTAAGTAGAGTTGAACTAGATATGGCCCGTGTGTGTAGGAAGCACAGTTCTTTTGTTCTGAGCAAGCTCACTGTTCGGACCCCATAGGAAACACTGTAGAGTAGAAGAGTGCTCTTTTCTCAAAAGCAGAGTGTGTTTCTTGTAAGGCGAGCTAGCGTTTGTTTCGCAGTCCTAAATGGAGTTGAATCACATGCAGTTTCTGGTCCTACGAGCAAGAGTTGTTTTCTGGTAAGAAGAGTCACTATTGTGCACCCATTGTCATACACAGGGCAAATAGCACTGGCGTCTGTTCCCAGCAAGTACAGTGTATGGGACTGAAGAGGATCTACTGTTCTTGTCAGTTTCCTAAGCAGAATTGAACTAGATATGGCCGTGTGTGTAGGAAGCACAGTTCTTTTGTTCTGAGCAAGCTCACTGTTCTGGCCCTAAAAGAAACACAGTAGAGTAGAAGAGTGCTCTTTTCTCAAAAGCGGAGTGTGTTTCTTGTAAGGAGAGCTAGCTTTGGTTTCCAAGTCCTAAATGGAGTTGAATCACATGCAGTTTCTGCAACTACGAGCAAGAGTTGTTTTCTGGTAAGAAGAGTCACTATTGTGCTCCCATTGCCATATATAGTGCAAATAGCTCTCGCGTCTGTTCCCATTAAGTACAGTGTATTGGACTGAAGAGGAGCTACTGTTCTTGTCAGTTTCCTAAGTAGAGTTGAACTAGATATGGCCCGTGTGTGTAGGAAGCACAGTTCTTTTGTTCTGAGCAAGCTCACTGTTCGGACCCCATAGGAAAAACTGTAGAGTAGAAGAGTGCTCTTTTCTCAAAAGCAGAGTGTGTTTCTTGTAAGGCGAGCTAGCGTTTGTTTCGCAGTCCTAAATGGAGTTGAATCACATTCAGTTTCTGGTCCTACGAGCAAGAGTTGTTTTCTGGTAAGAAGAGTCACTATTGAGCTACCATTCTCATGCACAGGGCAAATAGCACTGGCATCTCTTCCCAGCAAGTACAGTGTATGGGACTGAAGAAGATCTACTGTTCTTGTCATTTCCTAAGCAGAATTGAACTAGATATGGCCGTGTGTGTAGGAAGCACAGTTCTTTTGTTCTGAGCAAGCTCACTATTCTGGCCCTATAGGAAACACAGTAGAGTAGAAGAGTGCTCTTTTCTCAAAAACAGAGAGTGTTTCTTGTAAGGGGCGCTATCGTTTCTTTCCCAGTCCTAAATGGAGTTGAATCACATGCAGTTTCTGGTCCTATGAGCAAGAATTGTTTTCTGTTAAGAAGAGTCACTATTGTGTTCCCATTGTCATACACAGGGCAAATAGCACTCGCGTCTGTTCCCAGCAAATACAGTGTATTGGACTGAAGACGATCTACTGTTCTTGTCAGTTTCCTAAGCAGAATTGAACTAGATATGGCCGTGTGTGTATGAAGCACAGTTCTTTTGTTCTGAGCAAGCTCACTGTTTTGGCCCTATAGGAAACACTGTAGAGTAGAAGAGTGATCTTTTCTCAAAAGCAGAGTGTGTTTCTTGTAAGGCGAGCTAGCGTTTGTTTCCCAGTCTGAAATGGAGTTGAATCACATGCAGTTTTTGGTCCTACGAGCAAGAGTTGTTTTCTGGTAAGGAAAGTCACTATTGCGCTCCCATGACATACACAGTGCAAATAGCCCTCGCGTCTGTTCCCAGGAAGTACAGTGTATTGGACTGAAGAGGTGCTACTGTTCTTGTCTGTTTCCTAAGCAGAGTTGAACTAGATATTGGCTGTGTGTGTAGGAAGCACAGTTCTTTTGTTCTGAGCAAGCTCACTGTTTGGATCCCATACGAAACACAGTAGAGTAGAAGAGTGCTCTTTTCTCAAAAGATGAGTGAGTTTCTTGTAACGCGAGCTAGCGTTTGTTTCCCAGTCCTAAATGGAGTTGAATCACATGAAATGCAGTTTCTGGTCCTACGAGCAAGAGTTGTTTTCTGGTAAGAAGAGTCACTATTGCGCTCCCATGTTCATACACATTACAAATAGCACTGACGTCTGTTCCCAGCATGTACAGTGTATTGGACTGAAGAGGATCTACTGTTCTTGTCAGTTTCATAAGCAGAATTGAACTAGATATTGCCATGTGTGTAGGAAGCACAGTTCTTTTCTTCTGAGCAAGCTCACTATTCTGTCCCTATAGTAAACACAGTAGAGTAGATGAGTGATCTTTTCTCAAAAGCAAAGTGTGTTTCTTGTAAGGCGTGCTAGTGTTTGTTTCCCAGTTCTAAATGGAGTTGAATCACATGCTGTTTTTGGTCCTACGAGCAAGAGTTGTTTTCTGGCAAGGAAAGACACTATTGTGCTCCCATTGCCATATACAGTACAAATAGCACTCGCGTCTGTTCCCATTAAGTACAGTGTATTGGACTGAAGAGGAGCTACTGTTCTTGTCAGTTTCCTAAGTAGAGTTGAACTATATATGGCCCGTGTGTGGAGGAAGCACAGTTCTTTTGTTCTGAGCAAGCTCACAGTTCGGACCCCATAGGAAACACAGAAGAGTAGAAGAGTGCTCTTTTCTCAAAAGCAGAGTGTGTTCCTTGTAAGGCGAGCTAGCGTTTGTTTCCCAGTCCTAAATGGAGTTGAATCACATGCAGTTTCTGGTCCTACAAGCAAGAGTTGTTTTCTGGTAAGAAGAGTCACTATTGCGCTCCCATTGTCATACACAGGGCAAATAGCACTGGCGTCTGTTCCCAGCATGTACAGTGTATTGGACTGAAGAGGATCTACTGTTCTTGTCAGTTTCCTAAGCAGAATTGAACTAGATATGGCCGTGTGTGTAGGAAGCACAGTTCTTTTGTTTTGAGCAAGCTCACTGTTCTGGCCCCAAAGGAAACACAGTAGAGTAGAAGAGTGATCATTTCTCAAAAGTACATTGTGTTTCTTGTAACGCGAGCTAGTGTTTGTTTCCCATACTAAATGGAGTTGAATCACATGCAGTTTTTGATCCACGAGCAACAGTTGATTTCTGGTAAGGAAAGTCAATATTGTGCTCCCATTGCCATACACTGTGCAAATAGCACTCGCGTATGTTCCCAGCAAGTACAGTGTATTGGACTGAAGAGGAGCTACTGTTCTTGTCAGTTTCCTAAGCAGAATTGAACTAGATATGGCCCGTGTGGGTAGGAAGCACAGATTTTTGTTCTGAGCAAGCTCACTATTCTGGCCATATAGGAAACAGAGTAGAGTAGAAGAGTGCTCTTTTCTCAAAAGCAGATTGTGTTTCTTGTAAGGGGAGCTAGCGTTTGTTTCCTGTCCTAAATGGATTTGAATCACATGCAGTTTCTGGTCCTACGAGCAAGAGTTGTTTTCTGGTAAGAAGAGTCACTATTGCACTGTCATTGTCATACAACCTGCAAATAGCACTGGCGTTTGTTCCCAGCAAGTACAGTGTATTGGAATGAAGAGGATCTATTGTTCTTGTCAGTTTACTAAGCAGAGTTGAACTAGATATGGCCCCTGTGTGTAGGAAGAACAGTTCTTTTGTTCTGAGCAAGCTCACTTTTAGGACCCCATAGGAAACACAGTAGAGTAGAAGAGTGCTCTTTTCTCAAAAGAAGAGTGTGTTTGTTTCCCAGTCATAAATGGAGTTGAATGACATGCAGTTTTTGGTCCTACGAGCAAGAGTTGTTTTCTGGTAAGGAAAGTCACTATTGTGCTCCCATTGCCATACACAGTGCAAATAGCACTTGAGTCTGTTCCCATTAAGTACAGTGTATTGCACTGTAGAGTAGCTACTGTTCTTGTCAGTTTCCTAAGCGGAGTTGAACAAGATATGGCCCGTGTGAGTAGGAAGCACAGTTTTTTTGTTCAGAGCAAGCTCACTGTTCTGGCCCTAAAAGAAACACAGTAGAGAAGAAGAGTGCTCTTTTTTCAAAAGCGGAGTGTGTTTCTTTTAAGGAGAGCTAGCTTTTGTTTCCAAGTCCTAAATGGAGTTGAATCCCATGCAGTTTCTGGTCCTATGAGCAAGAGTTGTTTTCTGGTAAGAAGAGTCACTATTGTGCTCCCATTGCCATACACAGTGCAAATATCCCTGGCGTCTGTTCCCAGCACGTACAGTGTATTGGAATGAAGAGGAGCTACTGTTCTTGTCAGTTTCCTAAGCACAGTTAAACTAGATATGACCCGTGTGTGTAGGAAGCACAGTTCTTTTGTTCTGAGCAAGCTCACTGTTCGGACCCCATAGGAAACATTGTAGAGTGGAAAAGTGCTCTTTTCTCAGAAATAGAGTGTGTTTCTGGTAAGGCGAGCTAGCGTTTGTTTCGCAGTCCTATATGGAGTTGAATCACATGCAGTTTCTGGTCCTACGAGAAAGGGTTTTTTTCTTCTAAGAAGAGTCACTATTGAGCTACCATTGTCATACACAGGGCAAATAGCACTGGCGTCTGTTCCCAGCAAGTACAGTGTATGGGACTGAAGAGGATCTTCTGTTCTTGTCAGTTTCCTAAGCAGAATTGAACTAGATATGGCCATGTGTGTAGGAAGCACAGTTCTTTTGTTCTGAGCAAGCTCACTATTCTGGCCCTATACGAAAAACAGTAGAGTAGAAGAGTGCTCTTTTCTCAAAAGCAGAGAGTGTTTCTTGTAAGACGAGCTAGTGTTTCTTTCCCGTCCTAAATGGAGTTGAATCACTGGCAGTTTCTGGTCCTAGGAGCAAGAGTTGTTTTCTGGTAAGAAGAGTCACTATTGCGCTCCCATTGCCATATATAGTGCAAATAGCTCTCGCGTCTGTTCCCATTAAGTACAGTGTATTGGACTGAAGAGGAGCTACTGTTCTTGTCAGTTTCCTAAGTAGAGTTGAACTAGATATGGCCCGTGTGTGCAGGAAGCACAGTTCTTTTGTTCTGAGCAAGCTCACTGTTCGGACCCCATAGGAAACACTGTAGAGTAGAAGAGTGCTCTTTTCTCAAAAGCAGAGTGTGTTTCTTGTAAGGCGAGCTAGCGTTTGTTTCGCAGTCCTAAATGGAGTTGAATCACATGCAGTTTCTGGTCCTACGAGCAAGAGTTGTGTCCTGGTAAGAAGAGTCACTATTGCGCTCCCATTGTCATACACAGGGCAAATAGCACTGGCGTCTGTTCCCAGCAAGTACAGTGTATGGGACTGAAGAGGATCTACTGTTTTTGTCAGTTTCTTAAGCAGAATTGAACTAGATATTGCCGTGTGTATAGGAAGCACAGTTCTTTTGTTCTGAGCAAGCTCACTGTTCTGGCCCTAAAAGAAACACAGTAGAGTAGAAGAGTGCTCTTTTCTCAAAAGTGGAGTGTGTTTCTTGTAAGGAGAGCTAGCTTTTGTTTCCAAGTCCTAAATGGAGTTGAATCCCATGCAGTTTCTGGTCCTACGAGCAAGAGTTGTTTTCTGGTAAGAAGAGTCACTATTGTGCCCCCATGGTCATACACATTACAAATAGCACTGACGTCTGTTCCCAGCATGTACAGTGTATTAGACTGAAGAGGATCTACTGTTCTTTCAGTTTTCTAAGCAGAATTGAACAAGATATTGCCATGTGTGTAGGAAGCACAGTTCTTTTGTTCTGAGCAACCTCACTATTCTGTCCCTATAGTAAACACAGTAGAGTAGAAGAGTGATCTTTTCTCAAAAGCAGAGTGTGTTTCTTGTAAGGCGAGCTAGCGTTTGTTTCCCAGTCCGAAATGGAGTTGAATCACATGCAGTTTTTGGTCCTATGAGCCAGAGTTGTTTTCTGGTAAGGAAAGTCACTATTGCGCTCCCATGCCATACACAGTGGAAATAGCCCTCGAGTCTGTTCCCAGGAAGTACAGTGTATTGGACTGAAGAGGTGCTACTCTTCTTGTCTGTTTCCTAAGCAGACTTGAAGTAGATATTGCCCGTGTGTGTAGGAAGCACAGTTCTTTTGTTTTGAGCAAGCTCACTGTTCGGATCCCATACGAAACACAGTAGAGTAGAAGAGTTCTCTTTTCTCAAAAGATGAGTGTGTTTATTGTAATGCAATCTAGAGTTTGTTTCCCAGTTCTAAATAGAGTTGAATCACATGCAGTTTCTGGTCCTACGAGCAAGAGTTATTTTCTGGTAAGGAAAGTCATTATTGCGCTCCCGTTGCCACACACAGTGCAAATAGCACTCACGTCTGTTCCCATCAAGTACCGTGTATTGGACTGAGGAGGAGCTACTGTTCTTGTCAGTTTCCTAAGCAGAGTTGAACTAGATATAGCCCGTGTGTGTAGGAACCACAGTTCTTTTATTCTGAGCAAGCTCACTATTCTGGCCCTATAGGAAACACAGGAGAGTAGAAGAGTGCTCTTTTCTCAAAAGCAGAGTGTGTTTCTTGTAAGGCGAGCTAGCGTTTGTTTCGGAGTCCTATATGGAGTTGAATCACATGCAGTTTCTGGTCCTACAAGCAAGAGTTTTTTTCTGGTAAGAAGAGTCACTATTGAGCTCCCATTTTCATACACAGGGCAAATAGCACTGGCGTTTGTTCCCAGCAAGTACAGTGTATTGGACTGAAGAGGAGCTACTGTTCTTGTCAGTTTCCTAAGCAGAGTTGAACTAGATATAGCCGTGTGTGTAGGAACCACAGTTCTTTTGTTCTGAGCAAGCTCACTATTCTGTCCCTATAGTAAACACAGTAGAGTAGAAGAGTGCTCTTTTCTCAAAAGCAGAGAGTGTTTCTTGTAAGACGAGCTATCGTTTGTTTCCCGTTCTAAATGGAGTTGAATCACATGCAGTTGCTGGTCCTATGAGCAAGAGTTGTTTTCTGGTAGAAAGAGTCACTATTGCGCTCCCATTGCCATATACAGTGAAAATAGCTGTCGCGTCCGTTCCCAGCAAGTACAGTGTATTGGACTGAAGAGGAGCTACTGTTCTTGTCAGTTTTCTAAGCAGAATTGAACTAGATATGGCCGTGTGTGTAGGAGGCACAGTTCTTTTGTTCTGAGCAAGCTCACTCTTCTGGCCCTAAAAGAAACACAGTAGAGTAGAAGAGTGCTCTTTTCTCAAAAGCGGAGTGTGTTTCTTTTAAGGAGAGCTAGCTTTTGTTTCCAAGTCCTAAATGGAGTTGAATCCCATGCAGTTTCTGGTCCTACGAGCAAGAGTTGTTTTCTGGTAAGAAGAGTCACTATTATGCTCCCATTGTCATACACAGGGCAAATAGCACTGGCTTCTGTTCCCAGCAAGTACAGTGTATGGGACTGAAGAGGATCTACTGTTCTTGTCAGTTTCCTAAGCAGAATTGAACTAGATATGGCTGTGTGTGTAGGAAGCACAGTTCTTTTGTTCTGAGCAAGCTCACTGTTCTGGCCCTATAGGACACACAGTAGAGTAGAAGAGTGCTCTTTTCTCAAAAGCAGAGAGAGTTTCTTGTAAGACGAGCTAGCATTTCTTTCCCGTCCTAAATGGAGTTGAATCACATGCACTTTCTGGTCCTAGGAGCAAGAGTTGTTTTCTGGTAAGAAGAGTCACTATTGCGCTCCCATTGTCATACACAGGGCAAATAGCACTCGCGTCTGTTCCCAGCAAATACAGTGTACTGGACTGAAGAGGATCTACTGTTCTTGTCAGTTTCCAAAGCAGAATTGAACTAGATATGGCCGTGTGTGTAGGAAGCACAGTTCTTTTGTTCTGAGCAACCTCACTCTTCTGGCCCTGTAGGAAACACAGTAGAGTAGAAGAGTGATCTTTTCTCAAAAGCAGAGTGTGTTTCTTGTAAGGAGAGCTAGTGTTTGTTTCCCAGTCCTAAATGGAGTTGAATGACATGCAGTTTTTGGTCCAAGAGCAAGAGTTGTTTTCTGGTAAGGAAACTCACTATTGTGCTCCCAATGCCATACACAGTGCAAATAGCACTTGAGTCTGTTCCCATTAAGTACAGTGTATTGCACTGAAGAGTAGCTACTGTTCTTGTCAGTTTCCTAAGTAGAGTTGAACTAGATATGGCCCGTGTGTGTAGGAAGCACAGTTCTTTTGTTCTGAGCAAGCTCACTGTTCTGGCCCTAAAAGAAACACAGTAGAGTAGAAGAGTGCTCTTTTCTCAAAAGCAGAGTGTGTTTCTTGTAAAATGAGGTAGCGTTAGTTTGGCAGTCCTAAATGGAGTTGAATCACATGCATTTTCTTGTCCTACGAGCAAGAGTTGTTTTCTGGTAAGAAGAGTCACTATTGCGTTCCCATTGTCATACACAGGGCAAATAGCACTCGCGTCTGTTCCCAGCAAATACAGTGTATTGGACTGAAGAGGATCTACTGTTCTTGTCAGTTTCCTAAGCAGAATTGAACTAGATATGGCCGTGTGTGTAGGAAGCACAGTTCTTTTGTTCTGAGCAAGCTCACTGTTTTGGCCCTAAAAGAAACACAGTAGAGTAGAAGAGTGCTCTTTTCTCAAAAGCGGAGTGTTTTTCTTGTAAGGCGAGCTAGCGTTTGTTTCGCAGTCCTAAATGGAGTTGAATCACATGTAGTTTCTGGTCCTACGAGCAAGAGTTATTTTCTGGTAAGAAAAGTCATTATTGCGCTCCCCGTTGCCACACACAGTGCAAATAGCACTCACGTCTGTTCCCATCAAGTACCGTGTATTGGACTGAGGAGGAGCTACTGTTCTTGTCAGTTTCCTAAGCAGAGTTGAACTAGATATAGCCCGTGTGTGTAGGAACCACAGTTCTTTTGTTCTGAGCAAGCTTAATATTCTGGCCCTATAGGAAACACAGGAGAGTAGAAGAGTGCTCTTTTCTCAAAAGCAGAGTGTGTTAATTGTATGGCGAGCTAGCGTTTGTTTCCCAGTCCTAAATGGAGTTGAATCACATGCAGTTTTTGGTCCTATGAGCAAGAGTTGTTTTCTGGTAAGGAAGGTCACTATTGAGCTCCCATTGCCATACACAGAGCAAATAGCACTGGCGTCTGTTCCCAGCAAGTACAGTGTATTGAACTGAAGAGGATCTACTGTTCTTGTCAGTTTCCTAAGCAGAATTGAACTAGATATGTCCCGTGTGTGTAGGAAGCACAGTTCTTTTGTTCTGAGCAAGCTCACTGTTCTGGCCCTATGGGAAACACAGTAAAATAGAAGAGTGCTCTTTTCTCAAAAGCAGAGTGTGTTTCTTGTAAGGCGAACTGGCGTTTGTTTCCAAGTCCTAAATGGAGTTGAGTCACATGCAGTTTTTGTTCCTACGAGCAAGAGTTGTTTTCTGGTAAGGAAAGTCACTATTGCGCTCCCATTGCCATACACAGTGCAAATAGCACTCCCGTCTGTTCCCAGAAAGTACAGTGTATTGGACTGAAGAGGAGCTACTGTTCTTGTCAGTTTCATAAGCAGAGTTGAACTAGATATGGCCCGTGTGTGTAGGAAGCACAGTTCTTTTGTTCTGAGCAAGCTCTGTTTGGACATCATAGGAAACACAGTAGAGTAGAAGAGTGCTTTTTTCTCAAAAGCAGAGTGTGTTTCCTGTAAGGCGAGCTAGCGTTTGTTTCCCAGTCCTAAATGGAGTTGAATCACATGCAGTTTCTGGTCCTATGAGCAAGAGTTGTTTTCTGTTAAGAAGAGTCACTATTGCGTTCCCATTGTCATACACAGGGCAAATAGCGCTGGGGTCTGTTCCCAGCAAATACAGTGTATTGGACTGAAGAGGATCTACTGTTCTTGTCAGTTTCTTAAGCAGAGTTGAACTAGATATGGCCCGTGTGTGCAGGAAGCACAGTTCTTTTGTTCTGAACAAGCTCACTATTCTGGCCCTTTAGAAAACACAGTAGAGAAGAAGAGTGCTCTTTTCTCAAAAGCGGAGTGTGTTTCTTTTAAGGAGAGCTAGCTTTTGTTTCCAAGTCCTAAATGCAGTTGAATCACATGCAGTATCTGGTCCTAGGAGCAACAGTTGTTTTCTGGTAAGAAGAGTCACTATTGTGCTCCCATTGCCATACACAGTGCAAATAGCACTGGCGTCTGTTCCCAGCAAGTACAGTGTATTGGACTGAAGAGGAGCGACTGTTCTTGTCAGTTTCCTAAGCACAGTTAAACTAGATATGACCCGTGTGTGTAGGAAGCACAGTTCTTTTGTTCTGAGCAAGCTCACTATTCTGGCCCTATAGGAAACACAGTAGAGTAGAAGAGTGCTCTCTTCCCAAATGCAGAGTGTGTTTCTTGTAAGGTGCGCTAGCGTTTGTTTCCCAGTCCTAAATGAAGTTGAATCACATGCAGTTTCTGGTCCTATGAGCAAGAGTTGTTTTCTGGTAAGAAGAGTCACTATTGAGCTCCCATTGTCATACACAGGGCAAATAGCACTGGCTTCTGTTCCCAGCAAGCACAGTGTATGGGACTGAAGAGGATCTACTGTTCTTGTCAGTTTCCTAAGCAGAATTGAACAAGATATGGCCGTGTGTGTAGGAAGCACAGTTCTTTTGTTCTGAGCAAGCTTACTATTCTGGCCCTAAAGGAAACACAGTAGAGTAGAAGAGTGCTCTTTTCTCAAAAGCAGAGAGAGTTTCTTGTAAGACGAGCTAGCGTTTCTTTCCCGTCCTAAATGGAGTTGAATCACATGCAGTTTCTGATCCTAGGAGCAAGAGTTGTTTTCTGGTAAGAAGAGTCACTATTGCGCTCCCATTGCCATATATAGTGCAAATAGCTCTCGCGTCTGTTCCCATTAAGTACAGTGTATTGGACTGAAGAGGAGCTACTGTTCTTGTCAGTTTTCTAAGTAGAGTTGAACTAGATATGGCCCGTGTGTGTAGGAAGCACAGTTCTTTTGTTCTGAGCAAGCACACTGTTCGGACCCCATAGGAAACACTGTAGAGTAGAAGAGTGCTCTTTTCTCAAATGCAGAGTGTGTTTCTTGTAAGGCGAGCTAGAGTTTGTTTCGCAGTCCTAAATGGAGTTGAATCACATGCAGTTTCTTGTCCTACGAGCAAGAGTTGTTTTCTGGTAAGAAGAGTCACTATTGCGTTCCCTTTGTCATACACAGGGCAAATAGCACTCGCGTCTGTTCCCAGCAAATACAGTGTATTGGACTGAAGAGGATCTACTGTTCTTGTCAGTTTCCTAAGCAGAATTTAACTAGATATGGCCGTGTGTGTAGGAAGCACAGTTCTTTTGTTCTGAGCAAGCTCACTGTTTTGGCCCTAAAAGAAACACAGTAGAGTAGAAGAGTGCTCTTTTCTCAAAAGCGGAGTGTGTTTCTTGTAAGGAGAGCTAGAGTTTGTTTCCCAGTCCTAAATGGAGTTGAATCACATGCAGTTTCTGGTCCTATGAGCAGGAGTTGTTTTCTGTTATGAAGAGTCACTATTGCGTTTCCATTGTCATACACAGGGCAAATAGCACTCGCGTCTGTTCCCAGCAAATACAGTGTATTGGACTGAAGAGGACCTACTGTTCTTGTCAGTTTCCTAAGCAGAATTGAACTAGATATGGCCGTGTGTGTAGGAAGCACAGTTCTTTTGTTCTGAGCAAGCTCACTGTTTTGGCCCTATAGGAAACACAGTAGTAGAAGAATGCTCATTTCTCAAAAGCAGAGTGTGTTTCTTTTAAGGCGAGCTAGCGTTTGTTTCCCAGGCTTAGGGGAGTTGAATCACATGCAGTTTCTGGTCCTACGAGCAAGAGTTGTTTTCTGGTAAGGAAAGCCACTATTGTGCTCCCATTGCCATACACAGTGCAAATTGCACTTCCATCTGTTCCCAGAAATTACAGTGTATTGGACTGAAGAGGAGCTACTGTTCTTGTCAGTTTCCTAAGCAGAATTGAACTAGATATGGCCCGTGTGTGTAGGAAGCACATTTCTTTGTTTTGAGCAAGCTCACTGTTCGGACCCCATAGGAAACCCAGTAGATTAGAAGAGTGCTCTTTTCTCAAAAGCAGAGTATGTTTCTTGTAAGCCGAGCTAGCGTTTGTTTCCCAGTCCTAAATGGACTTGAATCACATGCAGTTTCTGGTCGTACGAGCAAGAGTTGTTTTCTGGAAAGGAAAGACACTATTGTGCTCCCAATGCCATACACAGGGCATTTAGCACTCGCGTCTGTTCCCAGCAAGTACAGTGCATTGGACTGAAGAGGAGCTAGTGTTCTTGTCAGTTTCCTAAGCAGAATTGCACTAGATATGGCTGTGTGTGTAGGAAGCACAGTTCTTTTGTTGTGAGCCAGCTCACTGTTCTTGCCCTGTAGAATACGCAGTAGAGTAGGAGAGTGCTCTTTTCTCAAAAGCAGAGAGTGTTTCTTGTAAGGCGAGCTAGCTTTTGTTTCCCAGTCCTAAATGGAGTTGAGTCACATGCAGTTTTTCTTCCTACGAGCAAGAGTTGTTTTCTGGTAAGGAAAGTCACTATTGCGCTCCCATTGCCATACACAGTACAAATAGCACTCGCGTCTGTTCCCAGCAAGTACAGTATATTGGACTGAAGAGGAGCTACTGTTCTTGTCACTTTCCTAAGCAGAGATGAACTAGATATGGCCAGTGTGTGTAGGAAGCACAGTTCCTTTGTTCTGAGCAAGCTCACTGTTTGGACATCATAGGAAACACAGTAGAGTAGAAGAGTGCTTTTTTCTCAAAAGCAGAGTGTGTTTCCTGTAAGGCGAGCTAGCGTTTGTTTCCCAGTCCTAAATGGAGTTGAATCACATGCAGTTTCTGGTCCTATGAGCAAGAGTTGTTTTCTGTTAAGAAGAGTCACTATTGCGTTCCCATTGTCATACACAGGGCAAATAGCGCTGGGGTCTGTTCCCAGCAAATACAGTGTATTGGACTGAAGAGGATCTACTGTTCTTGTCAGTTTCTTAAGCAGAGTTGAACTAGATATGGCCCGTGTGTGCAGGAAGCACAGTTCTTTTGTTCTGAACAAGCTCACTATTCTGGCCCTATAGAAAACACAGTAGAGAAGAAGAGTGCTCTTTTCTCAAAAGCGGAGTGTGTTTCTTTTAAGGAGAGCTAGCTTTTGTTTCCAAGTCCTAAATGCAGTTGAATCACATGCAGTATCTGGTCCTAGGAGCAACAGTTGTTTTCTGGTAAGAAGAGTCACTATTGTGCTCCCATTGCCATACACAGTGCAAATAGCACTGGCGTCTGTTCCCAGCAAGTACAGTGTATTGGACTGAAGAGGAGCGACTGTTCTTGTCAGTTTCCTAAGCACAGTTAAACTAGATATGACCCGTGTGTGTAGGAAGCACAGTTCTTTTGTTCTGAGCAAGCTCACTATTCTGGCCCTATAGGAAACACAGTAGAGTAGAAGAGTGCTCTCTTCCCAAATGCAGAGTGTGTTTCTTGTAAGGTGCGCTAGCGTTTGTTTCCCAGTCCTAAATGAAGTTGAATCACATGCAGTTTCTGGTCCTATGAGCAAGAGTTGTTTTCTGGTAAGAAGAGTCACTATTGAGCTCCCATTGTCATACACAGGGCAAATAGCACTGGCTTCTGTTCCCAGCAAGCACAGTGTATGGGACTGAAGAGGATCTACTGTTCTTGTCAGTTTCCTAAGCAGAATTGAACAAGATATGGCTGTGTGTGTAGGAAGCACAGTTCTTTTGTTCTGAGCAAGCTTACTATTCTGGCCCTATAGGAAACACAGTAGAGTAGAAGTGTGCTCTTTTCTCAAAAGCAGAGAGAGTTTCTTGTAAGACGAGCTAGCGTTTCTTTCCCGTCCTAAATGGAGTTGAATCACATGCAGTTTCTGATCCTAGGAGCAAGAGTTGTTTTCTGGTAAGAAGAGTCACTATTGCGCTCCCATTGCCATATATAGTGCAAATAGCTCTCGCGTCTGTTCCCATTAAGTACAGTGTATTGGACTGAAGAGGAGCTACTGTTCTTGTCAGTTTTCTAAGTAGAGTTGAACTAGATATGGCCCGTGTGTGTAGGAAGCACAGTTCTTTTGTTCTGAGCAAGCACACTGTTCGGAACCCATAGGAAACACTGTAGAGTAGAAGAGTGCTCTTTTCTCAAATGCCGAGTGTGTTTCTTGTAAGGCGAGCTAGAATTTGTTTCGCAGTCCTAAATGGAGTTGAATCACATGCAGTTTCTTGTCCTACGAGCAAGAGTTGTTTTCTGGTAAGAAGAGTCACTATTGCGTTCCCTTTGTCATACACAGGGCAAATAGCACTCGCGTCTGTTCCCAGCAAATACAGTGTATTGGACTGAAGAGGACCTACTGTTCTTGTCAGTTTCCTAAGCAGAATTGAACTAGATATGGCCGTGTGTGTAGGAAGCACAGTTCTTTTGTTCTGAGCAAGCTCACTGTTTTGGCCCTATAGGAAACACAGTAGTAGAAGAATGCTCATTTCTCAAAAGCAGAGTGTGTTTCTTTTAAGGCGAGCTAGCGTTTGTTTCCCAGGCTTAGGGGAGTTGAATCACATGCAGTTTCTGGTCCTACGAGCAAGAGTTGTTTTCTGGTAAGGAAAGCCACTATTGTGCTCCCATTGCCATACACAGTGCAAATTGCACTTCCATCTGTTCCCAGAAATTACAGTGTATTGGACTGAAGAGGAGCTACTGTTCTTGTCAGTTTCCTAAGCAGAATTGAACTAGATATGGCCCGTGTGTGTAGGAAGCACATTTCTTTGTTTTGAGCAAGCTCACTGTTCGGACCCCATAGGAAACCCAGTAGAGTAGAAGAGTGCTCTTTTCTCAAAAGCAGAGTATGTTTCTTGTAAGCCGAGCTAGCGTTTGTTTCCCAGTCCTAAATGGACTTGAATCACATGCAGTTTCTGGTCGTACGAGCAAGAGTTGTTTTCTGGAAAGGAAAGACACTATTGCGCTCCCAATGCCATACACAGGGCATTTAGCACTCGCGTCTGTTCCCAGCAAGTACAGTGCATTGGACTGAAGAGGAGCTAGTGTTCTTGTCAGTTTCCTAAGCAGAATTGCACTAGATATGGCTGTGTGTGTAGGAAGCACAGTTCTTTTGTTGTGAGCCAGCTCACTGTTCTTGCCCTGTAGAATACGCAGTAGAGTAGGAGAGTGCTCTTTTCTCAAAAGCAGAGAGTGTTTCTTGTAAGGCGAGCTAGCTTTTGTTTCCCAGTCCTAAATGGAGTTGAGTCACATGCAGTTTTTCTTCCTACGAGCAAGAGTTGTTTTCTGGTAAGGAAAGTCACTATTGCGCTCCCATTGCCATACACAGTACAAATAGCACTCGCGTCTGTTCCCAGCAAGTACAGTATATTGGACTGAAGAGGAGCTACTGTTCTTGTCACTTTCCTAAGCAGAGATGAACTAGATATGGCCCGTGTGTGTAGGAAGCACAGTTCCTTTGTTCTGAGCAAGCTCACTGTTTGGACATCATAGGAAACACAGTAGAGTAGAAGAGTGCTCTTTTCTCAAAAGCGGAGTGTGTTTCTTTAAGGCGAGCTATCATTTGTTTCCCAGTCAGAAATGGTGTTGAATTCCATTCAGTTTCTGGTCCTACGATCAAGAGTTGTTTTCTGGTAAGAAGAGTCACTATTGCGCTCCCATTGCCATACACAGTGCAAATAGCACTGGCGTGTGTTCACAGCAAGTACAGTGTATTGGACTGAAGAGGACCTACTGTTCTTGTCAGTTTCCTAAGCAGAGTTGAACTAGATATGGCCATGTGTATAGGAAGCACAGTTCTTTTGTTCTGAGCAAGCTCACTGTTCTGGCCCTATGGGAAACACAGTAGAGTAGAAGAGTGCTCTTTTCTCAAACGCAGAGTGTGTTTCTTGTAAGGCGAAATGGCATTTGTTTCCCAGTGCTAAATGGAGTTGAATCACATGCAGTTTTTTGTCCTATGAGCAAGAGTTGTTTACTGGTAAGGAAAGTCACTATTGCGCTCCCATTGCCATACACAGTGCAAATAGCACTCCCGTCTGTTCCCAGCAAGTACAGTGTATTGGACTGAAGAGGAGCTACTGTTCATGTCAGTTTCCTAAGCAGAGATGAACTAGATATGGCCCTGTGTGTAGGAAGCACAGTTCTTTTGTTCTGAGCAAGCTCACTGTTCTGGCCCTATGGGAAACACAGTAGAGTAGAAGAGTGTTCTTTTCTCAAAAGCGGAGTGTGTTTCTTGTAAGGCGAACTGGCGTTTGTTTCCCAGTGCTAAATGGAGTTGAGTCACATGCAGTTTTTGGTCCTACGAGCAAGAGTTGTTTTCTGGTAAGGAAAGTCACTATTGCGCTCCCATTGCCAAACACAGTGCAAATTGCACTCCCGTCTGTTCCCAGCAAGAACAGTGTATTGGACTGAAGAGGAGCTACTGTTCTTGTCAGTTTCCTAAGCAGAGTTGAAGTAGATATGGCCCGTGTGTAGGAAGCACAGTTTTTTGTTCTGAGTAAACTCACTCTTCTGGACCTATAGGAAACACAGTAGAGTAGAAGAGTGCTCTTTTCTCAAAAGCAGAGTGTGTTTCTTGTAAGGTGAACTAGCTTTTGTTTCCCAGTCCTAAATGGAGTAGAATGACATGCAGTTTTTTGTCCTACGTGCAAGAGTTGTTTTCTGGTAAGGAAAGTCACTATTGTGCTCCCATTGCCATACACAGTGCAAATAGCACTCACGTCTGTTCCCAGCAAGTACAGTGTATTGGACTGAAGAGGAGCTACTCTTCGTGTCAGTTTCCTAAACAGAGTTGAACTAGATATGGCCCCTGTGTGTAGGAAGCACAATTCTTTTGTTCTGAGCAAGCTCACTGTTCGTAACCCCATAGGAAACACAGTAGAGTAGAAGAGTGCTCTTTTCTCAAAAGCAGAGTGTGTTTCTTGTAAGTCGAGATAGCGTTTGTTTCCCAGTCCTAAATGGAGTTGAATCCCATGGAGTTTCTGGTCCTATGAGCTAAAGATGTTTTCTGGTAAGAAGAGTCACTATTGCGCTCCCATTGTCATACACAGTGCAAATAGCACTCGCATCTGTTCCCAGCAAGTACAGTGTATTTGACTGAAGAGGATCTATTGTTCCTGTCAGTTTCCTAAGCAGAATTGAACTAGATATGGCCTTGTGTGTAGGAAGCACAGTTCTTTTGTTCTGAGCAAGCTCACTGTTCTGGCCCTATGGGAAACACAGTAAAGTAGAAGAGTGCTCTGTTCTCAAAAGCAGAGTGTGTTTCTTGTAAGGCGAACTGGCATTTGTTTCCCAGTCCTAAATGGAGTTGAGTCACATGCAGTTTTTGGTCCAACGAGCAAGAGTTGTTTTCTGGTAAGTAAAGTCACTATTGCGCTCCCATTGCCATACACAGTGCAAATAGCACTCGCGTCTGTTTCCAGAAATACAGCGTATTGGACTGAAGAGGAGCTACTGTTCTTGTCAGTTTCCTAAGCAGAGTTGAAGTAGATATGGCCCGTGTGTGTAGGAAGCACAGTTTTTTGTTCTGAGCAAGCTCACTGTTCTGGCCCTACAGGAAAAACAGTAGATTAGAATTGTGCTCTTTTCTCAAAAGCAGAGTGTGTTTCTTGCAATGTGAACTAGCGTTTGTTTCCCAGTCCTAAATGGAGTTGAATCCCATGAAGATTCTGGTCCTACGAGCAAGAGTTGTTTTCTGGAAAGTAGAGTCACTATTGCGCTCCCATTGTAATACACAGTGCAAATAGCACTGGCATCTGTTCCCAGCAAGTACAGTGTAATGGACGGAAGAGGATCTAATGTTCTTGTCAGTTTCCTAAGCAGAATTGAACTAGATATGGCTGTGTGTGTAGGAAGCACAGTTCTTTTGTTCTGAGAATGCTCACTGTTCTGGCCATATAGGAAAAACAGTAGAGTAGAAGAGTGCTCTTTTCTCAAAAGCAGAGTGTGTTTCTTGTAAGGTGAGCTAGCGTTTGTTTCCCAGTCCTAAATGGAGTAGAATGACATGCAGTTTTTTGTAGTACGTGCAAGAGTTGTTTTCTGGTAAGGAAAGTCACTATTGTGCTCCCATTGCCATACACAGTGCAAATAGCACTCGCGTCTGTTCCCAGCAAGTACAGGATATTGGACTGAAGAGGAGCTACTGTTCTTGTCAGTTTCCTAAGCAGAGATGAACTAGATATGGCCCGTGTGTGTAGGAAGCACAGTTCTTTTGTTCTGAGCAAGCTCACTGGTCGTAACCCCATAGGAAACACAGTAGAGTAGAAGAGTGCTCTTTTCTCAAAAGCAGATTGTGTTTCTTGTAAGTCGAGATAGCGTTTGTTTCCCAGTCCTAAATGGAGTTGAATCCCATGGAGTTTCTGGTCCTATGAGCTAAAGTTGTTTTCTGGTAAGAAGAGTCACTATTGCGCTCCCATTGTCATACACACTGCAAATAGCACTCGCATCTGTTCCCAGCAAGTACAGTGTATTTGACTGAAGAGGATCTATTGTTCCTGTCAGTTTCCTAAGCAGAATTGAACTAGATATGGCCTTGTGTGTAGGAAGCACAGTTCTTTTGTTCTGAGCAAGCTCACTGTTCTGGCCCTATGGGAAACACAGTAAAGTAGAAGAGTGCTCTTTTCTCAAAAGCAGAGTGTGTTTCTTGTAAGGCGAACTGGCATTTGTTTCCCAGTCCTAAATGGAGTTGAGTCACATGCAGTTTTTGGTCCAACGAGCAAGAGTTGTTTTCTGGTAAGTAAAGTCACTATTGCGCTCCCATTGCCATACACAGTGCAAATAGCACTCGCGTCTGTTTCCAGAAATACAGCGTATTGGACTGAAGAGGAGCTACTGTTCTTGTCAGTTTCCTAAGCAGAGTTGAAGTAGATATGGCCCGTGTGTGTAGGAAGCACAGTTTTTTGTTCTGAGCAAGCTCACTGTTCTGGCCCTACAGGAAAAACAGTAGATTAGAATTGTGCTCTTTTCTCAAAAGCAGAGTGTGTTTCTTGTAATGTGAACTAGCGTTTGTTTCCCAGTCCTAAATGGAGTTGAATCCCATGAAGATTCTGGTCCTATGAGCAAGAGTTGTTTTCTGGAAAGTAGAGTCACTATTGCGCTCCCATTGTAATACACAGTGCAAATAGCACTGGCATCTGTTCCCAGCAAGTACAGTGTAATGGACGGAAGAGGATCTAATGTTCTTGTCAGTTTCCTAAGCAGAATTGAACTATATATGGCTGTGTGTGTAGGAAGCACAGTTCTTTTGTTCTGAGAATGCTCACTGTTCTGGCCATATAGGAAAAACAGTAGAGTAGAAGAGTGCTCTTTTCTCAAAAGCAGAGTGTGTTTCTTGTAAGGTGAGCTAGCGTTTGTTTCCCAGTCCTAAATGGAGTAGAATGACATGCAGTTTTTTGTAGTACATGCAAGAGTTGTTTTCTGGTAAGGAAAGTCACTATTGTGCTCCCATTGCCATACACAGTGCAAATAGCACTCGCGTCTGTTCCCAGCAAGTACAGGATATTGGACTGAAGAGGAGCTACTGTTCTTGTCAGTTTCCTAAGCAGAGATGAACTAGATATGGCCCGTGTGTGTAGGAAGCACAGTTCTTTTGTTCTGAGCAAGCTCACTGTTCACACCCCATAGGAAACACAGTAGAGTAGAAGAGTGCTCTTTTCTCAAAGGCAGAGTGTGTTTCTTGTAAGGCGAGCTAGCGTTTGTTTCCCAGTCTTAAATGGACTTGAATCCCATGGAGTTTCTGGTCCTATGAGCAAGAGTTGTTTTCTGGTAAGAAGAGTGACTGTTGTGCTCCCATTGTCATACACAGGGCAAAAAGCACTGGTGTCTGTTCCCAGCATGTACAGAGTATTGGACTCTAGAGGATCTAATGTTCTTGTCAGTTTCCTAAGCAGAATTGAACTAGATATGGCCGTGTGTGTAGGAAGCACAGTTCTTTTGTTCTGAGCAAGCTCAGTGTTCTGGCCCTATGGGAAACACAGTAGAGTAGAAGAGTGCTCTTTTCTCAAAAGCAGAGTGTGTTTCTTGTAAGGCGAACTGGCATTTGTTTCCCAGTGCTAAATGGAGTTGAGTCACATGCAGTTGAATCCCATGGAGTTTCTGGTCCTAAGAGGAAGAGTTGTTTTCTGGTAAGAAGAGTCACTATTGTGCTCCCATTGTAATACACAGTGCAAATAGCACTGGCGTCTGTTTCCAGCAAGTACAGTGTATTGGACTGAAAAAGATCTACTGTTCTTGTCAGTTTCCTAAGCAGAATTGAACTAGATATGGCCGTGTGTGTAGGAAGCACAGTTCTTTTGTTCTGAGCAAGCTCACTGTTCGGACCCCACAGCAAACACAGTAGAGTAGAAGAGTGCTCTTTTCTCAAAAGCAGAGTGTGTTTATTTAAGGCCAGCTATCATTTGTTTCCCAGTCCTAAATGGAGTTGAATCCCATGGAGTTTCTGGTCCTATGAGCAAGAGTTGTTTTCTGGTAAGAAGAGTCACTATTGCTCTCCCATTGTAATACGCAGTGCAAATAGCACTGGCGTCTGTTCCCAGCAAGTACAGTGTATTGGACGGAAGAGGATCTACTGTTCTTGTCAGTTTCCTAAGTAGAATTGAACTAGATATGGTTGTGTGTGTAGGAAGCACATTTCTTTTGTTCTGAGAATGCTCACTGTTCTTGCCATATAGGAAACACAGTAGAGTAGAAGAGTACTCTTTTCTCAAAAGCGGAGTGTGTTTCTTGTATGGTGAGCTAGTGTTTGTTTCCCAGTCCTAAATGAAGTTGAATCACATGCAGTTTTTGGTCCTACAAGCAAGAGTTGTTTTCTGGTAAGGAAAGTCACTATTGAGCTCCCATTGCCATACACTGCGCAAAGAGCACTCGTGTCTGGTCCCAACAATTACAGTGTATTGGACTGAAGAGGAGCTACTGTTCTTGTCAGTTTCCTAAGCAGAGTTGAACTAGATATGGCCGGTGTGTGTAGGAAGCACAGTTCTTTTGTTCTGAGCAAGGTCACTGTTCGGACCCCATAGGAATCACAGTAGAGTAGAAGAGTGCTCTTTTCTCAAAAGCAGAGTGTGTTTCTTGTAAGGCGAACGGGCATTTGTTTCCCAGTCCTAAATGGAGTTGAGTGACATGCAGTTTTTTGTCCTACGTGCAAGAGTTGTTTTCTGGTAAGGAAAGTCACTATTGTGCTCCCATTGCCATACACAGTGCAAAAAGCACTCGCGTCTGTTCCCAGCAAGTACAGTGTATTGGACTGAAGAGGAGCTACTGTTCTTGTCAGTTTCCTAAGCAGAGTTGAACTAGATATGGCCCCTGTGTGTAGGAAACACAGTTCTTTGTTCTGAACATGCTCACTGTTCGGACCCCATATGAAACACAGTAGAATAGAAGAGTGCTCTTTTCTCAAAAGCAGAGTGTGTTTCTTGTAAGGTGAGCTAGCGTTTGTTTCCCAGTCATAAATGGAGTTGAATCCCATGGAGTTTCTGGTCCTACGAGCAAGAGTTGTTTTCTGGTAAGAAGAGTCACTATTGCGCTCCCATTGTAAAACACAGTGCAAATAGCACTGGCGTCTGTTTCCAGCAAGTACAGTGTATTGGACTGAAGAGGATCTACTGTTCTTGTCAGTTTCCTAAGCAGAATTGAACTAGATATGCCCCGTGTGTGTAGGAAGCACAGTTTATTTGTTCTGAGCAAGCTCACTGTTCTGGCCCTATGGGAAACACAGTAAAGTAGAAGAGTTCTCTTTTATCAAAAGCAGAGTGTGTTTCTTGTAAGGCAAACCTGCGTTTGTTCCCCAGTCCTAAATGGAGTTGAGTCACATGCAGTTTTTGTTCCTACGAGCAAGAGTTGTTTTCTGGTAAGGAAAGTCACTATTGTGCTCCCATTGCCATACACAGTGCAAATAGCACTCCCGTCTGTTCCCAGCAAGTACAGTGTATTGGACTGAAGAGGAGCTACTGTTCTTGTCAGTTTCCTAAGCAGAGTTGAACTAGATATGGCCCCTGTGTGTAGGAAGCACAGTTCTTTTGTTCTGAGCAAGCTCACTGTTCTGGCCCTATAGGAAACACAGTAGTAGAAGAATGCTCATTTCTCAAAAGCAGAGTGTGTTTCTTGTAAGGAGAGCTAGCGTTTGTTTCCCAGGCTTAGTGGAGTTGAATCACATGCAGTTTCTGGTCCTATGACTAAGAGTTGTTTTCTGGTAAGAAGAGTCCCTATTGAGCTCCCATTGTCATACACAGGGCAAATAGCACTGGCGTCTGTTCCCAGCAAGTACAGTGTATTGTACTGAAGAGGAGCTACTGTTCTTGTCAGTTTCCTAAGCAGAGTTGAAGTAGATATGGCCTGTGTGTGTAGGAAGCACAGTTCTTTTGTTCTGAGCAAGCTCACTGTTCGGACCCCATAGGAAACACTGTAGAGTAGAAGAGTGCTCTTTTCTCAAAAGCAGAGAGTGTTTCTTGTAAGGCGAGCTAGTGTTTGTTTCCCAGTCCTAAATGAAGTTAAATCACATGCAGTTTCTGGTCCTACGAGCAAGATTTGTTTTCTGGTAAGAAGAGTCACTATTGCGCTCCCATTGTAATACACAGTGCAAATAGCACTCGCGTCTGTTCCCAGCAAGTACAGTGTATTGGACTGAAGAGGAGCTACTGTTCTTGTCAGTTTCCAAAGCAGAGTTGAACTAGATATGTCCCGTGTGTGTAGGAAGCACTGTTCTTTTGTTCTGAGCAAGCTCACTCTTCTGGCCCTATAGGAATCACAGTAGAGTAGAAGAGTGCTCTTTTCTCAAAAGCAGAGTGTGTTTCTTGTAATGCGATCTAGCGTTTGTTTCCCAGTCCTAAATAGAGTTGAATTACATGCAGTTTCTTGTCCTACGAGCAAGAGTTGTTTTCTGGTAAGAAGAGTCACTATTGCGCTCCCATTGCCATACATAGTGCAAATAGCACTGTCGTCTGTTCCCAGCAAGTACAGTGTATTGGACTGAAGAGGAGCTACTGTTCTTGTCAGTTTCCTAAGCAGAATTGAACTAGATATGGCCGTGTGTGTAGGAAGCACAGTTCTTTTGTTCTGAGCAAGCTCACTGTTCTGGCCTTATGGGAAACACAGTAAAGTAGAAGAGTGCTCTTTTCTCAAAAGCAGAGTGTGTTTCTTGTAAGGTGAGCTAGCGTTTGTTTCCCAGTCCTAAATGGAGTTGAATCCCATGGAGATTCTGGTCCTACGAGCAAGAGTTGTTTTCTGGTAAGAAGAGTCACTATTGCGCTCCCATTGTAATACACAGTGCAAATAGCACTCGCGTCTGTTCCCAGCAAGTACAGTGTATTGGACTGAAGAGGAGCTACTGTTCTTGTCAGTTTCCTAAGCAGAGTTGAACTAGATATGTCCCGTGTGTGTAGGAAGCACTGTTCTTTTGTTCTGAGCAAGCTCACTCTTCTGGCCCTATAGGAATCACAGTAGAGTAGAAGAGTGCTCTTTTCTCAAAAGCAGAGTGTGTTTCTCGTAATGCGATCTAGCGTTTGTTTCCCAGTCCTAAATAGAGTTGAATTACATGCAGTTTCTTGTCCTACGAGCAAGAGTTGTTTTCTGGTAAGAAGAGTCACTATTGTGCTCCCATTGCCATACATAGTGCAAATAGCACTGGCGTTTCTTCCCAGCAAGTACAGTGTATTGGACTGAAGAGGATCTACTGTTCTTGTCAGTTTCCTAAGCAGAATTGAACTAGATATGGCCGTGTGTGTAGGAAGCACAGTTCTTTTGTTCTGAGCAAGCTCACTGTTCTGGCCCTATGGGAAACACAGTAATGTAGATGTAACCAACCGTCTTATTAAATAAGAAACACAGAGCCGATTCAGAGAAGAAAGCCAAGAGGTCTGAACTAAGAGCCTAACCCTTCCTGCTTCAGCTATCCTGCTTCAGCCAAGAGAGCTCTCCGAAAAAGAGTCCTACTTCCTGTGTGTACGTCTTTAAATACTCTAGATGTTCTGCCTTCTCATTGGTTGTAAACTAAACACGTGAATGCCTTGTCATTGCCTGTATGTACCGCCCTCCAGGTCCTTAAAGGCGTGCGCCACCACCGCCACGCACTTGCTATGGCTCTATAACTCTGACCCCCAGGCAACTTTATTTATTAACATACAATTAAACTCACATTTCAGTACAAGTAAAATACCACCACATTTCCCCTTTTCTATTTTAATAAAAAGAAAAAAGAAAAAGGTTATAACTAACAAAAGAAAAACTATATACAAAAGTACAATAACTATATACAATATATACAAATAATAAATGTCTGAACAATGTCTAGTCCATTTGTATTTGACAAATTCAGAGATGATAATTTCATTATCCTATTTTGTTAAGTCCAAAATGTATCTAATTCACTTTCTATCCTAATTAATCTTCAACTAACTAACCTTCAACTATAACTAAGTAATCTTCAACTATAACTAACTAATCTTCAACTCCCTCCGAGACCCAACAAGGAAATAATATTAGCTAACAATAATAAAAACAGAAAGTGCATGCAAGCAACTTCCAAAAAATTTGTGAGTTGACAGAAACAGCCAACTGCCTGGACAGTCACCTGAGGTTTCTCCGCAATGCTGGGGCATCATCTTCAGCCTATATAGGCTTAGCATATCTGACAGACTCATTTGTGAATAATTTGTGAATTAGGATGTACACAAGGTCAACAGTTCAACCTCACATTTGGTGAGAGCAGTCCATGCACCAGAAACACCTGAATTCCACTAATGTCATGTCATGATTCAGGATTTTAAATTCTGGAAAATGTTGATGGTTTTTTTAGTTCAGCTCTCCATTCTTCTTGGCTGTGTACATATGGCTTCATCTCAGCATCCCGTTCTTCTCCACATCTCTCTATCAAATGCCAGTCTACTATTGAGAGGCGTGAGCTTAGTTACTCTTCAAGAATAACTGTTTCAGCTGCTATTCCACAGCACATCAGAAGCCATCGGCCCACTGCCTGTTCAGCTGCCTTCGAAGAAAAGGGCACTGTACCTTTTCCGAGTTGCGAAGGCCACGTCAGGGATGGTGCCATATTGTCCTGGCCTCAGAAGATGCCTTTTGATAAAGCCATAACCACGCTTGTTTAGGCAAGAATCAGTAGTCCTTTGTTTCATGTCCTGTCTGTCCATTTTGTCATCAGTTGATTCGAGGATACTTTGTTGTCCAGTGGCTAACTTTTGCCACAATGAAAGCTAACTCCATACGCAGTTTCTTCAATGCCCATATTTTCTCTGAAGTAGATTGGTACTGCCAGGAGCCGACATGTCTCATAGTCATAACAAAAAAGAAAAATTTTCTAAGTTATTAAAACATTTTAAATGCCATATTCTGTAGTTCTCTGAAGGGTTTGAAGATGACCTATCTAAAATATATCTGCTCAATTTTTAAAACATATCTAATATGACTACAAGTTCTATTGTAATGTCTAACTACTAACTATCATTTCTTTATTTCCTAATGGTAATAATAATATTCAAGGATCAGAAAATTGCATTGTTAAATGAACGATATAAGTACAATTAGAAATATACATATAGCATTTTCTAACAATATCAATTTCAATATATATAATTTGTATACAATATAAAACAATCCAATCCAATGTAAAGTATTTAAAACTAGTAATTGTCTTTTTCTTCTTCTTTCTTTCTCTCTTTTTTTTAAAATAAGAACCTTAAATCTAATCTGCTTAGTCTTTTTCCTAACCCTTGACAACAACTTGTATCCAAGCCCCCTAAACAATGAAAATTATCCCAGACCCAAAACCCATTAAAAAGACCAAAAAACCACCCACCCCACACCACCTCTTTGGGAATGTGGGCGTCGTATTCTTAAAATTGCTTCCTGCTGGGTATGGGCGAAGTTATCTTTATCCTGAAAGAAAAATTTTAGGTTAATTGTCAAATTCTAGGAAAGGTAACTATATCCTTCATTATCCATTCTGTGTATAATGCCAAAGTTCAGGTTTTATCTCAAGTCCTTATTCAAGTAGTCTTTGAGACTGGATCATCTCAGCTAGTCATCTCAAAATTGCTCTGAGCACCTTGTAGTTCAAAGCTGATCTGTAGGTGATGTTTGTCAGCTTAGTGATGTTATTATTGTCCACGTGGAATTGTTGTTTTTGTGGGGCCCCAACTTCTTCCTGGAGACTTCAGTTGGTGTTAGGCCTGGCCGTGAATTCCTGCAGAAAACTGATAAGAGACTCGAGCACAAAGACATATATATGCAGCTAATTGAAGCCTTTTTTCTAGAATTAATCAGTACTCTATGTGACCATTCATATCTTAGCAAAGTTTAAAATGTATATATATATATATATATATATATATATATTAATCTTGTAAGTTTTGATATAAAATTTATACTTTAAGAAAAGTTTAAAGAATCAGAATAGAATCAAAGAGTTGAGATTAATAATAGAATAGTCCCTTAATTAATCTGGCTTTTCTCCTGTCTCATAGCAGAAGATGGCTCTTTTATTCTGGCATGATACAGGGAGTTTGCATTTTCCTTTTAACAACATGCTTGAGTTTAAAGAAGGAGAGAGCCATTCTCCAACTCCAAAGTCAGCTTTAAATTTTAATTGGACTGGGACTATTAGAAGACCAATAGTGTTAAATCTTTAGAGAAAAGCAGAAACAAACATTTAGGAAGACATAAAATTTTTTAGATAATATATACCCATACGCCATTTCATTCTGCTTCCTGGGATAGATGATTTGTCCCTTTTCTTCAGTTGTCTTATTTGTCCAGTGTTCTTCAGATTCCTTAACCTTCATTCTCCTAAAAGACAAAAACAAAAACCTTTCCCCAAGACTAATTTTGGGGATGTTCCTTTTTGGCAAGTTATTATCTGATTAAATGAAAAGACATGTGTTACTGGTATAAGTTAGTTTAAATTGGATGTTCATGTTGGTTTAATTAAGAAACCTAATTAAGCGGTTTCTCTTGTTCAAATCGAACCTTTATCAATTTTGATGGTACCCACAACTTATCTTCTCCTGTAGAAACAAAAGCAAAACCTCGTCCCCAATGTAACACATACCCTGGTTTCCATTCTGAGGTCAGCACATCCTTAAAATATATAGGCTGATTTAATTCTGTAGTTTTTTCTATTATCCAATGTCTCTCTGCAGCTGTTGTTCCTTTCTCATTGGCATTAAGAAAATTCAAAGTTAATAGAGCATTATGCAGTCTATTTCTGGGGGTTTTTGTTGCCCCTTTCTGTTTATTTAGCATATCCTTTAGAGTTCTGTTTGATCTTTCTATAACTGCTTGACCTGTAGGATTATGTGGTATGCCTGTAATATGCTTTATATTGTAATAAGCAAAAAACTGTTTCATTTTAACAGAGACATATGATGGAGCATTATCAGTTTTGATTTGTGCAGGTATACCCATGATGGCCATAACTTCTAGCAAATGAGTGATTACAGAATCAGCTTTTTCAGAACTCAAAGCAGTTGCCCACTGAAATCCTGAATAAGTATCGATAGTGTGGTGTACATATTTCAGTTTTCCAAATTCTGCAAAGTGAAACACGTCCATCTGCCAGATTTCATTCCTTTGAGTACCCTTTGGGTTACATCCTGCTGGTAATGGTGTTTGATTGTAGAAGGAACAAGTAGGACATTTCTTTACTATTTCTTTGGCTTGTTGCCAGGTTATGGAAAAATCCTTTTTTAAACCTTTACTATTGACATGATGTTTTTTATGACATTCTGAGGCCTCCAGCACATTTCCTATTAATAACTTATCAATCTCATCATTGCCTTGTGCTAGAGGGCCTGGCAGACCAGTATGGGATCGAATGTGAGTTATATATAAAGGATGACTCCTTTTCCTGATTGTATCTTGTAATTGAATAAATAATGAAGTTAATTCTGAAGCATCAGGGATAAATTCTGCAGTCTCAATATGTAATACTACTCTTTCAGCATACTGAGAGTCAGTTACTATGTTGAGAGGTTCTGAAAAATCCATTAATACCAACAGAATAGCATATAATTCTGATTTTTGAACTGAATTATAAGGACTTTGAACCACTTTACTTAAATTTTCTGATTTGTAACCTGCCTTTCCTTGTTTGTTGGCATCTGCATAAAATGTACGAACTCCAGATATGGGCTTTACCCGTACAATTCGAGGCAAGATCCAATCAGCTCTCTTTATAAGATCAATTCTATCGCTTTTGGGATATTTGCTGATAATTTCTCCCAAAAAATTACTGCAAGCTCTTTGCCAAGGTTCACTTTCTGTCCATAATTTTTCAATGTCCTCCTTAGTTAAAGGTACGACAATTTCTGCTGGGTCTATTCCTGCTAATTGACGAAGTCTCAATTTTCCTTTCCAAATCAAGTCAGAGATTTTTTCCACATAAGTTTTTAATTTTTTGTTTGGTTTATTTGGTAAAAATATCCACTCTAATATAATATCTTCCCTCTGCATTAATATTCCTGTAGGAGAATGCCTAGAAGGTAAAATAACCAAAATGCAATCCAGCTTTGGATCATTACGATCGATGTGCCCTTCATGTACTTTCTTTTCTACCAAGGCCAATTCTTTCTCAGCTTCAGGTGATAACTTTCTTGGACTATTTAGGTCCTTGTCACCTTCTAAGGTTTTGAACAAATTATGCAGTTCATCATTTTTTACCCCAACAATAGTTCGTAGATGAGAAATATTTCCAAATAATCTTTGAAAGTCATTAAGAGTCTGTAGTCTATCTCTCCTAATTTGCACCTTTTGGGGTCTAATTTTTTGTAGCTCTATTTTATATCCTAAATAATTAATAGAATCTCCTCTTTGTATCTTTTCAGGAGCAATTTGTAATCCCCAGCAAGGCAAAATTTTCTTTACGTCTTCAAACATTCTTTCTAAAGTATCTGCATTTGAGTCAGCTAGTAAAATATCATCCATATAATGATAAAGTATAGATTTAGGAAATTTTTTACGTATCACTTCCAATGGCTGTTGTACAAAATATTGGCACAGAGTTGGGCTATTCAACATTCCCTGTGGGAGGACCCTCCATTGAAATCTTTTAACCGGTTGAGAATTATTATAAGTAGGCACTGTGAAAGCAAAACTTTCTCTGTCTTTTTCTTGTAACGGTATTGAAAAGAAACAGTCTTTTAAATCAATAACTATGAGAGGCCATCCTTTTGGTAACAGAGTAGGCAGAGGAATTCCAGATTGTAGAGAGCCCATTGGCTGAATTACTTTGTTAATTGCTCTAAGGTCTGTTACCATTCTCCATTTACCAGATTTCTTTTTAATAACAAATACAGTAGAATTCCAAGGGCTGGTTGATTCCTCAATATGCTGAGCATTTAACTGTTCTTCTACCAGCTCTTCTAAAGCCTGGAGTTTCTCTGTTGTTAAAGGCCATTGCTGGACCCATACAGGCTTGTCTGTTAACCATTTTAAAGGTAGAGCTGTTGGTGTCTTTGGAAGATCATCAGTTGTTGTGCCCTGTTCTTGTATAATATGGATGGCTGGTGACCACTCAGAATAATGCCTTCTAATATTTCTCTCAGAAACATGTGCTAATTTATGATTTGTTTCTGAGATTGGAGGGATGTTAATCTGAGTATTCCATTGTTGCAACAAGTCTTGACCCCACAAGTTCATAGCTATGTTAGCTACATATGGTTTCAATTTTCCTCTCTGTCCTTCTGGACCTATACACTCGAGCCATCTTGCACTCTGTTTCACCTGAGATAATGTCCCAATTCCTAACAGTTGAACATTTACCTCCTGAAGAGGCCAAGTTGGATGCCAAAATTCTGGTGCAATTATGGTAATGTCCGCACCTGTGTCTACCAGACCAGACAACAAAACACCATTTATTTTTATCGATAATTTTGGTCTTTGTTCATTAATAAAAGTTTGCCAAAAAATTTTCTTTATATTTGCTCCTGAATTTTCTATTCTGTCTGTTTCATCATCCTGACCAGCATGACTTATTCCAATAGGTATTTGGTTATTTAATTGCTCTGGGTAGGGGTTTCCTCTACGACTGCAGGAAAGGTTTGAACTGAATTTGCTATTGGGGCCTGCATGAGGCCCCTCTGGGAGTTTCCCAAAGACTGAGGCAAAGGATTACCCTGTCTGTCCCTTGTTGATCTACATTCGTTGGTCCAGTGTTTTCCCTTACCACACCTTCTGCATACTCCAGAAGGAAGGGGCTTTCTGTTGCCATTGTTCCTTGAAGAAGCATTGTTTCTAGGAATGACCTGTTTACAGTCCCTTTTCAAATGTCCTTGCTTTCCACATCCAAAACATCTAACATTCCTCAAACCTTTTGAAATTGCTTCTCCTACCCATGTATCATCATGCTCATGAGCTTCAACATTAACCGTATCTCTAATCCAATCTTCCAAAGGTGCAGATCTTGCCTTTAACGGCCTGATTATTGTTTTGCATGCTGCATTCGCATTCTCAAAGGCCAAAGATTCAATTATTATCTTACTAGCTTCTGAATCCGGGACCATTCTCTTTACTGCTGAAGCCAGTCTTTGTAAAAAATCTGTGAAAGATTCTTTTGGGCCTTGTACAACCTTTGTAAATGACTCAGTTTTTTTTCCTGGTTCCTCAACTCTGTCCCATGCATTCAAGGCTGCTGTTCAACATAAAATTAGGGTTTGGACATCATATAAACATTGTGTTTGTGCTGAAGCATATTGACCTTCTCCAATAAGCTGATCCTGGCAGACTTGTATTCCTTTATCCCTCCACTGCTTTTCTATGTTTTTAGCTTCGTCCTTGAACCAAGTTAGCCACTGAAGCCTTTGACTGGGTTCAAGAACACCTTGTGCCAGCTCCCGCCAGTCCTGTGGTACAATTCTATTATATGTTGACCAAGAGTTTAACATTTGCTTTACATATGGGGAATGCATACCATAAGATACTATTGCCTCCTTAAACCTTCGTAAATCTATCATATCAATTGGAGCCCAAATATTTTGTGTAGTCATTTGATCAGGCGACTGCTGTACGGTTACTGGACAAACTAAGGGTGACTGTGTGAAAATAGTCTTTCTTTCTGTAACCCTATGATCCAATCTTGAAGCAGCTTCACTGTTAGTTTCTTCTGTCTGAGTTTTTACAGGTTTAATAGGTTTTTCTAAAGCTGTCATCCTGGCACTTAAATTGACTATCTTTTTAAATAGTAAAATGAGGATAAACATAGTAATAAAATGCATAATTCGATCAACAGTAATCTTCTCATATAGCTGTTCCATTGTCAGACTGTCTAAAATTGCAAACAAATTTTCTTCCAATGTACACAGAAAACCCATTTTTTTTAATGTGGAAAAAATTTTTTTCTTTTAAATAGTTTTCTTTAAAATATCTGATATGTTAAGTGACTTACCAAGTCCTTGTAGAACAGTAACAATCCGAGGGAATTTCAAACAGCCACCTAGTGTCCGAGGTGCGAGTCCAGAGAGAGAGAGAGAGAGAGAGAGAGAGAGAGCAAGCAAGCGTAGCCACAAGTTCTGCCTAAGAGCTTAATCCAGCCACGTGTTCCTGCTTGAGCCTAGTCAAGCCTTGGCTCTGGCTACCTTAAGCTCCAACCACGTGCGTTGGTTTTACAGGCAGGGGCCCTGTTCGGCAGGGCAGGCCTGAGTTGTTTGTAACACTGGCTTTAAGCAAGTAGCTCAAGGTTGGTCTGGCCTGAGGCCAAGCCGACCTGGGCCCGGGCTAGGGAGCCGGCCGCCCTGGCGGGAAACCAGACCTGCCGGCCGCCCTGGCGGGAACCCGGACCTGCCGCCAAGCCAAGTTAAGCGGTTTTAATGGATTCTTATCACGTTGGGCGCCAAATGTAGATGTAACCAACCGTCTTATTAAATAAGAAACACAGAGCCGATTCAGAGAAGAAAGCCAAGAGGTCAGAACTAAGAGCCTTACCCTTCCTGCTTCAGCTATCCTGCTTCAGCCAAGAGAGCTCTCCGAAAAAGAAGCCTACTTCCTGTGTGTACGTCTTTATATACTCTAGAGGTTCTGCCTTCTCATTGGTTGTAAACTAAACACGTGACTGCCTTGTCATTGCCTGTATGTACCGCCCTCCAGGTCCTTAAAGGCGTGCGCCACCACCGCCACGCACTTGCTATGGCTCTATAACTCTGACCCCCAGGCAACTTTATTTATTAACAATTAAAATCACATTTCAGTACAAGTAAAATACCACCACACAGTAAAGTAGAAGAGTGCTCTTTTCTCAAAAGCAGAGTGTGTTTCTTGTAAGGCGAACTGGCGTTTGTTTCCCAGTCCTAAATGGAGTTGAGTCACATGCAGTTTTTGTTCCTACGAGCAAGAGTTGTTTTCTGGTAAGGAAAGTCACTATTGCGCTCCCATTGCCATACACAGTGCAAATAGCACTCCCGTCTGTTCCCAGCAAGTACAGTGTATTGGACTGAAGAGGAGCTACTGTTCTTGTCAGTTTCCTAAGCAGAGTTGAACTAGATATGGCCCCTGTGTGTAGAAAGCAGAGTTCATTTGTTCTGAGCAAGCTCACTGTTCGGACCCCATAGGAAACACAGTAGAGTAGAAGAGTGCTCTTTTCTCAAAATCAAAGTGTGTTTCTTTTAAGGCGAGCAAGCGTTTGTTTCCCAGTCCTAAATGGAGTTGAATCCCATGCAGTTTCTGGTCCTATGAGCAAGAGTTGTTTTCTGGTAAGAAGAGTCACTATTGTGCTCCCATTATCATACACAGTGCAAATAGCACTCACGTCTGTTCCCAGCAAGTACAGTGTATTGGACTGAAGAGGAGCTACTGTTCTTGTCAGTTTCCAAAGCAGAGTTGAACTAGATATGGCCCGTGTGTGTAGGAAGCACAGTTCTTTGTTCTCAGCAAGCTCACTCTTCTGGCCCTATAGGAATCACAGTAGAGTAGAAGAGTGCTCTTTTCTCAAAAGCAGAGTGTGTTTCTTGTAATGCGAGCTAGCGTTTGTTTCCCAGTCCTAAATAGAGTTGAATTACATGCAGTTTCTTGTCCTACGAGCAAGAGTTGTTTTCTGGTAAGAAGAGTCACTATTGTGCTCCCATTGCCATACATAGGGCAAATAGCACTGGCGTCTGTTCCCATCATGTACAGTGTATTGGACTGAAGAGGATCTAAAGTTCTTGTCAGTTTCCTAAGCAGAATTGAACTAGATATGAACGTGTGTGTAGGAAGCACAGTTCTTTTGTTCTGACCAAGCTCACTGTTCTGGTCCTATGGGAAACACAGTAGAGTAGAAGAGTGCTCTTTTCTCAAAAGCAGAGTGTGTTTCTTGTAAGGTGAGCTAGCGTTTGTTTCCCAGTCATAAATGGAGTTGAGTCACATGCAGTTTTTGGTCCAACGAGCAAGAGTTGTTTTCTGGTAAGGAAAGTCACTATTGCGCTCCCATTGCCATACATAGTGCAAATAGCACTCGCGTCTGTTCCCAGCAAGTACAGTGTATTGGACTGAAGAGGAGCTACTGTTCTTGTCAGTTTCCTAAGCAGAGTTGAAGTAGATATGGCCCGTGTGTGTAGGAAGCACAGTTTTTTGTTCTGAGCAAGCTCACTGTTCTGGCCCTACAGGAAAAACAGTAGAGTAGAAGAGTGCTCTTTTCTCAAAAGTAGAGTGTGTTTCTTGTAAGGTGAGCTAGCGTTTGTTTCCCAGTCCTAAATGGAGTTGAATCCCATGAAGATTCTGGTCCTACGAGCAAGAGTTGTTTTGTGGTAAGAAGAGTCACTATTGCACTCCCATTGTAATACACAGTGCAAATAGCACTGGCGTCTGTTCCCAGCAAGTACAGTGTATTGGATGGAAGAGGATCTACTGTTCTTGTCAGTTTCCTAAGCAGAATTGAACTAGATATGGCAGTGTGTGTAGGAAGCACAGTTCTTTTGTTCTGAGAATGCTCACTGTTCTGGCCATATAGGAAACAGAGTAGAGTAGAAGAGTGCTCTTTTCTCAAAAGCAGAGTGTGTTTCTTGTAAGGTGAGCTAGCGTTTGTTTCCCAGTCCTAAATGGAGTTGAATCCCATGGAGTTTCTGGTCCTACGAGCAAGAGTTGTTTTCTGGTAAGAAGAGTCACTATTGCGCTCCCATTGTAATACACAGTGCAAATAGCACTGGCGTCTGTTTCCAGCAAGCACAGTGTATTGGACTGAAGAGGATCTACTGTTCTTGTCAGTTTCCTAAGCAGAATTGAACTAGATATGGCCGTGTGTGTAGGAAGTTCTTTTGTGCTGAGCAAGCTCACTGTTCTGGCCCTATGGGAAACACAGTAGAGTAGAAGAGTGCTCTTTTCTCAAAAGCAGAGTCTGTTTCTTGTAAGGCGAACTGGCGTTTGTTTCTCAGTTCTAAATGGAGTTGAGTCACATGCAGTTTTTGTTCCTACGAGCAAGAGTTGTTTTCTGGTAAGGAAAGTCACTATTGTGCTCCCATTGCCATACACAGTGCAAATAGCGCTCGCGTCTGTTCCCAGCAAGTACAGTGTATTGGACTGAAGAGGAGCTACTGTTCTTGTCAGTTTCCTAAGCAGAGTTGAAGTAGATATGGCCCGTGTGTGTAGGAAGCACAGTTTTTTGTTCTGAGCAAACTCACTGTTCTGGCCCTACAGGAAAAACAGTAGAGTAGAAGAGTGCTCTTTTCTCAAAAGCAGAGTGTGTTTCTTGTAAGGTGAGCTAGCGTTTGTTTCCCAGTCCTAAATGGAGTTGAATCCCATGAAGATTCTGGTCCTACGAGCAAGAGTTGTTTTCTGGTAAGAAGAGTCACTATTGCGCTCCCATTGTAATACACAGTGCAAATAGCACTGGCGTCTGTTCCCAGCAAGTACAGTGTATTGGATGGAAGAGGATCTACTATTCTTGTCAGTTTCCTAAGCAGAATTGAACTAGATATGGCTGTGTGTGTAGGAAGCACAGTTCTTTTGTTCTGAGAATGCTCACTGTTCTGGCCATATAGGAAAAACAGTAGAGTAGAAGAGTGCTCTTTTCTCAAAAGCAGAGTGTGTTTCTTGTATGGTGAGCTGGAGTTTGTTTTCCAGTCCTAAATGGAGTTGATTCACATGAAGTTTTTGGTCCTACGAGCAAGAGTTGTTTTCTGGTAAGTATAGTCACTATTGCGATCCCATTGCCATACACAGTGCAAATAGCACTTGCGTCTGTTCCCAGCAAGTACAGTGTATAGGACTGAAGAGGAGCTGCTGTTCTTGTCAGTTTCCTAAGCACAGTTGAACTAGATATGGCCCCTGTGTGTAGGAAACACAGTTCTTTTGTTCTGAACATGCTCACTGTTCGGACCCCATAGGAAACAGAGTAGAGTAGAAGAGTTCTCTTTTCTCAAAAGCAGAGAGTGTTTCTTGTAAGGCGAGCTAGTGTTTGTTTCCCAGTCCTAAATGGAGTTGAGTCACATGCAGTTTCTGGTCCTAAGAACAAGACTTGTTTTTCTGGTAAGAAGAGTCACTATTGTGCTTCCATTGTCATACACTGTGCAAACAGCACTCGCGTCTGTTCCCAGCAATTACAGTGTATTGGACTGAAGAGGAGCTACTGTTCTTGTCAGTTTCCTAAGCAGAATTGAACTAGATATGGCCGTGTGTGTAGGAAGCACAGTTCTTTTGTTCTGACCAAGCTCACTGTTCTGGCACTATGGGAAACACAGTAAAGTAGAAGAGTGCTCTTTTCTCAAAAGCAGAGTGTGTTTCTTGTAAGGCGAACCTGCGTTTGTTTCCCAGTCCTAAATGGAGTTGAGTCACATGCAGTTTTTGTTCCTACGAGCAAGAGTTGTTTTCTGGTAAGGAAAGTCACTATTGTGCTCCCATTGCCATACACAGTGCAAATACCACTCCTGTCTGTTCCCAGCAAGTACAGTGTATTGGACTGAAGAGGAGCTACTGCTCTTGTCAGTTTCCTAAGCAGAGTTGAACTAGATATGGCCCCTGTGTGTAGGAAGCACAGTTATTTGTGCTGAGCAAGCTCTTTTCGGACACCATACGAAACACAGTAGAGTAGATTAGTGCTTTTTTCTCAAAAGCAGAGTGTATTTCCTGTAAGGCGAGCTAGTGTTTGTTTCCCAGTCCTACATGGAGTTGAATCACATTCAGTTTCTGGTCCAAAGAGCAAGAGTTGTTTTCGGGTAAGAAGAGTAACTATCGGGCTCCCATTGCCATACACAGTGCAAATAGCACTCGTGTCTGTTCCCAGCTAGTACAGTGTATTGGACTGAAGAGGAGGTACTGTTCTTGTCAGTTTCCTAAGCACAGTTAAACTAGATATGCCCCGTGTGTGTAAGAAGCAGAATTCTTTTGTTCTGAGCAAGCTCACTGTTCTGGCCCTATAGGAAACACAGTAGTAGAAGAATGCCCATTTCTCAAAAGCAGAGTGTGTTTCTTTTAAGGCGAGTTAGTGTTTGTTTCCCAGTCCTACATGGAGTTGAATCCCATGGAGTTTCTGGAACTACGAGCAAGAGTTGTTTTCTGGTAAGAAGAGTCCCTATTGCGCTCCCATTGTCATGCACAAGGCAAATAGCACTGGCCTCTGTTCCCAGCATGTACAGTGTATTGGACTGAAGAGGATCTACTGTTCTTGTCAGTTTCATAGGCAGAATTGAACTAGATATGGCCGTGTGTGTATGAAGCACAGTTCTTTTGTTCTGAGCAAGCTCACTGTTCTGGCCAAATAGGAAACACAGTAGAGTAGAAGAGTGCTCTTTTCTCAAAAGCAGAGTGTGTTTCTTGTAAGGCGAGCTAGCGTTTGTTTCCCAGGCTTAGTGGAGTTGAATCACATGAAGTTTCTGGGCCTATGAGCAAGAGTTGTTTTCTGGTAAGAAGAGTCCCTATTGAGCTCCCATTGTCATAGACAGGGCAAATAGCACTGGCGTCTGTTCCCAGCAAGTACAGTGTATTGTTCTGAAGAGGAGCTACTGTTCTTGTCAGTTTCCTAAGCAGAGTTGAACTAGATATGGCCCGTGTGTGTAGGAAGCACAGTTCTTTTGTTCTGAGCAAGCTCACTGTTCGGACCCCAAAGGAAACACAGTAGAGTAGAAGAGTGCTCTTTTCTCAAAAGCAGAGAGTGTTTCTTGTAAGGCGAGCTAGTGTTTGTTTCCCAGTCCTAAATGGAGTTGAATCACATGCAGTTTCTGGTCCTACGAGCAAGATTTGTTTTCTCGTAAGAAGAGTCACTATTGTGCTCCCATTGCCATACACTGTGCAAACAACACTCGCGTCTGTTCCCAGCAAGTACAGTGTATTGGACTGAAGAGTATCTACTGTTCTTGTCAGTTTCCTAAGCAGAATTGAACTAGATATGGCCGTGTGTGTAGGAAGCACAGTTCTTTTTTTCTGAGCAAGCTCATTGTTCTGGCCCTATGGGAAACACAGTAGAGTAGAAGAGTGCTCTTTTCTCAAAAGCAGAGTCTCTTTCTTGTAAGGCGAACTGGCGTTTGTTTCCCAGTCCTAAATGGAGTTGAGTCACATGCAGTTTTTGGTCCTACAAGCAAGAGTTGTTTTCTGGTAAGGAAGGTCACTATTGCTCTCCCATTGCCATACACAGTGCAAATAGCACTGGTGTCTGTTCCCAGCAAGTACAGTGTATTGTACTGAAGAGGAGCCTCTGTTCTTGTAAGTTTCCTAAACACAGTTAAACTAGATATGGCCCGTGTGTAGGAAGCACAGTTCTTTGTTCTTAGCAAGCTCACTGTTCTGGCCCTATAGGAAACACAATAGAGTAGAAGAGTGCTCTTTTTTCAAAAGCAGAATGTGTTTCTTGTAAGGTGAGCTAGCGTTTGTTTCCCAGTCCTAAATGGAGTTGAATCTCATGTAGTTTTTGGTCCTACGAGCAAGAGTTGTTTTCTGGTAAGGAAAGTCACTATTGCGCTCCCATTGCCATACACAGTGCAAATAGCACTCTCGTCTGTTCCCAGCAAGTACAGTGTATTGGACTGAAGAGGAGCTACTGTTCTTGTCAGTTTCCCAAGCAGAGTTGAAATAGATATGGCCCCTGTGTGTAGGAAGCACATTTCTTTTGTTCTGAGCAAGCTCACACTTCAGAACCCATAGGAAACACAGTAGAGTAGAAGAGTGCTCTTTTCTCAAAACAGAGTGTGTTTCTTGTAAGGTGAGCTAGCGTTTGTTTCCCAGTCCTAAATGGAGTTGAATCGCATGCAGTTTCTGGTCCTATGATCAAGAGTTGTTTTCTGGTAAGAAGAGTCCCTATTGCGCTCCCATTGTCATACACAGGGCAAATAGCACTGGCATCTGTTCCCAGCATGTACAGTGTATTGGACTGAAGAGGATCTAATGTTCTTGTCAGTTTGCTAAGCAGAATTGAACTAGATATGGCCGTGTGTAGGAAGCACGGTTCTTTTGTTCTGAGCAAGCTCACTGTTCTGGCCCTATAGGAAACACAGTAGAGTAGGAGAGGGCTCTTTTCTCAAAAGCAGAGTGTGTTTCTTGTAAGGTGAGGTAGCGTTTGTTTCCCAGTCGTAAATGGAGTTGAATCCCATGCAGTTTCTGGTCCTATGAGCAAGAGTTGTTTTCTAGTAAGAAGAGTCACTATTGTGCTCCCATTGTCATACAGGGGGCAAATAGTACTGGCGTCTGTTCCCAGCATGTACACTGTATTGGACTGAAGGGGATCTACTGTTCTTGTCAGTTTCCTAAGCAGAGTTGTACTAGATATGGCCGTGTGTGTAGGAAGCACAGTTCTATTGTTCTGAGCAAGCTCACTGTTCTAGCCCTAAGGGAAACACAGTAGAGTAGAGGAGTGCTCTTTTCTCAAAACAGAGAGTGTTTCTTGTAAGACGAGCTAGTGTTTCTTTCCTGTCCTAAATGGAGTTGAATCACTTGCAGTTTCTGGTCCTAGGAGCAAGAGTTGTTTTCTGGTAAGAAGAGTCACTATTGCGTTCCCATTGCCATATATAGTGCAAATAGCTCTCGCGTCTGTTCCCATTAAGTACAGTGTATTGGACTGAAGAGGAGCTACTGTTCTTGTCAGTTTCCTAAGTAGAGTTGAACTAGATATGGCCCGTGTGTAGGAAGCACAGTTCTTTTGTTCTGAGCAAGCTCACTGTTCTGGCCCTATAGGAAACACAATAGAGTAGAAGAGTGCTCTTTTTTCAAAAGCAGAATGTGTTTCTTGTAAGGTGAGCTAGCGTTTGTTTCCCAGTCCTAAATGGAGTTGAATCTCATGCAGTTTTTGGTCCTGCGAGCAAGAGTTGTTTTCTGGTAAGGAAAGTCACTATTGCGCTCCCATTGCCATACACAGTGCAAAGAGCACTCGCGTCTCTTCCCAGCGAGTAAAGTGTATTGGACTGAAGAGGAGCTACTGTTCTTGTCAGTTTCCTAAGCAGGGTTGAACTAGATATGGCCCCTGTGTGTAGGAAGCACATTTCTTTTGTTCTGAGCAAGCTCACTGTTCGGACCCATTAGGAAACACAGTAGAGTAGAACAGTGCTCTTTTCTCAAAACAGAGTGTGTTTCTTGTAAGATGAGCTAGCGTTTGTTTCCCAGTCCTAAATGGAGTTGAATCCCATGCAGTTTCTGGTCCTATGAGCAAGAGTTGTTTTCTGCTAAGAAGAGTCACTATTGTGCTCCCATGGCCATACACAGTGCAAATAGCACTCGATTCTTTTCCCAGCTAGTACAGTGTATTGGACTGAAGTGGAGCTACTGTTCTTCTCAGTTTCCTAAACACAGTTAAACTAGATATGGCCCGTGTTTGTAGGAAGCACAGTTCTTTTGTTCTGAGCAAGCTCACTGTTCTGGCCCTATAGGAAACACAGTAGTAGAAGAATGCTCATTTCTCAAAAGCAGAGTGTGTTTCTTTTAAGACGAGTTAGTGTTTGTTTCCCACTCCTACATGGAGTTGAATCCCATGGAGTTTCTGGTACTACGGGCAACAGTTGTTTTCTGGTAAGAAGAGTCCCTATTGTGCTCCCATTGTCATACACAGGGCAAATAGCACTCCCGTCTGTTCCCAGCAAGTACAGTGTATTGGACTGAAGAGTAGCTACTGTTCTTGTCAGTTTCCCAAGCAGAGTTGAAATAGATATGGCCCGTGTGTGTAGGAAGCACAGTTCTTTGTTTTTAGCAAGCTCACTGTTCTGGCCCTATAGGAAACACAATAGAGTAGAAGAGGGCTCTTTTTTCAAAAGCAGAATGTGTTTCTTGTTAGGTGAGCTAGCGTTTGTTTCCCAGTCCTAAATGGAGTTGAATCTCATGCAGTTTTTGGTCCTACGAGCAAGAGTTGTTTTCTGGTAAGGAAAGTCACTATTGCGCTCCCATTGCCATACACAGTGCAAATAGCACTCGCGTCTCTTCCCAGCAAGTACATTGTATTGGACTGAAGAGGAGCTACTGTTCTTGTCAGTTTCCTAAGCAGGGTTGAACTAGATATGGCCCCTGTGTGTAGGAAGCACATTTCTTTTGTTCTGAGCAAGCTCACTGTTCGGACCCCATAGGAAACACAGTAGAGTAGAAGAGTGCTCTTTTCTCAAAACAGAGTGTGTTTCTAGTAAGGTGAGCTAGCGTTTGTTTCCCAGTCCTAAATGGAGTTGAATCCCATGAAGATTCTTGTCCTACGAGCAAGGGTTGTTTTCTGGTAAGAAGAGTCACTATTGCGCTCCCATTGTAATACACAGTGCAAATAGCACTGGCGTCTGTTCCCAGCAAGTACAGTGTATTGGACTGAAGAGGATCTAATGTTCTTGTAAGTTTGCTAAGCAGAATTGAACTAGATATGGCCGTGTGTGTAGGAAGCACAGTTCTTTTGTTCTGACCAAGCTCACTGTTCTGGCACTATGGGAAACACAGTAAAGTAGAAGAGTGCTCTTTTCTCAAAAGCAGAGTGTGTTTCTTGTAAGGCGAACCTGCGTTTGTTTCCCAGTCCTAAATGGAGTTGAGTCACATGCAGTTTTTGTTCCTATGAGCAAGAGTTGTTTTCTGGTAAGGAAAGTCACTATTTCGCTCCCATTGCCATACACAGTGCAAATACCACTCCCGTCTGTTCCCAGCAAGTACAGTGTATTGGACTGAAGAGGAGCTACTGTTCTTGTCAGTTTCCTAAGCAGAGTTGAACTAGATATGGCCCCTGTGTGTAGGAAGCACAGTTCTTTTGTGCTGAGCAAGCTCTTTTCGGACACCATAGGAAACACAGTAGAGTAGATTAGTGCTTTTTTCTCAAAAGCAGAGTGTGTTTCCTGTAAGGCGAGATAGCGTTTGTTTCCCAGTCCTAAATGGAGTTGAATCACATGCAGTTTCTGGTCCTAAGAGCAAGAGTTGTTTTCGGGTAAGAAGAGTCACTATTGGGCTCCCATTGCCATACACAGTGCAAATAGCACTCGTGTCTGTTCCCAGCTAGTACAGTGTATTGGACGGAAGAGGAGGTACTGTTCTTGTCAGTTTCCTAAGCACAGTTAAACTAGATATGCCCCGTGTGTGTAGGAAGCAGAGTTCTTTTGTTCTGAGCAAGCTCACTGTTCTGGCCCTATAGGAAACACAGTAGTAGAAGAATGCCCATTTCTCAAAAGCAGAGTGTGTTTCTTTTAAGGCGAGTTAGTGTTTGTTTCGCAGTCCTACATGGAGTTGAATCCCATGGAGTTTCTGGAACTACGAGCAAGAGTTGTTTTCTGGTAAGAAGAGTCCCTATTGTGCTCCCATTGTCATGCACAAGGCAAATAGCACTGGCGTCTGTTCCCAGCATGTACAGTGTATTTGACTGAAGAGGATCTACTGTTCTTGTCAGTTTCATAGGCAGAATTGAACTAGATATGGCCGTGTGTCTATGAAGCACAGTTCTTTAGTTCTGAGCAAGCTCACTGTTCTGGCCAAATGGGAAACACAGTAGAGTAGAAGAGTGCTCTTTTCTCAAAAGCAGAGTGTGTTTCTTGTAAGGCGAGCTAGCGTTTGTTTCCCAGGCTTAGTGGAGTTGAATCACATGAAGTTTCTGGTTCTATGAGCAAGAGTTGTTTTCTGGTAAGAAGAGTCCCTATTGAGCTCCCATTGTCATACACAGGGCAAATAGCACTGGCGTCTGTTCCCAGCATGTACAGTGTATTGGAATGAAGAGGATCTACTGTTCTTGTCAGTTTCCTAAGCAGAATTGAACTAGATATGGCCCTGTGTGTATGAAGCACAGTTCTTTTGTTCTGAGCAAGCTCACTGTTCTGGCCAAATAGGAAACACAGTAGAGTAGAATAGTGCTCTTTTCTCAAAAGCAGAGTCTGTTTCTGTAAGGCGAGCTAGCGTTTGTTTCCCAGTCCTAAGTGGAGTTGAGTCACACGCAGTTTTTGGTCCAAAGAGCAAGAGTTTTTTTCTGGTAAGGAAGGTCACTATTGCGCTCCCATTGCCATACACAGTGCAAATAGCAGTGGAGTCTGTTCCCAGCAAGTACAGTGTATTGTTCTGAAGAGGAGCTACTGTTCTTGTCAGTTTCCTAAGCAGAGTTGAACTAGATATGGCCTGTGTGTGTAGGAAGCACAGTTCTTTTGTTCTGAGCAAGCTCACTGTTCGGACCCCAAAGGAAACACAGTAGAGTAGAAGAGTGCTCTTTTCTCAAAAGCAGAGAGTGTTTCTTGTAAGGCGAGCTAGTGTTTGTTTCCCAGTCCTAAATGGAGTTGAATTACATGCAGTTTCTGGTCCTACGAGCAAGATTTGTTTTCTCGTAAGAAGAGTCACTATTGTGCTCCCATTGCCATACACTCTGCAAACAGCACTTGCGTCTGTTCCCAGCAAGTACAGTGTATTGGACTGAAGAGGATCTACTGTTCTTGTCAGTTTCCTAAGCAGAATTGAACTAGATATGGCCCTGTGTGTAGGAAGCACAGTTCTTTTTTTCTGAGCAAGCTCATTGTTCTGGCCCTATGGGAAACACAGTTGAGTAGAAGAGTGCTCTTTTCTCAAAAGCAGAGTCTGTTTCTTGTAAGGCGAACTGGCGTTTGTTTCCCAGTCCTAAATGGAGTTGAGTCACATGCAGTTTTTGGTCCTACGAGCAAGAGTTGTTTTCTGGTAAGGAAGGTCACTATTGTTCTCCCATTGCCATACACAGTGCAAATAGCACTGTTGTCTGTTCCAGCAATTACAGTGTATTGTACTGAAGAGGAGCCTCTGTTCTTGTCAGTTTCCTAAACACAGTTAAACTAGATATGGCCCATGTGTAGGAAGCACAGTTCTTGTTCTTAGCAAGCTCACTGTTCTGGCCCTACAGGAAACACAATAGAGAAGAAGAGTGTTCTTTTTTCAAAAGCAGAATGTGTTTCTTGTAAGGTGAGCTGGCGTTTGTTTCCCAGTCCTAAATGGAGTTGAATCTCATGTAGTTTTTGGTCTTACGAGCAAGAGTTGTTTTCTGGTAAGCAAAGTCACTATTGCGCTCCCATTGCCATACACAGTGCAAAGAGCACTCACGTCTGTTCCCAGCAAGTACAGTGTATTGGACTGAAGAGGAGCTACTGTTTTTGTCAGTTTCCCAAGCAGAGTTGAACTAGATATGGCCCCTGTGTGTAGGAAGCACATTTCTTTTGTTCTGAGCAAGCTCAATCTTCAGACCCCATAGGAAACACAGTAGAGTAGAAGAGTGCTCTTTTCTCAAAACAGAGTGTGTTTCTTGTAAGGTGAGCTAGCGTTTGTTTCCCAGTCCTAAATGGAGTTGAATCCCATGCAGTTTCTGGTCCTATGATCAAGAGTTGTTTTCTGGTAAGAAGAGTACCTATTGCGCTCCCATTGTCATACACAGGGCAAATAGCACTGGCAATTGTTCCCAGCATGTACAGTGTATTGGACTGAAGAGGATCTAATGTGCTTTTCAGTTTGCTAAGCAGAATTGAACTAGATATGGCCGTGTGTAGGAAGCACTGTTCTTTTGTTCTGAGCAAGCTCACTGTTCTGGCCCCATAGGAAACACAGTATAGTAGGAGAGTGCTCTTTTCTCAAAAGCAGAGTGTGTTTCTTGTAAGTTGAGTTAGTGTTTGTTTCCTAGTCATAAATGGAGTTCAATCCCATGCAGTTTCTGGTCCTATGAGCAAGAGTTTTTTTCTGGTAAGAAGAGTCACTATTGTGCTCCCATTGTCATACACAGGGCAAATAGTACTGGCGTCTGTTCCCAGCATGTGCAGTGTATTGGACTGAAGAGGATCTAATGTTCTTGTCAGTTTGCTAAGCAGAATTGAACTAGATATGGCCGTGTGTAGGAAGCATAGTTCTTTTGTTCTGAGCAAGCTCACTGTTCTGGCCCTATAGAAAACACAGTAGAGTAGGAGAGTGCTCTTTTCTCAAAAGCAGAGTGTGTTTCTTGTAAGGCGAGCTAGGGTTTGTTTCCCAGTCCTAAATGGAGTTGAGTCACATGCAATCTTTGTTCCTATGAGCAAGAGTTGTTTTCTGCTAAGGAAAGTCACTATTGAGCTCTCATTGCCATACACAGTGCAAATAGCACTCGCGACTGGTCCCAGCAAGTACAGTGTATTGGAATGAAGAGGAGCTATTGTTCTTGTCAGGTTCCTAAGCAGAGTTGAACTAGATATGGCCCCTGTGTGTAGGAAGCACAGTTCTTTTGTTCTGAGCAAGCTCACTGTTCAGACCCCATAGGAAACACAGTAGAGTAGAAGAGTGCTCTTTTCTCAAAAGCAGAGTGTGTTTCTTGTAAGGTGAGCTAGCGTTTGTTTTCCAGTCATAAATGGAGTTGTATCCCATGCAGTTTCTGGTCCTATGAGCAAGAGTTGTTCTCTAGTAAGAAGAGTCACTATTGTGCTCCCATTGTCATACAGGGGGCAAATAGTACTGGCGTCTGTTCCCAGCATGTACACTGTATTGGACTGAAGGGGATCTACTGTTCTTGTCAGTTTCCTAAGCAGAGTTGAACTAGATATGGCCGTGTGTGTAGGAAGCACAGTTCTATTGTTCTGAGCAAGCTCACTGTTCTGGCCCTAAGGGAAACACAGTGGAGTAGAGGAGTGCTCTTTTCTCAAAAGCAGAGAGTGTTTCTTGTAAGACAAGCTAGTGTTTCTTTCCAGTCCTAAATGGAGTTGAATCACTTGCAGTTTCTGGTCCTAGGAGCAAGAGTTGTTTTCTGTTAAGAAGAGTCACTATTGCGCTCCCATTGCCATATATAGTGCAAATAGCTCTCGCGTCTGTTCCCATTAAGTACAGTGTATTGGACTGAAGAGGAGCTACTGTTCTTGTCAGTTTCCTAAGTAGAGTTGAACTAGATATGGCCCGTGTGTAGGAAGCACAGTTCTTTTGTTCTGAGCAAGCTCACTGTTCTGGCCCTATAGGAAACACAATAGAGTAGAAGAGTGCTCTTTTTTCAAAAGCAGAATGTGTTTCTTGTAAGGTGAGCTAGCGTTTGTTTCCCAGTCCTAAATGGAGTTGAATCTCATGCAGTTTTTGGTCCTGCGAGCAAGAGTTGTTTTCTGGTAAGGAAAGTCACTATTGCGCTCCCATTGCCATACACAGTGCAAAGAGCACTCGCGTCTCTTCCCAGCGAGTAAAGTGTATTGGACTGAAGAGGAGCTACTGTTCTTGTCAGTTTCCTAAGCAGGGTTGAACTAGATATGGCCCCTGTGTGTAGGAGGCACATTTCTTTTGTTCTGAGCAAGCTCACTGTTCGATCCCAAAGGAAACACAGTAGAGTAGAACAGTGCTCTTTTCTCAAAACAGAGTGTGTTTCTTGTAAGATGATCTAGCGTTTGTTTCCCAGTCCTAAATGGAGTTGAATCCCATGCAGTTTCTGGTCCTATGAGCAAGAGTTGTTTTCTGCTAAGAAGAGTCACTATTGCGATCCCATTGCCATACACAGTGCAAATAGCACTCGAGTCGTTTCCCAGCTAGTACAGTGTATTGGACTGAAGTGGAGCTACAGTTCTTGTCAGTTTCCTAAACACAGTTAAACTAGATATGGCCCGTGTGTGTAGGAAGCACAGTTCTTTTGTTCTGAGCAAGCTCACTGTTCTGGCCCTATAGGAAACACAGTAGTAGAAGAATGCTCATTTCTCAAAAGCAGAGTGTGTTTCTTTTAAGGCGAGTTAGTCTTTGTTTCCCAGTCCTACATGGAGTTGAATCCAATGGAGTTTCTGGTACTATGGGCAACAGTTGTTTTCTGGTAAGAAGAGTCCCTATTGCGCTCCCATTGTCAAACACAGGGCAAATAGCACTCCCATCTGTTCCCAGCAATTACAGTGTATTGGACTGAAGAGTAGCTACTGTTCTTGTCAGTTTCCCAAGCAGAGTTGAAATAGATATGGCCCGTGTGTGTAGGAAGCACAGTTCTTTGTTTTTAGCAAGCTCACTGTTCTGGCCCTATAGGAAACACAATAGAGTAGAAGAGGGATCTTTTTTCAAAAGCAGAATGTGTTTCTTGTTAGGTGAGCTAGTGTTTGTTTCCCAGTCTTAAATGGAGTTGAATCTCATGCAGTTTTTGGTCCTACGAGCAAGAGTTGTTTTCTGGTAAGGAAAGTCACTATTGCGCTCCCATTGCCATACACAGTGCAAAGAGCACTCGTGTCTCTTCCCAGCAAGTACATTGTATTGGACTGAAGAGGAGCTACTGTTTTTGTCAGTTTCCTAAGCAGGGTTGAACTAGATATGGCCCCTGTGTGTAGGAAGCACATTTCTTTTGTTCTGAGCAAGCTCACTGTTCGGACCCCATAGGAAACACAGTAGAGTAGAAGAGTGCTCTTTTCTCAAAAGCAGAGTCTGTTTCTTGTAAGGCGAACTGGTGTTTGTTTCTCAGTTCTAAATGGAGTTGAGTCACATGCAGTTTTTGGTCCTACGAGCAAGAGTTGTTTTCTGGTAAGGAAAGTCACTATTGTGCTCCCATTGCCATACACAGTGCAAATAGCACTCGCGTCTGTTCCCAGCAAGTACAGTGTATTGGACTGAAGAGGAGCTACTGTTCTTGTCAGTTTCCTAAGCAGAGTTGAAGTAGATATGGCCCGTGTGTGTAGGAAGCACAGTTTTTTGTTCTGAGCAAACTCACTGTTCTGGCCCTACAGGAAAAACAGTAGAGTAGAAGAGTGCTCTTTTCTCAAAAGCAGAGTTTGTTTCTTGTAAGGTGAGCTAGCGTTTGTTTCCCAGTCCTAAATGGAGTTGAATCCCATGAAGATTCTGGTCCTACGAGCAAGAGTTGTTTTCTGGTAAGAAGAGTCACTATTGCGCTCCCATTGTAATACACAGTGCAAATAGCACTGGCGTCTGTTCCCAGCAAGTACAGTGTATTGGATGGAAGAGGATCTACTATTCTTGTCAGTTTCCTAAGCAGAATTGAACTAGATATGGCTGTGTGTGTAGGAAGCACAGTTCTTTTGTTCTGAGAATGCTCACTGTTCTGGCCATATAGGAAAAACAGTAGAGTAGAAGAGTGCCCTTTTCTCAAAAGCAGAGTGTGTTTCTTGTATGGTGAGCTGGAGTTTGTTTTCCAGTCCTAAATGGAGTTGAATCACATGCAGTTTTTGGTCCACGAGCAAGAGTTGTTTTCTGGTAAGGATAGTCACTATTGCGATCCCATTGCCATACACAGTGCAAATAGCACTTGCGTCTGTTCCCAGCAAGTACAGTGTATAGGACTGAAGAGGAGCTGCTGTTCTTGTCAGTTTCCTAAGCACAGTTGAACTAGATATGGCCCCTGTGTGTAGGAAACACAGTTCTTTTGTTCTGAACATGCTCACTGTTCGGACCCCATACGAAACAGAGTAGAGTAGAAGAGTTCTCTTTTCTCAAAAGCAGAGAGTGTTTCTTGTAAGGCGAGCTAGTGTTTGTTTCCCAGTCCTAAATGGAGTTGAGTCACATGCAGTTTCTGGTCCTAAGAACAAGACTTGTTTTCTGGTAAGAAGAGTCACTATTGTGCTTCCATTGCCATACACTGTGCAAACAGCACTAGCGTCTGTTCCCAGCAATTACAGTGTATTGGACTGAAGAGGAGCTACTGTTCTTGTCAGTTTCCTCAGCAGAATTGAACTAGATATGGCCGTGTGTGTAGGAAGCACAGTTCTTTTGTTCTGACCAAGCTCACTGTTCTGGCACTATGGGAAACACAGTTAAAGTAGAAGAGTGCTCTTTTCTCAAAAGCAGAGTGTGTTTCTTGTAAGGCGAACCTGCGTTTGTTTCCCAGTCCTAAATGGAGTTGGGTCACATGCAGTTTTTGTTCCTAAGAGCAAGAGTTGTTTTCTGGTAAGGAAAGTCACTATTGTGCTCCCATTGCCATACACAGTGCAAATACCACTCGTGTCTGTTCCCATTAAGTACAGTGTATTGGACTGAAGAGGAGCTACTGTTCTTGTCAGTTTCCTAAGTAGAGTTGAACTAGATATGGCCCGTGTGTAGGAAGCACAGTTCTTTTGTTCTGAGCAAGCTCACTGTTCTGGCCCTATAGGAAACACAATAGAGTAGAAGAGTGCTCTTTTTTCAAAAGCAGAATGTGTTTCTTGTAAGGTGAGCTAGCGTTTGTTTCCCAGTCCTAAATGGAGTTGAATCTCATGCAGTTTTTGGTCCTACGAGCAAGAGTTGTTTTCTGGTAAGGAAAGTCACTATTGCGCTCCCATTGCCATACACAGTGCAAAGAGCACTGGCGTCTCTTCCCAGCGAGTAAAGTGTATTGGACTGAAGAGGAGCTACTGTTCTTGTCAGTTTCCTAAGCAGGGTTGAACTAGATATGGCCCCTGTGTGTAGGAAGCACATTTCTTTTGTTCTGAGCAAGCTCACTGTTCGGACCCCATAGGAAACACAGTAGAGTAGAACAGTGCTCTTTTCTCAAAACAGAGTGTGTTTCTTGTAAGATGAGCTAGCGTTTGTTTCCCAGTCCTAAATGGAGTTGAATCCCATGCAGTTTCTGGCTCTATGAGCAAGAGTTGTTTTCTGCTAAGAAGAGTCACTATTGTGCTCCCATGGCCATACACAGTGCAAATAGCACTCGATTCTTTTCCCAGCTAGTACAGTGTATTGGACTGAAGTGGAGCTACTGTTCTTCTCAGTTTCCTAAACACAGTTAAACTAGATATGGCCCGTGTTTGTAGGAAGCACAGTTCTTTTGTTCTGAGCAAGCTCACTGTTCTGGCCCTATAGGAAACACAGTAGTAGAAGAATGCTCATTTCTCAAAAGCAGAGTGTGTTTCTTTTAAGACGAGTTAGTGTTTGTTTCCCACTCCTACATGGAGTTGAATCCCATGGAGTTTCTGGTACTACGGGCAACAGTTGTTTTCTGGTAAGAAGAGTCCCTATTGTGCTCCCATTGTCATACACAGGGCAAATAGCACTCCCGTCTGTTCCCAGCAAGTACAGTGTATTGGACTGAAGAGTAGCTACTGTTCTTGTCAGTTTCCCAAGCAGAGTTGAAATAGATATGGCCCGTGTGTGTAGGAAGCACAGTTCTTTGTTTTTAGCAAGCTCACTGTTCTGGCCCTATAGGAAACACAATAGAGTAGAAGAGGGCTCTTTTTTCAAAAGCAGAATGTGTTTCTTGTTAGGTGAGCTAGCGTTTGTTTCCCAGTCCTAAATGGAGTTGAATCTCATGCAGTTTTTGGTCCTACGAGCAAGAGTTGTTTTCTGGTAAGGAAAGTCACTATTGCGCTCCCATTGCCATACACAGTGCAAATAGCACTCGCGTCTCTTCCCAGCAAGTACATGGTATTGGACTGAAGAGGAGCTACTGTTCTTGTCAGTTTCCTAAGCAGGGTTGAATTAGATATGGCCCCTGTGTGTAGGAAGCACATTTCTTTTGTTCTGAGCAAGCTCACTGTTCGGACCCCATAGGAAACACAGTAGAGTAGAAGAGTGCTCTTTTCTCAAAACAGAGTGTGTTTCTTGTAAGGTGAGCTAGCGTTTGTTTCCCAGTCCTAAATGGAGTTGAATCCCATGAAGATTCTTGTCCTACGAGCAAGAGTTGTTTTCTGGTAAGAAGAGTCACTATTGCGCTCCCATTGTAATACACAGCTCAAATAGCACTGGCGTCTGTTCCCAGCAAGTACAGTGTATTGGACTGAAGAGGATCTAATGTTCTTGTAAGTTTGCTAAGCAGAATTGAACTAGATATGGCCGTGTGTGTAGGAAGCACAGTTCTTTTGTTCTGACCAAGCTCACTGTTCTGGCACTATGGGAAACACAGTAAAGTAGAAGAGTGCTCTTTTCTCAAAAGCAGAGTGTGTTTCTTTAAGGCGAACCTGCGTTTGTTTCCCAGTCCTAAATGGAGTTGAGTCACATGCAGTTTTTGTTCCTACGAGCAAGAGTTGTTTTCTGGTAAGGAAAGTCACTATTTCGCTCCCATTGCCATACACAGTGCAAATACCACTCCCGTCTGTTCCCAGCAAGTACAGTGTATTGGACTGAAGAGGAGCTACTGTTCTTGTCAGTTTCCTAAGCAGAGTTGAACTAGATATGGCCCCTGTGTGTAGGAAGCACAGTTCTTTTGTGCTGAGCAAGATCTTTTCGGACACCATAGGAAACACAGTAGAGTAGATTAGTGCTTTTTTCTCAAAAGCAGAGTGTGTTTCCTGTAAGGCGAGATAGCGTTTGTTTCCCAGTCCTAAATGGAGTTGAATCACATGCAGTTTCTGGTCCTAAGAGCAAGAGTTGTTTTCGGGTAAGAAGAGTCACTATTGGGCTCCCATTGCCATACACAGTGCAAATAGCACTCGTGTCTGTTCCCAGCTAGTACAGTGTATTGGACGGAAGAGGAGGTACTGTTCTTGTCAGTTTCCTAAGCACAGTTAAACTAGATATGCCCCGTGTGTGTAGGAAGCAGAGTTCTTTTGTTCTGAGCAAGCTCACTGTTCTGGCCCTATAGGAAACACAGTAGTAGAAGAATGCCCATTTCTCAAAAGCAGAGTGTGTTTCTTTTAAGGCGAGTTAGTGTTTGTTTCCCAGTCCTACATGGAGTTGAATCCCATGGAGTTTCTGGTACTACGAGCAAGAGTTGTTTTCTGGTAAGAAGAGTCCCTATTGTGCTCCCATTGTCATGCACAAGGCAAATAGCACTGGCGTCTGTTCCCAGCATGTACAGTGTATTGGACTGAAGAGGATCTACTGTTCTTGTCAGTTTCATAGGCAGAATTGAACTAGATATGGCCGTGTGTCTATGAAGCACAGTTCTTTTGTTCTGAGCAAGCTCACTGTTCTGGCCAAATAGGAAACACAGTAGAGTAGAAGAGTGCTCTTTTCTCAAAAGCAGAGTGTGTTTCTTGTAAGGCGAGCTAGCGTTTGTTTCCCAGGCTTAGTGGAGTTGAATCACATGAAGTTTCTGGTTCTATGAGCAAGAGTTGTTTTCTGGTAAGAAGAGTCCCTATTGAGCTCCCATTGTCATACACAGGGCAAATAGCACTGGCGTCTGTTCCCAGCATGTACAGTGTATTGGAATGAAGAGGATCTACTGTTCTTGTCAGTTTCCTAAGCAGAATTGAACTAGATATGGCCCTGTGTGTATGAAGCACAGTTCTTTTGTTCTGAGCAAGCTCACTGTTCTGGCCAAATAGGAAACACAGTAGAGTAGAATAGTGCTCTTTTCTCAAAAGCAGAGTCTGTTTCTTGTAAGGCGAGCTAGCGTTTGTTTCCCAGTCCTAAGTGGAGTTGAGTCACACGCAGTTTTTGGTCCAAAGAGCAAGAGTTGTTTTCTGGTAAGGAAGGTCACTATTGCGCTCCCATTGCCATACACAGTGCAAATAGCAGTGGAGTCTGTTCCCAGCAAGTACAGTGTATTGTTCTGAAGAGGAGCTACTGTTCTTGTCAGTTTCCTAAGCAGAGTTGAACTAGATATGGCCTGTGTGTGTAGGAAGCACAGTTCTTTTGTTCTGAGCAAGCTCACTGTTCGGACCCCAAAGGAAACACAGTAGAGTAGAAGAGTGCTCTTTTCTCAAAAGCAGAGAGTGTTTCTTGTAAGGCGAGCTAGTGTTTGTTTCCCAGTCCTAAATGGAGTTGAATCACATGCAGTTTCTGGTCCTACGAGCAAGATTTGTTTTCTCGTAAGAAGAGTCACTATTGTGCTCCCATTGCCATACACTCTGCAAACAGCACTCGCGTCTGTTCCCAGCAAGTACAGTGTATTGGACTGAAGAGGATCTACTGTTCTTGTCAGTTTCCTAAGCAGAATTGAACTAGATATGGCCGTGTGTGTAGGAAGCACAGTTCTTTTGTTCTGAGCAAGCTCATTGTTCTGGCCCTATGGGAAACACAGTTGAGTAGAAGAGTGCTCTTTTCTCAAAAGCAGAGTCTGTTTCTTGTAAGGCGAACTGGCGTTTGTTTCCCAGTCCTAAATGGAGTTGAGTCACATGCAGTTTTTGGTCCTACGAGCAAGAGTTGTTTTCTGGTAAGGAAGGTCACTATTGTTCTCCCATTGCCATACACAGTGCAAATAGCACTGTTGTCTGTTCCAGCAATTACAGTGTATTGTACTGAAGAGGAGCCTCTGTTCTTGTCAGTTTCCTAAACACAGTTAAACTAGATATGGCCCATGTGTAGGAAGCACAGTTCTTGTTCTTAGCAAGCTCACTGTTCTGGCCCTACAGGAAACACAATAGAGAAGAAGAGTGTTCTTTTTTCAAAAGCAGAATGTGTTTCTTGTAAGGTGAGCTAGCGTTTGTTTCCCAGTCCTAAATGGAGTTGAATCCCATGCAGTTTCTGGTCCTATGAGCAAGAGTTGTTTTCTGCTAAGAAGAGTCACTATTGCGCTCCCATTGCCATACACAATGCAAATAGCACTCGAGTCTTTTCCCAGCTAGTACAGTGTATTGGACTGAAGTGGAGCTACCGTTCTTGTCAGTTTCCTAAACACAGTTAAACTAGATATGGCCCGTGTGTGTAGGAAGCACAGTTCTTTTGTTCTGAGCAAGCTCACTGTTCTGGCCCTATAGGAAACACAGTAGTAGAAGAATGCTCATTTCTCAAAAGCAGAGTGTGTTTCTTTTAAGGCGAGTTAGTGTTTGTTTCCCAGTCCTACATGGAGTTGAATCCAATGGAGTTTCTGGTACTATGGGCAACAGTTGTTTTCTGGTAAGAAGAGTCCCTATTGCGCTCCCATTGTCATGCACAAGGCAAATAGCACTGGCGTCTGTTCCCAGCATGTACAGTGTATTGGACTGAAGAGGATCTACTGTTCTTGTCAGTTTTGTAGGCAGAATTGAACTAGATATGGCCGTGTGTCTATGAAGCACAGTTCTTTTGTTCTGAGCAAGCTCACTGTTCTGGCCAAATAGGAAACACAGTAGAGTAGAAGAGTGCTCTTTTCTCAAAAGCAGAGTCTGTTTCTTGTAAGGCGAGCTAGCGTTTGTTTCCCAGTCCTAAGTGGAGTTGAGTCACATGCAGTTTTTGGTCCTACGAGCAAGAGTTGTTTTCTGGTAAGGAAGGTCACTATTGCGCTCCCATTGCCATACACAGTGCAAATAGCACTGGCGTCTGTTCCCAGCAAGTACAGTGTATTGTACTGAAGAGGAGCCTCTGTTCTTGTCAGTTTCCTAAGCAGAGTTGAACTAGATATGCCCTGTGTGTGTAGGAATCACAGTTCTTTTGTTCTGAGCAAGCTCACTGTTCGGACCCAAAAGGAAACACAGTAGAGTAGAAGAGTGCTCTTTTCTCAAAAGAAGAGTGTGTTTCTTGTAAGGCGAGCTAGCGTTTGTTTCCCAGGCTTAGTGGAGTTGAATCACATGCAGTTTGTGGTCCTATGAGCAAGAGTTGTTTTCTGGTAAGAAGAGTCCCTATTGAGCTCCCATTGTCATACACAGGGCAAATAGCACTGGCGTCTGTTCCCAGCATGTACAGTGTATTGGAATGAAGAGGATCTACTGTTCTTCTCAGTTTCCGGAGCAGAATTGAACTAGATATGGCCGTGTGTGTATGAAGCACAGTTCTTTTGTTCTGAGCAAGCTCACTGTTCTGGCCAAATAGGAAACACAGTAGAGTAGAAGAGTGCTCTTTTCTCAAAAGCAGAGAGTGTTTCTTGTAAGGCGAGCTAGTGTTTGTTTCCCAGTCCTAAATGGAGTTGAATCACATGCAGTTTCTGGTCCTACGAGCAAGACTTGTTTTCTGGTAAGAAGAGTCACTATTGTGCTCCCATTGCCATACACTGTGCCAAAAGCACTGTCGTCTGTTCCCAGCAAGTACAGTGTATTGGAGTGAAGAGGAGCTACTGTTCTTGTCAGGTTCCTAAGCAGAGTTGAACTAGATATAGCCCGTGTGTGTAGGAAGCACAGTTTTTTGTTCTGGGCAAGCTCACTGTTCTGGCCCCATATGAAACACATTAGAGTAGAAGAGTGCTCTTTTCTCAAAAGCAGAATGTGTTTCTTGTAAGGCAAGCTAGCGTTTGTTTCCCAGTCCTAAATGGAGTTGAATCCCATGGAGTTTCTGGTCCTATGAGCAAGAGTTGTTTTCTGGTAAGAAGAGTCACTATTGCGCTCCCATTGTCGTACACAGGCCAAATAGCACTGGCGTCTGTTCCCATCATGTACAGTGTGTTGGACTGAAGAGGATCTAATGTTCTTGTCAGTTTCCTATGCAGAATTGAACCAGATATGGCCGTGTGTGTAGGAAGCACAGTTCTTTCGTTCTGAGCAAGCTCACTGTTCTGGCCCTATGGGAAACACAGTAAAGTAGAAGAGTGCTCTTTTCTCAAAAGCAGAGTGTGTTTCTTGTAAGGCGAACTGGCGTTTGTTTCCCAGTCCTAAATGGAGTTGAGTCACATGCAGATTTTGGTCCTACGAGCAAGAGTTGTTTTGTGGTAAAGAAAGTCACTATTGTGCTCCCATTGCCATACACAGTGCCAAAAGCACTGTCGTCTGTTCCCAGCAAGTACAGTGTATTGGAGTGAAGAGGAGCTACTGTTCTTGTCAGTTTCCTAAGCAGAATTGAACTAGATATGGCCGTGTGTGTAGGAAGCACAGTTCTTTTGTTCTGAGCAAGCTCACTGTTCTGGCCCTATGGGAAACACAGTAGAGTAGAAGAGTGCTCTTTTCTCAAAAGCAGAGTCTGTTTCTTGGAAGGCGAACTGGCGTTTGTTTCCCAGTCCTAAATGGAGTTGAGTCACATGCAGTTTTTGGTCCTACGAGCAAGAGAAGTTTTCTGGTAAAGAAGGTCACTATTTCGCTCCCATTGCCATACACAGTGCAAGTAGCACTGGCGTCTGTTCCCAGGAAGTACAGTGTATTGTACTGAAGAGGAGCCTTTGTTCTTGTCAGTTTCCTAAGCAAAGTCGAACTAGATATGGCCCGTGTGTGTAGGAAGCACAGTTCTTTTGTTCTGAGCAAGCTCACTGTTCTGGCCAAATAGGAAACACAGTAAAGTAGAAGAGTGCTCTTTTCTCAAAACCAGAGTGTGTTTCTTGTAAGGCGAGCTAGTGTTTGTTTCCCAGGCTTAGTGGAGTTGAATCACATGCAGTTTCTGGTCCTATGAGCAAGAGTTGTTTTCTGGTAAGAAGAGTCCCTATTGAGCTCCCATTGTCATACACAGGGCAAATAGCACTGGCGTCTGTTCCCAGCATGTACAGTGTATTGGAATGAAGAGGATCTACTGTTCTTCTCAGTTTCTGGAGCAGAATTGAACTAGATATGGCCGTGTGTGTAGGAAGCACAGATCTTTTGTTCTGAGCAAGCTCACTGTTCCGGCCAAATAGGAAACACAGTAGAGTAGAAGAGTGCTCTTTTCTCAAAAGCAGAGAGTGTTTCTTGTAAGGCGAGCTAGTGTTTGTTTCCCAGTCCTAAATGGAGTTGAATCACATGCAGTTTCTGTTCCTATGAGCAAGACTTGTTTTCTGGTAAGAAGAGTCACTATTGTGCTCCCATTGCCATTCACTGTGCAAACAGCACTCGCGTCTGTTCCCAGCAAGTACAGTGTATTGGACTGAAGAGGATCTACTGTTCTTGTCAGTTTCCTAAGCAGAATTGAACTAGATATGGCCGTGTGTGTAGGAAGCACAGTTCTTTTGTTCTGAGCAAGCTCACTGTTCTGGCCCTATGGGAAACACAGTAAAGTAGAAGAGTGCACTTTTCTCAAAAGCAGAGTGTGTTTCTTGTAAGGCGAACTGGCGTTTGTTTCCCAGTCCTAAATGGAGTTGAGTCACATGCAGTTTTTTTTCCTACGAGCAAGAGTTGTTTTCTGGTAAGGAAAGTCACTATTGCGCTCTCATTGCCATACACAGTGCAAATAGCACTCCTGTCTGTTACCAGCAAATACAGTGTATTGGACTGAAGGAGAGCTACTGTTCTTGTCAGTTTCCTAAGCAGAGTTGAACTAGATATAGCCCCTGTGTGTAGGAAGCACAGTTCTTTTGTTCTGAGCAAGCTCTGTTTGGACACCATAGGAAACACAGTAGAGTAGAAGAGTGCTCTTTTCTCAAAAGCAGAGTGTGTTTCTTGTAAGGCGAGCTAGCGTTTGTTTCCCAGTCCTAAATGGAGTTGAATCCCATGGAGTTTCTGGTCCTACGAGCAAGAGTTGTTTTCTTTTAAGAAGAGTCACTATTGTGCTCCCATTGTCATACACAGGGCAAATAGCACTGGCGTCTGTTCCTATCATGTACAGTGTATTGGACTGAAGAGGAGCTACTGTTCTTGTCAGTTTCCTAAGCAGAGTTGAACTAGATATAGCCCGTGTGTTTAGGAAGCACAGTTTTTTGTTCTGAGCAAGCTCACTGTTCTGGCCCCATATGAAACACAGTAGAGTAGAAGAGTGCTCTTTTCTCAAAAGCAGAGTGTGTTTCTTCTAAGGCAAGCTAGCGTTTGTTTCCCAGTCCTAAATGGAGTTGAATCCCATGGACTTTCTGGTCCTATGAGCAAGAGTTGTTTTCTGGTAAGAAGAGTCACTATTGTGCTCCCATTGTCATACACAGGGTAAAAAGCACTGGCGTCTGTTCCCATCATGTACAGTGTATTGGACTGAAGAGGATCTAATGTTCCTGTTAGTTTCCTAAGCAGAAGTGAACTAGATATGGCCGTGTGTGTAGGAAGCGCAATTCTTTTGTTCTGAGCAAGCTCACTGTTCTGGCCGTATGGGAAACACAGTAAAGTAGAAGAGTGCTCTTTTCTCAAAAGCAGAGTGTGTTTCTTGTAAGGTGAACTGGCATTTGTTTCCCTGTCCTATATGGAGTTGAGTCACATGCAGATTTTGGTCCTACGAGCAAGAGTTGTTTTTGGTAAGGAAAGTCACTTTTGCGCTCCCATTGCCATACACAGTGCAAATAGCACTGGCGTCTGTTCCCAGCAAGTACAGTGTATTGGACTGAAGAGGAGCTACTGTTCTTGTCAGTTTCCTAAGCAGAATTGAACTAGATATGGCCGTGTGTGTAGGAAGCACAGTTCTTTTGTTCTGAGCAAGCTCACTGTTCTGGCCCTATGGGAAACACAGTAAAGTAGAAGAGTGCTCTTTTCTCAAAAGCAGAGTGTGTTTCTTGTAAGGTGAGCTAGCGTTGGTTTCCCAGTCCTAAATGGAGTTGAATCCCATGGAGTTTATGGTCCTACGAGCAAGAGTTGTTTTCTGGTAAGAAGAGTCACTATTGCGCTCCCATTGTAATACACAGTGCAAATAGCACTGGCGTGTGTTCCCAGCACGTACAGTGTATTGGACTGAAGAGGAGCCTCTGTTCTTGTCAGTTTCCTAAGCAGAGTTGAACTAGATATGGCCCGTGTGTGGAGGAAGCACAGTTCTTTTGTTCTGAGCAAGCTCACTGTTCGGACCCAATAGGAAACACAGTAGAGTAGAAGAGTGCTCTTTTTTCAAAAGCAGAGAGTGTTTCTTGTAATGCAAGCTAGTGTTTGTTTCCCAGTCCTAAATGGAGTTGAATCACATGCAGTTTCTGGTCCTACGACCAAGACTTGTTTTCTGGTAAGAAGAGTCACTATTGTGCTCCCATTGCCATACACTGTGCAAACAGCACTCGCGTCTGTTCCCAGCAAGTACAGTGTATTGGACTGAAGAGTATTTACTGTTCTTGTCAGTTTCCTAAGTAGAATTGAACTAGATATGGCCGTGTGTGTAGGAAGCACAGTTCTTTTGTTCTGAGCAAGCTCACTGTTCTGTGTTGCTGGAGAATTTTTCTCCAGCTCCCGCCACCAAGTCCCGCCAGTCCCAGAGCCCACTTATAAAATAAACACACAAACTCTTATATTATTTAAACTGCTTGGCCATTAGCTCAGGCCTGTCATTGTCTAGCTCTTACTCTTATATTTAGCCCATTTCTATTAATCTTTACTTTGCCACATGGCTTGTGGCTTACCGGTACTTTACATCTTCCTTGTCCTGGCGGCGGCTCCAGGCAGTCTCTCTCTCAGCCTTCCACTTCCCAGAATTCTTTTCCTTGTCCCGCCTATACTTCCTGCCTAGCCAATGGCCAATCAGTGATTTATTTACTGACCAATCAGCAACACATTTGACATACAGACCATCCCACAGCAGTTCTGGCCATATGGGAAACACAGTAAAGTAGAAGAGTGCTCTTTTCTCAAAAGCAGAGTGTGTTTCTTGTAAGGCGAACTGGCATTTGTTTCCCAGTCCTAAATGGAGTTGAGTCACATGCAGTTTTTGTTCCTACGAGCAAGAGTTGTTTTCTGGTAAGGAAAGTCACTATTGCGCTCCCATTGCCATACACAGTGCAAATAGCACTCCCGTCTGTTCCCAGCAAGTACAGTGTATTGGACTGAAGAGGAGCTACTGTTCTTGTCAGTTTCCTAAGCAGAGTTGAACTAGATATGGCCCGTGTGTGTAGGAAGCACAGTTCTTTTGTTCTTAGCAAGCTCTGTTCAGACACCATAGGAAACACAGTAGAGTAGAAGAGTGCTCTTTTCTCAAAAGCAGAGTATGTTTCTTGTAAGGTGAGCTAGCGTTTGTTTCCCAGTCCTAAATGGAGTTTAATCCCATGGAGTTTCTGGTCCTATGAGCAAGAGTTGTTTTCTTTTAAGAAGAGTCACTATTGCGCTCCCATTGTCATACACAGGGCAGAAAGCACTGGCGTCTGTTCGTATCATGTACAGTGTATTGGACTGAAGAGGAGCTACTGTTCTTGTCAGTTTCCTAAGCAGAGTTGAACTAGATAGAGCCCGTGTGTGTAGGAAGCACAGTTTTTTGTTCTGAGCAAGCTCACTGTTCTGGCCCCATATGAAACACAGTAGAGTAGAAGAGTGCTCTTTTCTCAAAAGCAGAGTGTGTTTCTTGTAAGGCAAGCTAGCGTTTGTTTCCCAGTCCTAAATGGCGTTGAATCCCATGGAGTATCTGGTCCTATGAGCAAGAGTTGTTTTCTGGTAAGAAGAGTCACTATTGCGCTCCCATTGTCATACACAGGGCAAATAGCACTGGCGTCTGTTCCCATCATGTACAGTGTATTGGACTGAAGAGGATCTAATGTTCTTGTCAGTTTCCTAAGCAGAATTGAACCAGATATGGCCGTGTGTGTAGGAAGCACAGTTCTTTTGTTCTGAGCAAGCTCACTGTTCTGGCCCTATGGGAAACACAGTAAGGTAGAAGAGTGCTCTTTTCTCAAAAGCAGAGTGTGTTTCTTGTAAGGCGAACTGGCATTTGTTTCCCAGTCCTAAATGGACATGAGTCACATGCAGATTTTGGTCCCAAGAGCAAGAGTTGTTTTCTGGTAAGGAAAGTCCCTATTGCGCTCCCATTGCCATACACAGTGCAAATAGCACTGGCGTCCGTTCCCAGCAAGTACAGTCTATTGGACTGAAGAGGAGTTACTGTTCTTGTCAGTTTCCTAAGCAGAATTGAACTAGGTAGGGCCGTGTGTGTAGGAAGCACAGTTCTTTTGTTCTGAGCAAGCTCACTGTTCTGGCCCTATGGGAAACACAGTAAAGTAGAAGAGTGCTCTTTTCTCAAAAGCAGAATGTGTTTCTTGTAAGGTGAGCTAGCGTTGGTTTCCCAGTCCTAAATGGAGTTGAATCCCATGGAGTTTCTGGTCCTACGAGAAAGAGTTCTTTTCTGGTAAGAAGAGTCACTATTGCGCTCCCATTGTCATACACAGGGAAAATAGCACTGGCGTCTGTTTCCAGCAAATACAGTGTATTGGACTGATGAGGATCTACTGTTCTTGTCAGTTTCCTAAGCAGAATTGAACTAGATATGGCCGTGTGTGTAGGAAGCACAGTTCTTTTGTTCTGAGCAAGCTCACTGTTCTGGCCCTATGGGAAACACAGTAGAGTAGAAGAGTGCTCTTTTCTCAAAAGCAGAGTATGTTTCTTATAAGGCGAACTGGCGTTTGTTTCCCAGTCCAAAATGGAGTTGAGTCCCATGGAGTTTTTTTTCCTACGAGCAAGAGTTATTTTCTGGTAAGGAATGTCACTATTGCGCTCCCATTGCCATACACAGTGCAAATAGCACTCCCGTCTGTTCCCAGCAAATACAGTGTATTGGACTGAAGGAGAGCTACTGTTCTTGTCAGTTTCCTAAGCAGAGTTGAACTAGATATGGCCCCTGTGTGTAGGAAGCACAGTTCTTTTGTTCTGAGCAAGCTCTGTTCGGACACCATAGGAAACACAGTAGAGTAGAAGAGTGCTCTTTTCTCAAAAGCAGAGTGTGTTTCTTGTAAGGCGAGCTAGCGTTTGTTTCCCAGTCCTAAATGGAGTTGAATCCCATGGAGTTTCTGGTCCTACGAGCAAGAGTTGTTTTCTCTTAAGAAGAGTCACTATTGCGCTCCCATTGTCATACACAGGGCAAATAGCACTGGCGTCTGTTCCTATCATGTACAGTGTATTGGACTGAAGAGGAGCTACTGTTCTTGTCAGTTTCCTAAGCAGAGTTGAACTAGATATAGCCCGTGTGTTTAGGAAGCACAGTTTTTTGTTCTGAGCAAGCTCACTGTTCTGGCCCCATATGAAACACAGTAGAGTAGAAGAGTGATCTTTTCTCAAAAGCAGAGTGTGTTTCTTGTAAGGCAAGCTAGCGTTTGTTTCCCAGTCCTAAATGGAGTTGAATCCCATGGAGTTTCTGGTCCTATGAGCAAGAGTTGTTTTCTGGTAAGAAGAGTCACTATTGCGCTCCCATTGTCATACACAGGGTAAAAAGCACTGGCGTCTGTTCCCATCATGTACAGTGTATTGGACTGAAGAGGATCTAATGTTCCTTTTAGTTTCCTAAGAGAATTGTATTAGATATGGCCGTGTGTGTAGGAAGCGCAGTTCTTTTGTTCTGAGCAAGCTCACTGTTCTGGCCCTATGGGAAACACAGTAAAGTAGAAGAGTGCTGTTTTCTCAAAAGCAGAGTGTGTTTCTTGTAAGGTGAACTGGCATTTGTTTCCCTGTCCTATATGGAGTTGAGTCACATGCAGATTTTGGTCCTACGAGCAAGAGTTGTTTTTGGTAAGGAAAGTCACTTTTGCTCTCCCATTGCCATACACAGTGCAAATAGCACTGGCGTCTGTTTTCAGCACGTACAGTGTATTGGACTGAAGAGGAGCCTCTGTTCTTGTCAGTTTCCTAAGCAGAGTTGAACTAGATATGGCCCGTGTGTGTAGGAAGCACAGTTCTTTTGTTCTGAGCAAGCTCACTGTTCGGACCCAATAGGAAACACAGTAGAGTAGAAGAGTGCTCTTTTTTCAAAAGCAGAGAGTGTTTCTTGTAATGCAAGCTAGTGTTTGTTTCCCAGTCCTAAATGGAGTTGAATCACATGCAGTTTCTGGTCCTACGACCAAGACTTGTTTTCTGGTAAGAAGAGTCACTATTGTGCTCCCATTGCCATACACTGTGCAAACAGCACTCGCGTCTGTTCCCAGCAAGTACAGTGTATTGGACTGAAGAGGATTTACTGTTCTTGTCAGTTTCCTAAGCAGAATTGAACTAGATATGGCCGTGTGTGTAGGAAGCACAGTTCTTTTGTTCTGAGCAAGCTCACTGTTCTGTGTTGCTGGAGAATTTTTCTCCAGCTCCTGCCACCAAGTCCCGCCAGTCCCAGAGCCCACTTATAAAATAAACACACAAACTCTTATATTATTTAAACTGCTTGGCCATTAGCTCAGGCCTGTCATTGTCTAGCTCTTACTCTTATATTTAGCCCATTTCTATTAATCTTTACTTTGCCACATGGCTTGTGGCTTACCGGTACTTTACATCTTCCTTGTCCTGGCGGCGGCTCCAGGCAGTCTCTCTCTCAGCCTTCCACTTCCCAGAATTCTTTTCCTTGTCCCGCCTATACTTCCTGCCTAGCCAATGGCCAATCAGTGATATATTTACTGACCAATCAGCAACACATTTGACATACAGACCATCCCACAGCAGTTCTGGCCATATGGGAAACACAGTAAAGTAGAAGAGTGCTCTTTTCTCAAAAGCAGAGTGTGTTTCTTGTAAGGCGAACTGGCGTTTGTTTCCCAGTCCTAAATGGAGTTGAGTCACATGCAGTTTTTCTTCCTATGAGCAAGAGTTGTTTTCTGGTAAGGAAAGTCACTATTGCGCTCCCATTGCCATACACAGTGCAAATAGCACTCCCGTCTGTTCCCAGCAAGTACAGTGTATTGGACTGAAGAGGAGCTACTGTTCTTGTCAGTTTCCTAAGCAGAGTTGAACTAGATATGGCCCGTGTGTGTAGGAAGCACAGTTCTTTTGTTCTGAGCAAGCTCTGTTCAGACACCATAGGAAACACAGTAGAGTAGAAGAGTGCTCTTTTCTCAAAAGCAGAGTCTGTTTCTTGTAAGGTGAGCTAGCGTTTGTTTCCCAGTCCTAAATGGAGTTTAATCCCATGGAGTTTCTGGTCCTACAAGCAAGAGTTGTTTTCTTTTAAGAAGAGTCACTATTGCGCTCCCATTGTCATACACAGGGCAGAAAGCACTGGCATCTGTTCCTATCATGTACAGTGTATTGGACTGAAGAGGAGCTACTGTTCTTGTCAGTTTCCTAAGCAGAGTTGAACTAGATAGAGCCCGTGTGTGTAGGAAGCACAGTTTTTTGTTCTGAGCAAGCTCACTGTTCTGGCCCCATATGAAACACAGTAGAGTAGAAGAGTGCTCTTTTCTCAAAAGCAGAGTGTGTTTCTTGTAAGGCAAGCTAGCGTTTGTTTCCCAGTCCTAAATGGCGTTGAATCCCATGGAGTATCTGGTCCTATGAGCAAGAGTTGTTTTCTGGTAAGAAGAGTCACTATTGCGCTCCCATTGTCATACACAGGGCAAATAGCACTGGCGTCTGTTCCCATCATGTACAGTGTATTGGACTGAAGAGGATCTAATGTTCTTGTGAGTTTCCTAAGCTGAATTGAACCAGATATGGCCGTGTGTGGAGGAAGCACAGTTCTTTTGTTCTGAGCAAGCTCACTGTTCTGGCCCTATGGGAAACACAGTAAGTAGAAGAGTGCTCTTTTCTCAAAAGCAGAGTGTGTTTCTTGTAAGGCGAACTGGCGTTTGTTTCCCAGTCCTAAATGGACTTGAGTCACATGCAGATTTTGGTCCCAAGAGCAAGAGTTGTTTTCTGGTAAGGAAAGTCCCTATTGCGCTCCCATTGCCATACACAGTGCAAATAGCACTGGCGTCCGTTCCCAGCAAGTACAGTCTATTGGACTGAAGAGGAGCTACTGTTATTGTTAGTTTCCTAAGCAGAATTGAACTAGATAGGGCCGTGTGTGTAGGAAGCACAGTTCTTTTGTTCTGAACAAGCTCACTGTTCTGGCCCTATGGGAAACACAGTAAAGTAGAAGAGTGCTCTTTTCTCAAAAGCAGAGTGTGTTTCTTGTAAGGTGAGCTAGCGTTGGTTTCCCAGTCCTAAATGGAGTTGAATCCCATGGAGTTTCTGGTCCTACGAGAAAGAGTTCTTTTCTGGTAAGAAGAGTCACTATTGCGCTCCCATTGTCATACACAGGGAAAATAGCACTGGCGTCTGTTTCCAGCAAATACAGTGTATTGGACTGATGAGGATCTACTGTTCTTGTCAGTTTCCTAAGCAGAATTGAACTAGATATGGCCGTGTGTGTAGGAAGCACAGTTCTTTTGTTCTGAGCAAGCTCACTGTTCTGGCCCTATGGGAAACACAGTAAGTAGAAGAGTGCTCTTTTCTCAAAAGCAGAGTGTGTTTCTTGTAAGGCGAACTGGCGTTTGTTTCCCAGTCCTAAATGGACTTGAGTCACATGCAGATTTTGGTCCCAAGAGCAAGAGTTGTTTTCTGGTAAGGAAAGTCCCTATTGCGCTCCCATTGCCATACACAGTGCAAATAGCACTGGCGTCCGTTCCCAGCAAGTACAGTCTATTGGACTGAAGAGGAGCTACTGTTATTGTTAGTTTCCTAAGCAGAATTGAACTAGATAGGGCCGTGTGTGTAGGAAGCACAGTTCTTTTGTTCTGAACAAGCTCACTGTTCTGGCCCTATGGGAAACACAGTAAAGTAGAAGAGTGCTCTTTTCTCAAAAGCAGAGTGTGTTTCTTGTAAGGTGAGCTAGCGTTGGTTTCCCAGTCCTAAATGGAGTTGAATCCCATGGAGTTTCTGGTCCTACGAGAAAGAGTTCTTTTCTGGTAAGAAGAGTCACTATTGCGCTCCCATTGTCATACACAGGGAAAATAGCACTGGCGTCTGTTTCCAGCAAATACAGTGTATTGGACTGATGAGGATCTACTGTTCTTGTCAGTTTCCTAAGCAGAATTGAACTAGATATGGCCGTGTGTGTAGGAAGCACAGTTCTTTTGTTCTGAGCAAGCTCACTGTTCTGGCCCTATGGGAAACACAGTAGAGTAGAAGAGTGCTCTTTTCTCAAAAGCAGAGTATGTTTCTTGTAAGGCGAACTGGCGTTTGTTTCCCAGTCCTAAATGGAGTTGAGTCACATGCAGTTTTTGGTCCTACGAGCAAGAGTTGTTTTCTGGTAAGGAAGGTCACTATTGCGCTCCCTTTGCCATACACAGTGCAAATAGCACTGGCGTCTGTTCCCAGCAAGTACAGTGTATTTTACTGAAGAGGAGCCTCTGTTCTTGTCAGTTTCCTAAGCAGAGTTGAACTAGATATGGCCCGTCTGTGTAGGAAGCACAGTTCTTTTGTTCTGAGGAAGCTCACTGTTCGGACCCAATAGGAAACACAGTAGAGTAGAAGAGTGCTCTTTTCTCAAAAGCAGAGAGTGTTTCTTGTAAGTCGAGCTAGTGTTTGATTTCCAGTCCTAAATGGAGTTGAATCACATGCAGTTTCTGGTCCTACGTGCAAGACTTGTTTTCTGGTAAGAAGAGTCACTATTGTGCTCCCATTGCCATACACTGTGCAAACAGCACTCGTGTCTGTTCCCAGCAAGTACAGTGTATTGGACTGAAGAGGATCTACTGTTCTTGTCAGTTTCCTAAGCAGAATTGAACTAGATATGGCCGTGTGTGTAGGAAGCACAGTTCTTTTGTTCTGAGCAAGCTCACTGTTCTGGCCCTATGGGAAACACAGTAAAGTAGAAGAGTGCTCTTTTCTCAAAAGCAGAATGTATTTCTTGTAAGGCGAACTGGCATTTGTTTCCCAGTCCTAAATGGAGTGGAGTCACATGCAGTTTTTGTTCCACGAGCAAGTGTTATTTTCTGGTAAGGAAAGTCACTATTGCGCTCCCATTGCCATACACAGTGCAAATAGCACTCCCGTCTGTTCCCAGCAAGTACAGTGTATTGGACTGAAGAGGAGCTACTGTTCTTGTCAGTTTCCTAAGCAGAGTTGAACTAGATATGGCCCCTGTGTGTAGGAAGCACAGTTCTTTTGTTCTGAGCAAGCTCTGTTCGGACACCATAGGAAACACAGTAGAGTAGAAGAGTGCTTTTTTCTCAAAAGCAGAGTGTGTTTCCTGTAAGGCGAGCTAGCGTTTGTTTCCCAGTCCTAAATGGAGTTGAATCACATGCAGTTTCTGGTCCTATGAGCAAGAGTTGTTTTCTAGTAAGAAGAGTCACTATCGTGCTCCCATTGTCATACACAGGGCAACTGGCACTGGCGTCTGTTCCCAGCATGTACACTGTATTAGACTGAAGGGGATCTACTGTTCTTGTCAGTTTCCTAAGCAGAGTTGAACTAGATATGGCCGTGTGTGTAGGAAGTACAGTTCTATTGTTCTGAGCAAGCTCACTGTTCTGGCCCTAAGAGAAACACAGTAGAGTAGAGGAGTGCTCTTTTCTCAAAAGCAGTGTGTGTTTCTTGTAAGGCGAGCTAGCGTTTGTTTCCCAGTCCTAAATGGATTTGAATCACATGCAGTTTTTGGTCCTACGAGCAAGAGTTGTTTTCTGGTAAGGAAAGTCACTATTGTGCTCCCATTGCCAAACACAGTGCAAATAGCAATCGCGTCTGTTCCCAGCAAGTACAGTGTATTGGACTGAAGAGGAGGTACTGTTCTTGTCAGTTTATTAAGCAGAGTTGAACTAGAAATGGCCGTGTGTGTAGGAAGCACAGTTCTTTTTTTCTGAGCAAGCTCACTGTTCGGACCCCATTGGAAACACAGTAGAGTAGAAGAGTGCTCTTTTCTCAAAAGCAGAGTATGTTTCTTGTAAGGTGAGCTAGCGTTTGTTTCCCAGTCCTAAATGAAGTTCAATCCCATGGAGTTTCTTGTCCTATGAGCAAGAGTTATTTTCTGATAAGAAGAGTCACTATTACACTCCCATTGTCATACACAGTGCAAATAGCACTCGCGTCTGTTCCCAGCAAGCACAGTGTATTGTACTGAAGAGGAGCTACTGTTCTTGTCAGTTTCCTAAGCAGAGTTGAACTAGATATGGCCCATGTGTGTAGGAAGCACATTTCTTTTGTTCTGCGCAAGCTCACTGTTCGGACCACGTAGGAAACCCAGTAGAGTAGAAGAGTGCTCTTTTCTCAAAAGCAGAGAGTGTTTCTTGTAAGTCGAGCTAGTGTTTGTTTCCCAGTCCTAAATGGAGTTTAATCACATGCAGTTTCTGGTCCTACGAGCAAGACTTGTTTTCTGGTAAGAAGAGATATTATTGTGCTCCCATTGCAATACACTGTGCAAACAGCACTCGTGTCTGTTCCCAGCAAGTACAGTGTATTGGACTGAAGAGGATCTACTGTTCTTGTCAGTTTCCTAAGCAGAATTGAACTAGATATGGCCGTGTGTGTAGGAAGCACAGTTCTTTTGTTCTGAGCAAGCTCACTGTTCTGGCCCTATGGGAAACACAGTAAAGTAGAAGAGTGCTCTTTTCTCAAAAGCAGAGTGTGTTTCTTGTAAGGCGAACTGGCATTTGTTTCCCAGTCCTAAATGGAGTGGAGTCACATGCAGTTTTTGTTCCACGAGCAAGTGTTGTTTTCTGGTAAGGAAAGTCACTATTGCGCTCCCATTGCCATACACAGTGCAAATAGCACTCCCGTCTGTTCCCAGCAAGTACAGTGTATTGGACTGAAGAGGAGCTACTCTTCTTGTCAGTTTCCTAAGCAGAGTTGAACTAGATATGGCCCCTGTGTGAAGGAAGCACAGTTCTTTTGTTCTGAGCAAGCTCTGTTCAGACACCATAGGAAACACAGTAGAGTAGAAGAGTGCTTTTTTCTCAAAAGCAGAGTGTGTTTCTTGTAAGGCGAAGTAGCGTTTGTTTGCCAGTCCTAAATGGAGTTGAATCCCATGCAGTTTCTGGTCCTACAACCAAGAGTTGTTTTCTGGTAGGAAGAGTCCCTATTGCGCTCCCATTGTCATACACAGGGCAAATAGCACTGGCATCTGTTCCCAGCATGTACAGTGTATTGGACTGAAGGGGATCTAATGTTCTTGTGAGTTAGCTAAGCAGAATTGAACTAGATATGGCCGTATGTAGGAAGCACAGTTATTTTGTTTTGAGCAAGCTCACTGTTCTGGCCCTATAGGAAACACAGTAGAGTAGGAGAGTGGTCTTTTCTCAAAAGCAGAGTGTGTTTCTTGTAGGGCGAGCTAGGGGTTGTTTCCCAGTCCTAAATGGAGTTGAGTCACATGCAATTTTTTTTCCTATGAGCAAGAGTTCTTTTCTGGTAAGGAAAGTTACTATTGCGCTCCCAATGCCATACACAGTGCAAATAGCACTCGCGTCTGGTCCGAGCAAGTACAGTGTATTGGAATGAAGAGGAGCTACTGTTCTTGTCAGTTTCCTAAGCAGAGTTGAACTAGATATGGCCCCTGTGTGTAGGAAGCACAGTTCTCTTGTTCTGAGCAAGCTCACTGTTCGGACGCCATAGGAAACACAGAAAAGTAGAAGAGTGCTCTTTTCTCAAAAGCAGAGTGTGTTTCTTGTAAGGTGAGCTAGCGTTTGTTTCCCAGTCGTAAATGGAGTTGAATCCCATGCAGTTTCTGGTCCTATGAGCAAGAGCTGTTTTCTGGTAAGAAGAGTCACTATTGTGCTCCCAATGTCATACACAGTGCAAATAAGACTGGCGTCTGTTCCCAGCAAGTACAGTGTATTGGGCTGAAGAGGAGCTACTGTTCTTGTCAGTTTCCTACACAGAGTTGAACTAGATATGGCCCCTGTGTGTAGGAAGCACAGTTCTCTTGTTCTGAGCAAGCTCACTGTTCAGACCCCATAGGAAACACAGTAGAGAGGAAGAGTGCTCTTTTCTCAAAAGCAGAATGTGTTTCTTGTAAGGTGAGCTAGCGTTTGTTTCCCAGTCGTAAATGGAGTTGAATCCCATGCAGTTTCTGGTCCTATGAGCAAGAGTTGTTTTCTGGTAAGAAGAGTCACTATTGCGCTCCCAATGTCATACACAGTGCAAATAAGACTGGCGTCTCTTCCCAGCAAGTACAGTGTATTGGACTGAAGAAGAGCTACTGTTCTTGTCAGTTTCCTACACAGAGTTGAACTAGATATGACCCCTGTGCGTAGGAAGCACAGTTCTCTTGTTCTGAGCAAGCTCACTGTTCAGACCCCATAGGAAACACAGTAGAGTAGAAGAGTGCTCTTTTCTCAAAAACAGAATGTGTTTCTTGTAAGGTGAGCTAGCGTTTGTTTTCCAGTCATAAATGGAGTTGAATCCCATGCAGTTTCTGGTCCTATGAGCAAGAGTTGTTTTCTAGTAAGAAGAGTCACTATCGTGCTCCCATTGTCATACACATTGCAAATAGCACTGGCGTCTGTTCCCAGCATGTACACTGTATTGGACTGAAGGGGATCTACTGTTCTTGTCAGTTTCCTAAGCAGAGTTGAACTAGATACGGCCGTGTGTGTAGGAAGTACAGTTCTATTGTTCTGAGCAAGCTCACTGTTCTGGCCCTAAGGGAAACACAGTAGAGTAGAGGAGTGCTCTTTTCTCAAAAGCAGTGTGTGTTTCTTGTAAGGCGAGCTAGCGTTTGTTTCCCAGTCCTAAATGGATTTGAATCACATGCAGTTTTTGGTCGTACGAGCAAGAGTTGTTTTCTGGTAAGGAAAATCACTATTGTGCTCCCATTGCCAAACACAGTGCAAATAGCATTCGCGTCTGTTCCCAGCAAGTACAGTGTATTGGACTGAAGAGGAGGTACTGTTCTTGTCAGTTTCCTAAGCAGAGTTGAACTAGAAATGGCCGTGTGTGTAGGAAGCACAGTTCTTTTTTTCTGAGCAAGCTCACTGTTCGGACCCCATTGGAAACACAGTAGAGTAGAAGAGTGCTCTTTTCTCAAAAGCAGAGTATGTTTCTTGTAAGGTGAGCTAGCGTTTGTTTCCCAGTCCTAAATGAAGTTCAATCCCATGGAGTTTCTTGTCCTATGAGCAAGAGTTATTTTCTGATAAGAAGAGTCACTATTACGCTCCCATTGTCATACACAGTGCAAATAGCACTCGCGTCTGTTCCCAGCAAGCACAGTGTATTGTACTGAAGAGGAGCTACTGTTCTTGTCAGTTTCCTAAGCAGAATTGAACTAGATATGGCCCATGTGTGTAGGAAGCACATTTCTTTTGTTCTGCGCAAGCTCACTGTTCGGACCACGTAGGAAACCCAGTAGAGTAGAAGAGTGCTGTTTTCTCAAAAGCAGAGTGTGTTTCTTGTAAGGCGAACTAGCATTTGTTTCCCAGTCCTACATGGAGTTGAGTCACATGCAGTTTTAGGTCCTACGAGCAAGAGTTATTTTCTGGTAAGAAGAGATATTATTGTGCTCCCATTGTCATACACAGGGCAAATAGCACTGGCGTCTGTTCCCAGCAAGTACAGTGTATTGGACTGGAGAGGAGCTACTGTTCTTGTCAGTTTCCTAAGCAGAGTTGAGCTAGATATGGCCCGTGTGTGTAGGAAGCACAGTTCTTTTGTTTTGAGCAAGCTAACTGTTTGGACACCATAGAAAACACAGTAGAGTAGAAGAGTGCTCTTTTCTCAAAAGCAGTGTGTGTTTCTTGTAAGGCGAGCTAGCGTTTGTTTCTCAGTCCTAAATGGAGTTGAGTCACATGCAGTTTTTGGTCCTACGAGCAAGAGTTGTTTTCTGGTAAGGAAAGTCACTATTGCGCTCCCATTGCCATACACAGTGCAAATAGCACTCGCGTCTGTTCCCAGCAAGTACAGTGTATTGGACTGAAGAGGATCTACTGCTCTTGTAAGTTTCCTAAGCACAGTTAAACTAGATATGGCCCGTGAGTGTAGGAAGCACAGTTCTTTTGTTCTGAGCAAGCTTACTGTTCGGACCCCATAGGAAACACAGTAGAGTAGAAGAGTGCTCTTTTCTCAAAAGCAGAGAGTGTTTCTTGTAAGTCGAGCTAGTGTTTGTTTTCCAGTCCTAAATGGAGTTGAATCACATGCAGTTTCTGGTCCTACGAGCAAGAGTTGTTTTCTGGTAAGAAGAGTCACTATTGTGCTCCCATTGTCATACAGTGCAAATAGCACTGGCGTCTGTTCCCAACATATACAGTATATTGGACTGAAGAGGAGCTACTGTTATTGTCAGTTTCCTAAGCAGAATTGAACTAGATATGGCCGTGTGTGTAGGAAGCACAGTTCTTTTGTTCTGAGCAAGCTCACTGTTCTGGCCCTATGGGAAACACAGTAAAGTAGAAGAGTGCTCTTTTCTCAAAAGCAGAGTGTGTTTCTTGTAAGGCGAACTGGCATTTGTTTCCCTGTCCTAAATGGAGTGGAGTCACATGCAGTTTTTGTTCCACGAGCAAGTGTTGTTTTCTGGTAAGGAAAGTCACTATTGCGCTCCCATTGCCATACACAGTGCAAATAGCACTCACGTCTGTTCCCAGCAAGTACAGTGTATTGGACTGAAGAGGAGCTACTCTTCTTGTCAGTTTCCTAAGCAGAGTTGAACTAGATATGGCCCCTGTGTGTAGGAAGCACAGTTCTTTTGTTCTGAGCAAGCTCTGTTCGGACACCATAGGAAACACAGTAGAGTAGAAGAGTGCTTTTTTCTCAAAAGCAGAGTGTGTTTCTTGTAAGGCGAGCTAGCGTTTGTTTGCCAGTCCTAAATGGAGTTGAATCCCATGCAGTTTCTGGTCCTACGACCAAGAGTTGTTTTCTGGTAGGAAGAGTCCCTATTGCGCTCCCATTGTCATACACAGGGCAAATAGCATTGGCATCTGTTCCCAGCATGTACAGTGTATTGGACTGAATAGGATCTAATGTTCTTGTGAGTTAGCTAAGCAGAATTGAACTAGATATGGCCGTGTGTAGAAAGCACAGTTCTTTTGTTCTGAGCAAGCTCACTGTTCTGGCCCTATAGGAAACACAGTAGAGTAGGAGAGTGCTCTTTTCTCAAAAGCAGAGTGTGTTTCTTGTAGGGCGAGCTAGGGGTTGTTTCCCAGTCCTAAATGGAGTTGAGTCACATGCAATTTTTGTTCCTATGAGCAAGAGTTCTTTTCTGGTAAGGAAAGTTACTATTGCGCTCCCAATGCCATACACAGTGCAAATAGCACTCACGTCTGGTCCGAGCAAGTACAGTGTATTGGACTGAAGAAGAGCTACTGTTCTTGTCAGTTTCCTACACAGAGTTGAACTAGATATGGCCCCTGTGTGTAGGAAGCACAGTTCTCTTGTTCTGAGCAAGCTCACTGTTCGGACCACATAGGAAACACAGTAGAGTAGAAGAGTGCTCTTTTCTCAAAAGCAGAATGTGTTTCTTGTAAGGTGAGCTAGCGTTTGTTTTCCAGTCATAAATGGAGTTGAATCCCATGCAGTTTCTGGTCCTATGAGCAAGAGTTGTTTTCTAGTAAGAAGAGTCACTATCGTGCTCCCATTGTCATACACAGGGCAAATAGCACTGGCGTCTGTTCCCAGCATGTACACTGTATTGGACTGAAGAGGATCTACTGTTCTTGTCAGTTTCCTACACAGAGTTGAACTAGATATGGCCGTGTGTGTAGGAAGTACAGTTCTATTGTTCTGAGCAAGCTCACTGTTCTGGCCCTAAGGGAAACACAGTAGAGTAGAGGAGTGCTCTTTTCTCAAAAGCAGAGAGTGTTTCTTTTAAGGCGAGCTAGTGTTTGTTTTCCAGTCCTAAATGGAGTTGATTCCATGGAGTTTCTGGTCCTATGAGCAAGAGTTGTTTTCTGGTAAGAAGAGTCACTATTGCGCTCCCATTGTAATACACAGGGCAAATAGCACTGGCGTCTGTTCCCATCATGTACAGTGTATTGGACTGAAGAGGATCTAATGTGCTTGTCAGTTTCCTAAGCAGCATTGAACTAGATATGGCCGTGTGTGTAGGAACCACAGTTCTTTTGTTCTGAGCATGCTCACTGTTCTGGCCCTATGGGAAACACAGTAAAGTAGAAGAGTGCTCTTTTCTCAAAAGCAGAGTGTGTTTCATGTAAGGCGAGCTAGCGATTGTTTCCCAGTCCTAAATGGAGTTGAGTCACATGCAGATTTTGTTCTTACGAGCAAGAGTTCTTTTCTGGTAAGGAAAGGCACTATTGTGCTCCCATTGCCATACACAGTGCAAATAGCACTCCTGTCTGTTCCCAACAAGTACAGTGTATTGGACTGAAGAGGAGCTACTGTTCTTGTCAGTTTCCTAAGCAGAGTTGAACTAGATATGGCCCGTGTGTGTACGAAGCACAGTTTTTTGTTCTGAGCAAGCTCACTGTTCTGGCCCTATGGGAAACACAGTAGAGTAGAAGAGTGCTCTTTTCTCAAAAGCAGAGTGTGATTCTTGTAAGGTGAGCCAACGTTTGTTTCCCATTCCTAAGTGGAGTTGAATCACATGCAGTTTTTGGTGCTACGAGCAAGAGTTGTTTTCTGGTAAGGAAAGTCACTATTACGCTCCCATTGCCATACACAGGACAAATAGCACTCGCGTCTGGTTCCAGCAAGTACAGTGTATTGGACTGAAGAAAAGCTACTGTTCTTGTCAGTTTCCTAAGCAGAATTGAACTAGATATGGCCCCTGTGTGTAGGAAGCACAGTTCTTTTGTTCTGAGCAAGCTCACTGTTTGGACCCCAAAGGAAACACAGTAGAGTAGAAGAGTGCTCTTTTCTCAAAAGCAGAGTGTGTTTCTTGTAAGGCGAGCTAGGGTTTGTTATCCAGTCCTTAATGGAGTTGAGTCCCATGCAGTTTTTGTTCCTACAAGAAAGAGTTGTTTTCTGGTAAGGAAAGTCACTATTGCGCTCCCATTGCCATACACAGTGCAAATAGCACTTGCATCTGTTCCCAGTAAGTACAGTTTATTGGACTGAAGAGGAGCTACTGTTCTTGTCAGTTTCCTAAGCAGAGTTGAACTAGATATGGCCCGAGTGTGAAGGAAACACAGTTCTTTTGTTCAGAACAAGCTCACTGTTCTGGCCCTATAGGAAACACAGTAGAGTAGAAAAATGCTCATTTCTCAAAAGCAGAGTGTGTTTCTTTTAAGGCGACTTAGTGTTTGTTTTCCAGTCCTACATGGAGTTGAATCCCATGGAGTTTCTGGTACTACGAGCAAGATTTGTTTTCTGGTAAGAAGAGTCCCTATTGTGCTCCCATTGTCATACACAGAGCAAATAGCACTGGCTTCTGTTCCCAGCATGTACAGTGTATTGGACTGAAGAGGATCTACTGTTCTTGTCAGTTTCGTATGCAGAATTGAACTAGATATGGCCGTGTGTGTATGAAGCACAGTTCTTTTGTTGTGAGCAAGGTCAGTGTTTTGGCCAAATCGGAAACACAGTAGAGCAGAAGAGTGCTCTTTTCTCAAAAGCAGAGTGTGTTTTTTGTTATGCGAGCTAGCGTTTGTTTCCCAGTCCTAAATGGAGTTGAGTCACATGCAGTTTTTGTTCCTACGATCAAGAGTTGTTTTCTGTTAAGGAAAGTCACTATTGTGCTCCCATTGCCATACACAGTGCAAATAGCACTCGCGTCTGTTCCCAGCAAGTACAGTGTATTGGACTGAAGAGGATCTAGTGTTCTTGTCAGTTTCCTAAGCAGGGTTGAACTAGATATGGCCCCTGTGTGTAGGAAGCACATTTCTTTTGTTCTGAGCAAGCTCACTGTTCGGACCCCTAGGAAACACAGTAGAGTAGAAGAGTGCTCTTTTCTCAAAACAGAGTTTCTTTCTTGTAAGGTGAGCTAGCGTTTGTTTCCCAGTCCTAAATGGAGTTGATTCACATGCAGTTTTTGGTCCTACGAGCAAGAGTTGTTTTCAGGTAAGGAAAGTCACTATTGCGCTCCCATTGCCATACACAGTGCAAATAGCACTCGTGTCTGTTCCCAGCAAGTACAGTGTATTGGACTGAAGAGGAGCTACTGTTCTTGTCAGTTTCCTAAACACAGTTAAACTAGATATGGCCCGTGTGTAGGAAGCACAGTTCTTTTGTTCTGAGCAAGCTCACTGTTCTGGCCCTATAGGAAACACAGTAGAGTAGACGAATGCTCATTTCTCAAAAGCAGAGTGTGTTTCTTTTAAGGCGTGTTAGTGTTTGTTTTCCAGTCATACATGGAGTTGAATACCATGGAGTTTCTAGTCCTATGAGCAAGAGTTGTTTTCTGGTAAGAAGAGACACTATTGCGCTCCCATTGCCATACACAGTGCAAATAGCACTCCCGTCTGTTCCCAGCATGTACAGTGTATTGGACTGAAGAGGAGCTACTGTTCTTGTCAGTTTCCTAAACAGAGTTGAACTAGATATGGCCCGTGTGTGTAGGAAGCACAGTTCTTTTGTTCTTAGCAAGCTCACTGTTCGGACCCCATAGGAAAAAAAGTAGAGTAGAAGAGTGCTCTTTTCTCAAAAGCAGAGTGTGCTTCTTGTATGGTCAGCTAGCGTTTGTTTCCCAGTCCTAAATGGAGTTGAATCCCATGCAGTTTCTGGTCATATGAGCAAGAGTTGTTTTCTAGTAAGAGAGTCACTATTGCACTCCCATTGCCGAACACAGTACAAATAGCACTCCCGTCTGTTTTCAGCAAGTACAGTGTATTGGACTGAAGAGGAGCTACTGTTCTTGTCAGTTTCCTAAGCAGAGTTGAACGAGATATGGCCCCTGTGTGTAGGAAGCACAGTTCTTTTTTTCTGAGCAAGCTCACTGTTCGGACCCCATAGGAAACACAGTAGAGTAGCAGAGTGCTCTTTTCTCAAAAACAGAGTGTGTTTCTTGTAAGGTGAGATAGCGTTTGTTTCCCAGTCCTAAAGGAGTTGAATCACATGCAGTTTTTGGTCCTACGACCAAGAATTGTTTTCTGGTAAGGAAAGTCACTTTTGCGCTCCCATTGCCATACACAGTACAAATAGCACTCGCATCTGTTCCAGCAAGTACAGTGTATTGGACTGAAGAGGAGCTACTGTTCTTGTCAGTTTGCTAAGCAGAGTTGAACTAGATGTGGCCCGTGTGTGTAGGAAGCAGAGTTCTTTTGTTCTGAGCAAGCTCACAGTCGGACCCCATAGGAAACACAGTAGAGTAGAAGAGTGCTCTTTTCTCAAAAGCAGAGTGTGTTTCTTGTAAGGTGAGCTAGTGTTTTTTCCCAGTCAGAAATGGTGTTGAATCCCATTCAGTTTCTCGTCCTACAAGCAAGACTTGTTTTCTGGTAAGAAGAGTCACTATTGTGCTCCCATTGCCATACACAGTGCAAATAGCACTCACGTCTGTTCCCAGTAAGTACAGTGTATTGGACTGAAGAGGAGCTACTTTTCTTGTCAGTTTCCTAAGCAGAGTTGAACTAGATATGGCCCCTGTGTGTAGGAAGCACACTTCTTTTGTTCTGAGCAAGCTCACTGTTCAGACACCATGAGAAACACAGTAGAGGAGAAGAGTGCTCTTTTCTCAAAAGCAGTGTGTGTTTCTTGTAAGGCGAGCTAGTGTTTGTTTCCCAGTTCTAAATGGAGTTGAATCACATGCAGTTTCTGGTCCTACAAGCAAGAGTTGTTTTCTGGTAAGAAGAGTCACTATTGTGCTCCCATTGTCATACACAGGGCAAATAGCACTGGCGTCTGTTCCCAGCATGTACAGTGTTTGGACTGAAGAGGATCTACTGTTCTTGTCAGTTTCCTAAGCAGAATTGAACTAAATATGGCCCGTGTGTGTAGGAAGCACAGTTCTATGTTCTGAGCAAGCTCACTATTCTGGCCCTAAGTGTAACACAGTAGAGTAGAAGAGTGCTCTTTTCTCAAAAGCAGAGTGTGTTTCTTGTAGGGCGAGCTAGCGTTTGTTTCCCAGTCCTAAATGGAGTTGAATCACATGCAGTACCTGGTCCTACGAGCAAGAGTTGTTTTCTGGTAAGAAGAGTCACTATTGTGCTCCCATTGCCATACACAGTGCAAATAGCACTCGCGTCTGTTCCCAGCAACTACAGTGTATTGGACTGAAGAGGAGCTACTGTTCTTGTCAGTTTCCTAAGCAGAGTTGAACTAGATATGGCCCCTGTGTGTAGGAAGCACAGTTCTTTTGTTCTGAACAAGCTCACTGTTCGGTACCATAGGAAACACAGTAGAGTAGAAGTGTCCTCCTTTCTCAAAAGCAGAGTGTGTTTCTTGAAAGGCGAGCTAGCGTTTGTTTCCCAGTCCTAAATGGGGTTGAATCACATGCAATTTCTGGACCTACGAGCAAGAGTTGTTTTCTGGTAAGAAGAGTCACTATTGCACTCCCATTGTCATACACAGGGCAAATAGCACTGGCGTCTGTTCCCAGCATGTGCAGTGTATTGGACTGAAGAGGATCTACTTTTCTTGTCAGTTTCCTAAGCAGAATTGAACTAGATATGGCCGTGTGTGTAGGAAACACAGTTCTTTTTTTCTGAGCAAGCTCGATGTTCTGGCCCATTAGGAAACACCGAAGAGTAGAAGAGTGCTATTTTCTCAAAAGCAGAGTGTGTTTCTTGTAGGGCGAGCTAGCGTTTGTTTCCCAGTCCTAAATGGAGTTGAATCACATGCAGTACCTGGTCCTATGAGCAAGAGGTGTTTTCTGGTAAGAAGAGTCACTATTGTGCTCCCATTGCAATACACAGTGCAAATAGCACTCGAGTCTGTTCCCAGCAAGTACAGTGTATGGGACTGAAGAGGAGCTATTGTTTTTGTCAGTTTCCTAAGCAGAGTTGAACTGGATATGGCACCTGTGTGTAGGAAGCACAGTTCTTTTGTTCTGAGCAAGCTCACTGTTCGGACCCATAGGAAACACAGTAGAGTAGAAGAGTGCCCTTTTCTCAAAAGCAGAGTGTGTTTCTTGAAAGGCAAGCTAGCGTTTGTTTCCCAGTCCTAAATGGAGTTGAATCACATGCAGTACCTGGTCCTACGAGCATGAGTTTTTTTCTGGTAAGAAGAGTCACTATTGCGCTCCCATTGTCATACACAGGGCAAATAGCACTGGCGTCTGTTCCCAGCATGTGCAGTGTATTGGACTGAAGAGGATCTACTGTTCTTGTCAGTTTTGTAAGCAGAGTTGAACTAGATATGGCCCGTGTGTGTAGGAAGCACAGTTCTTTTGTTCTGAGCAAGCTCACTGTTCTAGCCCTATAGCAGACACAGTGGAGTAGAAGAGTGCTCTTTTCTCAAAAGCAGTGTGTGTTTCTTGTAAGGCGAGCTAGTGTTTGTTTCCCAGTGCTAAATGGAGTTGAATCACATTCAGTTTTTGGTCCTACAAGCAAGAGTTGTTTTCTGGTAAGGAAAGTCACTATTGCACTCCCATTGCCATACACAGTGCAAATAGCACTCGCGTTTGTAACCGGCAAGTACAGTGTATTGGACTGAAGAGGAGCTACTGTTCTTGTCAGTTTCCTAAGCAGAGATGTACTAGATATGGTCTCTGTGTGTAGTAAGCACAGTTCATTTTTTCTGAGCAAGCTCACTGTTTGGAAACCATAGGAAAAACAGTAGAGTAGAAGAGTGCTCTTTTCTCAAAAGCAGAGTGTGTTTCATGTAAGGCAAGCTAGCGTTTGTTTCCCAGTCCTAAATGGAGTTGAATCACATGCAGTACCTGGTCCTACGAGCAAGAGGTGTTTTCTGGTAAGAAGAGTCACTATTGTGCTCCCATTGCAATACACAGGGCAATTAGCACTGGCGTCTGTTCCCAGCATGTGCAGTGTATTGGACTGAAGAGGATCTACTGTTCTTGTCAGTTTCCTAAGCAGAATTGAACTAGATATGGCCGTGTGTGTAGGAAGCACAGTTCTTTTGTTCTGAGCAAGCTCAAAGTTCTGGCCCATTAGGAAACACCGAAGAGTAGAAGAGTGCTATTTTTTCAAAAGCAGAGTGTGTTTCTTGTAAGGCGAGCTAGTGTTTGTTTCCCAGTCTTAAATGGAGTTGAATCACTTGCAGTTTCTGGTCCTATGAGCAAGAGTTATTTTCTCGTAAGAAGAGTCACTACAGTGCTCCCATTGTCATGCACAGGGCAAATAGCACTGGCGTCTGTACCCAGCAAGTACAGTGTATTGGACTGAAGAGGATATACTGTTCTTGTCAGTTTCCTAAGCAGAATTGAACTAGATATGGCCGTGTGTGTAGGAAGCACAGTTCTTTTGTTCTGAGCAAGCTCACTGTTCTGGCCCAATAGAAAACACAGTAGAGTAGAAGAATGCTCTTTTCTCAAAAGCAGAGTGTGTTTCTTGTAAGGCGAGCTAGCGTTTGTTTCCCAGTCATAAATGGAGTTGAATCACATGCAGTACCTGGTCCTATGAGCAAGAGGTGTTTTCTGGTAAGAAGAGTCACTATTGTGTTCCCATTGCAATACACAGTGCAAATAGCACTCGCGTCTGTTCCCAGCAAGTACAGTGTATTGGACTGAAGAGGATATACTGTTCTTTTCAGTTTCCGAAGCAGAATTGAACTAGATATTGCCGTGTGTGTAGGAAGCACAGTTCTTTTGTTCTGAGCAAGCTCACTGTTCAGACACCATGGGAAACACAGTAGAGTAGAAGAGTGCTCTTTTCTCAAAAGCAGAGTGTGTTTCTTGTACGGTGAGCTAGCATTTGTTTCCTAGTCCTAAATGGAGTTGAAACACATGCAGTTTTTGGTCCTATGAGCAGGAGTTGTTTTCTGGTAAGGAAAGTCACTATTGTGCTCCCCTTGCCATACACAGTGCAAATAGCACTCGCTTCTGTTCCCAGCAAGTACAGTGTATTGGACTAAAGAGGATCTACTCTTCTTGTCATTTTCCTAAGCAGAGTTGAACTAGATATGGTCCCTGTGTGTAGGAAGCACAGTTCTTTTGTTCTGAGCAAGCTTACTGTTTGGACCCCATAAAAAAACAGTAGAGTAGAAGAGTGCCCTTTTCTCAAAAGCAGAGTGTGTTTCTTGAAAGGCGAGCTAGCGTTTGTTTCTCAGTCCTAAATGGAGTTGAATCACATGCAATTTCTGGACCTAGGAGCAAGAGTTGTTTTCTGGTAAGAAGAGTCACCATTGCGCTCCCATTGTCATACACATTGCAAATAGCACTGGCGTCTGTTCCCAGCAAGTACAGTGTATTAGACTGAAGAGGAGCTACTATTCTTGTCAGTTTTGTAGCAGATTTGAACTAGATATGGCCCGTGTGTGTAGGAAGCACAGTTCTTTTGTTCTGAGCAAGCTCACTGTTCTGGCCCTATAGGAAAAACAATAGAGTAGAAGAGTGCTCTTTTCTCAAAAGCAGAATGTGTTTCTTGTAAGGCAAGCTAGCCTTGGTTTCCTAGTCCTAAATGGAGTTGAATCACATGCAAATTCGGGTCCTACGAGCAAGAGTTGTTTTCTGGTAAGAAGAGTCACTATTGCGCTCCCATTTTCATACACAGGGCAAATAGCGCTGGCGTCTGTTCCTAGCATGTACAGTGTATTGGATTGAAGAGGATGACTGTTATTGTCAGTTTCCTAAGCAGAATTGAACTAGATATGGCCATGTGTGTGGGAAGCACAGTTCTTTTGTTCTGAGCAAGCTCACTGTTTTGGCCCAATAGGAAACACAGTAGAGTAGAAGAGTGCTTTTTTCTCAAAAGCAGAGTGTGTTTCTTGTAAGGCGAGATAGCGTTTGTTTCCCCGTCCTAAATGGAGTTGAATCACATGCAGTTTTTGGTCCTATGAGCAAGAGTTTTTTTCTGGTAAGGAAAGTCACTATTGCGCTCCCATTGCCATACACAGTGCAAATAGCACTCGCGTCTGTAACCAGCAAGTACAGTGTATTGGACTGAATAGGAGATACTGTGCTTGTCAGTTTCCTAAGCAGAGTTGAGCTGGATATGGCCCCTGTGTGTAGGAAGCACAGTTCTTTTATTCTGAGCAAGCTCACTGTTTGGAAACCATAGGAAACACAGTAGAGTAGAAGAGTTCTCTTTTCTCAAAAGCAGAGTGTGTTTCTTGTAAGGCGAGCTAGCGTTTGTTTCCCAGTCCTAAATGAAGTTGAATCACATGCAATTTCTGATCCTACGAGCAAGAGTTGTTTTCTGGAAAGAAGAGTCACTATTGAGCTCCCATTGTCATACACAGGGCAAATAGCCCTGGCGTCTGTTCCCAGCAAGTACAGTGTACTGGACTGAAGAAGAGCTACTGTTCTTAACAGTTTCCTAAGCAGAGTTGAACTAGATATGGCCCGTGTGTGTAGGAAGCACAGTTATTTTGTTCTGAGCAAGCTCACTGTTCGGTACCATAGGAAACACAGTAGAGTAGAAGTGTCCTCCTTTCTCAAAAGCAGAGTGTGTTTCTTGTAAAGCGAGCTAGCGTTTGTTTCCCAGTCCTAAATGGAGTTGAATCACATGCAGTTTCTGGACCTACGAGCAAGAGTTGTTTTCTGGTAAGAAGAGTCTCTATTGCGCTCCCATTGTCATACACAGGGCAAATAGCACTGGCGTCTGTTCCCAACATGTACACTGTATTGGACTGAAGAGGATCTACTGTTCTTGTCAGAATCCTAAGCAGAATTGAACTAGATATGGCCCATGTGTGTAGGAAGCACAGTTCTTTTGTTCTGAGCAAGCTCACTGTTCTGGCCCTATAGGAAACACAGTAGACTAGAAGAGTGCTCTTTTCTCAAAAGCAGAGTGTGTTACTTGTAAGGCGAGCTAGTGTTTGTTTCCCAGTCAGAAATGGAGTTGAATTCCATGCAGTTTTTGGTCCTACGAGCAAGAGTTGTTTTCTGGTAAGAAGAGTCACTTTTGCGCTCCCATTGCCATACACATTGAAAATGGAACTCGGATCTGTTCCCAGCAAGTACAGTGTATTGGACTGAAGAGGAGCTACTGTTCTTGTCAGTTTCCTAAGCAGAGTTGAACTAGATATGGCCATGTGTGTAGGAAGCATAGTTCTTTTGTACTGATCAAGCTCACTTTTCGGTCCCCATAGGAAACACAGTAGAGTAGAAGAGTGCTCTTTTCTCAAAAGCAGAGTGTGTTTCTTGTAAGGCGAGCTAGCGTTTGTTTCCCAGTACTAAATGGAGTTGAATCACATGCAGTTTCTGGTCCTACGAGCAAGAGTCGTTTTCTGTTAAGAAGAGTCACTCTTGTGCTCCCATTGTCATACACAAGACAAATAGCACTGGTGTCTGTTCCCAACATGTACAGTGTATTGGACTGAAGACGATCTACTGTTCTTGTCAGTTTCCTAAGCAGAATTGAACAAGATATGGCCGTGAGTGTAGGAAGCACAGTTCTTTTGTTCTGAGCAAGCTCACTCTACTGGCCCTCTAGGAAACACAGTAGAATAGAAGCGTTCTCTTTTCTCATAAGCAGAGTGTGTTTCTTGTAATGCGAGCTAGCCTTTGTTTCCCAGTCCTAAATGGAGTTGAATCACATGCAGTTTTTATTCCTACTACCATGAGTTGATTTCTGGTAAGGAAATTCACTATTGCGCTCCCATTGCCATACACAGTGCAAACAGCACTCGCTCTGTTCCCAGCAAGTACAGTGTATTGGACTGAAGAGGAGCTAAAGTTCTTGTCAGTTTTCTAGGCAGAATTGAACTAGATATGGCCCGTGTGTAGGAAGCACAGTTCTTTTGTTCTGAGCAAGCTCATTGTTCTGGCCCAATAGGAAACACAGTATAGTAGAAGAGTGCTCTTTTCTCAAAAGCAGAGTGTGTTTCTTGTAGAGCGAGCTAGCGTTTGTTTCCCAGTCCTAAATGGAGTTGAGTCTCATGGAGATTTTGGTACTATGAACAAGAGTTTTTTTCCTGTAAGAAGAGTCACTATTGTGCTCCCATTGCCATACACAGTGAAAATAGCCCTCGCTCTGTTCCCAGCATGTACAGTGTATTGGACTGAAGACGAGCTACTGTTCTTGTCATCTTCCAAAGCAGAGTTGAACTTGATATGGCCCGTGTGTGTAGGATACACAGTTCTTTTGTTCTGAGCAAGCTAACTGTTCGGACCCCATAAGAAACACAGCAGAGTAGAAGAGTGCTCTTTTCTCAAAAGCAGAGTTTGTTTCTTCTAAGGCGAGCTAGTGTTTGTTTCCCAGTTAGAAATGGAGTTGAATCCCATGAAGTTTCTGGTCCTACGAGCAAGAGTTGTTTTCTGGTAAGAAGAGTCACTATTGTGCTCCCATTGCCATATACGGTGAAAATAGCACTCGCGTCTGTTTCCATCAAGTACAGTGTATTGGACTGAAAAGAACCAATGTTCTTGTCAGTCTCCTAAGCAGAGTTGAACTAAAATTGGCCCGTGTGTGTAGGAAGCACAGTTCTTTTGTTCTGAGCAAGCTCACTTTTCGGTCCCCATAGGAAACACAGTAGAGTATAAGAGTGCTCTTTTCTCAAAAGCAGAGTGTCTTTCTTGTAAGGCGAGCTAGCGTTTGTTTCCCAGTCCTAAATGGAGTTGAATCACACGCAGTTTCTGATCCAAGGAGCAAGAGTTGTTTTCTGGTAAGAAGAGTCTCTACTGAGCTCCCATTGTCATACACAGGGCAAATAGCACTGGCGTCTGTTCCCAACATGTACAGTGTATTGGACTGAAGAGAAGCTACTGTTCTTGTCAGTTTCCTAAGCAGAATTGAACTAGATATGGCCGTGTGTGTAGGAAGCACAGTTCTTTTGTTCTGAGCAAGCTCACTGTTCTGACCCTATAGGAAACACAGTAGAGTAGAAGAGTGCTCTTTTCTCAAAAGCAGAGTGTGTTTCTTGTATGGCGAGCTAGTGTTTGTTTCCCAGTCAGAAATGGAGTTGAATCCCATGCAGTTTCTGGTCCTACGAGCAAGATTTGTTTTCTGGTAAGAAGAGTCACTTTTGTGCTCCCCTTGCCATAATCAGTGAAAATGGCACTCTTGTCTGTTCTTAGCAAGCACAGTGTATTGGACTAAAGAGGAGCTACTGTTCTTTTCAGTTTCCTAAGCAGAGTTGAACTAGATATGGCCCGTGTGTGTAGGAAGCACAGTTCTTTTGTTCTGAGCAAGCACATTGTTCAGTCCCCTTAGGAAACACAGTAGAGTAGAAGAGTGCTCTTTTCTCAAAAGCAGAGTGTGTTTCTTGTAAGGGGAGCTAGCGTTTGTTTCCCAGTCCTAAATGGAGTTGAATCACATGCAGTTTCTGGTCCTACAAGCAAGAGTCGTTTTGTGTTAAGCTGAGTCACTATTGTGCTAACATTGTCATACACACGACAAATAGCACTGGCGTCTGTTCCCAACATGTACAGTGTATTGGACTGAAGAGTATCTACTGTTCTTGTAAGTTTCCTAAGAAGAATTGAAATAGATATGGCCGTGTGTGTAGGAAGCACAGTTCTTTTGTTCTCAGCAAGCTCACTGTACTGGCCATATAGGAAAAACAGTAGAGTAGAAGAGTGCTCTTTTCTCAAAAGCAGAGTGTGTTTCTTGGAGGCGAGCTAGTGTTTGTTTCCCAGTCAGAAATGGAGTTGAATCCCATGCAGTTTCTGGTCCTAGGAGCAATTGTTGTTTTCTGGTAAGAAGAGTCACTATTGTGTTCCCATTGCCATACACAGTGAAAATAGCACTCGCGTCTGTTTCCAGCAAGTACAGTGTATTGGACTGAAGAGGATCAACTGTTCTTGTAAGTTACCTAAGCAGAATTGAACTAGATATGGCCATGTGTGTAGGAAGCACAGTTCTTTTGTTCTGAGCAAGCTCACTCTACTGGCCCTATAGGAAACACAGTAGAATAGATGCGTTCTCTTTTCTCATAAGCAAAGTGTGTTTCTTGTAATGCGAGCTAGCCTTTGTTTCCCAGTCCTAAATGGAGTTGAATCACATGCAGTTTTTGTTCCTACTAGCATGAGTTGTTTTCTGGAAAGGAAAGTCACTATTGCGCTCTGATTGCCATACACAGTGAAAATGGCACTCGGGTCTGTTCTTAGCAAGCACAGTGTATTGGACTAAAGAGGAGCTACTGTTCTTGTCAGTTTCCTAAGCAGAGTTGAACTAGATATGGCCCGTGTGTAGGAAGCACAGTTCTTTTGTTCTGAGCAAGCTCACTGTTCGGTACCCATAGGAAACACAGTAGAGTAGAAGAGTGCTCTTTTCTCAAAAGCAGAGTGTGTTTCTTGTAAGGTGAGCTAGCATTTGTTTCCCAGTCCTAAATGGAGTTCAATCAAATGCAGTTTCTGTTCCTACAAGCAAGAGTCGTTTTCTGGTAAGAAGAGTCACTATTGTGCTAACATTGTCATACACAGGACAAATAGCACTGGCGTCTGATTCCAGCAAGTACAGTGTATTGGACTGAAGAGAAGCTACTGTTCTTGTCAGTTTCCTAAGCAGAATTGAACTAGATATGGCTGTGTGTGTAGGAAGCACAGTTCTTTTATTCTGAGCAAGCTCACTGTTCAGGCCTTATAGGAAACACAGTAGAGTAGAAGAGTGCTCTTTTCTCAAAAGCAGAGTGTGTTTTTTGTAATGCGAGCTAGGTTTTTTTCCTAGTCCTAAATGGAGTTGAATCACATACAGTTTTTGTTCCTTCTAGCATGAGTTGTTTTCTTGTAAGGAACGTCACTATTGTGCTCCCATTGCCATACACAGTGCAAACAGCACTCACGTCTGTTCCCAGCAAGTACAGTGTATTGGACTGAAGAGGAGCTACTGTTCTTGTCAGTTTCCTAAGCAGAGTTGAACTAGATATGGCCCGTGTGTGTAGGAAGCACAATTATTTTGTTCTGAGCAAGCTCACTGTTCTGGCTCTATAGGAAACACAGTAGACTAGAAGAGTGCTCTTTTCTCAAAAGCAGAGTGTGTTACTTGTAAGGCGAGCTATTGTTTGTTTCCCAGTCAGATATGGAGTTGAATCCCATGCAGTTTCTGGTCCTCCAAGCAAGAGTTGTTTTCTGCTAAGAAGAATCTCTATTGCGCTCCCATTGTCATACACAGGGCAAATAGCACTGGCGTCTGTTCCCAACATGTACACTGTATTGGACTGAAGAGGATCTATTGTTCTTGTCAGTTTCCTAAGCAGAATTGAACTAGATATGGCCGTGTGTGTAGGAAGCACAGTTCTTTTGTTCTGAGCAAGCTCACTGTTCTGGCCCTCTAGGAAACACAGTAGACTAGAAGAGTGCTCTTTTCTCAAAAGCAGAGTGTGTTACTTGTAAGGCGAGCTAGTGTTTGTTTCCCAGTCAGAAATGGAGTTGAGTGCCATGCAGTTTCTGGTCTTACGAGCAAGAGTTGTTTTCTGGTAAGAAGAGTCACTTTTGCGCTCCCATTGCCATACACAGTGAAAATAGCACTCGCGTCTGTTCCCAGCAAGTACAGTGTATTGGACTAAAGAGGAGCTACTGTTCTTGTCAGTTTCCTAAGCAGAGTTGAACTAGATATGGCCCGTGTGTGTAGGAAGCACAGTTATTTTGTACTGAGCAAGCTCACTGTTCGCTCCCCATAGGAAACACAGTAGAGTAGAAGAGTGCTCTTTTCTCAAAAGCAGAGTGTGTTTCTTGTAAGGCGAGCTAGCGTTTGTTTCCCAGTCCTAAATGGAGTTGAGTCTCATGCAGATTTTGGTTCTACGAGCAAGAGTTGTTTTCTCGTAAGGAAAGTCACTATTGCGCTCCCATTGCCATACACAGTGCAAATAGCACTCGCGTCTGTTCCCAGCAAGTACAGTGTACTGGACTGAAGAGGAGGTACTGTTCTTGTCAGTTTCCTAAGCAGAATTGAACTAGATATGGCTGTGTGTGTAGGAAGCACAGTTCTTTTGTTCTGAGCAAGCTCACTGTTCAGGCATTATAGGAAACACAGTATAGTAGAAGAGTGCTCTTTTCTCCAAAGCAGAGTGTGTTTCTTGTAAGGCGAGCTAGCGTTTGTTTCCCAGTCCTAAATGGAGTTGAATCACACACAGTTTTTGTTCCTACTACCATGAGTTGTTTTCTGGTAAGGAAAGTCACTATTGTGCTCCCATTGCCATACACAGTGCAAACAGCACTCGCTTCTGTTCCCAGCAAGTACAGTGTATTGGACTGAAGAGGATCTACTGTTCTTGTCAGTTTCCTAAGCAGAATTGAACTAGATATGGCCCGTGTGTGTAGGAAGCACAGTTCTTTTGTTCTGAGCAAGCTCACTGTTCGGTCCCCATAGGAAACACAGTAGCGTAGAAGAGTGCTCTTTTCTCAAAAGCAGAGTGTGTTTCTTGTAAGGTGAGCTAGCGTTTGTTTCCCAGTCCTAAATGGAGTTGAATCACACGCAGTTTCTGGTCCTACAAGCAAGAGTTGTTTTCTGGTAAGAAGAGTCTCTATTGCACTCCCATTGTCATACACAGGGCAAATAGCACTGGCATCTCTTCCCAACATGTAAACTGTATTGGACTGATGAGAATCTACTGTTCTTGTCAGTTTCCTAAGCAGAATTGACCTAGATACGGCCGTGTGTTTAGGAAGCACAGTTCTTTTGTTCTGAGCAAGGTCACTGTTCGGACCTCATAAGAAACACAGTAGATTAGAAGAGTTCTCTTTTCTCAAAAGCAGAGTGTGTTTCTTGTAAGGCGAGCTAGCGTTTGTTTCCCAGTCCTAAATGGAGTTGATTCACATGCAGTTTTTGGTTCTACGAGCAAGAGTTGTTTTCTGGTAAGGAAAGTCACTATTGCGCTCCCATTGCCATACACAGTCCAATTGCACTCGTGTCTGTTCCCAGCAAGTACAGTGTACTGGACTGAAGAGGAGCAACTGTTCTTGTCAGTTTCCTAAGCAGAATTGAAGTAGATATGGCTGTGTGTGTAGGAAGCACAGTTCTTTTGTTCTGAGCAAGCTCACTGTTCAGGCCTTATAGGAAACACAGTATAGAAGAAGAGTGCTCTTTTCTCAAAAGCAGACTGTGTTTCTTGTAATGCAAGCTAGCATTTCTTTCCCAGTCCTGAATGGAGTTGAGTCACATACAGTTTTTGTTCCTACTAGCATGAGTTGTTTTCTTGTAAGGAAAGTCACTATTGTGCTCCCATTGCGATACACAGTGCAAATAGCACTGGCGTCTGTTCCCAGAATGTACAGTGTATTGGACTGAAGAGGAGCTACTGTTCTTGTCAGTTTTCTAAGCAGAATTGACCTAGATATGGCCCGTGAGTAGAAAGCACCGATCTTGTGTTCTGAGCAAGCTCACTGTTCTGGCCCCATATGAAACACAGTAGAGTAGAAGAGTGCTCTTTTCTCAAAAGCAGAGTGTGTTTCTTGTAGGGTGAGCTAGCGTTTGTTTCCCAGTCCTAAATGGAGTTGAGTCTCATGCAGATTTTGTTGCTATGAGCAAGAGTTGTTTTGTGGTAAGAAGAGTCACTATTGCGCTCCCATTGCCATATACATTGCAAATAGCACTGGCGTCTGTTCCCAGCAAGTACAGTGTATTGTACTGAAGAGGAGCTACTGTTTTTGTCAGTTTCCTAAGCAGAGTTGAACTTGATATGGCCCGTGTGTGTAGGAATCAGAGTTCGTTTGTCTGAGCAAGCTCACTGTTCAGACCCCTTAAGAAACACAGTAGAGTAGAAGAGAGCTCTTTTCTCAAAAGCAGAGTGTGTTTCTTGTAAGGCAAGCTAGTGTTTGTTTCCCAATCAGAAATGGAGTTGAATCCCATGCAGTTTCTGGTCCTACGAGCAAGAGTTGTTTTCTGGTAAGAAGAGTCACTATTGTGCTCCCATTGCCATACAGACTGAAAACAGTACGGGCGTCTGTTCCCAGCAGGTACAGTGTATTGGACTGAAGAGGAGCTACTGTTCTTGTCAGTCTTAAACAGAGTTGAACTAGATATGGTCCTTGTGTGTAGGAAGCACAGTTCTTTTGTTCTGAGCAAGCTCACTGTTCTGGCCCTATAGGAAACACAGTATAATAGAAGAGTTCTCTTTTCTCAAAAGCAGAGTGTGTTTCTTGTAAGGCGAGCTAGCGTTTGTTTCCCAGTCCTAAATGGAGTTGAATCACATGCAGTTTCTGGTCCTACGAGCAACAGTTGTTTTCTGGTAAGAAGAGCCACTATTGCATTCCCATTGTCATACACAGGGCAAATAGCACTGGCATCTGTTCCCAGCATGTACAGTGTATTGGACTGAAGAGAAGCTACTGTTCTTGTCACATTCCTAAGGAGAATTGAACTAGATATGGCCCGTGTGTGTAGGAAGCACAGTTGTTTTGTTCTGAGCAAGCTCACTGTTTTGGCCCTATAGGAAACACAGTAGATTAGAAGAGTGTTCTTTTCTCAAAAGCATAGTGTTTTTCTTGTAAGGCGAGCTAGTGTTTGTTTCCCAGTCCTAAATGGAGTTGAATCCCATGCAGTTTCTGTTCCTACAAGCAAGAGTTGTTTTCTGGTAAGAAGAATCACTATTGCGCTCCAATTGTCATACACAGGGGAATTAGCACTGGCGTCTCTTCCAAGCATGTACAGTGTATTGGACTCAAGAGGATCTACTGTTCTTGTCAGTTTCCTAAGCAGAATTGAACTAGATATGGCTGTGTGTCTAGGAAGCACAGTTTTTTTGTTCTGAGCAAGCTCACTGTTCAGGCCTTATAGAAAACACAGTAGAGTAGAAGAGTGCTCTTTTCTCAAAAGCAGAGTGTGTTTCTTATAATGTGAGCTAGCGTTTGTTTCCCAGTCCTAAATGGAGTTGAATCACATACACTTTTTGTTCCTACTAGCATGAGTTGTTTTCTGGTTGGAAAGTCACTATTGTGCTCCCATTGCCATACACAGAGAAAACAGCACTCGCGTCTGTTCCCAGCAAGTACAGTGTATTGGACTGAAGAGGAGCTACTGTTCTTGTCAGTTTCCTAAGCAGAGTTGAACTAGATATGGCTGTATGTCTAGGAAGCACAGTTATTTTATTCTCAGCAATCTCACTGTTTGGACCCCATAGGAAACACAGTAGAGTAGAAGAGAGCTCTATTCTCAAAAGCCAAGTGTGTTTCTTGTAAGGCGAGCTAGCGTTTGTTTCCCAGTCCTAAATGGAGTTGAATCACATGCAGTTTCTGGATCTACGAACAAGAGGTTTTTTTTTTTGGTAAGAAGAGTCACTATTGTGCTCCCTTTGTCATACACAGGGCAAATAGCACTGGCGTCTGTTCCCAGAATGTACAGTGTATTGGACTGAAGAGGAGCTACTGTTCTTGTCAGTTTTCTAAGCAGAATTGACCTAGATATGGCCCGTGTGTAGGAAGCACAGTTTTTTGTTCTGAGCAAGCTCACTGTTCTGACCCTATAGGAAACACAGTAGAGTAGAAGAGTGCTCTTTTCTCAAAAGCAGAGTGTGTTTCTTGTAGGACGAGCTAGCTTTTTTTTCCCAGTCCTAAATGGAGTTGAGTCTCATGCAGATTTTGGTCCTACGAGCAATACTTGTTTTCTGGTAAGAAGAGTCACTATTGCGCTCCCATTGCCATATACAGTGCAAATAGCACTGGCATCTGTTCCCAGCAAGTACAGTGTATTGTACTGATGAGGAGCTACTGTTTTTGTCAGTTTCCTAAGCAGAGTTGAACTTGATATGGCCCGTGTGTGTAGGAAGCACAGTTCTTTTGTTCTGAGCAAGCTAACTGTTCGGACCCCATAAGAAACACAGTAGAGTAGAAGAGTGCTCTTTTCTCAAAAGCAGAGTGTGTTTCTTGTAAGACGAGCTAGTGTTTGTTTCCCAGTCAGAAATGGAGATGAATCCCATGCAGTTTCTGGTCCTACGAGCAAGAGTTTTTTTCTGGTAAGAAGAGTCACTATTGCGCTCCCATTGCCATACAGAGTGAAAAAAGTACTGGCGTCTGTTCATAGCAGGTACAGTGTATTGGACTGAAGAGGAGCTACTGTTCTTGTCAGTTTCCTAAGCAGAGTTGAACTAGATATGGTCCTTGTGTGTAGGTAGCACAGTTCTTTTGTTCTGAGCAAGCTCACTGTTCAGGCCTTATAAGAAACACAGTAGAGTAGAAGAGTGCTCTTTTCTCAAAAGCAGAGTGTGTTTCTTGTAATGCGAGCTAGCGTTTGTTTCCCAGTCCTAAATGGAGTTGAAGCACATACAGTTTTTGTTCCTACTAGCATGAGTTGTTTTCTGGTAAGGAAATTCACTATTATGCTCCCATTGCCATACACAGTGCAAACAGCACTCGCGTCTGTTCCCAGCAATTACAGTGTACTGGACTGAAGAGGAGCTACTGTTCTTGTGAGTTTCCACAGCAGAGTTGAACTAGATATGGCCGTGTGTCTAGGAAGCACAGTTATTTTGTTCTGAGCAAGCTCACTGTTCAGACCCCATAGGAAACACAGTAGAGTAGAAGAGAGCTCTTTTCTCAAAAGCCGAGTGTGTTTTTTGTAAGGCGAGCTAGCGTTTGTTTCCCAGTCCTAAATGGAGTTGAATCACATGCAGTTTCTGGATCTACGAACAAGAGGTTTTTTTTTTCTGGTAAGAAGAGTCACTATTGTGCTCCCTTTGTCATACACAGGGCAAATAGCACTGGCGTCTGTTCCCAGAATGTACAGTGTATTGGACTGAAGAGGAGCTACTGTTCTTGTCAGTTTTCTAAGCAGAATTGACCTAGATATGGCCCGTGTGTAGGAAGCACAGTTCTTTTGTTCTGAGCAAGCTCACTGTTCTGACCCTATAGGAAACACAGTAGAGTAGAATAGTGCTCTTTTCTCAAAAGCAGAGTGTGTTTTTTGTAAGGCGAGCTATTGTTTGTTTCCCAGTCAGAAATGTAGTTGAATCCCATGCAGTTTCTGGTCCTAGGAGCAAGAGTTGTTTTCTGGTAAGAAGAGTCACTATTGCGCTCCCATTGCCATACACAGTGCAAACAGCATGGGCGTCTGTTCCCAGCAAGTACAGTGTATTGGACTGAAGAGGAGCTACTGTTCTTGTCAGTTTCGTAAGCATATTAGAACTAGATATGGCCCGTGTGTGTAGGAAGTACAGTTCTTTTGTTCTGAGCAAGCTCACTGTTCGGACCCCATAAGAAACACAGTAGAGTAGAAGAGTGCTCTTTTCTCAAAAGCAGAGTGTGTTTCTTGTAATGCAAGCTAGTGTTTGTTTCCCAGTCAGAAATGGAGTTGAATCCCATGCAGTTTCTGGTCCTACGAGCAATAGTTGTTTTCTGGTAAGAAGAATCACTATTGTGCTCCCATTGCCATACACAGTGAAAATAGAACTCGTGTCTGTTCCCAGCAAGTACAGTGTATTGGACTAAAAAGGAGCTACTGTTCTTGTCAGGTTCCTAAGCAGAGTTGAACTAGATATGGCCCGTGTGTGTAGGAAGCACAGTTCTTTTGTTCTGAGCAAGCTCACTATTCGGTCCCCATAGGAAACACAGTAGAGTAGAGGAGTGCTCTCTTCTCAAAAGCAGAGTGTGTTTCTTGTAAGGCGAGCTAGCGTTTATTTCCCAGTCCTAAATGGAGTTGAATCACATGCAGTTTCTGGTTTTACGAGCAAGAGTTGTTTTCTGGTAAGAAGAGTCACTATTGCGCTATAATTGTCATAAACAGGACAAATATCACTGGCGTCTGTGCCCAACATGTACAGTGTATTGGACTGAAGAGGAGCTACTGTTCTTGTCAGTTTCCTAAGTACAGTTGAACTAGATATGACTGTGTGTGTAGGAAGCACAGTTATTTTGTTCTGAGCAAGCTCACTGTTCTTGCCCTATAGGAAACACAGTAGAGTAGAAGAATGCTCATTTGTCAAAAGCAGAGTGTGTTTCTTGTAAGGCGAGCTAGCGTTTGTTTCCCATTCCTAAATGGAGTTGAATCACATACAGTTTTTGTTCCTACTATCATGAGTTGTTTTCTGGTAAGAAGGGTCACTATTGAGCTCCCATTGCCATACACAGTGCAAATAGCACTCACGTCTGTTCCCAGCAAGTACAGTGTATTGGACTGAAGAGGAGCTACTGTTCTTGTCAGTTTTCTAAACAGAATTGAACTAGATATGGCCCGTGTGTAGGAAGCACAGTTGTTTTGTTCTGAGCAAGCTCATTGTTCTGGCCCTATAGGAAACACAGTAGAGCAGAAGAGTGCTCTTTTCTCAAAAGCAGAGTTTGTTTTTTGTAGGGCGAGCTAGCGTTTGTTTCCCAGTCAGAAATGGAGTTGAATACCATGCAGTTTTTCTTCCTATGAGCAAAAGTTGTTTTCTGGTAAGAAGAGTCACTATTGTGCTCCCTTTGCCATATACAGTGCACATAGCACTTGCGCTTGTTCCCAGCAAGTACAGTTTATTGGACTGAAGAGGATCTACTGTTCTTGTCAGTTTCCTAAGCAGAATTAAACTAGATAGGGCCGTGTGTGTAGTAAGCACAGTTCTTTTGTTCTGAGCAAGCTCACTGTTCTGGCCCTATAGGAAACACAGTAGACTAGAAGAGTGCTCTTTTCTCAAAAGCAGAGTGTGTTTCTTGTAAGGCGAGCTAGCGTTTGTTTCGCAGTACTAAATGGAGTTGAATCACATGCAGTATCTGGTCCTACGAGCAAGAGTTGTTTTCTGGTAAGAAGAGTCTCTATTGTACTCCCATTTTCATACACAGGGCAAATAGCACTGGCGTCTCTTCCCAACATGTACACTGTATTGGACTGAAGAGGATATAATGTTCTTGTCAGTTTCCTAAGCAGAATTGAACTAGATATGGCCGTGTGTGTAGGAAGCACAGTTCTTTTGTTCTGAGCAAGCTCACTCTTCTGGCCCTGTAGGAAACACAATAGAGTAGAAGAGTGCTCTTTTCTCAAAAGCAGAGTGTGTTTCTTGTAAGGCGAGCTAGTATTTGTTTCCCAGTCAGAAATGGTGTTGAATCACATGCAGTTTCTGGTCCTACGAGCAAGAGTTGTTTTCTGGAAAGGAAAGTCACTATTGCGCTCCCACTGCCATACACAGTGCAAATAGCATTCGCGTCGGTTCCCAGCATGTACAGTGTATTGTAATGAAGAGGATCTACTGTTCTTGTCAGGTTCCTAAGCAGAGTTGAACTAGATATGGCCCGTGTGTGTAGGAAGCACAGTTCTTTTGTTCTGAGCCAGCTCACTGTTCTGGCACTATTGGAAACACAGTAGATTAGAAGAGTGCTCTTTTCTCAATAGCAGAGTGTGTTTCTTGTAAGGCGAGCTAATGTTTGTTTCCCAGTCAGAAATGGAGTCGAATCACATGCAGTTTCTGGTCCTACGAGCAAGAGTTGTTTTCTGGTAAGAAGAGTCACTATTGCGCTCCCATTGCCATACACAGTGCAAACAGCACTGGCGTCTGTTCCCAGCAAGTACAGTGTATTGGACTGAAGAGAAGCTACTGTTCTTGTCAGTTTCCTAAGCAGAATTGAACTAGATATGGCTGTGTGTGTAGGAAGCACAGTTCTTATGTTCTGAGCAAGCTCACTGTTCTGGCCTTATAGGAAATACAGTAGAGTAGAAGAGTGCCCTTTTCTCAAAAGGAGAGTGTGTTTCTTGTAAGGCGAGCTAGTGTTTGTTTCCCAGTCCTAAATGGAGTTGAATCACATAGTTTTTGTTCCTACTATCATGAGTTGGTTTCTGGTAAGGAAAGTCACTATTGCGCACCCATTGCGATACACAGTGCAAGCAGCACTCGCGTCTGTTCCCAGCAAGTACAGTGTATTGGACTGAAGAGGAGCTACTGTTCTTGTCAGTTTTCTAAGCAGAATTGAACTAGAAATGGCTCGTGTGTAGGAAGCACAGTTGTTTTGTTCTGAGCAAGCTCACTCTTCTGGCCCTCTAGGAAACACAGTAGAGCAGAAGAGTGCTCTTTTCTCAAAAGCAGAGTGTGTTTTTTGTACAGCGAGCTAGCGTTTGTTTCCCAGTCCTAAATAGAGTTGAGTCTCATGCAGTTTTTGGTCCTACGAGCAAGAGTTGTTTTTTGGTAAGAAGAATCACTATTGTGCTCCCATTGCCATATACAGTGCAAATAGCACTAGCGTCTGTTTCCAGCAAGTACAGTGTATTGGACTGAAGAGGATCTACTGTTTTTGCCAGTTCCCTAAGCAGAATTAAACTAGATATGGCCGTGTGTGTAGTAAGCACAGTTCTTTTTTTCTGAGCAAGCCCACTGTTCTGGCCCTATAGAAAACACAGTAGACTAGAAGTGTGCTCTTTTCTCAATAGCAGAGTGTGTTTCTTGTAAGGCGAGCTAGCGTTTGTTTACCAGTCCTACATGGAGTTGAATCCCATGCAGTTTCTGGTCCTACGAGCAAGAGTTTTTTTCTGGTAAGAAGAGTCACTATTGAGCTCCCATTGTCATACACAGGGCAAATAGCACTGGCGTTTGTTCCCAGCAAGTACAGTGTATTGGACTGAAGAGGAGCTACTGTTCTTGCCAGTTTCCTAAGTAGAATTGAACGAGATATGGCCGTGTGTGTAGGAAGCACAGTTCTTTTGATCTGAGCAAGCTCACTCTTCAGACACCATAGGAAACACAGTAGAGTAGAAGAGTACTCTTTTCTCAAAAGCAGAGTGTGTTTCCTGTAGGGCGAGCTAGCATTTGTTTCCCAGTACTAAATGGAGTTGAATCCCATGCAGTTTCTGGTCCTACGAGCAAGAGTTGTTTTCTGGTAAGAAGGGTCACTATTGCACTCCCATTGACATACACATGGCCAATAGCACTGGCGTCTGTCTCCAGCATGTACAGTGTATTGGACTGAAGAGGATCTACTGTTTTTCTCAGTTTCCTAAGTAGAATTGTACGAGATGTCGCCGTGTGTGTAGGAAGCACAGTTCTTTTGTTCTGAGCAAACTCACTGTTCTGGCACTATAGGAAACACAATAGAGTAGAAGTGTGCTCTTTTCTCAAAAGCAGAGTGTGTTTCTTGTAAGGCGAGCTAGCGTTTGTTTCGCAGTCCTAAATGGAGTTGAATCACATGCAGTTTTTGGTTTATGAGCAAGAGTTCTTTTCTGGTAAGAAGAGTCACTAATGCGCTCCCATTGCCATACACAGTGCAAATAGCACTCGCGTCTGTTCCCAGCAAGTACAGTGTATTGGACTGAAGAGAAGCTACTGTTCTTGTCAGTTTCATATGCAGAGTTGAACTAGATAAGGCTCGTGTTTGTAGGAAGCATAGTTCTTTTGTTCTGAGCAAGCCCACTCTTCTGGCCCTATAGGAAACACAATAGAGTAGAAGAGTCCTCTTTTCTCAAAAGCAGAGTGTGTTTCTTGTAAGGCGAGGTAGTGTTTGTTTCCCAGTCCTAAATGGAGTTGAATCACATGCAGTTTCTGGTCCTACGTGCAAGAGTTGTTTTCTGGTAGGAAGAGTCACTATTGTGCTCCCATTGCCATACACAGTGAAAATAGCACTCGCATCTGTTCCCAGCAAGTACAGTGTATTGGACTGAAGAGGAGCTACTGTTCTTGTCAGTTTCAGAAGCAGAGTTGAACTAGATATGGCCCGTGTGTGTAGGAAGCACAGTTCTTTTGTTCTGAGCAAGCTCACTGTTCGGTCCCCATAGGAAACACAGTAGAGTAGACGAGTGCTCTTTTCTCAAAAGCAGAGTGTGTTTCTTGTAAGGCGATCTAGCGTTTGTTTCCCAGTCCTAAATGGTGTTGTATCACATGAAGTTTCTGGTCCTACGAGCAAGAGTTGTTTTCAGGTAAGAAGAGTCACTATTGCGCTCCCATTGTCATACACAGGACAAGTAGCACTGGCGTATGTTTTCAACATGTACAGTGTATTGGACTGAAGAGGATCTACTGTTCTTGTCAGTTTCCTAAGCAGAATTGAACTAGATATAGCCGTGTGTGTAGGAAGCACAGTTCTTTTGTTCTGAACAAGCTCACTGTTCTGGCCCTATAGGAAACACAGTAGAGTAGAAGAGTGCTCTTTTCTCAAAAGCAGAGTGTGTTTCTTCTAAGGCGAGCTAGTGTTTGTTTCCCAGTTCTAAATGGAGTTGAATCACATGCAGTTTTTGGTCCTACGAGCAAGAGTAGTTTTCTGGTAAGGAAAGTCACTATTGCGCTCCCATTGCCATACACAGTGCAAATATCACTCGCGTCTGTTCGCAGCAAGTATAGTGTACTGGACTGAAGAGGAGCTACTGTTCTTATCAGTTTCCTAATCAGAGTTGAACTAGATTTGGCCCGTGTGTGTAGGAAGCACATTTCTTTTGTTCTGAGCAAGCTCACTGTTCGGGGGCCCCATAGGAAACACATTAGAGTAGACGAGTGCTCTTTTCTCAAAAGCAGAGTGTGTTTCTTGTAAGGCGAGCTGGCATTTGTTTCCCAGTCCTAAATGGAGTTGAATCCCATTCAGTTTCTGGTCCTACTAGCAAGAGTTGTATTCTGGTAAGGAAAGTCACTATTGCAGTCCCATTGCCATACACAGTGCAAATAGCACTCGCGTCTGTTCCCAGCATGTACAGTGTATTGGAATGAAGAGGATCTACTGTTCTTGTAAGGTTCCTAAACAGAGTTGAACTAGATATGGCCCGTGTGTGTAGGAAGCACAGTTCTTTTGTTCTGAGCAAGCTCACTGTTCTTGCCCTATAGGAAACACAGTAGAGTAGAAGAATGCTCATTTCTCAAAAGCAGAGTGTGTTTCTTTTAAGGCGAGTTAGTGCTTGTTTCCCAGTCCTACATGGAGTTGAATCCCATGCAGTTTCTGGTCCTACGAGTAAGAGTTGTTTTTTAGTAAGAAGAGACACTATTGCGTGCCATTTGCCATACACAGTGCAAATAGCACTAGCGTGTGTTCCCAGCAAATACAGTGTATTGGACTGAAGAGAAGCTACTGTTCTTCTCAGTTTCCTAAGCAGAGTTGAACTAGATATGGCCCGTGTTTGTTTACGAAGCACAGTTGTTTTGTTCTGAGCAAGCTCACTCTTCTGGCCATATAGGAAACACAGTAGAGTAGAAGAGTGCTCTTTTCTCAAAAGCAGAGTGTGTTTCTTGAAACGCGAGCTAGTGTTTGTTTCCCAGTCCTAAATGGAGTTGAATCACATGCAGTTTCTGGTCCTACGAGCAAGAGTTGTTTTCTGGTAAGAGGAGTCACTATTGCGCTCCCATTGTCATATACAGGGCAAATAGCACTGGCGTCTGTTCCCAGCATGTACAGTGTATTGTACTGAAGAGGATCTACTCTTCTTGTCAAATTCCTAAGCAGAATTGAACTAGATATGACCCGTGTGTGTAGGAAGCACAGTTCTTTTGTTCTGAGCAAGCTCACTGTTCTGGCCCTATAGGAAACACAGTAGAGTAGAAGAGTGCTCTTTTCTCAAAAGCAGAGTGTGTTTCTTGTAAGGCAAGCTAGCGTTTGTTTCCCAGTCCTAAATGGAGTTGAATCACATGCAGTTTTTGGTCCTATGAGCAAGAGTTGTTTTCTGGTAAGGAAAGTCACTATTGCGCTCCCATTACCATACAAAGTGCAAATAGCCCTCGCGTCTGTGCCCAGCAAGTACAGTGTATTGGACTGAAGAGGAGATACTGTTCTTGTCAGTTTCCTAAGTAGAATTGAACGAGATATGGCCGTGTGTGTAGGAAGCATAGTTCTTTTGTTTTGAGCAAGCTCACTGTTCGGATACCATAGGAAATACAGTAGAGTAGTAGTGTACTCTTTTCTCAAAAGCAGAGTGTGTTTCCTTTACGGCAAGCTAGCGTTTGTTTCCCAGTCCTAAATGGAGTTGAATCACATGCAGTTTCTTGTCCTACGAGCAAGAGTTGTTTTCTGGTAAGAAGAGTCACTAATGTGCTCCCATTGTCATACACATGGCCAATAGCCCTGGCGTATGTTTCCAGCATGTACATTGTATTGGACTGAACAGGATCTACTGTTCTTCTCAGTTTCCTAAGTAGAATTGAATGAGATATGGCCGTGTTTGTAGGAAGCACAGTTCTTTTGTTCTGAGCAAGATCACTGTTCTGGAACTATAGGAAAGACAGTAGAGTAGAAGTGTGCTCTTTTCTCAAAATCAGAGTGTGTTTCTTGTAAGGCGAGCTAGCGTTTGTTTCCCAGTCCTAAATGGAGTTGAATCACATGCAGTTTTTGTTTCATGAGCAAGAGTTGTTTTCTGGTAAGGAAAGTCACTATTGCGCTCCCATTGCCATACACAGTACAAATAGCACTCACGTCTGTTCCCAGCAAGTACAGTGTACTGGACTGAAGAGGAGCTACAGTTCTTGTCAGTTTCCTAAGCAGAGTTGAACTAGATATGGCCCGTGTATGTAGGAAGCACAGTTCTTTTGTTCTGAGCAAGCTCACTGTTCGTACCCCGTAGGAAACACAGTATAGTAGAAGAGTGCTCTTTTCTCAAAAGCAGAGTGTGTTTCTTGTAAGGCGAGCTAGCGTTTGTTTCCCAGTCCTAAATGGAGTTGAATCACATGCAGTTTCGGTTCCTACGAGCAAGAGTTGTTTTCTGGTAAGGAAAGTCACTATTGTGCTCCCACTGCCATACACAGTGCAAATAGCACTCACGTCTGTTCCCAGCAAGTACAGTGTATTGGACTGAAGAGGAGCTACTGTCCTTGCCAGTTTCCTAAGCAGAGTTGAACTCGATATGGGCGTGTGTGTAGGAAGCGCAGTTCTTTTGTTCTGAGCAAGCTCACTGTTCTTGACCTATAGGAAACACAGTAGAGTAGAAGAATGCTCATTTCTCAAAAGCAGAGTGTGTTTCTTTTAAGGCGAGTTAGTGTTTGTTTTCCAGTCCTAAATGGAGTTGAATCACATGCAGTTTCAGTTCCTACGAGCAAGAGTTGTTTTCTGGTAAGAAGAGTCACTATTGCGCTTCCATTGCCATACACAGTGCAAACAGCACTGGCGTCTGTTCCCAGCAAATACAGTGTATTGGACTGAAGAGAATCTACTGTTCTTGTCAGTTTCCTAAGCAGAGTTGAACTAGATATGGCTCGTGTTTGTAGGAAGCATAGTTCTTTTGTTCTGAGCAAGCCCACTCTTCTGGCCCTATAGGAAAAACAATAGAGAAGAAGAGTCCTCTTTTCTCAAAAGCAGAGTGTGTTTCTTGTAAGGCGAGCTAGCGTTTGTTTCCCAGTCCTACATGAGTCGAATCACATGCAGTTTCTGGTCCTACCAGCAAGAGTTGCTCTCTGGTAAGAAGAGTCACTATTGCGCTCCCATTGCCATACACAGTGCAAACAGCACTGGCGTCTGTTCCCAGCAAGTACAGTGTATTGGACTGAAGAGAAGCTACTGTTCTTGTCAGTTTCCTAAGCAGAATTGAACTAGATATGGCTGTGTGTGTAGGAAGCACAGTTCTTATGTTCTGAGCAAGCTCACTGTTCAGGCCTTATAGAAAACACAGTAGAGCAGAAAAGTGCTCTTTTCTCAAAAGCAGAGTGTGTTTCTTGTAAGGCGAGCTAGTGTTTGTTTCCCAGTCAGAAATGGAGTTGAATCCCATGCAGTTTCTGGTCCTACAAGCAAGAGTTGTTTTCTGGTAGGAAGAGTCACTATTGTGCTCCCATTGCCATACACAGTGAAAATAGCACTCGCATCTGTTCCCAGCAAGTACAGTGTATTGGACTAAAGAGGAGCTAATGTTCTTGTCAGTTTCCTAAGCAGAGTTGAACTAGATATGGCCCGTGTGTGTAGGAAGCACAGTTCTTTTGTTCTGAGCAAGCTCACTGTTCGGTCCCCATAGGAAACACAGTAGAGTAGAAGAGTGCTCTTTTCTCAAAAGCAGAGTGTGTTTCTTTTAAGGCGAGTTAGTGTTTGCTTTCCAGTCCTACATGGAGTTGAATCACATGCAGTTTTGGTTCCTATGAGCAAGAGTTGTTTTCTGGTAAGAAGAGTCACTATTGTGCTTCCATTGCCATACACAGTGCAAACAGCACTGGCGTCTGTTCCCAGCAAGTACAGTGTATTGGACTGAAGAGAAGCTACTGTTCTTGTCAGTTTACTAAGCAGAGTTGAACTAGATATGGCTCGTGTTTGTAGGAAGCACAGTTCTTTTGTTCTGAGCAAGCCCACTCTTCTGTCCTTATAGGAAACACAATAGAGAAGAAGAGTCCTCTTTTCTCAAATGCAGAGTGTGTTTCTTGTAAGGCGAGCTAGCGTTTGTTTCCCAGTCCTAAATGGAGTTGAATCACATGCAGTTTCTGGTCCTACGAGCAAGAGTTGTTTTCTAGTAAGCAAAGTCACTATTGCGCTCCCATTGCCATACACAGTGCAAACAGCACTCGCGTCTGTTCCCAGCAAGTACAGTGTATTGGACTGAAGAGAAGCTACTGTTCTTGTCAGTTTCCTAAGCAGAATTGAACTAGATATGGCTGTGTGTGTAGGAAGCACAGTTCTTATGTTCTGAGCAAGATCACTGTTCAGGCCTTATAGGAAACACAGTAGAGCAGAAAAGTGCTCTTTTCTCAAAAGCAGAGTGTGTTTCTTGTAAGGCGAGCTAGTGTTTGTTTCCCGGTCAGAAATGGAGTTGAATCCCATGCAGTTTCTGGTCCTACAAGCAAGAGTTGTTTTCTGGTAGGAAGAGTCACTATTGTGCTTCCATTGCCATACACAGTGAAAATAGCACTCGCATCTGTTCCCAGCAAGTACAGTGTATTGGACTAAAGAGGAGCTACTGTTCTTGTCAGTTTCCTAAGCAGAGTTGAACTAGATATGGCCCGTGTGTGTAGGAAGCACAGTTCTTTTGTTCTGAGCAAGCTCACTGTTTGGTCCCCATAGGAAACACAGTAGAGTAGAAGAGTGCTCTTTTCTCAAAAGCAGAGTGTGTTTCTTGTAAGGTGAGCTAGCGTTTGTTTCCCAGTCCTAAATGGTGTTGAATTACGTGAAGTTTCTGGTCCTATGAGCAAGAGTTGTTTTCTGGTAAGAAGAGTCACTATTGCGCTCTCATTGTCATACACAGGACAAGTAGAACTTGCGTATGTTTTCAACATGTACAGTGTATTGGACTGAAGAGGATCTACTGTTCTTTTCAGTTTCCTAAGCAGAATTGAACTAGATATGGCCGTGTGTGTAGGAAGCACAGTTCTTTTGTTTCTGAACAAGCTCACTGTTCTGGCCCTATAGGAAACACAGTAGAGTAGAAGAGTGCTCTTTTCTCAAAAGCAGAGTGTGTTTCTTGTAAGGCGAGATAGCGTTTGTTTCCCAGTCCTAAATGGAGTTGAATCACATGCAGTTTTTGGTCCTATGAGCAAGAGTAGTTTTCTGGTAAGGAAAGTCACTATTGAGCTCCCATTGCCATACACAGTGCAAATAGCACTCGCGTCTGTTCCCAGCAAGTACAGTGTACTGGACTGAAGAGGAGCTACTGTTCTTGTCAGTTTCCTAAGCAGAGTTGAAGGAGATATGGCCCGTGTGTGTAGGAAGCACAGTTCTTTTGTTCTGAGCAACCTCACTGTTCTGGCACTATAGGAAAGACAGTAGAGTAGAAGTGTGCTCTTTTCTCAAAATCAGAGTGTGTTTCTTGTAAGGCAAGCTAGCGTTTGTTTCCCAGTCCTAAATGAAGTTGAATCACATGCAGTTTTTGGTTTATGAGCAAGAGTTGTTTTCTGGTAAGGAAAGTCACTATTGCGCTCCCATTGCCATACACAGTACAAATAGCACTCGCGTCTGTTCCCCGCAAGTACAGTGTATTGGACTGAAGAGGATCTACCGTTCTTGTCAGTTTGCTAAGCAGAGTTGAACTAGATATACCCCGTGTGTGGAGGAAGCACAGTTCTTTTGTTCTGAGCAAGCTCATTTTCAGACCCCATAGAAAACACAGTAGAGTAGAAGAGTGCCCTTTTCTCAAAAGCAGAGAGTGTTTCTTGTAAGGCGAGCTAGCGTTTGTTTCCCAGTCCTAAATGGAGTTGAATCACATGCAGTTTCTGTTCCTACGAGCAAGAGTTGTTTTCTGGTAAGGAAAGTCACTATTGTGCTCCCATTGTCATACACGGGGCAAATAGCACTGGCGTCTGTTCCCAGAATGTACAGTGTATTGGACTGAAGAGGAGCTACTGTCCTTGCCAGTTTCCTAAACAGAGTTGAACTCGATATGGGCGTGTGTGTAGGAAGCGCAGTTCTTTTGTTCTGAGCTAGCTCACTGTTCTTGACCTATAGGAAACACAGTAGAGTAGAAGAATGCTCATTTCTCAAAAGCAGAGTGTGTTTATTTTAAGGCGAGTTAGTGTTTGTTTTACAGTCCTACATGGAGTTGAATCACATGCAGTTTCAGTTCCTACGAGCAAGAGTTGTTTTCTGGTAAGAAGAGTCACTATTGTGCTTCCATTGCCATACACAGTGCAAACAGCACTGGCGTCTGTTCCCAGCAAGTACAGTGTATTGGACTGAAGAGAAGCTACTGTTCTTGTCAGTTTCCTAAGCAGAGTTGAACTAGATATGGCTCGTGTTTGTAGGAAGCATAGTTCTTTTGTTCTGAGCAAGCCCACTCTTCTGGCCCTATAGGAAAAACAATAGAGAAGAAGAGTCCTCTTTTCTCAAAAGCAGAGTGTGTTTCTTGTAAGGCGAGCTAGCGTTTGTTTCCCAGTCCTACATGAGTCGAATCACATGCAGTTTCTGGTCCTACAAGCAAGAGTTGTTTTCTGTTAAGAAGAGTCATTATTGCGCTCCCATTGCCATACACAGTGCAAACAGCACTGGCGTCTGTTCCCAGCAAGTACAGTGTATTGGACTGAAGAGAAGCTACTGTTCTTGTCAGTTTCCTAAGCAGAATTGAACTAGATATGGCTGTGTGTGTAGGAAGCACAGTTCTTATGTTCTGAGCAAGCTCACTGTTCAGGCCTTATAGGAAACACAGTAGAGCAGAAAAATGCTCTTTTCTCAAAAGCAGAGTGTGTTTCTTGTAAGGCGAGCTAGTGTTTGTTTCCCAGTCAGAAATGGCGTTGAATCCCATGCAGTTTCTGGTCCTAAAAGCAAGAGTTGTTTTCTGGTTACAAGAGTCACTATTGTGCTCCCATTGCCATACACAGTGAAAATAGCACTCGCATCTGTTCCCAGCAAGTACAGTGTATTGGACTAAAGAGGAGCTACTGTTCTTGTCAGTTTCCTATGCAGAGTTGAAGTAGATATGGCCCATGTGTGTAGGAAGCACAGTTCTTTTGTTCTGAGCAAGCTCACTGTTCGGTCCCCTAGGAAACACAGTAGAGTAGAAGAGTGCTCTTTTCTCAAAAGCAGAGTGTGTTTCTTTTAAGGCGAGTTAGTGTTTGTTTTCCAGTCCTACATGGAGTTGAATCACATGCAGTTTCGGTACCTATGAGTAAGAGTTGTTTTCTGGTAAGAAGAGTCACTATTGCGCTTCCATATCCATACACAGTGCAAACAGCACTGGCGTCTGTTCCCAGCAAGTACAGTGTATTGGACTGAAGAGAAGCTACTGTTCTTGTCAGTTTACTAAGCAGAGTTGAACTAGATATGGCTCGTGTTTGTAGGAAGCACAGTTCTTTTGTTCTGAGCAAGCCCACTCTTCTGGCCCTATAGGAAACACAATAGAGAAGAAGAGTCCTCTTTTCTCAAAAGCAGAGTGTGTTTCTTGTAAGGCGAGCTAGCGTTTGTTTCCCAGTCAGAAATGGAGTTGAATCCCATGCAGTTTCTGGTCCTATAAGCAAGAGTTGTTTTCTGGTAGGAAGAGTCACTATTGTGCTTCCATTGCCATACACAGTTAAAATAGCACTCGCATCTTTCCCAGCAAGTACAGTGTATTGGACTAAAGAGGAGCTACTGTTCTTGTCAGTTTCCTAAGCAGAGTTGAACTAGATATGGCCCGTGTGTGTAGGAAGCACAGTTCTTTTGTTCTGAGCAAGCTCACTGTTCGGTCCCCATAGGAAACACAGTAGAGTAGAAGAGTGCTCTTTTCTCAAAAGCAGAGTGTGTTTCTTGTAAGGCGAGCTAGCGTTTGTTTCCCAGTCCTAAATGGTGTTGAATCACATGAAGTTTCTGGTCCTACGAGCAAGAGTTGTTTTCTGGTAAGAAGAGTCACTATTGTGCTCTCATTGTCATACACAGGACAAGTAGCACTTGCATATGTTTTCAACATGTACAGTGTATTGGACTGAAGAGGATCTACTGTTCTTTTCAATTTCCTAAGCAGAATTGAACTAGATATGGCTGTGTGTGTAGGAAGCACAGTTCTTTTGTTCTGAACAAGCTCACTGTTCTGGCCCTATAGGAAACACAGTAGAGTAGAAGAGTGCTCTTTTCTCAAAAGCAGAGTGTGTTTCTTGTAAGGCGAGATAGTGTTTGTTTCCCAGTCCTAAATGGAGTTGATTCACATGCAGTTTTTGGTCCTATGAGCAAGAGTAGTTTTCTGGTAAGGAAAGTCACTATTGAGCTCCCATTGCCATACACAGTGCAAATAGCACTCGCGTCTGTTCCCAGCAAGTACAGTGTACTGGACTGAAGAGGAGCTACTGTTCTTGACAGTTTCCTAAGCAGAGTTGAACGAGATATGGCCCGTGTGTGTAGGAAGCACAGTTCTTTTGTTCTGAGCAAGCTCACTCTTGGCCCAATGGGAAACACAGTAGAGTAGAAGAGTGCTCTTTTCTCAAAAGCAGAGTGTGTTTCTTGTAAGGCAAGCTAGCGTTTGTTTCCCAGTCCTAAATGGAGTTGAATCACATGTAGTTTTTGGTCCTAGGAGCAAGAGTTGTTTTCTGGTAAGGAAAGTCACCATTGCGCTCCCATTGCCATACACAGTTTAAATAGCACTCGCGTCTGTTCCCAGCAAGTACAGTGTATTGGACTGAAGAGGATCTACTGTTCTTGTGAGTTTGCTAAGCAGAGTTGAACTAGATATAGCCCGTGTGTGGAGGAAGCACAGTTCTTTTGTTCTGAGCAAGCTAATTTTCAGACCCCATAGAAAACACAGTAGAGTAGATGAGTGCCCTTTTCTCAAAAGCAGAGAGTGTTTCTTGTAAGGCGAGCTAGCGTTTGTTTCCCAGTCCTAAATGGAATTGAATCCCATGCAGTTTCTGTTCCTACGAGCAAGAGTTGTTTTCTGGTAAGAACAGTCACTATTGTGCTCCCATTGTCATACACATGGCCAATAGCACTGGCGTCTGTTTCCAGCATGTACAGTGTATTGGACTGAAGAGGATCTACTGTTCTTCTCAGTTTCCTATGTAGAATTGAATGAGATATGGCCGTGTGTGTGGGAAGCACAGTTCTTTTGTTCTGAGCAACCTCACTGTTCTGGCACTATAGGAAAGACAGTAGAGTAGAAGTGTTCTCTTTTCTCAAAAGCAGAGTGTGTTTCTTGTAAGGCAAGCTAGCATTTATTTCCCAGTCCTAAATGGAGTTGAATCACATGCAGTATTGGTTTATGAGCAAGAGCTGTTTTCTGGTAAGGAAAGTCAATATTGCGCTCCCATTGCCATACACAGTACAAATAGCACTCGCGTCTGTTCCCAGCAAGTACAGTGTACTGGACTGAAGAGGAGCTACTGTCCTTGTCAGTTTCCTAAGCAGAGTTGAACTAGATATGGCCCGTGTGTGTAGGAAGCACAGTTCTTTTGTTCTGAGCAAGCTCACTTTTCATACCCCATAGGAAACACAGTAGAGTAGAAGAGTGCCCTTTTCTCAAAACTAGAGTGTGTTTCTTGTAAGGCGACCTAGCGTTTGTTTCCCAGTCCTAAATGGAGTTGAATCCCATGCAGTTTCTGTTCCTATGAGCAAGATTTGTTTTCTGGTAAGAAGAGTCACTGTTGCGCTCCCATTGTCATACACAGGGCAAACAGCACTGGCGTCTGTTCCCAGCAAGTACAGTGTATTGGACTGAAGAGGAGTTACTCTTCTTGTCAGTTTCCTAAGCAGAGTAGAACTAGATATGGCCCGTGTTTGTAGGAAGCACAGTTCTTTTGTTCTGAGCAGGCTGACTCTTCTGGCCCTATAGGAAAAACAGTAGAGTAGAAGAGTGCTCTTTTCTCAAAAGCAGAGTGTGTTTCTTGTAAGGCGAGCTAGCGTTTGTTTCCCAGTCCGAAATGGAGTTGAACCACATGCAGTTTCTACTCCTACGAGCAAGAGTTGTTTTCTGGTAAGAAGAGTCACTATTGCGCTCTATTTGCCATACACAGTGCAAATGCACTAGCGTCTGTTCCCAGCAAGTACAGTGTATTGACTGGAGAGAAGCTACTGTTCCTGTCAGTTTCCTAAGCAGAGTTGAACTATATATGACCCATGTGTGTAGGAAATACAGTTCTTTTGTTCTGGCAAGCTCACTCTTCTGGCCCTCTAGGAAACACAGTAGAGTAGAAGAGTGCTCTTTTCTCAAAAGCAGAGTGTTTTTCTTGTAAGGCGAGCTAGAATTTGTTTCCCAGTCAGAAATGGAGTTGAATCACATGCAGTTTCTGGGGTCCTAAGAGAAAGAGTTGTTTTCTGGTAAGAAGAGTCACTATTGCACTCTATTTGCCATAAACAGTGCAAATAGCACTCGCGTCTATTCCCAGCAATTACAGTGTATTGGACTGAAGAGAAGCTACTGCTCTTGTCAGTTTCCTAAGCAGAGTTGAACTAGATATGGCCCGTGTGTGTAGGAAGCACAGTTCTTTTGTTCTGAGCAAGCTCACTCTTCTGGCCCTATAGGAAACACAGTAAAGTAGAAGAGTGATCTTTTCTCAAACGCAGAGTGTGTTTCTTGAAAGGCGAGCTAGTGTTTGTTTCTCAGTCAGAAATGGAGTTGAATCACATGCAGTTTCTGGACCTACGTTCAAGAGTAATATTCTGTTAAGAAGCGTCACTATTGTGCTCCATTTGCCATACACAGTGCAAATAGCACTAGCGTGTGTTTCCAGCAAATACAGTGTATTGGTCTGAAGAGAAGCTACTGTTCTTGTCAGTTTCCTAAGCAGAGTTGAACTAGATATGTCCCGTGTGTGTAGGAAGCACAGTTCATTTGTTCTGAGCAAGCTGACTCTTCTGGCCCTATATAAAACACAGTAGAATAGAAGAGTGCTCTTTCTCAAAAGCAGAGTGTGTTTCTTGTAAGGCGAGCTAGTGTTTGTTTCCCAGTCAGAAAAGGAGTTGAATCACATGCAGTTTCTGGTCCTACGAGCAAGAGTTGTTTTGTGCTAAAAAGAGTCACTATTGCGCTCCATTCACCATACACAGTGTAAATAGCACTCGCATCTGTTCACAGCAAATACAGTGTATTGGACTAAAGAGAAGCTACTGTTCTTGTCAGTTTTCTAAGCAGAGTTGAACTAGATAGGGCCGTGTGTGTAGGAAGCACAGTTCTTTTGTTCTGAGCAAGCTCACTGTTCTGGCCCTATAGGAAACACAGTAGAGTAGAAGAGTGCTCTTTTCTCAAAAGCAGAGTGTGTTTCTTGTAAGGCGAGCTAGCGTTTGTTTCCCAGTCCTAAATGGAGTTGGATCACATGCAGTTTCTGGTCCTACGAGCAAGAGTTGTTTTCTGGTAAGAAGAATCACTATTGTGCTCCCATTTACATACACAGTGCAAATAGCACTAGTTCTGTTCCCAGTAAGTACTGGTATTGGACTGAAGAGGAGCTACTGTTCTTGTCAGTTTCCTAAGCAGAGTTGAACTAGATATGGCCCGTGTGTGTAGGAAGCACAGATCTTTTGTTCTGTGCAAGCTCACTGTTCTGGCACTTTAGGAAACCCAGTAGAGAATATGAGTGCTCTTTTCTCAAATGCAGAGTGTGTTTCTTGTAAGGTGAGCTAGTGTTTGTTTCCCAGTCCGAAATGGAGTTGAACCACATGCAGTTTCTGCTCCTACGAGCAAGAGTTGTTTTCTGGTAAGAAGAGTCACTATTGCGCTCTATTTGCCATACACAGTGCAAATGCACTAGCGTCTGTTCCCAGCAAGTACAGTGTGTTGACTGGAGAGAAACTACTGTTCCTGTCAGTTTCCTAAGCAGAGTTGAACTATATATGACACATGTGTGTAGGAAACACAGTTCTTTTGTTCTGGCAAGCTCACTCTTCCGGCCCTATAGGAAACACAGTAGAGTAGAAGAGTGCTCTTTTCTCAAAAGCAGAGTGTGGTTCTTGTAAGGCGAGCTAGTGTTTGTTTCCCAGTCAGAAAAGGAGTTGAATCACATGCAGTTTCTGGTCCTACGAGCAAGAGTTGTTTTGTGCTAAAAAGAGTCACTATTGCGCTCCATTCACCATACACAGTGTAATTAGCACTCGCGTCTGTCCACAGCAAATACAGTGTATTGGACTAAATGAAGCTACTGTTCTTGTCAGTTTTCTAAGCAGAGTTGAACTAGATATGGCCAGTGAGTCGGAAGCACAGTTCTTTTGTTCTGAGCAAGCTCACTCTTCTGGCCATATAGGAAACACAATAGATTAGAAGAGTGCTCTTTTCTCTAAAGCAGAGTGTGTTTCTTGTAAGGCGAGCTAGTATTTGTTTCCCAGTCAGAAATGGAGGTGAATCACATGCAGTTTCTTGTCCTAGGAGCAATAGTTGTTTTCTGGTAAGAAGAGTCACTATTGCGCTCTATTTGCAATATACATTCCAAATAGCACTAGCGTCTGTTCTCAGCAAGTACAGTGTATTGGACTGAAGAGGATCTACTGTTCTTGTCAGTTTCCTAACCAGAGTTATACTAGATATGGCCCGTGTGTGTAGGAAGCACAGTTCCTTTTTTCTGAGCAAACTCACTGTTCTGGCCCTATAGGAAACACAGTAGGGTAGAAGAGTGCTCTTTTCTCAAAAGCAGAGTCTGTTTCTTGTAAGGCGAGCTAGTGTTTTTTTCCTATTCAGAAATGGAATTGAATACATGCAGTTTCTGGTCCTACATTCAAGATTAATATTCTGTTAAGAAGCATCACTATTGAGCTCCATTTGCCATACACAGTGCAAATAGTACTAGCGTGTGTTCCCAGCAAATATAGTGTATTGGACTGAAGAGAAGCTACTGTTCTTCTCAGTTTCCTAAGCAGAGTTGAACTAGATATGGCCCGTGTGTGTACGAAGCACAGTTCTTTTGTTCTGAGCAAGCTCACTCTTCTGGCCCTATAGGAAAAACAGTAGAGTAGAAGAGTGCTCTTTTCTCAAAAGCAGAGTGTGTTTCTTGTAAAGCGAGCTAGTGTTTGTTTCCCAGTCAGAAATGGAGTTGAATCACATGCAGTTTCTGGTCCTACGAGCAAGAGTTGTTTTCTGGTAAGAAGAGTCACTATTGAGCTCCACTTGCCATACACATTGCAAAGAGCACTCGCGTCTGTTCCCCGGAGTTCTGTGTATTAGACTGACGAGAAGCTACTGTTTTTGTCAGTTTCCTAAGCATAGTTGAACAAGATATGGCCCCTGTGTGTAGGAAGCACATTACTTTTGTTTTGAGCAAGCTAATTGTTCTGGCCCAATAGGAAACACAGTAGAGTAGAAGAGTGCTCTTTTCTCAAAAGCGGAGCATGTTCTTGTAAGGTGACCTAGTGTTTGTTTCCCAGTCCTAAATGGAGTTCAATCCCATGCAGTTTCTGGTCCTACGAGCAAGAGTTGTTTTCTGGTAAGAGGAGTCACTATTGCACTCCCATTGTCACACACAGGGCAAATAGCACTGGCGTCTGTTCCCAGCATGTACAGTGTATTGTACTGAAGAGGAGCTACTGTTCTTGTCAGTTTACTAAGGTGAGTTGAACTAGATATGGTCCGTGTGTGTAGGAAGCACAGTTATTTTGTTCTGAGCAAGCTCATTATTCTGGCACTATAGGAAACACAGTAGAGTAGAAGAGTGCTCTTTTCTCAAAAGCAGAGCGTGTTTCTTGTAAGGTGAGCTAGCGTTTGTTTCACAGTCCTAAATGGAGTTGAATCCCATGCAGTTTCTGGTCCTACGAGCAAGAATTTTTTTCTGGTAAGAAGCGTCACTATTGCTGTACCACTGTCATACACAGGGCAAATGGCACTGGCGTTAGATCACAGCATGTATAGTGTATTGGACTGAAGAGGAGCTACTGTTCTTGTCAGTTTCCTAAGCTGAGATGAACTAGATATGGACCCTTTGTGTAGGAAGCACAGTTCTTTTGTTCTGAGCAAGCTCACTGTTCGGACACCATAGGAAACACAGTAGAGTAGAAGAGTGCTCTTTTCTCAAAAGCAGAGTGTGTTTTTTGTAAGGCGAGCTAGCATTTGTTTCCCAGTCCTAAATGGAGTTGAGTCACATGCAGTTTCTGGTCCTACGAGCAAGAGTTGTTTTCTGGTAAGAAGAGTCACTATTGTGCTCCCATTGTCATATACAGGGCAAATAGCACTGGCGTCTGTTCCCAGCATTTACAGTGTATTGGACTGAAGAGGATCTACTGTTCTTGTCAGTTTCCTAAGCAGAACTGATCTAGATATGGCCGTGTGTGTAGGAATTGCGCTCCCATTGCCATACACAGTGCAAATAGCACTCGCATCTGTTCCCAGCATGTACAGTGTATTGGACTGAAGAGGAGCTACTGTTCTTGTCAGTTTCCTAGGCAGAGTTGAACTAGATATGGCCCGTGTGTAGGAAGCACAGTTCTTTTGTTCTGAGCAAGTTCATTGTACAGACACCATAGGAAACACAGTAGAGTAGAACATTACTCTTTTCTCAAAAGCAGAGTGTGTTTCCTGTAAGGCGAGCTAGCGTTTGTTTCCCAGTTCTAAATGGAGTTGAATCCCATGCAGTTTCTGGTTCTACGAGCAAGAGATGTTTTCTGGTAAGAAGAGTCACTATTGTGCTCCCATTGTCATACACTTGGCAAATAGCACTGGCGTCTGTTCCCAGCAGGTACAGTGTATTGGACTGAAGAGGATCTACTATTCTCCTCAGTTTCCTAAGTAGAATTGAACGAGATATGGCCCTGTGTGTAGGAAGCACAGTTCTTTTGTTCTGAGCAAGCTCACTGTTCTGGCACTATAGGAACCACAGTAGAGTAGAAGTGTGCTCTTTTCTCAAAAGCAGAGTGTGTTTCTTGTAAGGCTAGCTAGCGTTTTTTTCCCAGTCCTAAACGGAGTTGAATCACATGCAGTTTTTGGTTTATGAGCAAGAGTTGTTTTCTGGTAAGGAAAGTCACTATTGCGCTCCCATTGCCATACACAGTGTAAATAGCACTCGTGTCTGTTTCCAGCAAGTACAGTGTATTGGACTGAAGAGGAGCTACTGTCCTTGTCAGTTTCCTAAGCAGAGTTGAACTAGATAGGGCCCATTTGTGTATGAAGCACAGTTCTTTTGTTTTGAGCAAGCTCACTGTTCAGACCCATAGGAAACACAGTAGAGTAGAAGAGTGCCCTTTTCTCAAAAGCAGAGTGTGTTTCTTGTAAGGCGAGCTAGCGTTTGTTTCCCAGTCCTAAATGGAGTTGCTTCCCATGCAGTTTCTGTTCCTAAGGGCAAGAGATGTTTTCTGGTAAGAAGAATCACTATTGTGCTCCCATTGCCATACACAGTGCAAATAGCATTCGCGTCTGTTCCCAGCAAGTACAGTGTATTGGACTGAAGAGGAGCTACTGTTCTTGTCAGTTTCCTAAGCAGAGTTGAACTAGATATGGCCCATGTGTGTAGGAAGCACAATTCTTTTGTTCTGAGCAAGCTCACTGTTCGGACCCCATAGGAAACACAGTAGAGTAGAAGAGTGCTCTTTTCTCAAAAGAAGAGTGTATTTCTTGTAAGGCGAGCTAGCATTTGTTTCCCAGTCCTAAATGGAGATGATTCAAATGCAGTTTCTGGTGTAACGTGCAAGAGTTGTTTTCTGGTAGGAAGAGTCACTATTGCGCTCCCATTGCCATACACAGTGCAAATAGCACTCGCGTCTGTTCCCAGCATGTACAGTGTATTGGACTGAAGAGGAGCTACTGTTCTTGTCAGTTTCCTAAGCAGAGTTGAACTAGATATGGCCCGTGTGTGTAGGCAGCACAGTTCTTTTGTTCTGAGCAAGCTCACTGTTCTGGTCCTGTAGGAAACACAGGAAAGTAAAAGAGTTCTCTTTTCTCAAAAGCAGTGTGTGTTTCTTGTAAGGCAAGCTAGCATTTGTTTCCCAGTCCTAAATGGAGTTGAATCATATGCAGTTTCTTGTCCTATGAGAAAGAGTTGTTTTCTGTTAAGAAGCGTCACTATTGAGCTCTATTTGCAATACACATTGCAAATAGCACTAGCGTCTGTTCCCAGCAAGTACAGTGTATTGGACTGAAGAGAAGCTACTGTTCTTGTCAGTTTCCTAAGCAGAGTTGAACTAGATATGGCCCGTGTGTGTATGAAGCACATTTTTTTTTGTTCTGAGCAAGCTCAATGTTCTGGCCCTATAGGAAACACAGTAGAGTAGAAGAGTGCTCTTTTCTCAAAAGCAGAGTGTGTTTCTTGAAAGGCGAGCTAGTGCTTGTTTCTCAGTCAGAAATGGAGTTGAATCACATGCAGTTTCTGGTCCTACGAGCAAGAGTTGTTTTCTGGTAAGAAGAGTCACTATTGCGCTCTATTTGCCATACACATTGCAAATAGCACTAGCGCCTGTTTCCAGCAAGTACAGTGTATTGGACTGAAGAGGATCTACTGTTCTTGTCAGTTTCATAAGCAGAGTTATACTAGATGTGGCCCGTGTGTGTAGGAAGCACAGTTCCTTTTTTCTGAGCAAACTCTCTGTTCTGGCCCTATAGGAAACAGAGTAGAGTAGAAGAGTGCTCTTTACTCAAAAGCAGAGTCTGTTTTTTGTAAGGCGAGCAAGAGTTGTTTTCTGGTAAGAAGAGTCACTATTGCACTACCATTGTCATACACAGGGCAAAAAGCACTGGCGTCTGTTCCCAGCATGTACAGTGTATTGGACTGAAGAGGAGCTACTGTTTTTGTCAGTTTCCTAAGCAGAGTTGAACTAGATATGGCCCGTGTGTGTAGGAAGCACAGTTATTTTGTTCTGAGCAAGCTCATTATTCTGGCACTATAGGAAACACAGTAGAGTAGAAGAGTGCTCTTTTCTCAAAAGCAGAGTGTGTTTCTTGTAAGGCAAGCTAGCGTTTGTTTCCCAGGCTTAGTGGAGTTGAATAACATGCAGTTTCTGGTCCTATGAGCAAGAGTTGTTTTCTGGTAAGAAGAGTCCCTATTGAGCTTCCATTGTCATACAGAGGGCAAATAGCACTGGCGTCTGTTCCCAGCATGTACAGTGTATTGGACTGAAGAGGATCTACTGTTCTTGTCAGTTTCCTAAGCAGAATTGATCTAGATAGGGCCGTGTGTGTAGGAAATGCGCTCCCATTGCCATACACAGTGCAAATATCACTCGTGTCTGTTCCCAGTAAGTACCGTGTATTGGACTGAAGAGAGGCTACTGTTCTTGTCAGTTTCCTAAGCACAGTTGAACTAGATATGGCCCGTGTGTGTAGGAAGCACAGATCATTTGTTCTGAGCAAGCTCACTGTTCTGGCACTTTAGGAAACCCAGTAGAGAAGAAGAGTGCTCTTTTCTCAAAAGCAGAGTTTGTTTCTCATGAGACGAGCTAGTGTTTGTTTCCCAGTCAGAAATGGAGTTGAATCCCATGCAGTTTCTGGTCCTACAAGCAAGATTTGTTTTCTGGTAAGAAGAGTCACAATTGTGCTCCCATTGCCATAGACAGTGCAAATAGCACTCGCATCTGTTCCCAGCATGTATAGTGTATTGGACTTAAGAGGAGCTACTGTTCTTGTCAGTTTCCTAAGCAGAGTTGAACTAGATATGGCCCGTGTGTGTAGGAAGCACAGTTCTTTTATTCTGACCAAGCTCCCTGTTCTGGCCCTATTGGAAACACAGTAGATTAGAAGAGTGCTCTTTTCTCAATAGCAGAGTGTGTTTCTTGTAAGGCGAGCTAGCATTTATTTCCCAGTCCTAAATGGAGTTGAATCACATGCAGTTTCTGGTCCTACGAGCAAGAGTTGTTTTCTGGTAAGAAGAGTCACTATTGCACTCCCATTGTCATATACAGTGCAAATAGCACTCGCGTCTGTTCCCAGCAAGTACAGTGTATTGGACTGAAGAGGATCTACTGTTCTTGTAAGTTTCATAACCAGAGTTATACTAGATGTGGCCCGTGTGTGTAGGAAGCACAGTTCTTTTGTTCTGAGCAAGCTCATTGTTCTTGCCCTATAGGAAACACAGTAGAGTAGAAGAATGCTCATTTCTCAAAAGCAGAGTGTGTTTCTTTTAAGGCGAGTTAGTGTTTGTTTCCCAGTGCTACATGGAGTTGAATCACATGCAGTTTCTGGTCCTACAAGCAAGAGTTGTTCTCTGGTAAGAAGAGACACTATTGTACTTCATTTGCCATACACAGTGCAAATAACACTCGCGTCTGTTCCCAGCAAGTACAGTGTATTGGACTGAAGAGAAGCTACTGTTCTTGTCAGTTTCCTAAGCAGAGTTGAATTAGATATGGCTCGTGTAAGAAGCATAGTTCTTTTTTTCTGAGCAAGCGACTCTTCTGGCCATATAAGAAACACAATAGAGTAGAAGAGTGCTCTTTTCTCAAAAGCAGAGTGTGTTTCTTCTAAGGCGAGCTAGCATTTGTTTCCCAGTCCTAAATGGAGTTGAATCACATGATGTTTCTGGTCCTAGGAGCAAGAGTTGTTTTCTGGTAAGAAGAGTCACTATTGCACTCCCATTGTTATACACAGTGCAAATAGCACTCGCGTCTGTTCCAGGCATGTACAGTGTATTGGATTGAAGAGAAACTACTCTTCTTCTCATTTTCCTAAACAGAATTGAACTAGATATGGCCGTGTGTGTAGGAAGCACAGTTCTTTTGTTCTGAGCAAGCTCACTGTTCTGGCACTATAGGAAACACAGTAGAGTAGAAGAGTGCTCTTTTCTCAAAAGCAGAGTGTGTTTCTTGTAAGGCGATCTAGCGTTTGTTTCCCAGTCCTAAATGGAGTTGAATCACATGCAATTTCTGGTCCTAGGAGCAAGAGTTGTTTTCTGGTAAGGAAAGTCACTATTGCACTCCCATTGCCATTCACAGTGCAAATAGCACTCGCTTCTGTTCCCAGCATGTACAGTGTATTGGAATGAAGCGGATCTACTGTTTTTGTCAGGTTCCTAAGCAGAGTTGAACTACATATGGCCCGTTTGTGTAGGAAGCACAGTTGTTTTGTTCTGAGCAAGCTCACTTTTCTTGCCCTATAGGGAACACAGTAGAGTGGAAGAATGCTCATTTCTCAAAAGCAGAGTGTGTTTCTTTTAAGGCGAGTTAGTGTTTGATTCCCAGTCCTACATGGAGTTGAATCCCATGCAGTTTCAGGTCCTACAAGCAAGAGTTGTTTTCTGGTAAGAAGAGTCAATATTGCGCTCCCATTGCCATACACATGCAAACAGCACTGGCGTCTGTTCCCAGCAAGTACAGTGTATTGGACTGAAGAGGAGCTACTGTTCTTGTCAGTTTCCTAAGCACAGTTGAACTAGATATGACCCGTGTGTGTAGGAAGCACAGTTCTTTTGTTCTGAGCAAGCTCACTGTTCTTGCCCTATAGGAAACACAGTAGAGTAGAAGAATGCTCATTTCTCAAAAGCAGAGTGTGTTTCTTTTAAGGCGAGTTAGTGTTTGTTTCCCAGTGCTACATGGAGTTGAATCACATGCAGTTTCTGGTCCTACAAGCAAGAGTTGTTCTCTGGTAAGAAGAGACACTATTGTGCTTCATTTGCCATACACAGTGCAAATAACACTGGCTTCTGTTCCCAGCAAGTACAGTGTATTGGACTGAAGAGAAGCTACTGATCTTGTCAGTTTCCTAAGCAGAGTTGATCTAGATATGGCTCGTGTGTAGGAAGCATAGTTCTTTTTTTCTGAGCAAGCCCACTCTTCTGGCCGTATAGGAAACACAATAGAGTAGAAGAGTGCTCTTTTCTCAAAAGCAGAGTGTGTTTCTTGTAAGGCGAGCTAGCGTTTGTTTCCCAGTACTAAATGGAGTTGAATCCCATGCAGTTTCTGGTCCTACGAGCAAGAGTTGTTTTCTGGTAAGAAGAATCACTATTGCGCTCCCATTGTCATACACAGGGCAAATAGCACTGGCGTCAGTTCCAAGCATGTACAGTGTTTTGGACTGAAGAGGAGCTACTCTTCTTCTCATTTTCCTAAACAGAATTGAAATAGATATGGCCGTGTGTGTAGGAAGCACAGTTCTTTTGTTCTGAGCAAGCTCACTGTTCTGGCACTATAGGAAACACAGTAGAGTAGAAGAGTGCTCTTTTCTCAAAAGCAGAGTGTGTTTCTTGTAAGGCGATCTAGCGTTTGTTTCCCAGTCCTAAATGGAGTTGAATCACATGCAGTTTCTGGTCCTACGAGCAAGAGTTGTTTTCTGGTAAGAAGAGTCACTATTGCGCTACCACTGTCATACACAGGGCAAATGGCACTGGCGTCAGTTCACAGCATGTATAGTGTATTGGACTGAAGAGGTGCTACTGTTCTTGTCAGTTTCCTAAGGTGAGATGAACTAGATATGGCCCCTGTGTGTAGGAAGCACAGTTCTATTGTTCTGAGCAAGCTCACTGTTTGGACACCATAGGAAACACAGTAGAGTAGAAGAGTGCTCATTTCTCAAAAGCAGAGTGTGTTTCTTGTAAGGCGAGCTAGCATTTGTTTCCCAGTCCTAAATGGAGTTGAGTCACATTCAATTTCTGGTTCTACGAGCAAGAGTTGTTTTGTGGTAAGAAGAGTCACTATTGAGCTCCCATTGTCATACACAGGGCAAATAGCACTGGCGTCTGTTCCCAGCATGTACAGTGTATTGGACTGAAGAGAGGCTATTGTTCTTGTCAGTTTCCTAAGCAGAATTGAACTAGATAGGTCCGTGTGTGTAGGAAGCACAGTTCTTTTGTTCTGAGCAAGCTCACTGTTCTGGCACTATAGGAAACACAGTAGAGTAGAAGAGTGCTCTTTTCTCAAAAGCAGAGTGTGTTTCTTGTAAGACGATCTAGCGTTTGTTTCCCAGTCCTAAATGGAGTTGAATCACATGCAGTTTCTGGTCCTAGGAGCAAGAGTTGTTTTCTGGTAAGGAAAGTCACTATTGCACTCTCATTGCAATTCAAAGTGCAAATAGCACTCGCTTCTGTTCCCAGCATGTACAGTGTATTGGACTGAAGAGAATCTACTGTTTTTGTCAGGTTCCTATGCAGAGTTGAACTAGATATGGCCTGTTTGTGTAGGAAGCACAGTTGTTTTGTTCTGAGCAAGCTCACTTTTCTTGCCCTATAGGGAACACAGTATGGTAGAAGAATGCTCATTTCTCAAAAGCAGAGTGTGTTTCTTTTAAGGCAAGTTAGTGTTTGATTCCCAGTCCTACATGGAGTTGAATCCCATGCAGTTTCAGGTCCTACAAGCAAGAGTTGTTTTCTGGTAAGAAGAGTCAATATTGCGCTCCCATTGCCATACACATGCAAACAGCACTGGCGTCTGTTCCCAGCAAGTACAGTGTATTGGACTGAAGAGGAGCTACTGTTCTTTTCAGTTTCCTAAGCACAGTTGAACTAGATATGACCCGTGTGTGTAGGAAGCACAGTTCTTTTGTTCTGAGCAAGCTCACTGTTCTTGCCCTATAGGAAACACAGTAGAGTAGAAGAATGCTCATTTCTCAAAAGCAGAGTGTGTTTCTTTTAAGGCGAGTTAGTGTTTGTTTCCCAGTGCTACATGGAGTTGAATCACATGCAGTTTCTGGTCCTACAAGCAAGAGTTGTTCTCTGGTAAGAAGAGACACTATTGTGCTTCATTTGCCATACACAGTGCAAATAACACTGGCGTCTGTTCCCAGCAAGTACAGTGTCTTGGACTGAAGAGAAGCTACTGTTCTTGTCAGTTTCCTTAGCAGAGTTGATCTAGATATGGCTCGTGTGTAGGAAGCATAGTTCTTTTTTTCTGAGCAAGCCCACTCTTCTGGCCCTATAGGAAACACAATAGAGTAGAAGAGTGCTCTTTTCTCAAAAGCAGAGTGTGTTTCTTGTAAGGCGAGCTAGCGTTTGTTTCCCAGTCCTTAATGGAGTTGAACCCCATGTAGTTTCTGGTCCTACGAGCAAGAGTTGTTTTCTGGTAAGAAGAATCACTATTGCGCTCCCATTGTCATACACAGGGCATAGCACTGGCGTCAGTTCCAAGCATGTACAGTGTATTGGACTGAAGAGGAGCTACTCTTCTTCTCATTTTCCTAAACAGAATTGAACTAGATATGGCCCGTGTGTAGGAAGCACAGTTCTTTTGTTTTGAGCAAGCTCACTGTTCTGGCCCTGTAGGAAACACGGTAGAGTAGAAGAGTGCTCTTTTCTCAAAAGCAGAGCGTGTTTCTTGTAAGGTGAGCTAGCATTTGTTTTCCAGTCCTAAATGGAGTTGAATCACATGCAGTTTTTGGTCCTACGAGCAAGAGTTGTTTTCTGGTAAGAGGAGTCACTATTGCACTCACTTTGTCATACACGGGGCAAATAGCACAGGCGTCTGTTCCAGGCATGTACAGTGTATTGGACTGAAGAGGAGATACTCTTCTTCTCATTTTCCTAAACAGAATTGAACTAGAAATGGCCGTGTGTGTAGGAAGCACAGTTCTTTTGTTCTGAGCAAGCTCACTGTTCTGGCACTATAGGAAACACAGTAGAGTAGAAGAGTGCTCTTTTCTCAAAAGCAGAGTGTGTTTCTTGTAAGGCGATCTAGCGTTTGTTTCCCAGTCCTAAATGGAGTTGAATCACATGCAGTTTCTGGTCCTAGGAGCAAGAGTTGTTTTCTGATAAGGAAAGTCACTATTGCACTCCCATTGACATTCACAGTGCAAATAGCACTCGCTTCTGTTCCCAGCATGTACAGTGTATTGGAATGAAGAGGATCTACTGTTTTTGTCAGGTTCCTAAGCAGAGTTGAACTAGATATGGCCCGTTTGTGTAGGAAGCACAGTTGTTTTGTTCTGAGCAAGCTCACTGTTCTTGCACTATAGGAAACACAGTAGAGTAGTAGAATGCTCATTTCTCAAAAGCAGAGTGTGTTTCTTTTAAGGCGAGTTAGTGTTTGTTTCCCAGTGCTACATGGAGTTGAATCACATGCAGTTTCTGGTCCTACAAGCAAGAGTTGTTCTCTGGTAAGAAGAGACACTATTGTGCTTCATTTGCCATACACAGTGCAAATAACACTCGCGTCTGTTCCCAGCAAGTACAGTGTATTGGACTGAAGAGAAGCTACTGTTCTTGTCAGTTTCCTAAGCAGAGTTGAACTAGATATGGCTCGTGTGTAGGAAGCATAGTTCTTTTTTTCTGAGCAAGCCCACTCTTCTGGCCATATAGGAAACACAATAGAGTAGAAGAGTGCTCTTTTCTCAAAAGCAGAGTGTGTTTCTTGTGAGGCGAGCTAGCGTTTGTTTCCCAGTACTAAATGGAGTTGAATCCCATGCAGTTTCTGGTCCTACGAGCAAGAGTTGTTTTCTGGTAAAAAGAATCACTATTGCGCTCCCATTGTCATACACAGGGCAAATAGCACTGGCGTCAGTTCCAAGCATGTACAGTGTATTGGACTGAAGAGGAGCTACTCTTCTTCTCATTTTCCTAAACAGAATTGAACTAGATATGGCCGTATTTGTAGGAAGCACAGTTCTTTTTTTCTGAGCAAGCTCACTGTTCTGGCACTATAGGAAACACAGTAGAGTAGAAGAGTGCTCTTTTCTCAAAAGCAGAGTGTGTTTCTTGTAAGGCGATCTGGGATTTGTTTCCCAGTCCTAAGTGGAGTTGAATCACATGCAGTTTCTGGTCCTACGAGCAAGAGTTGTTTTCTGGTAAGAAGAGTCACTATTGCGCTACCACTGTCATACACAGGGCAAATGGCACTGGCGTCATTTCACAGCATGTATAGTGTATTGGACTGAAGAGGAGCTACTGTTCTTGTCAGTTTCCTAAGCTGAGATGAACTAGATATGGCCCCTGTGTGTAGGAAGCACAGTTCTATTGTTCTGAGCAAGCTCACTGTTCGGACACCATAGGAAACACAGTAGAGTAGAAGAGTGCTCATTTCTCAAAAGCAGAGTGTGTTTCTTGTAAGGCGAGCTAGCATTTGTTTCCCAGTCCTAAATGGAGTTGAGTCACATGCAGTTTCTGGTCCTACGAGCAAGAGTTGTTTTCTGGTAAGAAGAGTCACTATTGCCCTCCCATTGTCATACACAGGGCAAATATCACTGGCGTCTGTTCCCAGCATGTACAGTGTATTGGACTGAAGAGAGGCTATTGTTCTTGTCAGTTTCCTAAGCAGAATTGAACTAGATAGGGCCGTGTGTGTAGGAAGCACAGTTCTTTTGTTCTGAGCAAGCTCACTCTTCTGGCCACATAGGAAACAAAGTAGAGTAGAAGAGTGCTCTTTTCTCAAAAGCAGAGTGTGTTTCTTGTAAGGCGATCTAGTGTTTGTTTCCCAGTCAGAAATGGAGTTGTATCACATGCAGTTTCTGGTCCTAGGAGCAAGAGTTGTTTTCTGGTAAGAAGAGTCACTATTGTGCTCCACTTGCCATACACAGTGCAAATAGCTCTCGCTAATGTTCCCCGCAAGTACAGTGTATTGGAATGAAGAGAAGCTATTGTTTTTGTCAGTTTCCTAAGCATAGTTGAACGAGATATGGCCCCTGTGTGTAGGAACCACAGTTCTTTTGTTTTGAGCAAGCTCACTGTTCTGATCCCATAGGAAACACGGTAGAGTAGAAGAGTGCTCTTTTCTCAAAAGCGGAGCGTGTTTCTTGGAAGGTGAGCTAGCATTTGTTTTCCAGTCCTAAATGGAGTTGAATCACATGCAGTATTTGGTCCTACGAGCAAGAGTTGTTTTCTGGTAAGAGGAGTCACTATTGCACTCCCTTTGTCATACATGGGGCAAATAGCACAGGCGTCTGTTCCAGGCATGTACACTGTATTGGACTGAAGAGGAGCTACTGTCGTTGTCAGTTTGCTTAACAGAGTTTAACTAGATATGGCCCGTGTGTGTAGGAAGCACAGTTCTTTGGTTCTGAGCAAGCTCACTGTTCTGGCCCTATAGGAAACACAGTAGAGTAGAAGAGTGCTGTTTTCGCAAAAGCAGAGTGTGTTTCTTGTAAGGCGAGCTAGGGTTTGTTTCCCAGTCAGAAATGGAGTTGAATACCATGCAGTTTTTCTTCCTACGAGGAAGAGTTGTTTTCTGGTAATAAGAATCACTATTGTGCTCCCATATCAATACACAGTGCAAATAGCACTCGTGTCTGCTTCCAGCAAGTACAGTGTATTGGACTGAAGAGGAGCTACTGTCTTGTCAGTTTCCTAAGCAGAGTTGAACTAGATATGGCCCGTGTGTGCAGGAAGCACAGTTCTTTTGTTCTGAGCAAGCTCACTGTTTGGACCTCATAAGAAACACAGTAGAGTAGAAGAGTGCTCTTTTCTCAAAAGCAGAGTGAGTTTCTTGTAAGGCGAGCTAGCATGTGTTTCCCAGTCTAAATGGAGTTGAATCACATGCAGTTTTTGGTTTATGAGCAAGAGTTGTTTTCTGGTAAGGAAAGTCACTATTGAGCTCCCATTGCCATACACAGTGCAAATAGCACTCGCGTCTGTTCCCAGCAAGTACAGTGTATTGGACTGAAGAGGAGCTACTGTTCTTGTCAGTTTCCAAAGCAGAATTAAACTAGATATGGCCCGTGTGTGCAGGAAACACAGTTCTTTTGTTCTGAGCAAGCTCACTGTTCGGACCCTATAGGAAATAAAGTAGAGTAGAAGAGTGCTTTTTTCTCAAAAGCAGAGTGTGTTTCTTGTAAGGCGAGCTAGCGTTTGTTTCCCAGTCCTAAATGGAGTTGAATCACATGCAGTTTCTGGTCCTACGAGCAAGAATTGTTTTCTGCAAAGCAAAGTCACTATTGCGCTCCCATTGCCATACACAGTGAAAATAGCACTCGCGTCTGTTCCCAGCAAGTACAGTGTATTGGACTGAAGAGGAGCTACTGTTCTTGTCAGTTTCCTAAGCAGAGTTGAACTAGATATGGCCCCTGTGTGTAGGAAGCACAGTTCCTTTGTTCTGAGCAAGCTCACTGTTAGGACCCCATAGGAAACACAGTAAGTAGAAGAGTGCTCTTTTCTCAAAAGCAGAGTGTGTTTCTTGTAAGGAGAGCTAGCGTTTGTTTCCCAGTCCTAAGTGGAGTTGAATCCCATGTAGTTTCTGTTCCTACGAGCAAGAGTTGTTTTCTGGTAAGAAGAGTCACTATTGTGCTCCCATTTCTATACACAGTGCAAATAGCACTCGTGTCTGTTCCCAGGAAGTACAGTGTATTGGACTGAAGAGGAGCTACTGTTCTTGTCAGTTTCCTAAGCAGAGTTGTACTAGATATGGCCCGTGAGTGTAGGAGGCACATTTCTTTTGTTCTGAGCTAGCTCACTGTTCGGACCCCATAGGCAACACAGAAGAGTAGAAGAGTGCTCTTTTCTCAAAAGCAGAGTGTGCTTCTTGTAAGGCTAGCTAGCGTTTGTTTCCCAGTCCGAAATGGAGTTGAATCACATACAGTTTCTGTTCCTACGAGCAAGGGTTGTTTTCTGGTAAAAAGTGTCACTATTGCACTCCCATTGTCATACACAGGGCAAATAGCACTGGTGACAGTTCACAGCCTTTACAGTGTATTGGACTGAAGAGGAGGTACTGTCCTTGTCAGTTTGCTTAGCAGAGTTGAACTAGATATGGCCCGTGTGTGCAGGAAGCACAGTTCTTTTGTTCTGAGCAAGGTCACTGTTCGGACTTCATAAGAAAAACAGTAGAGTAGAAGAGTGCTCTTTTCTCAAAAGCAGAGTTTGTTTCTTGTAAGGCGAGCTAGCATGTGTTTCCCAGTCTAAATGGAGTTGAATACCATGCAGTTTTTCTTCCTAAGAGCAAGAGTTGTTTTCTGGTAATAAGAGTCACTATTGTGCTCCCATATCAATACACAGTGCAAATAGCACTCGTGTCTGCTTCCAGCAAGTACAGTGTATTGGACTGAAGAGGATCTACTGTCTTGTCAGTTTCCTAAGCAGAGTTGAACTAGATACGACCCGTGTGTGCAAGAAGCACAGTTCTTTTGTTCTGAGCAAGCTCACTGTTTGGACCTCATAAGAAACACAGTAGAGTAGAAGAGTGCTCTTTTCTCAAAAGCAGAGTGAGTTTCTTGTAAGGCAAGCTGGCATGTGTTTCCCAGTCTAAATGGAGTTGAATCACATGCAGTTTTTGGTTTATGAGCAAGAGTCGTTTTCTGGTAAGGAAAGTCACTATTGTGCTCCCATATCAATACACAGTGCAAATAGCACTCGCGTCTGTTCCCAGCAAGTACAGTGTATTGCACTGAAGAGGAGCTACTGTTCTTGTCAGTTTCCAAAGCAGAATTAAACTAGATATGGCCCGTGTGTGCAGGAAGCACAGTTCTTTTGTTCTGAGCAAGCTCACTGTTCGGACCCTATAGGAAATAAAGTAGAGTAGAAGAGTGCTTTTTTCTCAAAAGCAGAGTGTGTTTCTTGTAAGGCGAGCTAGCGTTTGTTTCCCAGTCCTAAATGGAGTTGAATCACATGCAGTTTCTGGTCCTACAAGCAAGAATTGTTTTCTGGAAAGCAAAGACACTATTGCGCTCCCATTTCCATACACAGTGAAAATAGCACTCGCGTCTGTTCCCAGCAAGTACAGTGTATTGGACTGAAGAGGAGCTACTGTTCTTGTCAGTTTCCTAAGCAGAGTTGAACTAGATATGGCTCCTGTGTGTAGGAAGCACAGTTCATTTGTTCTGAGCAAGCTCACTGTTAGGACCCCATAGTAAACACAGTAAGTAGAAGAGTGCTCTTTTCTCAAAAGCAGAGTGTGTTTCTTGTAAGGTGAGCTAGCGTTTATTTCCCAGTCCTAAATGGAGTTGAGTCACATGCAGTTTCTGGTCCTACGAGCAAGAATTGTTTTCTGGAAAGCAAAGTCACTATTGCGCTCCCATTGCCATACACAGTGAAAATAGCACTCGTGTCTGTTCCCAGAAGGTAAAGTGTATTGGACTGAAGAGGAGCTACTGTTCTTGTCAGTTTCCTAAGCAGAGTTGAAGTAGATATGGCCTGTGTGTGTAGGAATCACAGTTCTTTGGTTCTGAGCAAGCTCACTGTTCTGGCCCTATAGGAAACACAGTAGAGTAGAAGAGTGCTGTTTTCGCAAAAGCAGAGTGTGTTTCTTGTAAGGCGAGCTAGGGTTTGTTTCCTAGTCCTAAATGGAGTTGAATCACATGCAGTTTCTGGTCCTACAATCAAGAATTGTTTTCTGGAAAGCAAAGTCACTATTGCGCTCCCATTTCCATATACAGTGAAAATAGCACTCGCGTCTGTTCCCAGCAAATACAGTGTATTGGACTGAAGAGGAGCTACTGTTCTTGTCAGTTTCCTAAGCAGAGTTGAACTAGATATGGCCCGTGAGTGTAGGAGGCACATTTCTTTTGTTCTGAGCTAGCTCACTGTTCGGACCTCATAGGCAACACAGAAGAGTAGAAGAGTGCTCTTTTCTCAAAAGCAGAGTGTGTTTCTTGTAAGGCTAGCTAGCGTTTGTTTCCCAGTCCGAAATGGAGTTGAATCACATAGAGTTTCTGGTCCTACGAGCAAGAGTTTTTTCTGGTAAGAAGAGTCACTATTGCGCTCCCATTGTCATACACAGGGCAAATAGCACTCGCGACAGTTCACAGCATTTACAGTGTATTGGACTGAAGAGGAGGTAATGTCCTTGTCAGTTTGCTTAGCAGAGTTGAACTAGATATGGCCAGTGTGTGTAGGAAGCACAGTTCTTTGGTTCTGAGCAATCTCACTGTTCTGGCCCTATAGGAAACACAATAGAGTAGAAGAGTGCTGTTTTTGCAAAAGCAGAGTGTGTTTCTTGTAAGGCGAGTTAGGGTTTGTTTCCCAGTCAGAAATGGAGTTGAATACCATGCAGTTTTTCTTCCTACGAGCAAGAGTTGTTTTCTGGTAATAAGAGTCACTATTGTGCTCCCATATCAATACACAGTGCAAATAGCACTCGTGTCTGCTTCCAGCAAGTACAGTGTATTGAACTGAAGAGGATCTACTGTCTTGTCAGTTTCCTAAGCAGAGTTGAACTAGATACGGACCGTGTGTGCAGGAAGCACAGTTCTTTTGTTCTGAGCAAGCTCACTGTTCAGACTTCATAAGAAAAACAGTAGAGTAGAAGAGTGCTATTTTCTCAAAAGCAGAGTTTGTTTCTTGTAAGGCAAGCTAGCATGTGTTTCCCAGTCTAAATGGAGTTGAATCACATGCAGTTTTTGGATTATGAGCAAGAGTCGTTTTCTGGTAAGGAAAGTCACTATTGTGCTCCCATATCAATACACAGTGCAAATAGCACTCGCGTCTGTTCCCAGCAAGTACAGTGTATTGGACTGAAGAGGAGCTACTGTTCTTGTCAGTTTCCAAAGCAGAATTAAACTAGATATGGCCCGTGTGTGCAGGAAGCACAGTTCTTTTGTTCTGAGCAAGCTCACTGTTCGGACCCTATAGGAAATAAAGTAGAGTAGAAGAGTGCTTTTTTCTCAAAAGCAGAGTGTGTTTCTTGTAAGGCTAGCTAGCGTTTGTTTCCCAGTCCTAAATGGAGTTGAATCACATGCAGTTTCTGGTCCTAGGAGCAAGAATTGTTTTCTGGAAAGCAAAGTCACTATTGCGCTCCCATTGCCATACACAGTGAAAATAGCACTCGCGTCTGTTCCCAGCAAGTACAGTGTATTGGACTGAAGAGGAGCTACTGTTCTTGTCAGTTTCCTAAGCAGAGTTGAACTAGATATGGCCCCTGTGTGTAGGAAGCACAGTTCTTTTGTTCTGAGCAAGCTCACTGTTCGGACCCCATAGGAAACACAGTAAGTAGAAGAGTGCTCTTTTCTCAAAAGCAGAGTGTGTTTCTTGTAAGGCGAGCTAGCGTTTGTTTCCCAGTCCTAAGTGGAGTTGAATCCCTTGTAGTTTCTGTTACTACGAGCAAGAGTTGTTTTCTGGTAAGAATAGTCACTGTTGCGCTCCCATTGTCATACACAGGGCAAATAGCACTGGCGACAGTTCCCAGCATTTACAGTGTATTGGACTGAAGAGGAGCTACTGTCGTTGTCAGTTTGCTTAGCAGAGTTGAACTAGATATGGCCCGTGTGTGTAGGAAGCACAGTTCTTTGGTTCTGAGCAAGCTCACTGTTCTGGCCCTATCGGAAACACAGTAGAGTAGAAGAGTGCTGTTTTCGCAAAAGCAGAGTGTGTTTCTTGTAAGGCGAGCTAGGGTTTGTTTCCCAGTCAGAAATGGAGTTGAATACCATGCATTTTTTCTTCCTACGAGGAAGAGTTGTTTTCTGGTATTAAGAGTCACTATTGTGCTCCCATATCAATACACAGTGCAAATAGCACTCGTGTCTGCTTCCAGCAAGTACAGTGTATTGGACTGAAGAGGAGCTACTGTCTTGTCAGTTTCCTAAGCAGAGTTGAACTAGATAGGGCCCGTGTGTGCAGGAAACACAGTTCTTTTGTTCTGAGCAAGCTCACTGTTCAGACCTCATAAGAAACACAGTAGAGTAGAAGAGTGCTCTTTTCTCAAAAGCAGAGTGAGTTTCTTGTAAGGAGAGCTAGCATGTGTTTCCCAGTCTAAATGGAGTTGAATCACATGCAGTTTTTGGTTTATGAGCAAGATTTGTTTTCTGGTAAGGAAAGTCACTATTGCGCTCCCATTGCCATACACAGTGCAAATAGCACTCGCGTCTGTTCCCAGCAAGTACAGTGTATTGCACTGAAGAGGAGCTACTGTTCTTGGCAGTTTCCAAAGCAGAATTAAACTAGATATGGCCCGTGTGTGCAGGAAGCTCAGTTCTTTTGTTCTGAGCAAGCTCACTGTTCGGACCCTTTAGGAAATAAAGTAGAGTAGAAGAGTGCTTTTTTCTCAAAAGCAGAGTGTGTTTCTTGTAAGGCGAGCTAGCGTTTGTTTCCCAGTCCTAAATGGAGTTGAATCACATGCAGTTTCTGGTCCACGAGCAAGAATTGTTTTCTGGAAAGCAAAGTCACTATTGTGCTCCCATTGCCATACACAGTGAAAATAGCACTCGCGTCTGTTCCCAGCAAGTACAGTGTATTGGACTGAAGAGGAGCTACTGTTCTTGTCAGTTTCCTAAGCAGAGTTGAACTAGATATGGCTCCTGTGTGTAGGAAGCACAGTTCCTTTGTTCTGAGCAAGCTCACTGTTAGGACCCCATAGTAAACACAGTAAGTAGAAGAGTGCTCTTTTCTCAAAAGCAGAGTGTGTTTCTTGTAAGGCGAGCTAGCGTTTGTTTCCCAGTCCTAAATGGAGTTGAATCACATGCAGTTTCTGGTCCTACGAGCAAGAATTGTTTTCTGGAAAGCAAAGTCACTATTGCGCTCCTATTGCCATACACAGTGAAAATAGCACTCGTGTCTGTTCCCAGCAAGTACAGTGTATTGGACTCAAGAGGAGCTACTGTTCTTGTCAGTTTCCTAAGCAGAGTTGAAGTAGATATGGCCTGTGTGTGTAGGAATCACAGTTCTTTGGTTCTGAGCAAGCTCACTGTTCTGGCCCTATAGGAACCACAGTAGAGTAGAAGAGTGCTGTTTTCGCAAAAGCAGAGTGTGTTTCTTGTAAGGCGAGCTAGCGTTTGTTTCCCAGTCCTAAATGGAGTTGAATCACATGCAGTTTCTGGTCCTACGAGCAAGAATTGTTTTCTGGAAAGCAAAGTCACTATTGCGCTCCCATTTCCATATACAGTGAAAATAGCACTCGTGTCTGTTCCCAGCAAGTACAGTGTATTGGACTGAAGAGGAGCTACTGTTCTTGTCAGTTTCCTAAGCAGAGTTGAACTAGATATGGCCCGTGAGTGTAGGAGGCACATTTCTTTTGTTCAGAGCTACCTCACTGTTCGGACCTCATAGGCAACACAGAAGAGTAGAAGAGTGCTCTTTTCTCAAAAGCAGAGTGTGTTTCTTGTAAGGCTAGCTAGCGTTTGTTTCCCAGTCCGAAATGGAGTTGAATCACATAGAGTTTCTGGTCCTACGAGCAAGAGTTTTTTCTGGTAAGAAGAGTCACTATTGCACTCCCATTTCTATACACAGTGCAAATAGCACTCGTGTCTGTTCCCAGGAAGTACAGTGTATTGGACTGAAGAAGAGCTACTGTTCTTGTCAGTTTCCTAAGCAGAATTGAACGAGATATAGCCCGTGTGTGTAGGAAGCACAGTTCTTTTGTTCTGAGCAAGCTCACTGTTCTGGTCCTATAGGAAACACAGTAGAGTAGAAGAGTGCTGTTTTCGCAGAAGAAGAGTGTTTCTTGTAAGGCAAGCTAGGGTTTGTTTCCCAGTCAGAAATGGAGTTGAATACCATGCAGTTTTTCTTCCTACGAGCAAGAGTTGTTTTCTGGTAATAAGAGTCACTATTGTGCTCCCATATCAATACACAGTGCAAATAGCACTCGTGTCTGCTTCCAGCAAGTACAGTGTATTGGACTGAAGAGGATCTACTGTCTTGTCAGTTTCCTAAGCAGAGTTGAACTAGATACGGACCGTGTGTGCAGGAAGCACAGTTCTTTTGTTCTGAGCAAGCTCACTGTTCGGACTTCATAAGAAAAACAGTAGAGTAGAAGTGTGCTCTTTTCTCAAAAGCAGAGTTTGTTTCTTGTAAGGCAAGCTAGCATGTGTTTCCCAGTCTAAATGGAGTTGAATCACATGCAGTTTTTGGTTTATGAGCAAGATTTGTTTTCTGGTAAGGAAAGTCACTATTGCGCTCCCATTGCCATACACAGTACAAATAGCACTCGCGTCTGTTCCCAGCAAGTACAGTGTATTGGACTGAAGAGGAGCTACTGTTCTTGTCAGTTTCCAAAGCAGAATTAAACTAGATATGGCCCGTGTGTGCAGGAAGCACAGTTCTTTTGTTCTGAGCAAGCTCACTGTTCGGACCCTATAGGAAATAAAGTAGAGTAGAAGAGTGCTTTTTTCTCAAAAGCAGAGTGTGTTTCTTGTAAGGCAAGCTAGCGTTTGTTTCCCAGTCCTAAATGGAGTTGAATCATATGCAGTTTCTGGTCCACGAGCAAGAATTGTTTTCTGGAAAGCAAAGTCACTATTGCGCTCCCATTGCCATACACAGTGAAAATAGCACTCGCGTCTGTTCCCAGCAAGTACAGTGTATTGGACTGAAGAGGAGCTACTGTTCTTGTCAGTTTCCTAAGCAGAGTTGAACTAGATATGGCCCCTGTGTGTAGGAAGCACAGTTCCTTTGTTCTGAGCAAGCTCACTGTTAGGACCCCATAGGAAACACAGTAAGTAGAAGAGTGCTCTTTTCTCAAAAGCAGAGTGTGTTTCTTGTAAGGCGAGCTAGCGTTTGTTTCCCAGTCCTAAATGGAGTTGAATCACATGCAGTTTCTGGTCCTACGAGCAAGAATTGTTTTCTGGAAAGCAAAGTCACTATTGCGCTCCCATTGCCATACACAGTGAAAATAGCACTCGTGTCTGTTCCCAGCAAGTACAGTGTATTGGACTGAAGAGGAGCTAACTGTTCTTGTCAGTTTCCTAAGCAGAGTTGAAGTAGATATGGCCTGTGTGTGTAGGAATCACGGTTCTTTGGTTCTGAGCAAGCTCACTGTTGTGGCCCTATAGGAAACACAGTAGAGTAGAAGAGTGCTGTTTTCTCAAAAGCAGAGTGTGTTTCTTGTAAGGTGAGCTAGCGTTTGTTTCCTAGTCCTAAATGGAGTTGAATCACATGCAGTTTCTGGTCCTACGAGCAAGAATTGTTTTCTGGAAAGCAAAGTCACTATTGCGCTCCCATTGCCATACACAGTGAAAATAGCACTCGCGTCAGTTCCCAGCAAGTACAGTGTATTTGACTGAAGAGGTGCTACTGTTCTTGTCAGTTTCCTAAGCAGAGTTGAACTAGATATGGCCCCTGTGTGTAGGAAGCACAGTTCTTTTGTTCTGAGCAAGCTCACTGTTAGGACCCCATAGGAAACACAGTAAGAAGAAGAGTACTCTTTTCTCAAAAGCAGAGTGTGTTTCTTGTAAGGCGAGCTAGCGTTTGTTTCCCAGTCCTAAGTGGAGTTGAATCCCATGTAGTTTCTGTTACTACGAGCAAGAGTTGTTTTCTGGTAAGAAGAGTCACTATTGCGCTCCCATTTCTATACACAGTGCAAATAGCACTCGTGTCTGTTCCCAGGAAGTACAGTGTATTGGACTGAAGAAGAGCTACTGTTCTTGTCAGTTTCCTAAGCAGAATTGAACGAGATATAGCCCGTGTGTGTAGGAAGCACAGTTCTTTTGTTCTGAGCAAGCTCACTGTTCTGGTCCTATAGGAAACACAGTAGAGTAGAAGAGTGCTGTTTTCGCAGAAGAAGAGTGTTTCTTGTAAGGCAAGCTAGGGTTTGTTTCCCAGTCAGTAATGGAGTTGAATACCATGCAGTTTCTGTTCCTACGAGCAAGAGATATTTTCGGGTAATAAGAGTCACTATTGTGCTCCCATATCAATACACACTGCAAATAGCACTCGTGTCTGCGTCCAGCAATTACAGTGTATTGGACTGAAGAGGATCTACTGTCTTGTCAGTTTCCTAAGCAGAGTTGAACTAGATACGGCCCGTGTGTGCAGGAAGCACAGTTCTTTTGTTCTGAGCAAGCTCACTGTTCGGACTCCATAGGAAACAAAGTAGTGTAGAAGAGTGCTCTTTTCTCAAAAGCCGAGTGTGTTTCTTGTAAGGCGAGCTAGCATTTGTTTCCCAGTCCTAAATGGAGTTGAATCACATGCAGTTTCTGGTCCTACAAGCAAGAGTTGTTTTGTGGTAAGGAAAGTCACTATTGAGCTCCCATTGCCGCAGACAGTGCAAATAGTACTCGCGTCTGTTCCCAGCAAGTACAGTGTATTGGAGGGAAGAGGATCTACTGTTCTTGTCAGTTTCCTAAGCAGAGTTGAAGTAGATATGGCCCGTGTGTGTACGAAGCACAGTTCTTTTGTTCTGAGCAAGCTCACTGTTCGGACCCTATAGGAAATAAAGTAGAGTAGAAGAGTGCTTTTTTCTCAAAAGCAGAGTGTGTTTCTTGTAAGGCTAGCTAGCGTTTGTTTCCCAGTCCTAAATGGAGTTGAATCACATGCAGTTTCTGGTCCTACGAGCAAGAATTGTTTTCTGGAAAGCAAAGTCACTATTGCGCTCCCATTGCCATACACAGTGAAAATAGCGCTCGCGTCTGTTCCCAGCCAAGTACAGTGTATTGGACTGAAGAGGAGCTACTGTTCTTGTCAGTTTACTAAGCAGAGTTGAACTAGATATGGCCCGTGAGTGTAGGAGGCACATTTCTTTTGTTCTGAGCAAGCTCACTGTTAGGACCCCATAGGAAACACAGTAAGTAGAAGAGTGCTCTTTTCTCAAAAGCAGATTGTGTTTCTTGTAAGGCTAGCTAGCGTTTGTTTCCCAGTCCGAAATGGAGATGAATCCCATACAATTTCTGGTCCTACGAGCAAGAGTTTTTTTCTGGAAAGAAGAGTCACTATTGCGCTCCCATTGTCATACACAGGGCAAATAGCACTGGCTACAGTTCCCAGCATTTACAGTGTATTGGACTGAAGAGGAGCTACTGTCGTTGTCAGTTTGCTTAGCATAGTTTAACTAGATATGGCCCGTGTGTGTAGGAAGCACAGTTCTTTGGTTCTGAGCAAGCTCACTGTTCTGGCGCTATAGGAAACACAGTAGAGTAGAAGAGTGCTCTTTTCTCAAAAGCAGAGTGAGTTTCTTGTAAGGCGAGCTAGGGTTTGTTTCCCAGTCTAAATGGAGTTGAATCACATGCAGTTTTTGGTTTATGAGCAAGATTTGTTTTCTGGTAAGGAAAGTCACTATTGCACTCCCATTGCCATACACACTGCAAATAGCACTCGCATCTGTTCCCAGCAAGTACAGTGTATTGGACTGAAGAGGAGCTACTGTTCTTGTCAGTTTCCTAAGCAGAATTAAACTAGATATGGCCGTGTGTGTAGGAAGCACAGTTCTTTGGTTCTGAGCAAGCTCACTGTTCTGGTCATATAGGAAACACAGTAGAGTAGAAGAGTGCTGTTTTCGCAGAAGCAGAGTGTTTCTTGTAAGGCGAGCTAGGGTTTGTTTCCCAGTCAGAAATGGAGTTGAATACCATGCAGTTTCTGTTCCTACGAGCAAGAGTTGTTTTCTGGTAATAAGAATCACTATTGTGCTCCCATATCAATACACACTGCAAATAGCACTCGTGTCTGCTTCCAGCAAGTACAGTGTATTGGACTGAAGAGGATCTACTGTCTTGTCAGTTTCCTAAGCAGAGTTGAACTAGATATGGCCCGTGTGTGCAGGAAGCACAGTTCTTTTGTTCTGAGCAAGCTCACTTTTCGGACTCCATAGGAAACAAAGTAGTATAGAAGAGTGCTCTTTTCTCAAAAGCAGAGTGTGTTTCTTGTAAGGCGAGCTACCGTTTGTTTCCCAGTCCTAAATGGAGTTGAATCCCATGCAGTTTCTGGTCCTACGAGCAAGAGTTGTTTTGTGGTAAGGAAAGTCACTATTGAGCTCCCATTGCCGCAGACAGTGCAAATAGTACTCGCGTCTGTTCCCAGCAAGTACAGTGTATTGGACTGAAGAGGAGCTACTGTTCTTGTCAGTTTCCTAAGCAGAGTTGAAGTAGATATGGCCCGTGTGTGTAGGAAGCACAGTTCATTTGTTCTGAGCAAGCTCACTGTTCGGACCCTATAGGAAATAAAGTAGAGTAGAAGAGTGCTTTTTTCTCAAAAGCAGAGTGTGTTTCTTGTAAGGCGAGCTAGCGTTTGTTTCCCAGTCCTAAATGGAGTTGATTCACTTGCAGTTTCTGGTGTTACGAGCAAGAGTTGTTTTCTGGTAAGAAGAGTCACTATTGCACTCTATTTGCCATAAACAGTGCAAATAGCACTCGCGTCTATTCGCAGCAATTACAGTGTATTGGACTGAAGAGAAGCTACTGTTCTTGTCAGTTTCCTAAGCAGAGGTGAACTAGATATGGCCCGTGTGTGTAGGAAGCACAGTTCATTTGTTCTGAGCAAGCTGACTCTTCTGGCCCTATATAAAACACAGTAGAGTAGAAGAGTGCTCTTTTCTCAAAAGCAGAGTGTGTTTCTTGTAAGGCGACCTAGTGTTTGTTTCCCAGTCAGAAAAGGAGTTGAATCACATGCAGTTTCTGGTCCTATGAGCAAGAGTTGTTTTGTGCTAAAAAGATTCACTATTGCTCTCCATTCACCATACACAGTGTAAATAGCACTCGCGTCTGTTCACAGCAAATACAGTGTATTGGACTAAAGAGAAGTTACTTTTCTTGTCAGTTTCCTAAGCTGAGATGAACTAGATATGGCCCCTGTGTGTAGGAAGCACAGTTCTTTTGTTCTGAGCAGGCTCACTGTTCGGACACCATAGGAAACACAGTAGAGTAGAAGAGTGCTCTTTTCTCAAAAGCAGATTGTGTTTCTTGTAAGCGAGCTAGCATTTGTTTCCCAGTCCTAAATGGAGTTGAGTCACATGCAGTTTCTGGTCCTACGAGCAAGAGTTGTTTTCTGGTAAGAAGAGTCACTATTGAACTCCCATTGTCATACACAGGGCAAATAGCACTAGCGTCTGTTCCCAGCATGTACAGTGTATTGGACTGAAGAGGATCTACTGTTCTTGTCAGTTTCCTAAGCAGAATTGATCTAGATAGGGCCGTGTGTGTAGGAATTGCACTCTCATTGCCATACACAGTGCAAAAAGCACTCGTGTCTGTTCCCAGTAAGTACTGTGTATTGGACTGAAGAGAGGCTACTGTTCTTGTCAGTTTCCTAAGCACAGTTGAACTAGATATGTCCCGTGTGTGTAGGAAGCACAGATCTTTTGTTCTGAGCAAGCTCACTGTTCTGGCACTTTAGGAAACCCAGTAGAGAAGAAGAGTGCTCTTTTCTCAAAAGCAGAGTGTGTTTCTTGTAAGGCGATCTAGCGTTTGTTTCCCAGTCCTAAATGGAGTTGAATCACATGCAGGTTCTGTTCCTATGAGCAAGAGTTGTTTTCTGGTAAGAAGAGTCACTATTGCGCTCCCATTGTCATATACAGGGCAAATAGCACTGGCGTCTGTTCCCAGCATGTACAGTGTATTGGACTGAAGAGGAGCTACTGTTCTTGTCAGTTTCCTAAGCAGAGTTGAACTAGATATGGCCCGTGTGTGTAGGAAGCACAGTTCTTTTGTTCTGAGCAAGCTCACTCTTCTGGCCACATAGGAAACACAGTAGAGTAGAAGAGTGCTTTTTTCTCAAAAGCAGAGTGTGTTTTTTGTAAGGCGATCTAGTGTTTGTTTCCCAGTCAGAAATGGAGTTGAATCCCATGCAGTTTCTGTTCCTACGAGCAAGAGTTGTTTTCTGGTAAGAAGAGTCACTATTGCGCTCCACTTGCCATACACAGTACAATTAGCTCTCGTGTCTGTTCCCCACAAGTACAGTGTATTGGACTGAAGAGAAGCTACTGTTTTTGTCAGTTTCCTAAGCTGAGATGAACTAGATATGGCCCCTGTGTGTAGGAAGCACAGTTCTTTTGTTTTGAGCAAGCTCACTGTTCTGGCCCTATAGGAAACACGGTAGAGTAGAAGAGTGCTCTTTTCTCAAAAGCAGAGAGTGTTTCTTGTAATGCGAGCTTGCATTTGTTTCCCAGTCCTAAATGGAGTTGAGTCACATGCAGTTTCTGGTCCTACGAGCAAGAGTTGTTTTCTGGTAAGAAGTGTCACACTTGCGCTCCCATTGTCATACACAGGGCAAATAGCACTGGCGTCTGTTCCCAGCATGTACAGTGTATTGGACTGAAGAGGATCTACTTTTCTTGTCAGTTTCCAAAGCAGAATTGATCTAGATAGGGCCGTATGTGTAGGAATTGCGCTCCCATTGCCATACACAGTGCAAATTGCTCTCGTGTCTGTTCCCAGTAAGTACCGTGTATTGGACTGAAGAGAGGCTACTGTTCTTGTCAGTTTCCTAAGCACAGTTGAACTAGATATGGCCCGTGTATGTCGGAAGCACAGTTCTTTTGTTCTGAGCAAGCTCACTGTTCTGGCCCTATAGGAAACACAGTAGAGTAGATGAATGCTCATTTCTCAAAAGCAGAGTGTGTTTCTTGTAAGGAGAGCTAGCGTTTGTTTCCCAGTCCTAAACGGAGTTGAACCACATGCAGTTTCTGGTCCTACTAGCAAGAGTTGTTTTCTGGTAAGAAGAGTCACTATTGCGCTCCTATTGCCATACACAGTGCAAATAGCACACTCGTCTTTTCTCAGCAAGTACAGTGTATTGGAGTGAAGAGAAACTACTGTTCTTGTCAGTTTCCAAAGCAGAGTTCAATTAGATATGGCCCGTGTGTGTAGGAAGCACAGTTCTTTTGTTCTGAGCAAGCTCACTGTTAGGACACCATAGGAAACACAGTACAGTAGAAGAGTACTCTTTTCTCAAAAGTAGAGTGTGTTTCTTGTAAGGCGAGCTAGCGTTTGTTTCCCAGTCCTAAATGGAGTTGAATCTCATGCAGTTTTTGGTTTATGAGCAAGAGTTGTTTTCTGGTAAGGAAAGTCACTATTGCGCTCCCATTGCCATACACAGTTCAAAGAGCACTCGCGTCTGTTCCCAGCAAGTACAGTGTACTGGACTGAAGAGGAGCTACGGTTCTTGTCAGTTTTCTAAGCAGAGTTGAACTAGATATGGCCCCTGTATGTAGGAAGCACAGTTCCTTTGTTCTGAGCAAACTCACTGTTCCGGCACTATAGGAAACACAGTAGAGTAGAAGAGTGCTCTTTTCTCAAAAGCAGAGTGTGTTTCTTGTAAGGCGAGCTAGTATTTTTTTCCCAGTCAGAAATGGAGTTGAATCATATGCAGTTTCTTGTCCTACGAGCAAGAGTTGTTTTCTAGTAAGAAGAGTCACTATTGCGCTCTATTTGCCATTCACATTGCAAAAAGCACTAGCGTCTGTTTACAGCAAGTACAGTGTATTGGACTGAAGAGGAGCTACTGTTCTTGTCAGTTTCCTAAGCAGAGTTATACTAGATATGGCCCGTGTGTGTAGGAAGCACAGTTCTTTTGTTCTGAGCAAGCTCACTGTTCAGACCCCATAGGAAACACAGTAGAGTAGAAGAGTGCTCTTTTCTTAAAAGCAGAGTGTGTTTCTTGTAAGGCAAGCTAGCGTTTTTTTCTCAGTCCTAAATGGAGTTGAATCCCATGCTGTTTCTGCTCCTACAAGCAAGAGTTGTTTTCTGGTAAGAAGAGTCACTATTATGCTCCCATTGTCATACAAAGGGCAAATAGCATTGGCGTCTGTTCCCAGCATGTACAGTGTATTGGACTGAAGAGGATCTACTGTTCTTGTCAGTTTCCTAAGCAGAATTGAACTAGATATGGCCCGTGTGTGTAGTTAGCACAGTTCTTTTGTTCTGAGCAAGCTCACTGTTCTGGCCCTATAGGAAACACAGCAGAGTAAAAGAGTGCTCTTTTCTCAAAAGCAGAGTGTGTTTCTTGTAAGGCAAGCTAGTGTTTGTTTGCCATTCAGAAATGGAGTTGAATCCCATGCAGTTTCTGTTCCTACGAGCAAGAGTTGTTTTCTGGTAATAAGAATCACTGTTGTGCTCCCATATCAATACACACTGCAAATAGCACTCGTGTCTGCTTCCAGCAAGTACAGTGTATTGGACTGAAGAGGATCTACTGTCTTGTCAGTTTCCTAAGCAGAGTTGAACTAGATATGGCCCTTGTGTGCAGGAAGCACAGTTCTTTTGTTCTGAGCAAGCTCACTGTTCGGACTCCATAGGAAACAAAGTAGTGTAGAAGAGTGCTCTTTTCTCAAAAGCAGAGTGTGTTTCTTGTAAGGCGAGCTACCGTTTGTTTCCCAGTCCTAAATGGAGTTGAATCCCATGCAGTTTCTGGTCCTACGAGCAAGAGTTGTTTTGTGGTAAGGAAAGTCACTATTGAGCTCCCATTGCCGCAGACAGTGCAAATAGTACTCGCGTCTGTTCCCAGCAAGTACAGTGTATTGGACTGAAGAGGAGCTACTGTTCTTGTCAGTTTCCTAAGCAGAGTTGAAGTAGATATGGACCGTGTGTGTACGAAGCACAGTTCTTTTGTTCTGAGCAAGCTCACTGTTCGGACCCTATAGGAAATAAAGTAGAGTAGAAGAGTGCTTTTTTCTCAAAAGCAGAGTGTGTTTCTTGTAAGGCGAGCTAGCGTTTGTTTCCCAGTCCTAAATGGAGTTGATTCACTTGCAGTTTCTGGTGTTACGAGCAAGAGTTGTTTTCTGGTAAGAAGAGTCACTATTGCACTCTATTTGCCATAAACAGTGCAAATAGCACTCGCGTCTATTCGCAGCAATTACAGTGTATTGGACTGAAGAGAAGCTACTGTTCTTGTCAGTTTCCTAAGCAGAGGTGAACTAGATATGGCCCGTGTGTGTAGGAAGCACAGTTCATTTGTTCTGAGCAAGCTGACTCTTCTGGCCCTATATAAAACACAGTAGAGTAGAAGAGTGCTCTTTTCTCAAAAGCAGAGTGTGTTTCTTGTAAAGCGACCTAGTGTTTGTTTCCCAGTCAGAAAAGGAGTTGAATCATATGCAGTTTCTGGTCCTACGAGCAAGAGTTGTTTTGTGCTAAAAAGATTCACTATTGCTCTCCATTCACCATACACAGTGTAAATAGCACTCGCGTCTGTTCACAGCAAATACAGTGTATTGGACTAAAGAGAAGTTACTTTTCTTGTCAGTTTCCTAAGCTGAGATGAACTAGATATGGCCCCTGTGTGTAGGAAGCACAGTTCTTTTGTTCTGAGCAGGCTCACTGTTCGGACACCATAGGAAACACAGTAGAGTAGAAGAGTGCTCTTTTCTCAAAAGCAGATTGTGTTTCTTGTAAGCGAGCTAGCATTTGTTTCCCAGTCCTAAATGGAGTTGAGTCACATGCAGTTTCTGGTCCTACGAGCAAGAGTTGTTTTCTGGTAAGAAGAGTCACACTTGCGCTCCCATTGTCATACACAGGGCAAATAGCACTAGCGTCTGTTCCCAGCATGTACAGTGTATTGGACTGAAGAGAATCTACTGTTCTTGTCAGTTTCCTAAGCAGAATTGATCTAGATAGGGCCGTGTGTGTAGGAATTGCACTCTCATTGCCATACACAGTGCAAAAAGCACTCGTGTCTGTTCCCAGTAAGTACCGTGTATTGGACTGAAGAGAGGCTACTGTTCTTGTCAGTTTCCTAAGCACAGTTGAACTAGATATGTCCCGTGTGTGTAGGAAGCACAGATCTTTTGTTCTGAGCAAGCTCACTGTTCTGGCACTTTAGGAAACCCAGTAGAGAAGAAGAGTGCTCTTTTCTCAAAAGCAGAGTGTGTTTCTTGTAAGGCGATCTAGCGTTTGTTTCCCAGTCCTAAATGGAGTTGAATCACATGCAGTTTCTGTTCCTATGAGCAAGAGTTGTTTTCTGGTAAGAAGAGTCACTATTGCGCTCCCATTGTCATATACAGGGCAAATAGCACTGGCGTCTGTTCCCAGCATGTACAGTGTATTGGACTGAAGAGGAGCTACTGTTCTTGTCAGTTTCCTAAGCAGAGTTGAACTAGATATGGCCCGTGTATGTAGGAAGCACAGTTCTTTTGTTCTGAGCAAGTTCACTGTTCGGACACCATAGGTAACACAGTAGAGTAGAAGAGTGCTCATTCTCAAAAGCAGAGTGTGTTTCTTGTAAGGCAAGCTAGCATTTGTTTCCCAGTCCTAAATGGAGTTGAGTCACATGCAGTTTCTGGTCCTATGAGCAAGAGTTGTTTTCTGGTAAGAAGAGTCACTATTGCGCTCCCATTGTCATACATAGGGCAAATAGCACTGGCGTCTGTTCCCAGCATGTACAGTGTATTGGACTGAAGAGAGGCTATTGTTCTTGTCAGTTTCCTAAGCAGAATTGAACTAGATAGGGCCGTGTGTGTAGGAAGCACAGTTCTTTTGTTCTGAGCAAGCTCACTCTTCTGGCCACATAGGAAACACAGTAGAGTAGAAGAGTGCTCTTTTCTCAAAAGCAGAGTGTGTTTTTTGTAAGGCGATCTAGTGTTTGTTTCCCAGTCAGAAATGGAGTTGAATCCCATGCAGTTTCTGGTCCTACGAGCAAGAGTTGTTTTCTGGTAAGAAGAGTCACTATTGCGCTCCACTTGCCATACACAGTGCAATTAGCTCTCGTGTCTGTTCCCCACAAATACAGTGTATTGGACTGAAGAGAAGCTACTGTTTTTGTCAGTTTCCTAAGCTGAGATGAACTAGATATGGCCCCTGTGTGTAGGAAGCACAGTTCTTTTGTTTTGAGCAAGCTCACTGTTCTGGCCCTATAGGAAACACGGTAGAGTAGAAGAGTGCTCTTTTCTCAAAAGCAGAGAGTGTTTCTTGTAACGCGAGCTTGCATTTGTTTCCCAGTCCTAAATGGAGTTGAGTCACATGCAGTTTCTGGTCCTACGAGCAAGAGTTGTTTTCTGGTAAGAAGAGTCACACTTGCGCTCCCATTGTCATACACAGGGCAAATAGCACTGGCGTCTGTTCCCAGCATGTACAGTGTATTGGACTGAAGAGGATCTACTTTTCTTGTCAGTTTCCAAAGCAGAATTGATCTAGATAGGGCCGTATGTGTAGGAATTGCGCTCCCATTGCCATACACAGTGCAAATTGCTCTCGCGTCTGTTCCCAGTAAGTACCGTGTATTGGACTGAAGAGAGGCTACTGTTCTTGTCAGTTTCCTAAGCACAGTTGAACTAGATATGGCCCGTGTATGTCGGAAGCACAGTTCTTTTGTTCTGAGCAAGCTCACTGTTCTGGCCCTATAGGAAACACAGTAGAGTAGATGAATGCTCATTTCTCAAAAGCAGAGTGTGTTTCTTGTAAGGAGAGCTAGCGTTTGTTTCCCAGTCCTAAACGGAGTTGAACCACATGCAGTTTCTGGTCCTACTAGCAAGAGTTGTTTTCTGGTAAGAAGAGTCACTATTGCGCTCCTATTGCCATACACAGTGCAAATAGCACACTCGTCTTTTCTCAGCAAGTACAGTGTATTGGAGTGAAGAGAAACTACTGTTCTTGTCAGTTTCCAAAGCAGAGTTCAATTAGATATGGCCCGTGTGTGTAGGAAGCACAGTTCTTTTGTTCTGAGCAAGCTCACTGTTAGGACACCATAGGAAACACAGTACAGTAGAAGAGTACTCTTTTCTCAAAAGCAGAGTGTGTTTCTTGTAAGGCGTGCTAGCGTTTGTTTCCTAGTCCTAAATGGAGTTGATTCACATGCAGTTTCTGGTGTTACGAGCAAGAGTTGTTTTCTGGTAAGAAGAGTCTCTATTGCGCTCCCTTTGCCATACACAGGGCAAATAGCACTGGCGTCTGTTCCCAGCATGTACAGTGTATTGGACTGAAGAGGATCTACTCTTCTTGTCAGATTCCTAAGCAGAATTGAACTAGATATGGCCCGTGTGTGTAGGAAGCACAGTTCTTTTGTTCTGAGCAATCTCACTGTTCTGGCCCTATAGGAAACACAGTAGAGTAGAAGAGTGCTCTTTTCTCAAAAGCAGAGTGTGTTTCTTGTAAGGCAAGCTAGCGTTTGTTTCCCAGTCCGAAATGGAGTTGAATCACATGCAGTTTTTTGATCTATGAGCAAGAGTTGTTTTCTGTTAAGGAAAGTCACTATTGCGCTCTCATTGCCATATACAGTGCAAATAGCACTGGCATCTGTTTCCAGCAAGTACAGTGTATTGGACTGAAGAGGAGCTACTGTTCTTGTCAGTTTCCTAAGTAGAATTGAAGGAGATATGGCCGTGTGTGTAGGAAGCACACTTCTTTTGTTCTGAGCAAGCTCACTGTTCGACCCCATAGGAAACACAGTAGAGTAGAAGAGTACTCTTTTCTCAAAAGCAGAGTGTGTTTCCTGTAAGGTGAGCTATTATTTGTTTCCCAGTCCTAAATGAAGTTGAATCACATGCAGTTTCTGGTGCTACGAGCAAGAGTTGTTTTCTGGTAAGAAGAGTCACTATTGCACTCCCATTGTCATACACAGTGCAAATAGCACTGGCGTCTGTTCCCAGCATGTACAGTGTATTAGACTGAAGAGGATCTACTGTTCTTGTAAGGTTCCTAAGCAGAGTTGAACTAGATATGGCCCGTTTGTGTAGGAAGCACAGTTCTTTGTTCTGAGCAAGCTCACTGTTCTTGCTCTATAGGAAACACAGTAGAGTAGAAGAATGCTCATTTCTCAAAAGCAGAGTGTGTTTCTTTTAAGTCTACTTAGTGTTTGTTTCCCAGTCTTACATGGAGTTGAATCACATGCAGTTTCTGTTCCAACGAGCAAGAGTTGTTTTCTAGTAAGAAGAGTCACTATTGCGTGCCATTTGCCATATACAGTGCAAATAGCACTCGAGACTGTTCCCAGCAAGTACAGTGTATTGGACTGAAGAGGAGCTACTGTTCTTGTCAGTTTCCTAAGCAGAGTTGAAGTAGATATGGCCCGTGTGTGTAGGAAGCACAGTTCATTTGTTCTGAGCAAGCTCACTGTTCGGACCCTATAGGAAATAAAGTAGAGTAGAAGAGTGCTTTTTTCTCAAAAGCAGAGTGTGTTTCTTGTAAGGCGAGCTAGCGTTTGTTTCCCAGTCCTAAATGGAGTTGATTCACTTGCAGTTTCTGGTGTTACGAGCAAGAGTTGTTTTCTGGTAAGAAGAGTCACTATTGCACTCTATTTGCCATAAACAGTGCAAATAGCACTCGCGTCTATTCCCAGCAATTACAGTGTATTGGACCGAAGAGAAGCTACTGTTCTTGTCAGTTTCCTAAGCAGAGGTGAACTAGATATGGCCCGTGTGTGTAGGAAGCACAGTTCATTTGTTCTGAGCAAGCTGACTCTTCTGGCCCTATATAAAACACAGTAGAGTAGAAGAGTGCTCTTTTCTCAAAAGCAGAGTGTGTTTCTTGTAAAGCGACCTAGTGTTTGTTTCCCAGTCAGAAAAGGAGGTGAATCACATGCAGTTTCTGGTCCTACGAGCAAGAGTTGTTTTGTGCTAAAAAGATTCACTATTGCTCTCCATTCACCATACACAGTGTAAATAGCACTCGCGTCTGTTCACAGCAAATACAGTGTATTGGACTAAAGAGAAGTTACTTTTCTTGTCAGTTTCCTAAGCTGAGATGAACTAGATATGGCCCCTGTGTGTAGGAAGCACAGTTCTTTTGTTCTGAGCAGGCTCACTGTTCGGACACCATAGGAAACACAGTAGAGTAGAAGAGTGCTCTTTTCTCAAAAGCAGACTGTGTTTCTTGTAAGCGAGCTAGCATTTGTTTCCCAGTCCTAAATGGAGTTGAGTCACATGCAGTTTCTGGTCCTACGAGCAAGAGTTGTTTTCTGGTAAGAAGAGTCACACTTGCGCTCCCATTGTCATACACAGGGCAAATAGCACTAGCGTCTGTTCCCAGCATGTACAGTGTATTGGACTGAAGAGGATCTACTGTTCTTGTCAGTTTCCTAAGCAGAATTGATCTAGATAGGGCCGTGTGTGTAGGAATTGCACTCTCATTGCCATACACAGTGCAAAAAGCACTCGTGTCTGTTCCCAGTAAGTACCGTGTATTGGACTGAAGAGAGGCTACTGTTCTTGTCAGTTTCTTAAGCACAGTTGAACTAGATATGTCCCGTGTGTGTAGGAAGCACAGATCTTTTGATCTGAGCAAGCTCACTGTTCTGGCACTTTAGGAAACCCAGTAGAGAAGAAGAGTGCTCTTTTCTCAAAAGCAGAGTGTGTTTCTTGTAAGGCGATCTAGCGTTTGTTTCCCAGTCCTAAATGGAGTTGAATCACATGCAGTTTCTGTTCCTATGAGCAAGAGTTGTTTTCTGGTAAGAAGAGTCACTATTGTGCTCCCATTGTCATATACAGGGCAAATAGCACTGGCGTCTGTTCCCAGCATGTACAGTGTATTGGACTGAAGAGGAGCTACTGTTCTTGTCAGTTTCCTAAGCAGAGTTGAACTAGATATGGCCCGTGTGTGTAGGAAGCACAGTTCTTTTATTCTGTGCAAGCTCACTGTTCTGGCCCTATAGGAAACACAGTAGAGTAGAAGAGTGCTTTTTTCTGAAAAGCAGAGTGTGTTTCTTGTAAGGAGAGCTAGCTTTTGTTTCCCAGTCCTAAATGGAGTTGAATCACATGCAGTTTCTGTTCCTATGAGCAAGAGTTTTTTTCTGGTAAGAAGAGTCACTATTGCGCTCCCATTGTCATGCACATGGCCAATAGCACTGGCGTCTGTTTAGAGCATGTACAGTGTATTGGACTGAAGAGTATCTACTGTTCTTCTCAGTTTCCTAAGTAGAATTGAACGAGTTATGGCCGTGTGTGTAGGAAGCACAGTTCTTTTGTTCTGAGCAAGCTCACTGTTCTGGCACTATACGAAACACAGTAGAGTAGAAGTGTGCTCTTTTCTCAAAAGCAGAGTGTGTTTCTTGTAAGGCGAGCTAGCGTTTGTTCCCAGTCCTAAATGGAGTTGAATCTCATGCAGTTTTTGGTTTATGAGCAAGAGTTGTTTTCTGGTAAGGAAAGTCACTATTGCGCTCCCATTGCCATACACAGTTCAAAGAGCACTCGCGTCTGTTCCCAGCAAGTACAGTGTACTGGACTGAAGAGGAGCTACGGTTCTTGTCAGTTTTCTAAGCAGAGTTGAACTAGATATGGCCCCTGTATGTAGGAAGCACAGTTCCTTTGTTCTGAGCAAACTCACTGTTCCGGCACTATAGGAAACACAGTAGAGTAGAAGAGTGCTCTTTTCTCAAAAGCAGAGTGTGTTTCTTGTAAGGCGAGCTAGTATTTTTTTCCCAGTCAGAAATGGAGTTGAATCATATGCAGTTTCTTGTCCTACGAGCAAGAGTTGTTTTCTGGTAAGAAGAGTCACTATTGCGCTCTATTTGCCATTCACATTGCAAATAGCACTAGCGTCTGTTTCCAGCAAGTACAGTGTATTGGACTGAAGAGGAGCTACTGTTCTTGTCAGTTTCCTAAGCAGAGTTATACTAGATATGGCCCGTGTGTGTAGGAAGCACAGTTCTTTTGTTCTGAGCAAGCTCACTGTTCAGACCCCATAGGAAACACAGTAGAGTAGAAGAGTGCTCTTTTCTTAAAAGCAGAGTGTGTTTCTTGTAAGGCAAGCTAGCGTTTTTTTCTCAGTCCTAAATGGAGTTGAATCCCATGCTGTTTCTGCTCCTACAAGCAAGAGTTGTTTTCTGGTAAGAAGAGTCACTATTATGCTCCCATTGTCATACAAAGGGCAAATAGCATTGGCGTCTGTTCCCAGCATGTACAGTGTATTGGACTGAAGAGGAGCTACTGTTCTTGTCAGTTTCCTAAGCAGAATTGAACTAGATATGGCCCGTGTGTGTAGTTAGCACAGTTCTTTTGTTCTGAGCAAGCTCACTGTTCTGGCCCTATAGGAAACACAGCAGAGTAAAAGAGTGCTCTTTTTTCAAAAGCAGAGTGTGTTTCTTTTAAGGCAAGCTAGCATTTGTTTCCCAGTCCTAAATGGAGTTGAATCACATGCAGTTTCTCGTCCTACGAGCAAGAGTTGTTTTCTGGTAAGAAGAGTCACTCTTGGGCTCCCATTGCCATACACAGTACAAATAGCACTCGCGTCTGTTCCCAGCATGTACAGTGTATTGGACTGAAGAGGAGCTACTGTTCTTGTCAGTTTCCTAAGCAGAGTTGAACTAGATATGGCCCGTGTGTGTAGGAAGCACAGTTCTTTTGTTCTGAACATGCTCACTGTTCAGAACCAAGAGGAAACACAGTAGCGTAGAAGAGTGCTCTTTTCTCAAAAGCAGAGTGTGTTTCTTGTAAAGCAAGCTAGTGTTTGTTTGCCATTCAGAAATGGAGTTGAATCCCATGCAGTTTCTGGTCCTAGGAGCAAGAGTTGTTTTCTGGTAAGAAGAGTCACTATTGCGCTCCCATTGCCATACACACTGTAAATAGCACTTCTCTCTGTTCCCAGCAAGTACAGTGTATTGGACTGAAGAGGTGCTACTGTCCTTGTCAGTTTCTAAGCAGAGTTGAACTAGATATGGCCCATGTATGTAGGAAGCACAGTTCTTTTGTTCTGAGCAAGCTCACTGTTCGGACACCATAGGAAACACAGTAGAGTAGAAGAGTGCTCTTTTCTCAAAAGCAGAGTGTGTTTCTTGTAAGTCGAGCTTGTGTTTGTTTCCCAGTCTTAAATGGAGTTGAATCCCATGCAGTTTCTGGTCCTACGAGCAAGAGATGTTTTCTGGTAAGGAAAGTCACTATTGCGCTCCCATTGCCATACACACTGTAAATAGCACTTCTCTCTGTTCCCAGCAAGTACAGTGTATTGGACTGAAGAGAAGCTACTGTTTTTGTCAGTTTCCTAAGCTGAGATGAACTAGATATGGCCCCTGTGTGTAGGAAGCACAGTTCTTTTGTTTTGAGCAAGCTCACTGTTCTGGCCCTATAGGAAACACGGTAGAGTAGAAGAGTGCTCTTTTCTCAAAAGCAGAGAGTGTTTCTTGTAACGCGAGCTTGCATTTGTTTCCCAGTCCTAAATGGAGTTGAGTCACATGCAGTTTCTGGTCCTACGAGCAAGAGTTGTTTTCTGGTAAGAAGAGTCACACTTGCGCTCCCATTGTCATACACAGGGCAAATAGCACTGGCGTCTGTTCCCAGCATGTACAGTGTATTGGACTGAAGAGGATCTACTTTTCTTGTCAGTTTCCAAAGCAGAATTGATCTAGATAGGGCCGTATGTGTAGGAATTGCGCTCCCATTGCCATACACAGTGCAAATTGCTCTCGCGTCTGTTCCCAGTAAGTACCGTGTATTGGACTGAAGAGAGGCTACTGTTCTTGTCAGTTTCCTAAGCACAGTTGAACTAGATATGGCCCGTGTATGTCGGAAGCACAGTTCTTTTGTTCTGAGCAAGCTCACTGTTCTGGCCCTATAGGAAACACAGTAGAGTAGATGAATGCTCATTTCTCAAAAGCAGAGTGTGTTTCTTGTAAGGAGAGCTAGCGTTTGTTTCCCAGTCCTAAACGGAGTTGAACCACATGCAGTTTCTGGTCCTACTAGCAAGAGTTGTTTTCTGGTAAGAAGAGTCACTATTGCGCTCCTATTGCCATACACAGTGCAAATAGCACACTCGTCTTTTCTCAGCAAGTACAGTGTATTGGAGTGAAGAGAAACTACTGTTCTTGTCAGTTTCCTAAGCAGAGTTCAATTAGATATGGCCCGTGTGTGTAGGAAGCACAGTTCTTTTGTTCTGAGCAAGCTCACTGTTAGCACACCATAGGAAACACAGTACAGTAGAAGAGTACTCTTTTCTCAAAAGCAGAGTGTGTTTCCTGTAAGGCGTGCCTGCGTTTGTTTCCTAGTCCTAAATGGAGTTGATTCACATGCAGTTTCTGGTGTTACGAGCAAGAGTTGTTTTCTGGTAAGAAGAGTCACTATTGCGCTCCCTTTGCCATACACAGGGCAAATAGCACTGGCGTCTGTTCCCAGCATGTACAGTGTATTGGACTGAAGAGGATCTACTCTTCTTGTCAGATTCCTAAGCAGAATTGATCTAGATAGGGCCGTGTGTGTAGGAATTGCACTCTCATTGCCATACACAGTGCAAAAAGCACTCGTGTCTGTTCCCAGTAAGTACCGTGTATTGGACTGAAGAGAGGCTACTGTTCTTGTCAGTTTCCTAAGCACAGTTGAACTAGATATGTCCCGTGTGTGTAGGAAGCACAGATCTTTTGTTCTGAGCAAGCTCACTGTTCTGGCACTTTAGGAAACCCAGTAGAGAAGAAGAGTGCTCTTTTCTCAAAAGCAGAGTGTGTTTCTTGTAAGGCGATCTAGCGTTTGTTTCCCAGTCCTAAATGGAGTTGAATCACATGCAGTTTCTGTTCCTATGAGCAAGAGTTGTTTTCTGGTAAGAAGAGTCACTATTGCGCTCCCATTGTCATATACAGGGCAAATAGCACTGGCGTCTGTTCCCAGCATGTACAGTGTATTGGACTGAAGAGGAGCTACTGTTCTTGTCAGTTTCCTAAGCAGAGTTGAACTAGATATGGCCCGTGTGTGTAGGAAGCACAGTTCTTTTATTCTGTGCAAGCTCACTGTTCTGGCCCTATAGGAAACACAGTAGAGTAGAAGAGTGCTTTTTTCTGAAAAGCAGAGTGTGTTTCTTGTAAGGAGAGCTAGCTTTTGTTTCCCAGTCCTAAATGGAGTTGAATCACATGCAGTTTCTGTTCCTATGAGCAAGAGTTTTTTTCTGGTAAGAAGAGTCACTATTGCGCTCCCATTGTCATGCACATGGCCAATAGCACTGGCGTCTGTTTAGAGCATGTACAGTGTATTGGACTGAAGAGTATCTACTGTTCTTCTCAGTTTCCTAAGTAGAATTGAACGAGTTATGGCCGTGTGTGTAGGAAGCACAGTTCTTTTGTTCTGAGCAAGCTCACTGTTCTGGCACTATACGAAACACAGTAGAGTAGAAGTGTGCTCTTTTCTCAAAAGCAGAGTGTGTTTCTTGTAAGGCGAGCTAGCGTTTGTTTCCCAGTCCTAAATGGAGTTGAATCTCATGCAGTTTTTGGTTTATGAGCAAGAGTTGTTTTCTGGTAAGGAAAGTCACTATTGTGCTCCCATTGCCATACACAGTTCAAAGAGCACTCGCGTCTGTTCCCAGCAAGTACAGTGTACTGGACTGAAGAGGAGCTACGGTTCTTGTCAGTTTTCTAAGCAGAGTTGAACTAGATATGGCCCCTGTATGTAGGAAGCACAGTTCCTTTGTTCTGAGCAAACTCACTGTTCCGGCACTATAGGAAACACAGTAGAGTAGAAGAGTGCTCTTTTCTCAAAAGCAGAGTGTGTTTCTTGTAAGGCGAGCTAGTATTTTTTTCCCAGTCAGAAATGGAGTTGAATCATATGCAGTTTCTGGTCCTACGAGCAAGAGTTGTTTTCTGGTAAGAAGAGTCACTATTGCGCTCTATTTGCCATTCACATTGCAAATAGCACTAGCGTCTGTTTCCAGCAAGTACAGTGTATTGGACTGAAGAGGAGCTACTGTTCTTGTCAGTTTCCTAAGCAGAGTTATACTAGATATGGCCCGTGTGTGTAGGAAGCACAGTTCTTTTGTTCTGAGCAAGCTCACTGTTCAGACCCCATAGGAAACACAGTAGAGTAGAAGAGTGCTCTTTTCTTAAAAGCAGAGTGTGTTTCTTGTAAGGCGAGCTAGCGTTTTTTTCTCAGTCCTAAATGGAGTTGAATCCCATGCTGTTTCTGCTCCTACAAGCAAGAGTTGTTTTCTGGTAAGAAGAGTCACTATTATGCTCCCATTGTCATACAAAGGGCAAATAGCATTGGCGTCTGTTCCCAGCATGTACAGTGTATTGGACTGAAGAGGAGCTACTGTTCTTGTCAGTTTCCTAAGCAGAATTGAACTAGATATGGCCCGTGTGTGTAGTTAGCACAGTTCTTTTGTTCTGAGCAAGCTCACTGTTCTGGCCCTATAGGAAACACAGCAGAGTAAAAGAGTGCTCTTTTTTCAAAAGCAGAGTGTGTTTCTTTTAAGGCAAGCTAGCATTTGTTTCCCAGTCCTAAATGGAGTTGAATCACATGCAGTTTCTCGTCCTACGAGCAAGAGTTGTTTTCTGGTAAGAAGAGTCACTCTTGGGCTCCCATTGCCATACACAGTACAAATAGCACTCGCGTCTGTTCCCAGCATGTACAGTGTATTGGACTGAAGAGGAGCTACTGTTCTTGTCAGTTTCCTAAGCAGAGTTGAACTAGATATGGCCCGTGTGTGTAGGAAGCACAGTTCTTTTGTTCTGAACATGCTCACTGTTCAGAACCAAGAGGAAACACAGTAGCGTAGAAGAGTGCTCTTTTCTCAAAAGCAGAGTGTGTTTCTTGTAAAGCAAGCTAGTGTTTGTTTGCCATTCAGAAATGGAGTTGAATCCCATGCAGTTTCTGGTCCTAGGAGCAAGAGTTGTTTTCTGGTAAGAAGAGTCACTATTGCGCTCCCATTGCCATACACACTGTAAATAGCACTTCTCTCTGTTCCCAGCAAGTACAGTGTATTGGACTGAAGAGGTGCTACTGTCCTTGTCAGTTTCTAAGCAGAGTTGAACTAGATATGGCCCATGTATGTAGGAAGCACAGTTCTTTTGTTCTGAGCAAGCTCACTGTTCGGACACCATAGGAAACACAGTAGAGTAGAAGAGTGCTCTTTTCTCAAAAGCAGAGTGTGTTTCTTGTAAGTCGAGCTTGTGTTTGTTTCCCAGTCTTAAATGGAGTTGAATCCCATGCAGTTTCTGGTCCTACGAGCAAGAGATGTTTTCTGGTAAGGAAAGTCACTATTGCGCTCCCATTGCCATACACACTGTAAATAGCACTTCTCTCTGTTCCCAGCAAGTACAGTGTATTGGACTGAAGAGAAGCTACTGTTTTTGTCAGTTTCCTAAGCTGAGATGAACTAGATATGGCCCCTGTGTGTAGGAAGCACAGTTCTTTTGTTTTGAGCAAGCTCACTGTTCTGGCCCTATAGGAAACACGGTAGAGTAGAAGAGTGCTCTTTTCTCAAAAGCAGAGAGTGTTTCTTGTAACGCGAGCTTGCATTTGTTTCCCAGTCCTAAATGGAGTTGAGTCACATGCAGTTTCTGGTCCTACGAGCAAGAGTTGTTTTCTGGTAAGAAGAGTCACACTTGCGCTCCCATTGTCATACACAGGGCAAATAGCACTGGCGTCTGTTCCCAGCATGTACAGTGTATTGGACTGAAGAGGATCTACTTTTCTTGTCAGTTTCCAAAGCAGAATTGATCTAGATAGGGCCGTATGTGTAGGAATTGCGCTCCCATTGCCATACACAGTGCAAATTGCTCTCGCGTCTGTTCCCAGTAAGTACCGTGTATTGGACTGAAGAGAGGCTACTGTTCTTGTCAGTTTCCTAAGCACAGTTGAACTAGATATGGCCCGTGTATGTCGGAAGCACAGTTCTTTTGTTCTGAGCAAGCTCACTGTTCTGGCCCTATAGGAAACACAGTAGAGTAGATGAATGCTCATTTCTCAAAAGCAGAGTGTGTTTCTTGTAAGGAGAGCTAGCGTTTGTTTCCCAGTCCTAAACGGAGTTGAACCACATGCAGTTTCTGGTCCTACTAGCAAGAGTTGTTTTCTGGTAAGAAGAGTCACTATTGCGCTCCTATTGCCATACACAGTGCAAATAGCACACTCGTCTTTTCTCAGCAAGTACAGTGTATTGGAGTGAAGAGAAACTACTGTTCTTGTCAGTTTCCTAAGCAGAGTTCAATTAGATATGGCCCGTGTGTGTAGGAAGCACAGTTCTTTTGTTCTGAGCAAGCTCACTGTTAGCACACCATAGGAAACACAGTACAGTAGAAGAGTACTCTTTTCTCAAAAGCAGAGTGTGTTTCCTGTAAGGCGTGCCTGCGTTTGTTTCCTAGTCCTAAATGGAGTTGATTCACATGCAGTTTCTGGTGTTACGAGCAAGAGTTGTTTTCTGGTAAGAAGAGTCACTATTGCGCTCCCTTTGCCATACACAGGGCAAATAGCACTGGCGTCTGTTCCCAGCATGTACAGTGTATTGGACTGAAGAGGATCTACTCTTCTTGTCAGATTCCTAAGCAGAATTGATCTAGATAGGGCCGTGTGTGTAGGAATTGCACTCTCATTGCCATACACAGTGCAAAAAGCACTCGTGTCTGTTCCCAGTAAGTACCGTGTATTGGACTGAAGAGAGGCTACTGTTCTTGTCAGTTTCCTAAGCACAGTTGAACTAGATATGTCCCGTGTGTGTAGGAAGCACAGATCTTTTGTTCTGAGCAAGCTCACTGTTCTGGCACTTTAGGAAACCCAGTAGAGAAGAAGAGTGCTCTTTTCTCAAAAGCAGAGTGTGTTTCTTGTAAGGCGATCTAGCGTTTGTTTCCCAGTCCTAAATGGAGTTGAATCACATGCAGTTTCTGTTCCTATGAGCAAGAGTTGTTTTCTGGTAAGAAGAGTCACTATTGCGCTCCCATTGTCATATACAGGGCAAATAGCACTGGCGTCTGTTCCCAGCATGTACAGTGTATTGGACTGAAGAGGAGCTACTGTTCTTGTCAGTTTCCTAAGCAGAGTTGAACTAGATATGGCCCGTGTGTGTAGGAAGCACAGTTCTTTTATTCTGTGCAAGCTCACTGTTCTGGCCCTATAGGAAACACAGTAGAGTAGAAGAGTGCTTTTTTCTGAAAAGCAGAGTGTGTTTCTTGTAAGGAGAGCTAGCTTTTGTTTCCCAGTCCTAAATGGAGTTGAATCACATGCAGTTTCTGTTCCTATGAGCAAGAGTTTTTTTCTGGTAAGAAGAGTCACTATTGCGCTCCCATTGTCATGCACATGGCCAATAGCACTGGCGTCTGTTTAGAGCATGTACAGTGTATTGGACTGAAGAGTATCTACTGTTCTTCTCAGTTTCCTAAGTAGAATTGAACGAGTTATGGCCGTGTGTGTAGGAAGCACAGTTCTTTTGTTCTGAGCAAGCTCACTGTTCTGGCACTATACGAAACACAGTAGAGTAGAAGTGTGCTCTTTTCTCAAAAGCAGAGTGTGTTTCTTGTAAGGCGAGCTAGCGTTTGTTTCCCAGTCCTAAATGGAGTTGAATCTCATGCAGTTTTTGGTTTATGAGCAAGAGTTGTTTTCTGGTAAGGAAAGTCACTATTGCGCTCCCATTGCCATACACAGTTCAAAGAGCACTCGCGTCTGTTCCCAGCAAGTACAGTGTACTGGACTGAAGAGGAGCTACGGTTCTTGTCAGTTTTCTAAGCAGAGTTGAACTAGATATGGCCCCTGTATGTAGGAAGCACAGTTCCTTTGTTCTGAGCAAACTCACTGTTCCGGCACTATAGGAAACACAGTAGAGTAGAAGAGTGCTCTTTTCTCAAAAGCAGAGTGTGTTTCTTGTAAGGCGAGCTAGTATTTTTTTCCCAGTCAGAAATGGAGTTGAATCATATGCAGTTTCTGGTCCTACGAGCAAGAGTTGTTTTCTGGTAAGAAGAGTCACTATTGCGCTCTATTTGCCATTCACATTGCAAATAGCACTAGCGTCTGTTTCCAGCAAGTACAGTGTATTGGACTGAAGAGGAGCTACTGTTCTTGTCAGTTTCCTAAGCAGAGTTATACTAGATATGGCCCGTGTGTGTAGGAAGCACAGTTCTTTTGTTCTGAGCAAGCTCACTGTTCAGACCCCATAGGAAACACAGTAGAGTAGAAGAGTGCTCTTTTCTTAAAAGCAGAGTGTGTTTCTTGTAAGGCGAGCTAGCGTTTTTTTCTCAGTCCTAAATGGAGTTGAATCCCATGCTGTTTCTGCTCCTACAAGCAAGAGTTGTTTTCTGGTAAGAAGAGTCACTATTATGCTCCCATTGTCATACAAAGGGCAAATAGCATTGGCGTCTGTTCTCAGCATGTACAGTGTATTGGACTGAAGAGGAGCTACTGTTCTTGTCAGTTTCCTAAGCAGAATTGAACTAGATATGGCCCGTGTGTGTAGTTAGCACAGTTCTTTTGTTCTGAGCAAGCTCACTGTTCTGGCCCTATAGGAAACACAGCAGAGTAGAAGAGTGCTCTTTTCTTAAAAGCAGAGTGTGTTTCTTGTAAGGCGAGCTAGCGTTTTTTTCTCAGTCCTAAATGGAGTTGAATCCCATGCTGTTTCTGCTCCTACAAGCAAGAGTTGTTTTCTGGTAAGAAGAGTCACTATTATGCTCCCATTGTCATACAAAGGGCAAATAGCATTGGCGTCTGTTCTCAGCATGTACAGTGTATTGGACTGAAGAGGAGCTACTGTTCTTGTCAGTTTCCTAAGCAGAATTGAACTAGATATGGCCCGTGTGTGTAGTTAGCACAGTTCTTTTGTTCTGAGCAAGCTCACTGTTCTGGCCCTATAGGAAACACAGCAGAGTAAAAGAGTGCTCTTTTTTCAAAAGCAGAGTGTGTTTCTTTTAAGGCAAGCTAGCATTTGTTTCCCAGTCCTAAATGGAGTTGAATCACATGCAGTTTCTCGTCCTACGAGCAAGAGTTGTTTTCTGGTAAGAAGAGTCACTCTTGGGCTCCCATTGCCATACACAGTACAAATAGCACTCGCGTCTGTTCCCAGCATGTACAGTGTATTGGACTGAAGAGGAGCTACTGTTCTTGTCAGTTTCCTAAGCAGAGTTGAACTAGATATGGCCCGTGTGTGTAGGAAGCACAGTTCTTTTGTTCTGAACATGCTCACTGTTCAGAACCAAGAGGAAACACAGTAGCGTAGAAGAGTGCTCTTTTCTCAAAAGCAGAGTGTGTTTCTTGTAAAGCAAGCTAGTGTTTGTTTGCCATTCAGAAATGGAGTTGAATCCCATGCAGTTTCTGGTCCTAGGAGCAAGAGTTGTTTTCTGGTAAGAAGAGTCACTATTGCGCTCCCATTGCCCTACACACTGTAAATAGCACTTCTCTCTGTTCCCAGCAAGTACAGTGTATTGGACTGAAGAGGTGCTACTGTCCTTGTCAGTTTCTAAGCAGAGTTGAACTAGATATGGCCCATGTATGTAGGAAGCACAGTTCTTTTGTTCTGAGCAAGCTCACTGTTCGGACACCATAGGAAACACAGTAGAGTAGAAGAGTGCTCTTTTCTCAAAAGCAGAGTGTGTTTCTTGTAAGTCGAGCTTGTGTTTGTTTCCCAGTCTTAAATGGAGTTGAATCCCATGCAGTTTCTGGTCCTACGAGCAAGAGATGTTTTCTGGTAAGGAAAGTCACTATTGCGCTCCCATTGCCATACACACTGTAAATAGCACTTCTCTCTGTTCCCAGCAAGTACAGTGTATTGGACTGAAGAGAAGCTACTGTTTTTGTCAGTTTCCTAAGCTGAGATGAACTAGATATGGCCCCTGTGTGTAGGAAGCACAGTTCTTTTGTTTTGAGCAAGCTCACTGTTCTGGCCCTATAGGAAACACGGTAGAGTAGAAGAGTGCTCTTTTCTCAAAAGCAGAGAGTGTTTCTTGTAACGCGAGCTTGCATTTGTTTCCCAGTCCTAAATGGAGTTGAGTCACATGCAGTTTCTGGTCCTACGAGCAAGAGTTGTTTTCTGGTAAGAAGAGTCACACTTGCGCTCCCATTGTCATACACAGGGCAAATAGCACTGGCGTCTGTTCCCAGCATGTACAGTGTATTGGACTGAAGAGGATCTACTTTTCTTGTCAGTTTCCAAAGCAGAATTGATCTAGATAGGGCCGTATGTGTAGGAATTGCGCTCCCATTGCCATACACAGTGCAAATTGCTCTCGCGTCTGTTCCCAGTAAGTACCGTGTATTGGACTGAAGAGAGGCTACTGTTCTTGTCAGTTTCCTAAGCACAGTTGAACTAGATATGGCCCGTGTATGTCGGAAGCACAGTTCTTTTGTTCTGAGCAAGCTCACTGTTCTGGCCCTATAGGAAACACAGTAGAGTAGATGAATGCTCATTTCTCAAAAGCAGAGTGTGTTTCTTGTAAGGAGAGCTAGCGTTTGTTTCCCAGTCCTAAACGGAGTTGAACCACATGCAGTTTCTGGTCCTACTAGCAAGAGTTGTTTTCTGGTAAGAAGAGTCACTATTGCGCTCCTATTGCCATACACAGTGCAAATAGCACACTCGTCTTTTCTCAGCAAGTACAGTGTATTGGAGTGAAGAGAAACTACTGTTCTTGTCAGTTTCCTAAGCAGAGTTCAATTAGATATGGCCCGTGTGTGTAGGAAGCACAGTTCTTTTGTTCTGAGCAAGCTCACTGTTAGCACACCATAGGAAACACAGTACAGTAGAAGAGTACTCTTTTCTCAAAAGCAGAGTGTGTTTCCTGTAAGGCGTGCCTGCGTTTGTTTCCTAGTCCTAAATGGAGTTGATTCACATGCAGTTTCTGGTGTTACGAGCAAGAGTTGTTTTCTGGTAAGAAGAGTCACTATTGCGCTCCCTTTGCCATACACAGGGCAAATAGCACTGGCGTCTGTTCCCAGCATGTACAGTGTATTGGACTGAAGAGGATCTACTCTTCTTGTCAGATTCCTAAGCAGAATTGATCTAGATAGGGCCGTGTGTGTAGGAATTGCACTCTCATTGCCATACACAGTGCAAAAAGCACTCGTGTCTGTTCCCAGTAAGTACCGTGTATTGGACTGAAGAGAGGCTACTGTTCTTGTCAGTTTCCTAAGCACAGTTGAACTAGATATGTCCCGTGTGTGTAGGAAGCACAGATCTTTTGTTCTGAGCAAGCTCACTGTTCTGGCACTTTAGGAAACCCAGTAGAGAAGAAGAGTGCTCTTTTCTCAAAAGCAGAGTGTGTTTCTTGTAAGGCGATCTAGCGTTTGTTTCCCAGTCCTAAATGGAGTTGAATCACATGCAGTTTCTGTTCCTATGAGCAAGAGTTGTTTTCTGGTAAGAAGAGTCACTATTGCGCTCCCATTGTCATATACAGGGCAAATAGCACTGGCGTCTGTTCCCAGCATGTACAGTGTATTGGACTGAAGAGGAGCTACTGTTCTTGTCAGTTTCCTAAGCAGAGTTGAACTAGATATGGCCCGTGTGTGTAGGAAGCACAGTTCTTTTATTCTGTGCAAGCTCACTGTTCTGGCCCTATAGGAAACACAGTAGAGTAGAAGAGTGCTTTTTTCTGAAAAGCAGAGTGTGTTTCTTGTAAGGAGAGCTAGCTTTTGTTTCCCAGTCCTAAATGGAGTTGAATCACATGCAGTTTCTGTTCCTATGAGCAAGAGTTTTTTTCTGGTAAGAAGAGTCACTATTGCGCTCCCATTGTCATGCACATGGCCAATAGCACTGGCGTCTGTTTAGAGCATGTACAGTGTATTGGACTGAAGAGTATCTACTGTTCTTCTCAGTTTCCTAAGTAGAATTGAACGAGTTATGGCCGTGTGTGTAGGAAGCACAGTTCTTTTGTTCTGAGCAAGCTCACTGTTCTGGCACTATACGAAACACAGTAGAGTAGAAGTGTGCTCTTTTCTCAAAAGCAGAGTGTGTTTCTTGTAAGGCGAGCTAGCGTTTGTTTCCCAGTCCTAAATGGAGTTGAATCTCATGCAGTTTTTGGTTTATGAGCAAGAGTTGTTTTCTGGTAAGGAAAGTCACTATTGCGCTCCCATTGCCATACACAGTTCAAAGAGCACTCGCGTCTGTTCCCAGCAAGTACAGTGTACTGGACTGAAGAGGAGCTACGGTTCTTGTCAGTTTTCTAAGCAGAGTTGAACTAGATATGGCCCCTGTATGTAGGAAGCACAGTTCCTTTGTTCTGAGCAAACTCACTGTTCCGGCACTATAGGAAACACAGTAGAGTAGAAGAGTGCTCTTTTCTCAAAAGCAGAGTGTGTTTCTTGTAAGGCGAGCTAGTATTTTTTTCCCAGTCAGAAATGGAGTTGAATCATATGCAGTTTCTGGTCCTACGAGCAAGAGTTGTTTTCTGGTAAGAAGAGTCACTATTGCGCTCTATTTGCCATTCACATTGCAAATAGCACTAGCGTCTGTTTCCAGCAAGTACAGTGTATTGGACTGAAGAGGAGCTACTGTTCTTGTCAGTTTCCTAAGCAGAGTTATACTAGATATGGCCCGTGTGTGTAGGAAGCACAGTTCTTTTGTTCTGAGCAAGCTCACTGTTCAGACCCCATAGGAAACACAGTAGAGTAGAAGAGTGCTCTTTTCTTAAAAGCAGAGTGTGTTTCTTGTAAGGCGAGCTAGCGTTTTTTTCTCAGTCCTAAATGGAGTTGAATCCCATGCTGTTTCTGCTCCTACAAGCAAGAGTTGTTTTCTGGTAAGAAGAGTCACTATTATGCTCCCATTGTCATACAAAGGGCAAATAGCATTGGCGTCTGTTCCCAGCATGTACAGTGTTTTGGACTGAAGAGGATCTACTGTTCTTGTCAGTTTCCTAAGCAGAATTGAACTAGATATGGCCCGTGTGTGTAGTTAGCACAGTTCTTTTGTTCTGAGCAAGCTCACTGTTCTGGCCCTATAGGAAACACAGCAGAGTAAAAGAGTGCTCTTTTTTCAAAAGCAGAGTGTGTTTCTTTTAAGGCAAGCTAGCATTTGTTTCCCAGTCCTAAATGGAGTTGAATCACATGCAGTTTCTGGTCCTACGAGCAAGAGTTGTTTTCTGGTAAGAAGAGTCACTCTTGGGCTCCAATTGCCATACACAGTACAAATAGCACTCGCGTCTGTTCCCTGCATGTACAGTGTATTGGACTGAAGAGGAGCTACTGTTCTTGTCAGTTTCCTAAGCAGAGTTGAACTAGATATGGCCCGTGTGTGTAGGAAGCACAGTTCTTTTGTTCTGAACATGCTCACTGTTCAGAACCAAGAGGAAACACAGTAGCGTAGAAGAGTGCTCTTTTCTCAAAAGCAGAGTGTGTTTCTTGTAAGGCAAGCTAGTGTTTGTTTGCCATTCAGAAATGGAGTTGAATCCCATGCAGTTTCTGGTCCTAGGAGCAAGAGTTGTTTTCTGGTAAGAAGAGTCACTATTGCGCTCCCATTGCCCTACACACTGTAAATAGCACTTCTCTCTGTTCCCAGCAAGTACAGTGTATTGGACTGAAGAGGTGCTACTGTCCTTGTCAGTTTCTAAGCAGAGTTGAACTAGATATGGCCCGTGTATGTAGGAAGCACAGTTCTTTTGTTCTGAGCAAGCTCACTGTTCGGACACCATAGGAAACACAGTAGAGTAGAAGAGTGCTCTTTTCTCAAAAGCAGAGTGTGTTTCTTGTAAGTCGAGCTTGTGTTTGTTTCCCAGTCTTAAATGGAGTTGAATCACATGCAGTTTCTGGTCCTACGAGCAAGAGATGTTTTCTGGTAAGGAAAGTCACTATTGCGCTCCCATTGCCATACACACTGTAAATAGCACTTCTCTCTGTTCCCAGCAAGTACAGTGTATTGGACTGAAGAGGTGCTACTGTCCTTGTCAGTTTCTAAGCAGAGTTGAACTAGATATGGCCCGTGGGTTTAGGAAGCACAGTTCTTTGTTCTGAGCAAGCTCACTGTTCTGGCCCTATAAGAAACACAGTAGAGTAGAAGAGTGCTCTTTTCTCAAAAGCAGAGTGTTTTTCTTGTAAGGCAAGCTAGTGTTTGTTTGCCAGTCCTAAATGGAGTTGAATCACATGCAGTTTTTGATCCTATGAGCAAGAGTTGTTTTCTGGTAAGGAAAGTCACTATTGAGCTCCCATTGCCATACACAGTGCAAATAGCACTCGCGTCTGTTCCCAGCAAGTACAGTGAATTGGACTGTAGAGGAGCTACTGTTCTTGTCAGTTTCCTAAGTAGAATTGAACGAGATATGGCCGTGTGTGTAGGAACCACAGTTCTTTTGTTCTGAGCAAGCTCACTGTTCAGACACCATAGGAAACACAGTAGTGTAGAAGAGTACTCTTTTCTCAAAAGCAGAGTGTGTTTCCTGTAATTCTATCTAGCGTTTGTTTCCCAGTCCTAAATGGAGTTGAATCCCATGCAGTTTCTGGTCCTACGAGCAAGAATGGTTTTCTGGTAAGAAGAGTCACTATTGCGCTCCCATTGTCATACACATGGCCAATAGCACTGGCGTCTCTTTCCAGCATGTACAGTGTATTGGACTGAAGAGGATCTAATGTTCTTCTCAGTTTCCTAAGTAGAATTGAACGAGATATGGCCGTGTGTGTAGGAAGCACAGTTCTTTTGTTCTGAGCAAGCTCACTGTTCTGGCACTATAGGAAACACAGTAGAGTAGAAGTGTGCTCTTTTATCAAAAGCAGAGTGTGTTTCTTGTAAGGCAAGCTAGCGTTTGTTTCCCAGTCCTAAATGGAGTTGAATCACATGCAGTTTTTCGTTTATGAGCAAGAGTTGTTTTCTGGTAAGGAAAGTCACTATTGTGCTACCATTGCCATACACAGTGCAAATAGCACTGGCATCTGTTCCTAGCAAGTACAGTGTACTGGACTGAAGAAGACTAATGTTCTTGTCAGTTTCCTAAGCAGAGTTGAACTAGATATGGCCCGTGTATGTAGGATGCACAGTTCTTTTGTTCTGAGCAAGCTCACTATTCAGACCCCATAGGAAACACAGTATAGTAGAAGAGTGCTCTTTTATCAAAAGCAGAGTGTCTTTCTTTTAAGGCGATCTAGCGTTTGTTTCCCAGTCCTAAATGGAGTTGAATCACATGCAGTATCTGGTCCTACGAGCAAGAGTTGTTTTCTGGTAAGGAAAGTCACTATTGCGCTCCCATTGCCATACACATTGCAAATGCACTCACGTCTGTTCCTAGCAAGTACAGTGTATTGGACTGAAGAGGAGCTACTGTCCTTGTCAGTTTCCTAAGCAGAGTTGAACTAGATATAGCCACTGTGTGTAAGAAGCACAGTTCTTTTGTTCTGAGCAAGCTCACTGTTCTGGCCCTATAGGAAACACAGTAGAGTAGAAGAGCGCTCTTTTCTTAAAGCAGAGTGTGTTTCTTGTAAGGCAAGCTAGTGTTTGTTTCCCAGTCCTAAATGGAGTTGAATCACATGCAGTATTTGGTCCTATGAGCAAGAGTTGTTTTCTGTTAAGGAAAGTCACTATTGTGCTCCCATTGCCATACACAGTGCAAATAGCACTCGCGTCTGTTCCCAACAAGTACAGTGTATTGGACTGAAGAGGAGCTACTGTTCTTGTCAGTTTCCTAAGTATAATTGAACGAGATATGGCCGTGTGTGTAGGAAGAACAGTTCTTTTGTTCTGAGCAAGCTCACTGTTCACACACCGTAGGAAACACAGTAGATTAGAAGAGTACTCTTTTCTCAAAATCAGAGTCTGTTTCCTGTAAGGCGAGCTAGTGTTTGTTTCCCAGTCCCAAAAGGAGTTGAATCCCATGCAGTTACTGGTCCTACGAGCAAGAGTTGTTTTCTGGTAAGAAGAGTCACTATTGTGCTCCCATTGTCATATACATGGCCAATAGCACTGGCGTCTGTTTCCAGTATGTACAGTGTATTGGACTGAAGAGGATCTACTGTTCTTCTCAGTTTCCTAAGTAGAATTGAACGAGATATGGCCGTGTGTGTAGGAAGCACAGTTCTTTTGTTCTGAACAAGCTCACTCTTCTGACACTATAGGAAACACAGTAGAATAGAAGTGTGTTCTTTTCTCAAAAGCGGAGTGTGTTTCTTGTAAGGCGAGCTAGCGTTTGTTTCCCAGTCCTAAATGGAGTTGAATCACATGCAGTTTTTGGTTTATGAGCAAGAATTGTTTTCTGGTAAGGAAAGTCACTATTGTGCTCCGATTGCCATAAACAGGGCAAATAGGACTCGCTTCTGTTCCCAGCACGTACAGTGTATTGGACTGAAGAGGATCTACTGTTCTTGTCAGTTTGCTAAGCAGAGTTGAACTAGATATGGCCCATGTATGTAGGAAGCACAGTTCTTTTGTTCTGAGCAAGCTCACTGTTCGGACCCCATAGGAAACACAGTATAGTAGAAGAGTGCCCTTTTCTCAAAAGCAGAGTCTGTTTCTTGTAAGGCGAGCTAGTGTTTTTTTCCCAGTCCTGAATGGAGTTGAGACACATGAAGTTTTTAGTCCTATGAGCAAGAGTTGTTTTCTGATAAGAAGAGTCACTATTGTGCTCCAATTTCCATACACAGGACAAATAGCACTCGCATCTGTTCCCAGCAATTACAGTGTATTGGACTGAAGAGGAGCTACTGTTCTTGTCAGTTTCCTAAGTAGAATTGAACGAGATATGGCCGTGTGTGTAGGAAGCACAGTTCTTTTGTTCTGAACATGCTCACTGTTTGGACCCCAGAGGAAACACAGTAGAGTAGAAGAGTGCTCTTTTATCAAAAGCAGAGTGTGTTTCTTGTAAGGCGATCTAGCGTTTGTTTCCCAGTCCTAAATGGAGTTGAATCACATGCAGTTTCTGGTCCTATGAGCCAGAGTTGTTTTCTGGTAAGGAAAGTCACTATTGCGCTCCCATTGCCATACACAGTGCAAATAGCACTCACGTCTGTTCCTAGCAAGTACAGTGTATTGGACTGAAGAGGAGCTACTGTCCTTGTCAGGTTCCTAAGCAGAGTTGAACTAGATATAGCCCCTGTGTGTAAGAAGCACAGTTCTTTTGTTCTGAGCAAGCTCACTGTTCTGGCCCTATAGGAAACACAGTAGAGTAGAAGAGCGCTCTTTTCTTAAAAGCAGAGTGTGTTTCTTTTAAGGCAAGCTAGTGTTTGTTTCCCAGTCCTAAATGGAGTTGAATCACATGCAGTATTTGGTCCTATGAGCAAGAGTTGTTTTCTGGTAAGGAAAGTCACTATTGTGCTCCCATTGCCATACACAGTGCAAATAGCACTCGCGTCTGTTCCCAACAAGTACAGTGTATTGGACTGAAGAGGAGCTACTGTTCTTGTCAGTTTCCTAAGTAGAATTGAACGAGATATGGCCGTGTGTGTAGGAAGAACAGTTCTTTTGTTCTGAGCAAGCTCACTGTTCACACACCGTAGGAAACACAGTAGATTAGAAGAGTACTCTTTTCTCAAAATCAGAGTCTGTTTCCTGTAAGGGGAGCTAGCGTTTGTTTCCCAGTCCTAAATGGAGTTGAATCCCATGCAGTTACTGGTCCTACGAGCAAGAGTTGTTTTCTGGTAAGAAGAGTCACTATTGCGCTCCCATTGTCATATACATGGCCAATAGCACTGGCGTCTGTTTCCAGTATGTACAGTGTATTGGACTGAAGAGGATCTACTGTTCTTCTCAGTTTCCTAAGTAGAATTGAACGAGATATGGCCGTGTGTGTAGGAAGCACAGTTCTTTTGTTCTGAACAAGCTCACTCTTCTGACACTATAGGAAACACAGTAGAATAGAAGTGTGTTCTTTTCTCAAAAGCGGAGTGTGTTTCTTGTAAGGCGAGCTAGCGTTTGTTTCCCAGTCCTAAATGGAGTTGAATCACATGCAGTTTTTGGTTTATGAGCAAGAATTGTTTTCTGGTAAGGAAAGTCACTATTGCGCTCCCATTGCCATACACAGTGCAAATAGCACTCCCGTTTGTTCCAAGCAAGTACAGTGTACTGGACTGAAGAGGAGCTGCTGTTCTTGTCAGTTTCCTAAGCAGAGTTGAACTAGATATGGCCCGTGTATGTAGGAAGCACAGTTCTTTTGTTCTGAGCAAGCTCACTGTTCGGACCCCATAGGAAACACAGTATAGTAGAAGAGTGCTCTTTTCTCAAAAGCAGAGTGAGTTTCTTGTAAGGAGAGCTAGCTTTTGTTTCCCAGTCCTAAATGAGTTGAATCACATGAAGTTTCTGGTCCTTCGAGCAAGAGTTGTTTTCTGGTAAGGAAAGTCACTATTGCGCTCCCATTGCCATACACAGTGCAAATAGCACTCGTTTCTGTTCCCAGCAAGTGCAGTGTATTGGACTGAAGAGTAGCTACTGTTCTTGTCAGTTTCCTAAGCAGAGTTGAACTAGATATGGCCCGTGTATGTAGGAAGCACAGTTCTTTTGTTCTGAGCAAGCTCACTGTTCGGACCCCATAGGAAACACAGTATAGAAGATGAGTGTTCTTTTCTCAAAAGCAGAGTGTGTTTCTGTAAGGCGAGCTAGCATTTGTTTCCCAGTCCGAAATGGAGTTGAATCACATGCAGTTTCTGGTCCTAGAGCAAGAGTTGTTTTCTGATAAAGAAAGTCTATATTGCGCTTCCATTGCCATACACAGTACAAATAGCACTGGCGTCTGTTCCCAGCAAGTACAGTGTATTGGACTGAGGAGGAGCTACTGTTCTTGTCAGTTTCCTAAGCAGAGTTGAACTAGATATGTCCCATGTGTGTAGGAAGCACAGTTCTTTTGTTCTGAGCAAGCTCACTGTTCAGACACAGTAGGAAACACAGTAGAGTAGAAGAGTGCTCTTTTCTCAAAAGCAGAGTGTGTTTCTTGTAAGGCGAGCTAGTGTTTGTTTCCCAATCCTAAATGGAGTTGCATCCCATGAAGTTTCTGGTCGTACGAGCAAGAGTTGTTTTCTGGTAAGAAGTGTCACTATTGCGCTCCCATTGTCATGCACATGGCAAATAGCACTGGCGTCTGTTCCCAGCATCTACAGTGTATTGCACTGAGAGGATCTACTGTTTTTCTCAGTTTCCTAAATAGAATAGAATGAGATATGGCCGTGTGTGTAGGAGGCACAGTTCTTTTGTTCTGAGCAAGCTCACTGTTCTGGCATTCTAGGAAAGACAGTAGAGTAGAAGAGTGCTCTTTTCTCAAAATCAGAGTGTGTTTCTTGTAAAACAAGCTAGCATTTGTTTCCCAGTCTAAATGGAGTTGAATCACATGCAGTTTTTGGTTTATGAGCAAGCGTTGTTTTCTGGTAAGAAGAGTCACTATTGTGTTCCCATTGCCATACACAGTGGAAATAGCACTAGCGTCTGTTCCCAGCAAGTACAGAGTATTGTTCTGAAGAGGAGCTACTGTTCTTGTCATTTTCCTAAGCAGAGTTAATCTAGATATGGCCTGTGTGCGTAGGAAGCACGGTTCTTTTGTTCTGAGTAAGCTCACTGTTCAGACCCCATAGGAAACACAGTAGAGTAGAAGAGTGCCCTTTTCTCAAAAGCAGAGTGTGTTTCTTGTAAGGCAAGCTAGCGTTTGTTTCCCAGTCCTAAATGGAGTTGAATCACATGCAGTTTCTGGTCCTACGAGCAAGAGTTGTTTTCTGGTAAGAAGAGTCACTCTTGTGCTCCCATTGTCATACACAGGCAAATAGCACTGGAGTCTGTTCCCAGCATGAACAGTGTATTGGACTGAAGAGGATCTACTGTTCTTGTCAGTTTCCTAAGCAGAATTGAACTAGATATGGCCCGTGTATGTAGGAAGCACAGTTCTTTTGTTCTGAACCAGCTCACTATTCGGACCCCATAGGAAACACAGTATAGTAGAAGAGGGCTCTTTTCTCAAAAGCAGAGTGTGTTTTTTGTAAGGCAAGCTAGCGTTTGTTTCCCAGTCCTAAATGGAGTTGAATCACATGCAGTTTCTGGTCCTACGAGCAAGAGTTGTTTTCTAGTAAGCAAAGTCACTATTGCGCTCCCATTGCCATACACAGTGCAATTAGCACTCGCATCTGTTCACAGCAAGTACAGTGTATTGGACTGAAGAGGAGCTACTGTTCTTGTATGTTTCCTAAGCAGAGTTTTACTAGATATGGCCCGTGAGTGTAGGAAGCACAGTTCTATTGTTCTCAGCAAGCTCACTGTTCTGGCCCTAAGGGAAACACAGCATAGTAGAGGAGTGCTCTTTTCTCAAAAGCAGAGTGTGTTTCTTGTAAGGTGAGCTAGCGTTTGTTTCCCAGTCCTAAATGGAGTTGAATCACATGCAGTTTTTGGTTCTATGAGAAAGAGTTGTTTTCTGGTAAGGAAAGTCACTATTGCGCTCCCATTGCCATACACAGTACAAATAGCATTCGCATCTGTTCCCAGCAAGTACAGTGTATTGGACTGAAGAGGAGCTACTGTTCTTGTCAGTTTCCTAAGCAGAGCTGAACTAGATATGGCCCATTGTGTGTAGGAAGCACAGTTCTTTTGTTCTGAGCAAGCTCACTGTTAGGACCCCATAGGAAACACAGTAAGTAGAAGAGTGCTCTTTTCTCAAAAGCAGAGTGTGTTTCTTGTAAGGCGAGCTAGCGTTTGTTTCCCAGTCCTAAGTGGAGTTGAATCCCATGTAGTTTCTGTTACTACGAGCAAGAGTTGTTTTCTGGTAAGAAGAGTCACTATTGCGCTCCCATTTCTATACACAGTGCAAATAGCACTCGTGTCTGTTCCCAGGAAGTACAGTGTATTGGACTGAAGAGGAGCTACTGTTCTTGTCAGTTTCCTAAGCAGAATTGAACTAGATATGGCCCGTGTGTGTAGGAAGCACAGTTCTTTGGTTCTGAGCAAGCTCACTGTTCTGGTCCTATAGGAAACACAGTAGAGTAGAAGAGTGCTGTTTTCGCAGAAGCAGAGTGTTTCTTGTAAGGCGAGCTAGGGTTTGTTTCCCAGTCAGAAATGGAGTTGAATCCCATGCAGTTTCTGTTCCTACGAGCAAGAGTTGTTTTCTGGTAATAAGAGTCACTATTGTGCTCCCATATCAATACACACTGCAAATAGCACTCGTGTCTACTTCCAGCAATTACAGAGTATTGGACTGAAGAGGATCTACTGTCTTGTCAGTTTCCTAAGCAGAGTTGAACTAGATACAGCCCGTGTGTGCAGGAAGCACAGTTCCTTTGTTCTGAGCAAGCTCACTGTTCGGACTAATAGGAAACAAAGTAGTGTAGAAGAGTGCTCTTTTCTCAAAAGCAGAGTGTGTTTCTTGTAAGGCGAGCTAGCGTTTGTTTCCCAGTCCTAAATGGAGTTGAATCCCATGCAGTTTCTGGTCCTACGAGCAAGAGTTGTTTTGTGGTAAGGAAAGTCACTATTGAGCTCCCATTGCCGCAGACAGTGCAAATAGTACTCTCGTCTGTTCCCAGCAAGTACAGTGTATTGGACTGAAGAGGAGCTACTGTTCTTGTCAGTTTCCTAAGCAGAGTTGAAGTAGATATGGCCCGTGTGTTTACCAAGCACAGTTCTTTTGTTCTGAGCAAGCTCACTGTTCGGACCCTATAGGAAATAAAGTAGAGTAGAAGAGTGCTTTTTTCTCAAAAGCAGAGTGTGTTTTTGTAAGGCTAGCTAGCGTTTGTTTCCCAGTCCTAAATGGAGTTGAATCACATGCAGTTTCTGGTCCTAAGAGCAAGAATTGTTTTCTGGAAAGCAAAGTCACTATTGCGCTCCCATTGCCATACACAGTGAAAATAGCACTCACGTCTGTTCCCAGCAAGTACAGTGTATTGGACTGAAGAGGAGCTACTGTTCTCATCAGTGTCCTAAGCAGAGTTGAACTAGATATGGCCCCTGTGTGTAGGAAGCACAGTTCTTTTGTTCTGAGCAAGCTCACTGTTAGGACCCCATAGGAAACACAGTAAGTAGAAGAGTGCTCTTTTCTCAAAAGCAGAGTGTGTTTCTTGTAAGGCGAGCTAGCGTTTGTTTCCCAGTCCTAAGTGGAGTTGAATCCCATGTAGTTTCTGTTCCTACGAGCAAGAGTTGTTTTGTGGTAAGAAGAGTCACTATTGCGCTCCCATTTCTATACACAGTGCAAATAGCACTCGCGTCTGTTCCCAGCAAGTACAGTGTATTGGACTGAAGAAAAGCTACTGTTCTTGTCAGTTTCCAAAGCAGAATTAAACTAGATATGGCCCCTGGGTGTAGGAAGCACAGTTCTTTTGTTCTGAGCAAGCTCACTGTTAGGACCCCATAGGAAACACAGTAAGTAGAAGAGTGCTCTTTTCTCAAAAGCAGAGTGTGTTTCTTGTAAGGCGAGCTAGCGTTTGTTTCCCAGTCCTAAGTGGAGTTGAATCCCATGTAGTTTCTGTTCCTACGAGCAAGAGTTGTTTTCTGGAAAGAAGAGTCACTATTGTGCTCCCATTGTCATACACAGGGCAAATAGCACTGGCAACAGTTCCCAGCAATTACAGTGTATTGGACTGAAGAGGAGCTACTGTCCTTGTCAGTTTGCTTAGCAGAGTTGAACTAGATATGGCCCGTGTGTAGGAAGCACAGTTCTTTGGTTCTGAGCAAGCTCACTGTTCTGGCCCTATAGGAAACACAGTAGAGTAGAAGAGTGTTGTTTTCGCAAAAGCAGAGTGTGTTTCTTGTAAGGAGAGCCTGAGTTTGTTTCCCAGTCAGAAATGGATTTGAATACCATGCAGTTTCTTTTCCTACGAGCAAGAGTTGTTTTCTGGTAATAAGTGTCACTATTGTGCTCCCATATCAATACACAGTAAAAAATAGCACTCGTGTCTGCTTCCAGCAAGTACAGTGTATTGGACTGAAGAGGATCTACTGTCTTGTCAGTTTCCTAAGCAGAGTTGAACTAGATACGGCCCGTGTGTGCAGGAAGTACAGTTCTTTTGTTCTGAGCAAGCTCACTGTTCGGACCTCAAAAGAAACACAGTAGAGTAGAAGAGTGCTCTTTTCTCAAAAGCAGAGTGTGTTTCTTGTAAGGCGAGCTAGCATGTGTTTCCCAGTGTAAATGGAGTTGAATCACATGCATTTTTGGTTTATGAGCAAGAGTTGTTTTCTGGTAAGGAAAGTCAGTATTGCACTCCCATTGCCATACACAGTACAAATAGCACTCATGTCTGCTTCCAGCAAGTACAGGGTATTGGACTGAAGAGGAGCTACTGTTCTTGTCAGTTTCCTAAGCAGAGTTGAACTAGATATGGCCCCTGTGTGTAGGAAGCACAGTTCTTTTGTTCTGAGCAAGCTCACTGTTAGGACCCCATAGGAAACACAGTAAGTAGAAGAGTGCTCTTTTCTCAAAAGCAGAGTGTGTTTCTTGTAAGGCGAGCTAGCGTTTGTTTCCCAGTCCTAAGTGGAGTTGAATCCCATGTAGTTTCTGTTCCTACGAGCAAGAGTTGTTTTCTGGTAAGAAGAGACACTATTGCGCTCCGATTTCTATACACAGTGCAAATAGCACTCGTGTCTGTTCCCAGGAAGTACAGTGTATTGGACTGAAGAGGAGCTACTGTTCTTGTCAGTTTCCTAAGCAGAATTGAACTAGATATGGCCCGTGTGTGTAGGAAGCACAGTTCTTTGGTTGTGAGCAAGCTCACTGTTCTGGCCCTATAGGAAACACAGTAGAGTAGAAGAGTGCTGTTTTCGCAAAAGCAGAGTGTGTTTCTTGTAAGGCGAGCTAGGGTTTGTTTCCCAGTCAGAAATGGAGTTGAATACCATGCAGTTTTTCTTCCTACGAGCAAGAGTTGTTTTCTGGTAATAAGAGTCACTATTGTGCTCCCATATCAATACACAGTGCAAATAGCACTCGTGTCTACTTCCAGCAAGTACAGTGTATTGGACTGAAGAGGATCTACTGTCTTGTCAGTTTCCTAAGCAGAGTTGAACTAGATACGGCCCGTGTGTGCAGGAAGCACAGTTCTTTTGTTCTGAGCAAGCTCATTGTTCGGACCTCATAAGAAACACAGTAGAGTAGAAGAGTGCTCTTTTCTCAAAAGCAGAGTGAGTTTCTTGTAAGGCGAGCTAGCATGTGTTTCTCAGTCTAAATGGAGTTGAATCACATGCAGTTTTTGGTTTATGAGCAAGATTTGTTTTCTGGTAATGAAAGTCAATATTGCGCTCCCATTGCCATACACAGTGCAAATAGCACTCGCGTCTGTTCCCAGCAAGTACAGTGTATTGGACTGAAGAGGAGCTACTGTTCTTGTCAGTTTCCAAAGCAGAATTAAACTAGATATGGCCCGTGTGTGTAGGAAGCACAGTTCTTTGGTTCTGAGCATGCTCACTGTTCTGGTCCTATAGGAAACACAGTAGAGTAGAAGAGTGCTGTTTTCGCAGAAGCAGAGTGTTTCTTGTAAGGCGAGCTAGGGTTTGTTTCCCAGTCAGAAATGGAGTTGAATACCATGCAGTTTCTGTTCCTACGAGCAAGAGTTGTTTTCTGCTAATAAGAGTCACTATTGTGCTCCCATATCAATACACACTGCAAATAGCACTCGTGTCTGCGTCCAGCAATTACAGTGTATTGGACTGAAGAGGATCTACTGTCTTGTCAGTTTCCTAAGCAGAGTTGAACTAGATACGGCCCGTGTGTGTAGTTAGCACAGTTCTTTTGTTCTGAGCAAGCTCACTGTTCTGGCCCTATAGGAAACACAGCAGAGTAAAAGAGTGCTCTTTTTTCAAAAGCAGAGTGTGTTTCTTTTAAGGCAAGCTAGCATTTGTTTCCCAGTCCTAAATGGAGTTGAATCACATGCAGTTTCTGGTCCTACGAGCAAGAGTTGTTTTCTGGTAAGAAGAGTCACTCTTGGGCTCCAATTGCCATACACAGTACAAATAGCACTCGCGTCTGTTCCCTGCATGTACAGTGTATTGGACTGAAGAGGAGCTACTGTTCTTGTCAGTTTCCTAAGCAGAGTTGAACTAGATATGGCCCGTGTGTGTAGGAAGCACAGTTCTTTTGTTCTGAACATGCTCACTGTTCAGAACCAAGAGGAAACACAGTAGCGTAGAAGAGTGCTCTTTTCTCAAAAGCAGAGTGTGTTTCTTGTAAGGCAAGCTAGTGTTTGTTTGCCATTCAGAAATGGAGTTGAATCCCATGCAGTTTCTGGTCCTAGGAGCAAGAGTTGTTTTCTGGTAAGAAGAGTCACTATTGCGCTCCCATTGCCCTACACACTGTAAATAGCACTTCTCTCTGTTCCCAGCAAGTACAGTGTATTGGACTGAAGAGGTGCTACTGTCCTTGTCAGTTTCTAAGCAGAGTTGAACTAGATATGGCCCGTGTATGTAGGAAGCACAGTTCTTTTGTTCTGAGCAAGCTCACTGTTCGGACACCATAGGAAACACAGTAGAGTAGAAGAGTGCTCTTTTCTCAAAAGCAGAGTGTGTTTCTTGTAAGTCGAGCTTGTGTTTGTTTCCCAGTCTTAAATGGAGTTGAATCACATGCAGTTTCTGGTCCTACGAGCAAGAGATGTTTTCTGGTAAGGAAAGTCACTATTGCGCTCCCATTGCCATACACACTGTAAATAGCACTTCTCTCTGTTCCCAGCAAGTACAGTGTATTGGACTGAAGAGGTGCTACTGTCCTTGTCAGTTTCTAAGCAGAGTTGAACTAGATATGGCCCGTGGGTTTAGGAAGCACAGTTCTTTGTTCTGAGCAAGCTCACTGTTCTGGCCCTATAAGAAACACAGTAGAGTAGAAGAGTGCTCTTTTCTCAAAAGCAGAGTGTTTTTCTTGTAAGGCAAGCTAGTGTTTGTTTGCCAGTCCTAAATGGAGTTGAATCACATGCAGTTTTTGATCCTATGAGCAAGAGTTGTTTTCTGGTAAGGAAAGTCACTATTGAGCTCCCATTGCCATACACAGTGCAAATAGCACTCGCGTCTGTTCCCAGCAAGTACAGTGAATTGGACTGTAGAGGAGCTACTGTTCTTGTCAGTTTCCTAAGTAGAATTGAACGAGATATGGCCGTGTGTGTAGGAACCACAGTTCTTTTGTTCTGAGCAAGCTCACTGTTCAGACACCATAGGAAACACAGTAGTGTAGAAGAGTACTCTTTTCTCAAAAGCAGAGTGTGTTTCCTGTAATTCTATCTAGCGTTTGTTTCCCAGTCCTAAATGGAGTTGAATCCCATGCAGTTTCTGGTCCTACGAGCAAGAATGGTTTTCTGGTAAGAAGAGTCACTATTGCGCTCCCATTGTCATACACATGGCCAATAGCACTGGCGTCTCTTTCCAGCATGTACAGTGTATTGGACTGAAGAGGATCTAATGTTCTTCTCAGTTTCCTAAGTAGAATTGAACGAGATATGGCCGTGTGTGTAGGAAGCACAGTTCTTTTGTTCTGAGCAAGCTCACTGTTCTGGCACTATAGGAAACACAGTAGAGTAGAAGTGTGCTCTTTTATCAAAAGCAGAGTGTGTTTCTTGTAAGGCAAGCTAGCGTTTGTTTCCCAGTCCTAAATGGAGTTGAATCACATGCAGTTTTTCGTTTATGAGCAAGAGTTGTTTTCTGGTAAGGAAAGTCACTATTGTGCTACCATTGCCATACACAGTGCAAATAGCACTGGCATCTGTTCCTAGCAAGTACAGTGTACTGGACTGAAGAAGACTAATGTTCTTGTCAGTTTCCTAAGCAGAGTTGAACTAGATATGGCCCGTGTATGTAGGATGCACAGTTCTTTTGTTCTGAGCAAGCTCACTATTCAGACCCCATAGGAAACACAGTATAGTAGAAGAGTGCTCTTTTATCAAAAGCAGAGTGTCTTTCTTTTAAGGCGATCTAGCGTTTGTTTCCCAGTCCTAAATGGAGTTGAATCACATGCAGTATCTGGTCCTACGAGCAAGAGTTGTTTTCTGGTAAGGAAAGTCACTATTGCGCTCCCATTGCCATACACATTGCAAATGCACTCACGTCTGTTCCTAGCAAGTACAGTGTATTGGACTGAAGAGGAGCTACTGTCCTTGTCAGTTTCCTAAGCAGAGTTGAACTAGATATAGCCACTGTGTGTAAGAAGCACAGTTCTTTTGTTCTGAGCAAGCTCACTGTTCTGGCCCTATAGGAAACACAGTAGAGTAGAAGAGCGCTCTTTTCTTAAAGCAGAGTGTGTTTCTTGTAAGGCAAGCTAGTGTTTGTTTCCCAGTCCTAAATGGAGTTGAATCACATGCAGTATTTGGTCCTATGAGCAAGAGTTGTTTTCTGTTAAGGAAAGTCACTATTGTGCTCCCATTGCCATACACAGTGCAAATAGCACTCGCGTCTGTTCCCAACAAGTACAATGTATTGGACTGAAGAGGAGCTACTGTTCTTGTCAGTTTCCTAAGTATAATTGAACGAGATATGGCCGTGTGTGTAGGAAGAACAGTTCTTTTGTTCTGAGCAAGCTCACTGTTCACACACCGTAGGAAACACAGTAGATTAGAAGAGTACTCTTTTCTCAAAATCAGAGTCTGTTTCCTGTAAGGCGAGCTAGTGTTTGTTTCCCAGTCCCAAAAGGAGTTGAATCCCATGCAGTTACTGGTCCTACGAGCAAGAGTTGTTTTCTGGTAAGAAGAGTCACTATTGTGCTCCCATTGTCATATACATGGCCAATAGCACTGGCGTCTGTTTCCAGTATGTACAGTGTATTGGACTGAAGAGGATCTACTGTTCTTCTCAGTTTCCTAAGTAGAATTGAACGAGATATGGCCGTGTGTGTAGGAAGCACAGTTCTTTTGTTCTGAACAAGCTCACTCTTCTGACACTATAGGAAACACAGTAGAATAGAAGTGTGTTCTTTTCTCAAAAGCGGAGTGTGTTTCTTGTAAGGCGAGCTAGCGTTTGTTTCCCAGTCCTAAATGGAGTTGAATCACATGCAGTTTTTGGTTTATGAGCAAGAATTGTTTTCTGGTAAGGAAAGTCACTATTGTGCTCCGATTGCCATAAACAGGGCAAATAGGACTCGCTTCTGTTCCCAGCACGTACAGTGTATTGGACTGAAGAGGATCTACTGTTCTTGTCAGTTTGCTAAGCAGAGTTGAACTAGATATGGCCCATGTATGTAGGAAGCACAGTTCTTTTGTTCTGAGCAAGCTCACTGTTCGGACCCCATAGGAAACACAGTATAGTAGAAGAGTGCCCTTTTCTCAAAAGCAGAGTCTGTTTCTTGTAAGGCGAGCTAGCGTTTTTTTCCCAGTCCTGAATGGAGTTGAGACACATGAAGTTTTTAGTCCTATGAGCAAGAGTTGTTTTCTGATAAGAAGAGTCACTATTGTGCTCCAATTTCCATACACAGGACAAATAGCACTCGCATCTGTTCCCAGCAATTACAGTGTATTGGACTGAAGAGGAGCTACTGTTCTTGTCAGTTTCCTAAGTAGAATTGAACGAGATATGGCCGTGTGTGTAGGAAGCACAGTTCTTTTGTTCTGAACATGCTCACTGTTTGGACCCCAGAGGAAACACAGTAGAGTAGAAGAGTGCTCTTTTATCAAAAGCAGAGTGTGTTTCTTGTAAGGCGATCTAGCGTTTGTTTCCCAGTCCTAAATGGAGTTGAATCACATGCAGTTTCTGGTCCTATGAGCCAGAGTTGTTTTCTGGTAAGGAAAGTCACTATTGCGCTCCCATTGCCATACACAGTGCAAATAGCACTCACGTCTGTTCCTAGCAAGTATAGTGTATTGGACTGAAGAGGAGCTACTGTCCTTGTCAGGTTCCTAAGCAGAGTTGAACTAGATATAGCCCCTGTGTGTAAGAAGCACAGTTCTTTTGTTCTGAGCAAGCTCACTGTTCTGGCCCTATAGGAAACACAGTAGAGTAGAAGAGCGCTCTTTTCTTAAAAGCAGAGTGTGTTTCTTTTAAGGCAAGCTAGTGTTTGTTTCCCAGTCCTAAATGGAGTTGAATCACATGCAGTATTTGGTCCTATGAGCAAGAGTTGTTTTCTGGTAAGGAAAGTCACTATTGTGCTCCCATTGCCATACACAGTGCAAATAGCACTCGCGTCTGTTCCCAACAAGTACAGTGTATTGGACTGAAGAGGAGCTACTGTTCTTGTCAGTTTCCTAAGTAGAATTGAACGAGATATGGCCGTGTGTGTAGGAAGAACAGTTCTTTTGTTCTGAGCAAGCTCACTGTTCACACACCGTAGGAAACACAGTAGATTAGAAGAGTACTCTTTTCTCAAAATCAGAGTCTGTTTCCTGTAAGGGGAGCTAGCGTTTGTTTCCCAGTCCTAAATGGAGTTGAATCCCATGCAGTTACTGGTCCTACGAGCAAGAGTTGTTTTCTGGTAAGAAGAGTCACTATTGCGCTCCCATTGTCATATACATGGCCAATAGCACTGGCGTCTGTTTCCAGTATGTACAGTGTATTGGACTGAAGAGGATCTACTGTTCTTCTCAGTTTCCTAAGTAGAATTGAACGAGATATGGCCGTGTGTGTAGGAAGCACAGTTCTTTTGTTCTGAACAAGCTCACTCTTCTGACACTATAGGAAACACAGTAGAATAGAAGTGTGTTCTTTTCTCAAAAGCGGAGTGTGTTTCTTGTAAGGCGAGCTAGCGTTTGTTTCCCAGTCCTAAATGGAGTTGAATCACATGCAGTTTTTGGTTTATGAGCAAGAATTGTTTTCTGGTAAGGAAAGTCACTATTGCGCTCCCATTGCCATACACAGTGCAAATAGCACTCCCGTTTGTTCCAAGCAAGTACAGTGTACTGGACTGAAGAGGAGCTGCTGTTCTTGTCAGTTTCCTAAGCAGAGTTGAACTAGATATGGCCCGTGTATGTAGGAAGCACAGTTCTTTTGTTCTGAGCAAGCTCACTGTTCGGACCCCATAGGAAACACAGTATAGTAGAAGAGTGCTCTTTTCTCAAAAGCAGAGTGAGTTTCTTGTAAGGAGAGCTAGCTTTTGTTTCCCAGTCCTAAATGAGTTGAATCACATGAAGTTTCTGGTCCTTCGAGCAAGAGTTGTTTTCTGGTAAGGAAAGTCACTATTGCGCTCCCATTGCCATACACAGTGCAAATAGCACTCGTTTCTGTTCCCAGCAAGTGCAGTGTATTGGACTGAAGAGTAGCTACTGTTCTTGTCAGTTTCCTAAGCAGAGTTGAACTAGATATGGCCCGTGTATGTAGGAAGCACAGTTCTTTTGTTCTGAGCAAGCTCACTGTTCGGACCCCATAGGAAACACAGTATAGAAGATGAGTGTTCTTTTCTCAAAAGCAGAGTGTGTTTCTGTAAGGCGAGCTAGCATTTGTTTCCCAGTCCGAAATGGAGTTGAATCACATGCAGTTTCTGGTCCTAGAGCAAGAGTTGTTTTCTGATAAAGAAAGTCTATATTGCGCTTCCATTGCCATACACAGTACAAATAGCACTGGCGTCTGTTCCCAGCAAGTACAGTGTATTGGACTGAGGAGGAGCTACTGTTCTTGTCAGTTTCCTAAGCAGAGTTGAACTAGATATGTCCCATGTGTGTAGGAAGCACAGTTCTTTTGTTCTGAGCAAGCTCACTGTTCAGACACAGTAGGAAACACAGTAGAGTAGAAGAGTGCTCTTTTCTCAAAAGCAGAGTGTGTTTCTTGTAAGGCGAGCTAGTGTTTGTTTCCCAATCCTAAATGGAGTTGCATCCCATGAAGTTTCTGGTCGTACGAGCAAGAGTTGTTTTCTGGTAAGAAGTGTCACTATTGCGCTCCCATTGTCATGCACATGGCAAATAGCACTGGCGTCTGTTCCCAGCATCTACAGTGTATTGCACTGAGAGGATCTACTGTTTTTCTCAGTTTCCTAAATAGAATAGAATGAGATATGGCCGTGTGTGTAGGAGGCACAGTTCTTTTGTTCTGAGCAAGCTCACTGTTCTGGCATTCTAGGAAAGACAGTAGAGTAGAAGAGTGCTCTTTTCTCAAAATCAGAGTGTGTTTCTTGTAAAACAAGCTAGCATTTGTTTCCCAGTCTAAATGGAGTTGAATCACATGCAGTTTTTGGTTTATGAGCAAGCGTTGTTTTCTGGTAAGAAGAGTCACTATTGTGTTCCCATTGCCATACACAGTGGAAATAGCACTAGCGTCTGTTCCCAGCAAGTACAGAGTATTGTTCTGAAGAGGAGCTACTGTTCTTGTCATTTTCCTAAGCAGAGTTAATCTAGATATGGCCTGTGTGCGTAGGAAGCACGGTTCTTTTGTTCTGAGTAAGCTCACTGTTCAGACCCCATAGGAAACACAGTAGAGTAGAAGAGTGCCCTTTTCTCAAAAGCAGAGTGTGTTTCTTGTAAGGCAAGCTAGCGTTTGTTTCCCAGTCCTAAATGGAGTTGAATCACATGCAGTTTCTGGTCCTACGAGCAAGAGTTGTTTTCTGGTAAGAAGAGTCACTCTTGTGCTCCCATTGTCATACACAGGCAAATAGCACTGGAGTCTGTTCCCAGCATGAACAGTGTATTGGACTGAAGAGGATCTACTGTTCTTGTCAGTTTCCTAAGCAGAATTGAACTAGATATGGCCCGTGTATGTAGGAAGCACAGTTCTTTTGTTCTGAACCAGCTCACTATTCGGACCCCATAGGAAACACAGTATAGTAGAAGAGGGCTCTTTTCTCAAAAGCAGAGTGTGTTTTTTGTAAGGCAAGCTAGCGTTTGTTTCCCAGTCCTAAATGGAGTTGAATCACATGCAGTTTCTGGTCCTACGAGCAAGAGTTGTTTTCTAGTAAGCAAAGTCACTATTGCGCTCCCATTGCCATACACAGTGCAATTAGCACTCGCATCTGTTCCCAGCAAGTACAGTGTATTGGACTGAAGAGGAGCTACTGTTCTTGTATGTTTCCTAAGCAGAGTTTTACTAGATATGGCCCGTGAGTGTAGGAAGCACAGTTCTATTGTTCTCAGCAAGCTCACTGTTCTGGCCCTAAGGGAAACACAGCACAGTAGAGGAGTGCTCTTTTCTCAAAAGCAGAGTGTGTTTCTTGTAAGGTGAGCTAGCGTTTGTTTCCCAGTCCTAAATGGAGTTGAATCACATGCAGTTTTTGGTTCTATGAGAAAGAGTTGTTTTCTGGTAAGGAAAGTCACTATTGCGCTCCCATTGCCATACACAGTACAAATAGCATTCGCATCTGTTCCCAGCAAGTACAGTGTATTGGACTGAAGAGGAGCTACTGTTCTTGTCAGTTTCCTAAGCAGAGCTGAACTAGATATGGCCCATTGTGTGTAGGAAGCACAGTTCTTTTGTTCTGAGCAAGCTCACTGTTAGGACCCCATAGGAAACACAGTAAGTAGAAGAGTGCTCTCTTCTCAAAAGCAGAGTGTGTTTCTTGTAAGGCGAGCTAGCGTTTGTTTCCCAGTCCTAAGTGGAGTTGAATCCCATGTAGTTTCTGTTACTACGAGCAAGAGTTGTTTTCTGGTAAGAAGAGTCACTATTGCGCTCCCATTTCTATACACAGTGCAAATAGCACTCGTGTCTGTTCCCAGGAAGTACAGTGTATTGGACTGAAGAGGAGCTACTGTTCTTGTCAGTTTCCTAAGCAGAATTGAACTAGATATGGCCCGTGTGTGTAGGAAGCACAGTTCTTTGGTTCTGAGCAAGCTCACTGTTCTGGTCCTATAGGAAACACAGTAGAGTAGAAGAGTGCTGTTTTCGCAGAAGCAGAGTGTTTCTTGTAAGGCGAGCTAGGGTTTGTTTCCCAGTCAGAAATGGAGTTGAATCCCATGCAGTTTCTGTTCCTACGAGCAAGAGTTGTTTTCTGGTAATAAGAGTCACTATTGTGCTCCCATATCAATACACACTGCAAATAGCACTCGTGTCTACTTCCAGCAATTACAGAGTATTGGACTGAAGAGGATCTACTGTCTTGTCTGTTTCCTAAGCAGAGTTGAACTAGATACAGCCCGTGTGTGCAGGAAGCACAGTTCCTTTGTTCTGAGCAAGCTCACTGTTCGGACTAATAGGAAACAAAGTAGTGTAGAAGAGTGCTCTTTTCTCAAAAGCAGAGTGTGTTTCTTGTAAGGCGAGCTAGCGTTTGTTTCCCAGTCCTAAATGGAGTTGAATCCCATGCAGTTTCTGGTCCTACGAGCAAGAGTTGTTTTGTGGTAAGGAAAGTCACTATTGAGCTCCCATTGCCGCAGACAGTGCAAATAGTACTCGCGTCTGTTCCCAGCAAGTACAGTGTATTGGACTGAAGAGGAGCTACTGTTCTTGTCAGTTTCCTAAGCAGAGTTGAAGTAGATATGGCCCGTGTGTTTACCAAGCACAGTTCTTTTGTTCTGAGCAAGCTCACTGTTCGGACCCTATAGGAAATAAAGTAGAGTAGAAGAGTGCTTTTTTCTCAAAAGCAGAGTGTGTTTTTGTAAGGCTAGCTAGCGTTTGTTTCCCAGTCCTAAATGGAGTTGAATCACATGCAGTTTCTGGTCCTAAGAGCAAGAATTGTTTTCTGGAAAGCAAAGTCACTATTGCGCTCCCATTGCCATACACAGTGAAAATAGCACTCACGTCTGTTCCCAGCAAGTACAGTGTATTGGACTGAAGAGGAGCTACTGTTCTCGTCAGTGTCCTAAGCAGAGTTGAACTAGATATGGCCCCTGTGTGTAGGAAGCACAGTTCTTTTGTTCTGAGCAAGCTCACTGTTAGGACCCCATAGGAAACACAGTAAGTAGAAGAGTGCTCTTTTCTCAAAAGCAGAGTGTGTTTCTTGTAAGGCGAGCTAGCGTTTGTTTCCCAGTCCTAAGTGGAGTTGAATCCCATGTAGTTTCTGTTCCTACGAGCAAGAGTTGTTTTGTGGTAAGAAGAGTCACTATTGCGCTCCCATTTCTATACACAGTGCAAATAGCACTCGCGTCTGTTCCCAGCAAGTACAGTGTATTGGACTGAAGAAAAGCTACTGTTCTTGTCAGTTTCCAAAGCAGAATTAAACTAGATATGGCCCCTGGGTGTAGGAAGCACAGTTCTTTTGTTCTGAGCAAGCTCACTGTTAGGACCCCATAGGAAACACAGTAAGTAGAAGAGTGCTCTTTTCTCAAAAGCAGAGTGTGTTTCTTGTAAGGCGAGCTAGCGTTTGTTTCCCAGTCCTAAGTGGAGTTGAATCCCATGTAGTTTCTGTTCCTACGAGCAAGAGTTGTTTTCTGGAAAGAAGAGTCACTATTGTGCTCCCATTGTCATACACAGGGCAAATAGCACTGGCAACAGTTCCCAGCAATTACAGTGTATTGGACTGAAGAGGAGCTACTGTCCTTGTCAGTTTGCTTAGCAGAGTTGAACTAGATATGGCCCGTGTGTAGGAAGCACAGTTCTTTGGTTCTGAGCAAGCTCACTGTTCTGGCCCTATAGGAAACACAGTAGAGTAGAAGAGTGTTGTTTTCGCAAAAGCAGAGTGTGTTTCTTGTAAGGAGAGCCTGAGTTTGTTTCCCAGTCAGAAATGGATTTGAATACCATGCAGTTTCTTTTCCTACGAGCAAGAGTTGTTTTCTGGTAATAAGTGTCACTATTGTGCTCCCATATCAATACACAGTAAAAAATAGCACTCGTGTCTGCTTCCAGCAAGTACAGTGTATTGGACTGAAGAGGATCTACTGTCTTGTCAGTTTCCTAAGCAGAGTTGAACTAGATACGGCCCGTGTGTGCAGGAAGTACAGTTCTTTTGTTCTGAGCAAGCTCACTGTTCGGACCTCAAAAGAAACACAGTAGAGTAGAAGAGTGCTCTTTTCTCAAAAGCAGAGTGTGTTTCTTGTAAGGCGAGCTAGCATGTGTTTCCCAGTGTAAATGGAGTTGAATCACATGCATTTTTGGTTTATGAGCAAGAGTTGTTTTCTGGTAAGGAAAGTCAGTATTGCACTCCCATTGCCATACACAGTACAAATAGCACTCATGTCTGCTTCCAGCAAGTACAGGGTATTGGACTGAAGAGGAGCTACTGTTCTTGTCAGTTTCCTAAGCAGAGTTGAACTAGATATGGCCCCTGTGTGTAGGAAGCACAGTTCTTTTGTTCTGAGCAAGCTCACTGTTAGGACCCCATAGGAAACACAGTAAGTAGAAGAGTGCTCTTTTCTCAAAAGCAGAGTGTGTTTCTTGTAAGGCGAGCTAGCGTTTGTTTCCCAGTCCTAAGTGGAGTTGAATCCCATGTAGTTTCTGTTCCTACGAGCAAGAGTTGTTTTCTGGTAAGAAGAGACACTATTGCGCTCCGATTTCTATACACAGTGCAAATAGCACTCGTGTCTGTTCCCAGGAAGTACAGTGTATTGGACTGAAGAGGAGCTACTGTTCTTGTCAGTTTCCTAAGCAGAATTGAACTAGATATGGCCCGTGTGTGTAGGAAGCACAGTTCTTTGGTTGTGAGCAAGCTCACTGTTCTGGCCCTATAGGAAACACAGTAGAGTAGAAGAGTGCTGTTTTCGCAAAAGCAGAGTGTGTTTCTTGTAAGGCGAGCTAGGGTTTGTTTCCCAGTCAGAAATGGAGTTGAATACCATGCAGTTTTTCTTCCTACGAGCAAGAGTTGTTTTCTGGTAATAAGAGTCACTATTGTGCTCCCATATCAATACACAGTGCAAATAGCACTCGTGTCTACTTCCAGCAAGTACAGTGTATTGGACTGAAGAGGATCTACTGTCTTGTCAGTTTCCTAAGCAGAGTTGAACTAGATACGGCCCGTGTGTGCAGGAAGCACAGTTCTTTTGTTCTGAGCAAGCTCATTGTTCGGACCTCATAAGAAACACAGTAGAGTAGAAGAGTGCTCTTTTCTCAAAAGCAGAGTGAGTTTCTTGTAAGGCGAGCTAGCATGTGTTTCTCAGTCTAAATGGAGTTGAATCACATGCAGTTTTTGGTTTATGAGCAAGATTTGTTTTCTGGTAATGAAAGTCAATATTGCGCTCCCATTGCCATACACAGTGCAAATAGCACTCGCGTCTGTTCCCAGCAAGTACAGTGTATTGGACTGAAGAGGAGCTACTGTTCTTGTCAGTTTCCAAAGCAGAATTAAACTAGATATGGCCCGTGTGTGTAGGAAGCACAGTTCTTTGGTTCTGAGCATGCTCACTGTTCTGGTCCTATAGGAAACACAGTAGAGTAGAAGAGTGCTGTTTTCGCAGAAGCAGAGTGTTTCTTGTAAGGCGAGCTAGGGTTTGTTTCCCAGTCAGAAATGGAGTTGAATACCATGCAGTTTCTGTTCCTACGAGCAAGAGTTGTTTTCTGCTAATAAGAGTCACTATTGTGCTCCCATATCAATACACACTGCAAATAGCACTCGTGTCTGCGTCCAGCAATTACAGTGTATTGGACTGAAGAGGATCTACTGTCTTGTCAGTTTCCTAAGCAGAGTTGAACTAGATACGGCCCGTGTGTGTAGTTAGCACAGTTCTTTTGTTCTGAGCAAGCTCACTGTTCTGGCCCTATAGGAAACACAGCAGAGTAAAAGAGTGCTCTTTTTTCAAAAGCAGAGTGTGTTTCTTTTAAGGCAAGCTAGCATTTGTTTCCCAGTCCTAAATGGAGTTGAATCACATGCAGTTTCTGGTCCTACGAGCAAGAGTTGTTTTCTGGTAAGAAGAGTCACTCTTGGGCTCCAATTGCCATACACAGTACAAATAGCACTCGCGTCTGTTCCCTGCATGTACAGTGTATTGGACTGAAGAGGAGCTACTGTTCTTGTCAGTTTCCTAAGCAGAGTTGAACTAGATATGGCCCGTGTGTGTAGGAAGCACAGTTCTTTTGTTCTGAACATGCTCACTGTTCAGAACCAAGAGGAAACACAGTAGCGTAGAAGAGTGCTCTTTTCTCAAAAGCAGAGTGTGTTTCTTGTAAGGCAAGCTAGTGTTTGTTTGCCATTCAGAAATGGAGTTGAATCCCATGCAGTTTCTGGTCCTAGGAGCAAGAGTTGTTTTCTGGTAAGAAGAGTCACTATTGCGCTCCCATTGCCCTACACACTGTAAATAGCACTTCTCTCTGTTCCCAGCAAGTACAGTGTATTGGACTGAAGAGGTGCTACTGTCCTTGTCAGTTTCTAAGCAGAGTTGAACTAGATATGGCCCGTGTATGTAGGAAGCACAGTTCTTTTGTTCTGAGCAAGCTCACTGTTCGGACACCATAGGAAACACAGTAGAGTAGAAGAGTGCTCTTTTCTCAAAAGCAGAGTGTGTTTCTTGTAAGTCGAGCTTGTGTTTGTTTCCCAGTCTTAAATGGAGTTGAATCACATGCAGTTTCTGGTCCTACGAGCAAGAGATGTTTTCTGGTAAGGAAAGTCACTATTGCGCTCCCATTGCCATACACACTGTAAATAGCACTTCTCTCTGTTCCCAGCAAGTACAGTGTATTGGACTGAAGAGGTGCTACTGTCCTTGTCAGTTTCTAAGCAGAGTTGAACTAGATATGGCCCGTGGGTTTAGGAAGCACAGTTCTTTGTTCTGAGCAAGCTCACTGTTCTGGCCCTATAAGAAACACAGTAGAGTAGAAGAGTGCTCTTTTCTCAAAAGCAGAGTGTTTTTCTTGTAAGGCAAGCTAGTGTTTGTTTGCCAGTCCTAAATGGAGTTGAATCACATGCAGTTTTTGATCCTATGAGCAAGAGTTGTTTTCTGGTAAGGAAAGTCACTATTGAGCTCCCATTGCCATACACAGTGCAAATAGCACTCGCGTCTGTTCCCAGCAAGTACAGTGAATTGGACTGTAGAGGAGCTACTGTTCTTGTCAGTTTCCTAAGTAGAATTGAACGAGATATGGCCGTGTGTGTAGGAACCACAGTTCTTTTGTTCTGAGCAAGCTCACTGTTCAGACACCATAGGAAACACAGTAGTGTAGAAGAGTACTCTTTTCTCAAAAGCAGAGTGTGTTTCCTGTAATTCTATCTAGCGTTTGTTTCCCAGTCCTAAATGGAGTTGAATCCCATGCAGTTTCTGGTCCTACGAGCAAGAATGGTTTTCTGGTAAGAAGAGTCACTATTGCGCTCCCATTGTCATACACATGGCCAATAGCACTGGCGTCTCTTTCCAGCATGTACAGTGTATTGGACTGAAGAGGATCTAATGTTCTTCTCAGTTTCCTAAGTAGAATTGAACGAGATATGGCCGTGTGTGTAGGAAGCACAGTTCTTTTGTTCTGAGCAAGCTCACTGTTCTGGCACTATAGGAAACACAGTAGAGTAGAAGTGTGCTCTTTTATCAAAAGCAGAGTGTGTTTCTTGTAAGGCAAGCTAGCGTTTGTTTCCCAGTCCTAAATGGAGTTGAATCACATGCAGTTTTTCGTTTATGAGCAAGAGTTGTTTTCTGGTAAGGAAAGTCACTATTGTGCTACCATTGCCATACACAGTGCAAATAGCACTGGCATCTGTTCCTAGCAAGTACAGTGTACTGGACTGAAGAAGACTAATGTTCTTGTCAGTTTCCTAAGCAGAGTTGAACTAGATATGGCCCGTGTATGTAGGATGCACAGTTCTTTTGTTCTGAGCAAGCTCACTATTCAGACCCCATAGGAAACACAGTATAGTAGAAGAGTGCTCTTTTATCAAAAGCAGAGTGTCTTTCTTTTAAGGCGATCTAGCGTTTGTTTCCCAGTCCTAAATGGAGTTGAATCACATGCAGTATCTGGTCCTACGAGCAAGAGTTGTTTTCTGGTAAGGAAAGTCACTATTGCGCTCCCATTGCCATACACATTGCAAATGCACTCACGTCTGTTCCTAGCAAGTACAGTGTATTGGACTGAAGAGGAGCTACTGTCCTTGTCAGTTTCCTAAGCAGAGTTGAACTAGATATAGCCACTGTGTGTAAGAAGCACAGTTCTTTTGTTCTGAGCAAGCTCACTGTTCTGGCCCTATAGGAAACACAGTAGAGTAGAAGAGCGCTCTTTTCTTAAAGCAGAGTGTGTTTCTTGTAAGGCAAGCTAGTGTTTGTTTCCCAGTCCTAAATGGAGTTGAATCACATGCAGTATTTGGTCCTATGAGCAAGAGTTGTTTTCTGTTAAGGAAAGTCACTATTGTGCTCCCATTGCCATACACAGTGCAAATAGCACTCGCGTCTGTTCCCAACAAGTACAGTGTATTGGACTGAAGAGGAGCTACTGTTCTTGTCAGTTTCCTAAGTATAATTGAACGAGATATGGCCGTGTGTGTAGGAAGAACAGTTCTTTTGTTCTGAGCAAGCTCACTGTTCACACACCGTAGGAAACACAGTAGATTAGAAGAGTACTCTTTTCTCAAAATCAGAGTCTGTTTCCTGTAAGGCGAGCTAGTGTTTGTTTCCCAGTCCCAAAAGGAGTTGAATCCCATGCAGTTACTGGTCCTACGAGCAAGAGTTGTTTTCTGGTAAGAAGAGTCACTATTGTGCTCCCATTGTCATATACATGGCCAATAGCACTGGCGTCTGTTTCCAGTATGTACAGTGTATTGGACTGAAGAGGATCTACTGTTCTTCTCAGTTTCCTAAGTAGAATTGAACGAGATATGGCCGTGTGTGTAGGAAGCACAGTTCTTTTGTTCTGAACAAGCTCACTCTTCTGACACTATAGGAAACACAGTAGAATAGAAGTGTGTTCTTTTCTCAAAAGCGGAGTGTGTTTCTTGTAAGGCGAGCTAGCGTTTGTTTCCCAGTCCTAAATGGAGTTGAATCACATGCAGATTTTGGTTTATGAGCAAGAATTGTTTTCTGGTAAGGAAAGTCACTATTGTGCTCCGATTGCCATAAACAGGGCAAATAGGACTCGCTTCTGTTCCCAGCACGTACAGTGTATTGGACTGAAGAGGATCTACTGTTCTTGTCAGTTTGCTAAGCAGAGTTGAACTAGATATGGCCCATGTATGTAGGAAGCACAGTTCTTTTGTTCTGAGCAAGCTCACTGTTCGGACCCCATAGGAAACACAGTATAGTAGAAGAGTGCCCTTTTCTCAAAAGCAGAGTCTGTTTCTTGTAAGGCGAGCTAGCGTTTTTTTCCCAGTCCTGAATGGAGTTGAGACACATGAAGTTTTTAGTCCTATGAGCAAGAGTTGTTTTCTGATAAGAAGAGTCACTATTGTGCTCCAATTTCCATACACAGGACAAATAGCACTCGCATCTGTTCCCAGCAATTACAGTGTATTGGACTGAAGAGGAGCTACTGTTCTTGTCAGTTTCCTAAGTAGAATTGAACGAGATATGGCCGTGTGTGTAGGAAGCACAGTTCTTTTGTTCTGAACATGCTCACTGTTTGGACCCCAGAGGAAACACAGTAGAGTAGAAGAGTGCTCTTTTATCAAAAGCAGAGTGTGTTTCTTGTAAGGCGATCTAGCGTTTGTTTCCCAGTCCTAAATGGAGTTGAATCACATGCAGTTTCTGGTCCTATGAGCCAGAGTTGTTTTCTGGTAAGGAAAGTCACTATTGCGCTCCCATTGCCATACACAGTGCAAATAGCACTCACGTCTGTTCCTAGCAAGTACAGTGTATTGGACTGAAGAGGAGCTACTGTCCTTGTCAGGTTCCTAAGCAGAGTTGAACTAGATATAGCCCCTGTGTGTAAGAAGCACAGTTCTTTTGTTCTGAGCAAGCTCACTGTTCTGGCCCTATAGGAAACACAGTAGAGTAGAAGAGCGCTCTTTTCTTAAAAGCAGAGTGTGTTTCTTTTAAGGCAAGCTAGTGTTTGTTTCCCAGTCCTAAATGGAGTTGAATCACATGCAGTATTTGGTCCTATGAGCAAGAGTTGTTTTCTGGTAAGGAAAGTCACTATTGTGCTCCCATTGCCATACACAGTGCAAATAGCACTCGCGTCTGTTCCCAACAAGTACAGTGTATTGGACTGAAGAGGAGCTACTGTTCTTGTCAGTTTCCTAAGTATAATTGAACGAGATATGGCCGTGTGTGTAGGAAGAACAGTTCTTTTGTTCTGAGCAAGCTCACTGTTCACACACCGTAGGAAACACAGTAGATTAGAAGAGTACTCTTTTCTCAAAATCAGAGTCTGTTTCCTGTAAGGGGAGCTAGCGTTTGTTTCCCAGTCCTAAATGGAGTTGAATCCCATGCAGTTACTGGTCCTACGAGCAAGAGTTGTTTTCTGGTAAGAAGAGTCACTATTGCGCTCCCATTGTCATATACATGGCCAATAGCACTGGCGTCTGTTTCCAGTATGTACAGTGTATTGGACTGAAGAGGATCTACTGTTCTTCTCAGTTTCCTAAGTAGAATTGAACGAGATATGGCCGTGTGTGTAGGAAGCACAGTTCTTTTGTTCTGAACAAGCTCACTCTTCTGACACTATAGGAAACACAGTAGAATAGAAGTGTGTTCTTTTCTCAAAAGCGGAGTGTGTTTCTTGTAAGGCGAGCTAGCGTTTGTTTCCCAGTCCTAAATGGAGTTGAATCACATGCAGTTTTTGGTTTATGAGCAAGAATTGTTTTCTGGTAAGGAAAGTCACTATTGCGCTCCCATTGCCATACACAGTGCAAATAGCACTCCCGTTTGTTCCAAGCAAGTACAGTGTACTGGACTGAAGAGGAGCTGCTGTTCTTGTCAGTTTCCTAAGCAGAGTTGAACTAGATATGGCCCGTGTATGTAGGAAGCACAGTTCTTTTGTTCTGAGCAAGCTCACTGTTCGGACCCCATAGGAAACACAGTATAGTAGAAGAGTGCTCTTTTCTCAAAAGCAGAGTGAGTTTCTTGTAAGGAGAGCTAGCTTTTGTTTCCCAGTCCTAAATGAGTTGAATCACATGAAGTTTCTGGTCCTTCGAGCAAGAGTTGTTTTCTGGTAAGGAAAGTCACTATTGCGCTCCCATTGCCATACACAGTGCAAATAGCACTCGTTTCTGTTCCCAGCAAGTGCAGTGTATTGGACTGAAGAGTAGCTACTGTTCTTGTCAGTTTCCTAAGCAGAGTTGAACTAGATATGGCCCGTGTATGTAGGAAGCACAGTTCTTTTGTTCTGAGCAAGCTCACTGTTCGGACCCCATAGGAAACACAGTATAGAAGATGAGTGTTCTTTTCTCAAAAGCAGAGTGTGTTTCTGTAAGGCGAGCTAGCATTTGTTTCCCAGTCCGAAATGGAGTTGAATCACATGCAGTTTCTGGTCCTAGAGCAAGAGTTGTTTTCTGATAAAGAAAGTCTATATTGCGCTTCCATTGCCATACACAGTACAAATAGCACTGGCGTCTGTTCCCAGCAAGTACAGTGTATTGGACTGAGGAGGAGCTACTGTTCTTGTCAGTTTCCTAAGCAGAGTTGAACTAGATATGTCCCATGTGTGTAGGAAGCACAGTTCTTTTGTTCTGAGCAAGCTCACTGTTCAGACACAGTAGGAAACACAGTAGAGTAGAAGAGTGCTCTTTTCTCAAAAGCAGAGTGTGTTTCTTGTAAGGCGAGCTAGTGTTTGTTTCCCAATCCTAAATGGAGTTGCATCCCATGAAGTTTCTGGTCGTACGAGCAAGAGTTGTTTTCTGGTAAGAAGTGTCACTATTGCGCTCCCATTGTCATGCACATGGCAAATAGCACTGGCGTCTGTTCCCAGCATCTACAGTGTATTGCACTGAGAGGATCTACTGTTTTTCTCAGTTTCCTAAATAGAATAGAATGAGATATGGCCGTGTGTGTAGGAGGCACAGTTCTTTTGTTCTGAGCAAGCTCACTGTTCTGGCATTCTAGGAAAGACAGTAGAGTAGAAGAGTGCTCTTTTCTCAAAATCAGAGTGTGTTTCTTGTAAAACAAGCTAGCATTTGTTTCCCAGTCTAAATGGAGTTGAATCACATGCAGTTTTTGGTTTATGAGCAAGCGTTGTTTTCTGGTAAGAAGAGTCACTATTGTGTTCCCATTGCCATACACAGTGGAAATAGCACTAGCGTCTGTTCCCAGCAAGTACAGAGTATTGTTCTGAAGAGGAGCTACTGTTCTTGTCATTTTCCTAAGCAGAGTTAATCTAGATATGGCCTGTGTGCGTAGGAAGCACGGTTCTTTTGTTCTGAGTAAGCTCACTGTTCAGACCCCATAGGAAACACAGTAGAGTAGAAGAGTGCCCTTTTCTCAAAAGCAGAGTGTGTTTCTTGTAAGGCAAGCTAGCGTTTGTTTCCCAGTCCTAAATGGAGTTGAATCACATGCAGTTTCTGGTCCTACGAGCAAGAGTTGTTTTCTGGTAAGAAGAGTCACTCTTGTGCTCCCATTGTCATACACAGGCAAATAGCACTGGAGTCTGTTCCCAGCATGAACAGTGTATTGGACTGAAGAGGATCTACTGTTCTTGTCAGTTTCCTAAGCAGAATTGAACTAGATATGGCCCGTGTATGTAGGAAGCACAGTTCTTTTGTTCTGAACCAGCTCACTATTCGGACCCCATAGGAAACACAGTATAGTAGAAGAGGGCTCTTTTCTCAAAAGCAGAGTGTGTTTTTTGTAAGGCAAGCTAGCGTTTGTTTCCCAGTCCTAAATGGAGTTGAATCACATGCAGTTTCTGGTCCTACGAGCAAGAGTTGTTTTCTAGTAAGCAAAGTCACTATTGCGCTCCCATTGCCATACACAGTGCAATTAGCACTCGCATCTGTTCCCAGCAAGTACAGTGTATTGGACTGAAGAGGAGCTACTGTTCTTGTATGTTTCCTAAGCAGAGTTTTACTAGATATGGCCCGTGAGTGTAGGAAGCACAGTTCTATTGTTCTCAGCAAGCTCACTGTTCTGGCCCTAAGGGAAACACAGCATAGTAGAGGAGTGCTCTTTTCTCAAAAGCAGAGTGTGTTTCTTGTAAGGCTAGCTAGCGTTTGTTTCCCAGTCCGAAATGGAGTTGAATCACATACAATTTCTGGTCCTACGAGCAAGAGTTTTTTCTGGTAAGAAGAGTCACTATTGCGCTCCCATTTTCATACACAGGGCAAATAGCACTGGCAACAGTTCCCAGCATTTACAGTGTATTGGACTGAAGAGGAGCTACTGTCATTGTCAGTTTGCTTAGCAGAGTTGAACTAGATATGGCCCGTGTGTGTAGGAAGCACAGTTCTTTGGTTCTGAGCAAGCTCACTGTTCTGGCCCTATAGGAAACACAGTAGAGTAGAAGAGTGCTGTTTTCGCAAAAGCAGAGTGTGTTTCTTGCAAGGCAAGCTACCTTTGTTTCCCAGTCTAAATGGAGTTCAATCACATGCAGTTTTTGGGTTATGAGCAAGAGTTGTTTTCTGGTAAGGAAAGTCACTATTGCCCTCCCATTGCCATAGACGGTGCAAATAGCACTCGTTTCTGTTCCCAGCAAGTACAGTGTATTGGACTAAAGAGGAGCTACTGTTCTCGTCAGTTTCCTAAGCAGAGTTGAAATAGATATGTCCCATGTGTGTAGGAAGCACATTTCTTTTCTTCTGAGCAAGCTCACTGTTCGGACCCCATAGGAAACACAGTAGTGTAGAAGAGTGCTCTTTTCTCAAAAGCAGAGTGTGTTTCTTGTAAGGCGAGCTAGTGTTTGTTTCCCAGTCCTAAATGGAGTTGAATCCCATGCAATTTCTGGTCCTACGAGCAAGAGTTGTTTTCTGGAAAGAAGTGTCACTATTGTGCTCCCATTGTCATACACAGTGCAAATAGCACTCGCGTCTGTTCCCAGCATCTACAGTGTATTGGACTGAAGAGGATCTACTGTTTTTGTCAGTTTCCTAAATAGAATTGAACGAGATATGGCCGTGTGTGTAGGAAGCACAGTTCTTTTGTTCTGAGCAAGCTCACTGTTCTGGCATTCTAGGAAACACAGTAGAGTAGAAGAGTGCTCTTTTCTCAAAAGCAGAGTGTGTTTCTTGTAACGCGAGCTAGCGTTTGTTTCCCAGTCTAAATGGAGTTGAATCACATGCAGTTTTTGGCTTATGAGCAAGAGTCGTTTTCTGGTAAGGAAAGTCATTATTGCGCTCCCATTCCCATACACAGTGTAAATAGCACTCGCATCTGTTCCCAGCAAGTACAGTATATTGGACTGAAGAGGAGCTACTGTTCTTGTCAGTTTCCTAAGCATATTTGAACTAGATATGGCCCATTGTGTGTAGGAAGCACAGTTCTTTTGTTCTGAGCAAGCTCACTGTTCGGACCCCATAGGAAACACGGTAGAGTAGAAGAGTGCTCTTTTCTCAAAAGCAGAGTGTGTTTCCTGTAAGGCGAGCTAGCGTTTGTTTCCCAGTCCTAAATGGAGTTGAATCCCATGCAGTTTCTGGTCCTACCAGCAAGAGTTGTTTTCTGATAAGAAGAGTCACTATTGCGCTCTCATTGTCATACACATGGCAAATAGCACTTTCGTCTGTTCCCAGCATCTACAGTGTATTGAACTGAAGAGGATCTACTGTTCTTCTCAGTTTCCTAAGCAGAGTTGAACTAGATATGGCCGTGTGCTTAGGAAGCACAGTTCTTTTGTTCTGAGCAAGCTCACTGTTCTGGCACTATAGGAAACACAGTAGAGTAGAAGAGTGCTCTTTTCTCAAAAGCAGAGTGTGTTTCTTGCAAGGCAAGCTACCTTTGTTTCCCAGTCTAAATGGAGTTGAATCACATGCAGTTTTTGGGTTATGAGCAAGAGTTGTTTTCTGGTAAGGAAAGTCACTATTGCGCTCCCATTGCCATACACAGTACAAATAGCACTCGTTTCTGTTCCCAGCAAGTGCAGTGTATTGGACTGAAGAGTAGCTACTGTTCTTGTCAGTTTCCTAAGCAGAGTTGAACTAGATATGGCCCGTGTATGTAGGAAGCACAGTTCTTTTGTTCTGAGCAAGCTCACTGTTCGGACCCCATAGGAAACACAGTATAGAAGATGAGTGTTCTTTTCTCAAAAGCAGAGTGTGTTTCTTGTAAGGCGAGCTAGCGTTTGTTTCCCAGTCCGAAATGGAGTTGAATCACATGCAGTTTCTGGTCCTAGAGCAAGAGTTGTTTTCTGATAAAGAAAGTCTATATTGCGCTTCCATTGCCATACACAGTACAAATAGCACTGGCGTCTGTTCCCAGCAAGTACAGTGTATTGGACTGAGGAGGAGCTACTGTTCTTGTCAGTTTCCTAAGCAGAGTTGAACTAGATATGGCCATGTGTTTAGGAAGTACAGTTCTTTTGTTCTGAGCAAGCTCACTGTTCAGACACAGTAGGAAACACAGTAGAGTAGAAGAGTGCTCTTTTCTCAAAAGCAGAGTGTGTTTCTTGTAAGGCAAGCTAGTGTTTGTTTCCCAATCTTAAATGGAGTTGAATCCCATGAAGTTACTGGTCCTACGAGCAAGAGTTGTTTTCTGGTAAGAAGTGTCACTATTGCGCTCCCATTGTCATGCACATGGCAAATAGCACTGGCGTCTGTTCCCAGCATCTACAGTGTATTCGACTGAAGAGGAGCTACTGTCGTTGTCAGTTTGCTTAGCAGAGTTCAACTAGATATGGCCCGTGTGTGTAGGAAGCACAGTTCTTTGGTTCTGAGCAAGCTCACTGTTCAGGCCCTATAGGAAACACAGTAGAGTAGAAGAGTGCTGTTTTCGCAAAAGCAGAGTGTGTTTCTTGTAAGGCGAGCTAGGGTTTGTTTCTCAGTCAGAAATGGAGTTGAATACCATGCAGTTTTTCTTCCTACGAGCAAGAGTTGTTTTCTGGTAATAAGAGTCACTGTTGTGCTCCCATATCAATACACAGTGCAAATAGCACTCGTGTCTGCTTCCAGCAAGTACATTGTACTGGACTGAAGAGGATCTACTGTCTTGTCAGTTTCCTAAGCAGAGTTGAACTAGATATGGCCCGTGTGTGCAGGAAGCACACTTCTTTTGTTCTGAGCAAGCTCACTGTTCGGACCTCATAAGAAACACAGTAGAGTAGAAGAGTGCTCTTTTCTCAAAAGCAGAGTGAGTTTCTTGTAAGGCGAGCTAGCATGTGTTTCCCAGTCTAAATGGAGTTGAATCACATGCAGTTTTTGGTTTATGAGCAAGATTCGTTTTCTGGTAAGGAAAGTCACTATTGCACTCCCATTGCCATACACAGTGCAAATAGCACTCGCATCTGTTCCCAGCAAGTACAGTGTATTGGACTGAAGAGGAGCTACTGTTCTTTTCAGTTTCCAAAGCAGAATTAAACTAGATATGGCCGTGTGTGTAGGAAGCACAGTTCTTTGGTTCTGAGCAAGCTCACTGTTCTGGCCCTATAGGAAACACAGTAGAGTAGAAGAGTGCTGTTTTCGCAAAAGCAGAGTGTGTTTCTTGTAAGGCGAGCTAGGGTTTGTTTCCCAGTCAGAAATGGAGTTGAATACCATGCAGTTTTTCTTGCTACGAGGAAGAGTTGTTTTCTGGTAATAAGAATCACTATTGTGCTCCCATATCAATACACAGTTCGAATAGCACTCGTGTCTGCTTCCAGCAAGTACAGTGTATTGGACTGAAGAGGAGCTACTGTCTTGTCAGTTTCCTAAGCAGAGTTGAACTAGATATGGCCCGTGTGTGCAGGAAGCACAGTTCCTTTGTTCTGAGCAAGCTCACTGTTCGGACTAATAGGAAACAAAGTAGTGTAGAAGAGTGCTCTTTTCTCAAAAGCAGAGTGTGTTTCTTGTAAGGCGAGCTAGCGTTTGTTTCCCAGTCATAAATGGAGTTGAATCCCATGCAGTTTCTGGTCCTACGAGCAAGAGTTGTTTTGTGGTAAGGAAAGTCACTATTGAGCTCCCATTGCCGCAGACAGTACAAATAGTACTCGCGTCTGTTCCCAGCAAGTACAGTGTATTGGACTGAAGAGGAGCTACTGTTCTTGTCAGTTTCCAAAACAGAGTTGAAGTAGATATGGCCCGTGTGTTTACCAAGCACAGTTCTTTTGTTCTGAGCAAGCTCACTGTTCGGACCCTATAGGAAATAAAGTAGAGTAGAAGAGTGCTTTTTTCTCAAAAGCAGAGTGTGTTTCTTGTAAGGCTAGCTACCGTTTGTTTCCCAGTCCTAAATGGAGTTGAATCACATGCAGTTTCTGGTCCTAAGAGCAAGAATTGTTTTCTGGAAAGCAAAGTCACTATTGCACTCCCATTGTCATACACAGGGCAAATAGCACTGGCGACAGTTCACAGCATTTACAGTGTATTGGGCTGAAGAGGAGATACTGTCCTTGTCAGTTTGCTTAGCAGAGTTGAACTAGATATGGCCCGTGTGTGTAGGAAGCACAGTTCTTTGTTTCTGAGCAATCTCACTGTTCTGGCCCTATAGGAAACACAATAGAGTAGAAGAGTGCTGTTTTTGCAAAAGCAGAGTGTGTTTCTTGTAAGGCGAGCTAGGGTTTGTTTCCCAGTCAGAAATGGAGTTGAATACCATGCAGTTTTTCTTCCTACGAGCAAGAGTTGTTTTCTGGTAATAAGAGTCACTATTGTGCTCCCATATCAATACACAGTGCAAATAGCACTCGTGTCTGCTTCCAGCAAGTACAGTGTATTGGACTGAAGAGGATCTACTGTCTTGTCAGTTTCCTAAGCAGAGTTGAACTAGATACGGCCCGTGTGTGCAGGAAGCACAGTTCTTTTGTTCTGAGCAACGTCACTGTTCGGACTTCATAAGAAAAACAGTAGAGTAGAAGAGTGCTCTTTTCTCAAAAGCAGAGTTTGTTTCTTGTAAGGCGACCTAGCCTGTGTTTCCCAGTCTAAATGGAGTTGAATCACATGCAGTTTTTGGTTTATGAGCAAGAGTTGTTTTCTGGTAAGGAAAGTCACTATTGCGCTCCCATTGCAATACACAGTGCAAATAGCACTCGCGTCTGTTCCCAGCAAGTACAGTGTATTGGACTGAAGAAGAGCTACTGTTCTTGTCAGTTTCCTAAGCAGAATTAAACTAGATATGGCTCGTGTGTGTAGGAAGCACAGTTCTTTGATTCTGAGCAAGCTCACTGTTCTGGCCCTATAGGAAACACAGTAGAGGAGAAGAGTGCTGTTTTCGCAAAAGCAGAGTGTGTTTCTTGTAAGGTGAGCTAGGGTTTGTTTCCCAGTCAGAAATGGAGTTGAATACCATGCAGTTTCTGTTCCTATGAGCAAGAGGGGTTTTCTGGTAATAAGAGTCACTATTGTGCTCTTATACCAATACACAGTGCAAATAGCACTCACGTCTGCTTCCAGCAAGTACAGTGTATTGGACTGAAGAGGATCTACTGTCTTGTCAGTTTCCTAAGCAGAGTTGAACTAGATACGGCCAGTGTGTGCAGGAAGCACAGTTCTTTTGTTCTGAGCAAGCTCACTGTTCAGACCTCATAAGAAACACAGTAGAGTAGAAGAGTGCTCTTTTCTCAAAAGCAGAGTGTGTTTCTTGTAAGGCAAGCTAGCATTTGTTTCCCAGTCCTAAATGGAGTTGAATCACATGCAGTTTTGGTCCTCCCAGCAAGAGTTGTTTTCTGGTAAGGAAAGTCACTATTGCGCTCCTGTTGCCATTAACAGTGCAAATAGCACTCGCGTATGTTCCCAGCCAGCACAGTGTATTGGACTGAAGAGGAGCTACTGTTCTTGTCAGTTTCCTAAGCAGAATTAAACTAGATATGGCTCGTGTGTGTAGGAAGCACAGTTCTTTGATTCTGAGCAAGCTCACTGTTCTGGCCCTATAGGAAACACAGTAGAGGAGAAGAGTGCTGTTTTCGCAAAAGCAGAGTGTGTTTCTTGTAAGGTGAGCTAGGGTTTGTTTCCCAGTCAGAAATGGAGTTGAATACCATGCAGTTTCTGTTCCTATGAGCAAGAGGTGTTTTCTGGTAATAAGAGTCACTATTGTGCTCTTATACCAATACACAGTGCAAATAGCACTCACGTCTGCTTCCAGCAAGTACAGTGTATTGGACTGAAGAGGATCTACTGTCTTGTCAGTTTCCTAAGCAGAGTTGAACTAGATACGGCCAGTGTGTGCAGGAAGCACAGTTCTTTTGTTCTGAGCAAGCTCACTGTTCAGACCTCATAAGAAACACAGTAGAGTAGAAGAGTGCTCTTTTCTCAAAAGCAGAGTGTGTTTCTTGTAAGGCAAGCTAGCATTTGTTTCCCAGTCCTAAATGGAGTTGAATCACATGCAGTTTTGGTCCTCCCAGCAAGAGTTGTTTTCTGGTAAGGAAAGTCACTATTGCGCTCCTGTTGCCATTAACAGTGCAAATAGCACTCGCGTATGTTCCCAGCCAGCACAGTGTATTGGACTGAAGAGGAGCTACTGTTCTTGTCAGTTTCCTAAGCAGAATTAAACTAGATATGGCTCGTGTGTGTAGGAAGCACAGTTCTTTGATTCTGAGCAAGCTCACTGTTCTGGCCCTATAGGAAACACAGTAGAGGAGAAGAGTGCTGTTTTCGCAAAAGCAGAGTGTGTTTCTTGTAAGGTGAGCTAGGGTTTGTTTCCCAGTCAGAAATGGAGTTGAATACCATGCAGTTTCTGTTCCTATGAGCAAGAGGTGTTTTCTGGTAATAAGAGTCACTATTGTGCTCTTATACCAATACACAGTGCAAATAGCACTCACGTCTGCTTCCAGCAAGTACAGTGTATTGGACTGAAGAGGATCTACTGTCTTGTCAGTTTCCTAAGCAGAGTTGAACTAGATACGGCCAGTGTGTGCAGGAAGCACAGTTCTTTTGTTCTGAGCAAGCTCACTGTTCTGGCCACATAGGAATCACAGTAGAGTAGAAGAGTGCTCTTTTCTCAAGAGCAGAGTGTGTTTCTTGTAAGGCGAGCTAGCATTTGTTTCCCAGTACTAAAAGGAGTTGAGACACATGCAGTTTCTGGTCCTACGAACAAGAGTTGTTTTATGGTAAGGAAAGTCACTATTGCTCTCCCATTGCCATACACATTGCAAATAGCACTCGCGTCTGTTCCCAGCAAGTACAGTGTATTGGACTTAAGAGGAGCTACTGTTCTTGTCAGTTTCCTAAGCAGAGTTGAAGTAGATATGGCGGGTGTATGTTGGAAACACAGTTCTTTTGTTCTGAGCAAGCTCACCGTTCGGACTCCATAGGAAACAAAGTAGAGTAGAAGAGTGCTCTTTTCTCAAAAGCAGAGTGTGTTTCTTGTAAGGCGAGCTAGCGATTGTTTCCCAGTCCTAAATGGAGTTGAATCCCATGCAGTTTCTGGTCCTACGAGCAAGAGTTGTTTTGTGGTAAGGAAAGTCACTATTGAGCTCCCATTGCCGAAGACAGTGCAAATAGCACTCGCTTCTGTTCCCAGCAAGTACAGTGTATTGGACTGAAGAGGAGCTACTGATCTTGTCAGTTTCCTAAGCAGAGTTGAAGTAGATATGGCCCGTGTGTGTAGGAAGCAGAGTTCTTTTGTTCTGAGCTAGCTCACTGTTCGGACCCCATAGGAAATAAAGTAGAGTAGAATAGTGCTCTTTTCTCTAAAGCAGAGTGTGTTTCTTGTAAGGCGAGCTAGCGTTTGTTTCCCAGTCCTAAATGGAGTTGAATCACATGCAGTTTCTGGTCCTACGAGCAAGAATTGTTTTCTGGAAAGCAAAGTAACTATTGCGCTCCCATTGCCATACACAGTGCAAATAGCACTCGCGTCTGTTCCCAGGAAGTACAGTGTATTGGACTGAAGAGGAGCTACTGTTCTTGTCAGTTTCCTAAGCAGAGTTGTACTAGATATGGCCCGTGAGTGTAGGAGGCACATTTCTTTTGTTCTGAGCTAGCTCACTGTTCGGACCCCATAGGCAACACAGAAGAGTAGAAGAGTGCTCTTTTCTAAAAAGCAGAGTGTGCTTCTTGTAAGGCTAGCTAGCGTTTGTTTCCCAGTCCGAAATGGAGTTGCATCACATACAGTTTCTGTTCCTACGAGCAAGGGTTGTTTTCTGGTAAGAAGTGTCACTATTGCACTCCCATTGTCATACACAGGGCAAATAGCACTGGCGACAGTTCACAGCATTTACAGTGTATTGGGCTGAAGAGGAGATACTGTCCTTGTCAGTTTGCTTAGCAGAGTTGAACTAGATATGGCCCGTGTGTGTAGGAAGCACAGTTCTTTGTTTCTGAGCAATCTCACTGTTCTGGCCCTATAGGAAACACAATAGAGTAGAAGAGTGCTGTTTTTGCAAAAGCAGAGTGTGTTTCTTGTAAGGCGAGCTAGGGTTTGTTTCCCAGTCAGAAATGGAGTTGAATACCATGCAGTTTTTCTTCCTACAAGCAAGAGTTGTTTTCTGGTAATAAGAGTCACTATTGTGCTCCCATATCAATACACAGTGCAAATAGCACTCACGTCTGCTTCCAGCAAGTACAGTGTATTGGACTGAAGAGGATCTACTGTCTTGTCAGTTTCCTAAGCAGAGTTGAACTAGATACGGCCAGTGTGTGCAGGAAGCACAGTTCTTTTGTTCTGAGCAAGCTCACTGTTCAGACCTCATAAGAAACACAGTAGAGTAGAAGAGTGCTCTTTTCTCAAAAGCAGAGTGTGTTTCTTGTAAGGCAAGCTAGCATTTGTTTCCCAGTCCTAAATGGAGTTGAATCACATGCAGTTTTGGTCCTACCAGCAAGAGTTGTTTTCTGGTAAGGAAAGTCACTATTGCGCTCCTGTTGCCATTAACAGTGCAAATAGCACTCGCGTATGTTCCCAGCCAGCACAGTGTATTGGACTGAAGAGGAGCTACTGTTCTTGTCAGTTTCCTAAGCAGAATTAAACTAGATATGGCTCGTGTGTGTAGGAAGCACAGTTCTTTGATTCTGAGCAAGCTCACTGTTCTGGCCCTAAAGGAAACACAGTAGAGGAGAAGAGTGCTGTTTTCGCAAAAGCAGAGTGTGTTTCTTGTAAGGTGAGCTAGGGTTTGTTTCCCAGTCAGAAATGGAGTTGAATACCATGCAGTTTCTGTTCCTATGAGCAAGAGGTGTTTTCTGGTAATAAGAGTCACTATTGTGCTCTTATACCAATACACAGTGCAAATAGCACTCACGTCTGCTTCCAGCAAGTACAGTGTATTGGACTGAAGAGGATCTACTGTCTTGTCAGTTTCCTAAGCAGAGTTGAACTAGATACGGCCAGTGTGTGCAGGAAGCACAGTTCTTTTGTTCTGAGCAAGCTCACTGTTCGGAATCCATAGGAAACAAAGTAGTGTAGAAGAGTGCTCTTTTCTCAAAAGCAGAGTGTGTTTCTTGTAAGGCAAGCTAGCATTTGTTTCCCAGTCCTAAATGGAGTTGAATCCCGTGCAGTTTCTGGTTCTATGAGCAAGAGTTGTTTTGTGGTAAGGAAAGTCACTATTGAGCTCCCATTGCCGCAGACAGTGCAAATAGTACTCGCGTCTGTTCCCAGCAAGTACAGTGTATTGGACTGAAGAGGAGCTACTGTTCTTGTCAGTTTCCTAAGCAGAGTTGAAGTAGATATGGCCCGTGTGTTTACGAAGCACAGTTCTTTTGTTCTGAGCAAGCTCACTGTTCGGACCCTATTGGAAATAAAGTAGAGTAGAAGAGTGCTTTTTTCTCAAAAGCAGAGTGTGTTTCTTGTAAGGCTAGCTAGCGTTTGTTTCCCAGTCCTAAATGGAGTTGAATCACATGCAGTTCCTGGTCCTACGAGCAAGAATTGTTTTCTGGAAAGCAAAGTCACTATTGCGCTCCCATTGCCATACACAGTGAAAATAGCACTCGCGTCTGTTCCCAGCAAGTACAGTGTATTTGACTGAAGAGGAGCTACTGTTCTTGTCAGTTTCCTAAGCAGAGTTGAACTAGATATGGCCCGTGTGTGTAGGAAGCACAGTTCTTTTGTTCTGAGCAAGCTCACTGTTAGGACCCCATAGGAAACACAGTAAGTAGAAGAGTGCTCTTTTCTCAAAAGCAGAGTGTGTTTCTTGTAAGGCGAGCTAGCATTTGTTTCCCAGTACTAAAAGGAGTTGAGACACATGCAGTTTCTGTTCCTACGAACAAGAGTTGTTTTCTGGTAAGGAAAGTCACTATTGATCTCCCATTGCCATACACATTGCAAGTAGCACTCGCGTCTGTTCCCAGCAAGTACAGTGTATTGGACTTAAGAGGAGCTACTGTTCTTGTCAGTTTCCTAAGCAGAGTTGAAGTAGATATGGCGGGTGTATGTTGGAAGCACAGTTCTTTTGTTCTGAGCAAGCTCACCGTTCGGACTCCATAGGAAACAAAGTAGAGTAGAAGAGTGCTCTTTTCTCAAAAGCAGAGTGTGTTTCTTGTAAGGCGAGCTAGCGTTTGTTTCCCAGTCCTAAATGGAGTTGAATCACATGCAGTTTCTGGTCCTACGAGCAAGAATTGTTTTCTGGAAAGCAAAGTAACTATTGCGCTCCCATTGCCATACACAGTGAAAATAGCACTCGCGTCTGTTCCCAGGAAGTACAGTGTATTGGACTGAAGAGGAGCAACTGTTCTTGTCAGTTTCCTAAGCAGAGTTGAACTAGATATGGCCCGTGTGTGTAGGAAGCACAGTTCTTTGGTTCTGAGCAAGCTCACTGTTAGGACCCCATAGAAAACACAGTAAGTAGAAGAGTGCTATTTTCTCAAAAGCAGAATGTGTTTCTTGTAAGGCGAGCTAGCATTTGTTTCCCAGTCCTAAATGGAGTTGAATACCATGTAGTTTCTGTTCCTACGAGCAAGAGTTGTTTTCTGGTAAGAAGAGTCACTATTGCGCTCCCATTGCTATACACAGTGCAAATAGCACTCGTGTCTGTTCCCAGGAAGTACAGTGTATTGGACTGAAGAGGAGCTACTGTTCTTGTCAGTTTCCTAAGCAGAGTTGAACTAGATATGGCCCGTGAGTGTAGGAGGCACATTTCTTTTGTTCTGAGCTAGCTCACTGTTCGGACCTCATAGGCAACACAGAAGAGTAGAACAGTGCTCTTTTCTCAAAAGCAGAGTGTGTTTCTTGTAAGGCTAGCTAGCGTTTGTTTCCCAGTCCGAAATGGAGTTGAATCACATACAGTTTCTGGTCCTACGAGCAAGAGTTTTTTCTGGTAAGAAGAGTCACTATTGCGCTCCCATTGTCATACACAGAGCAAATAGCACTGGCTACAGTTCCCAGCATATACAGTGTATTGGACTGAAGAGGAGCTACAGTCGTTGTCAGTTTGCTTAGCAGAGTTGAACTAGATATGGCCCGTGTGTGTAGGAAGCACAGTTCTTTGGTTCTGAGCAAGCTCACTGTTCTGGCCCTATAGGAAACACAGTAGAGTAGAAGAGTGCTGTTTTCGCAAAAGCAGAGTGTGTTTCTTGTAAGGCGAGCTAGGGTTTGTTTCCCAGTCAGAAATGGAGTTGAATACCATGCCGTTTTCTTCCTACGAGCAAGAGTTGTTTTCTGGTAATAAGAGTCACTATTGTGCTCCCATATCAATACACAGTGCAAATAGCACTCGTGTCTGCTTCCAGCAAGTACAGTGTATTGGACTGAAGAGGATCTACTGTCTTGTCAGTTTCCTAAGCAGAGTTGAACTAGATACGGCCCGTGTGTGCAGGAAGTACAGTTCTTTTGTTCTGAGCAAGCTCACTGTTCGGACCTCATAAGAAACACAGTAGAGTAGAAGAGTGCTCTTTTCTCAAAAGCAGAGTGAGTTTCTTGTAAGGCGAGCTAGCATGTGTTTCCCAGTCCTAAATGGAGTTGAATCACATGCAGTTTTTGGTTTATGAGCAAGAGTTTTTTTCTGGTAAGGAAAGTCACTATTGCACTCCCATTGCCATACACAGTGCAAATAGCAATCGCGTCTGTTCCCAGCAAGTACAGTGAATTGGACTGAAGAGGAGCTACTGTTCTTCTCAGTTTCCAAAGCCGAATTAAACTAGATATGGCCCGTGTGTGTAGGAAGCACAGTTCTTTGGTTCTGAGCAAGCTCACTGTTCTGGTCCTATAGGAAACACAGTAGAGTAGAAGAGTGCTGTTTTCGCAGAAGCAGAGTGTTTCTTGTAAGGCGAGCTAGGGTTTGTTTCCCAGTCAGAAATGGAGTTGAATACCATGCAGTTTCTGTTCCTACGAGCAAGAGTTGTTTTCTGCTAATAAGAGTCACTATTGTGCTCCCATATCAATACACACTGCAAATAGCACTCGTGTCTGCGTCCAGCAATTACAGTGTATTGGACTGAAGAGGATCTACTGTCTTGTCAGTTTCCTAAGCAGAGTTGAACTAGATACGGCCCGTGTGTGCAGGAAGCACAGTTCTTTTGTTCTGAGCAAGCTCACTGTTCGGAATCCATAGGAAACAAAGTAGTGTAGAAGAGTGCTCTTTTCTCAAAAGCAGAGTGTGTTTCTTGTAAGGCGAGCTACCGTTTGTTTCCCAGTCCTAAATGGAGTTGAATCCCGTGCAGTTTCTGGTTCTACGAGCAAGAGTTGTTTTGTGGTAAGGAAAGTCACTATTGAGCTCCCATTGCCGCAGACAGTGCAAATAGTACTCGCGTCTGTTCCCAGCAAGTACAGTGTATTGGACTGAAGAGGAGCTACTGTTCTTGTCAGTTTCCTAAGCAGAGTTGAAGTAGATATGGCCCGTGTGTGTACGAAGCACAGTTCTTTTGTTCTGAGCAAGCTCACTGTTCGGACCCTATAGGAAATAAAGTAGAGTAGAAGAGTGCTTTTTTCTCAAAAGCAGAGTGTGTTTCTTGTAAGGCTAGCTAGCGTTTGTTTCCCAGTCCTAAATGGAGTTGAATCACATGCAGTTCCTGGTCCTAGGAGCAAGAATTGTTTTCTGGAAAGCAAAGTCACTATTGCGCTCCCATTGCCATACACAGTGAAAATAGCACTCGCGTCTGTTCCCAGCAAGTACAGTGTATTGGACTGAAGAGGAGCTACTGTTCTTGTCAGTTTCCTAAGATGAGTTGAAGTAGATATGGCCCGTGTGTGTAGGAAGCACAGTTCTTTTGTTCTGAGCAAGCTCACTGTTAGGACCCCATAGGAAACACAGTAAGTAGAAGAGTGCTCTTTTCTCAAAAGCAGAGTGTGTTTCTTGTAAGGCGAGCTAGCGTTTGTTTCCCAGTCCTAAGTGGAGTTGAATCCCATGTAGTTTCTGTTACTACGAGCAAGAGTTGTTTTCTGGTAAGAAGAGTCACTATTGCGCTCCCATTTCTATACACAGTGCAAATAGCACTCGTGTCTGTTCCCAGGAAGTACAGTGTATTGGACTGAAGAGGAGCTACTGTTCTTGTCAGTTTCCTAAGCAGAATTGAACTAGATAGGGCCCGTGTGTGTGGGAAGCACAGTTCTTTGGTTGTGAGCAAGCTCACTGTTCTGGCCCTATAGGAAACACAGTAGAGTAGAAGAGTGCTGTTTTCGCAAAAGCAGAGTGTGTTTCTTGTAAGGCGAGCTAGGGTTTGTTTCCCAGTCAGAAATGGAGTTGAATACCATGCAGTATTTCTTGCTACGAGGAAGAGTTGTTTTCTGGTAATAAGAATCACTATTGTGCTCCCATATCAATACACAGTTCGAATAGCACTCGTGTCTGCTTCCAGCAAGTACAGTGTATTGGACTGAAGAGGAGCTACTGTCTTGTCAGTTTCCTAAGCAGAGTTGAACTAGATATGGCCCGTGTGTGCAGGAAGCACAGTTCTTTTGTTCTGAGCAAGCTCACTGTTCGGACCTCATAAGAAACACAGTAGAGTAGAAGAGTGCTCTTTTCTCAAAAGCAGAGTGAGTTTCTTGTAAGGCGAGCTAGCATGTGTTTCCCAGTCTAAATGGAGTTGAATCACATGCAGTTTTTGGTTTATGAGCAAAAGTTGTTTTCTGGTAAGGAAGGTCACTATTGCGCTCCCATTGCCATACACAGTGCAAATAGCACTCGCGTCTGTTCCCAGCAAGTACAGTGTATTGGACTGAAGAGGAGCTACTGTTCTTGTCAGTTTCCAAAGCAGAATTAAACTAGATATGGCCCGTGTGTGCAGGAAGCACAGTTCTTTTGTTCTGAGCAAGCTCACTGTTCGGACCCTATAGGAAATAAAGTAGAGTAGAAGAGTGCTTTTTTCTCAAAAGCAGAGTGTGTTTCTTGTAAGGCGAGCTAGCGTTTGTTTCCCAGTCCTAAATGGAGTTGAATCACATGGAGTTTCTGGTCCTACGAGCAAGAATTGTTTTCTGGAGAGCAAAGTCACTATTGCGCTCCCATTGCCATACACAGTGAAAATAGCACTCGCGTCTGTTCCCAGCAAGTACAGTGTATTGGACTGAAGAGGAGCTACTGTTCTTGTCAGTTTCCTAAGCAGAGTTGAACTAGATATGGCCCCTGTGTGTAGGAAGCACAGTTCCTTTGTTCTGAGCAAGCTCACTGTTAGGACCCCATAGGAAACACAGTAAGTAGAAGAGTGCTCTTTTCTCAAAAGCAGAGTGTGTTTCTTGTAAGGAGAGCTAGCGTTTGTTTCCCAGTCCTAAGTGGAGTTGAATCCCATGTAGTTTCTGTTCCTACTAGCAAGAGTTGTTTTCTGGTAAGAAGAGTCACTATTGCGCTCCCATTTCTATACACAGTGCAAATAGCACTCATGTCTGTTCCCAGGAAGTACAGTGTATTGGACTGAAGAGGAGCTACTGTTCTTGTCAGTTTCCTAAGCAGAGTTGTACTAGATATGGCCCGTGAGTGTAGGAGGCACATTTCTTTTGTTCTGAGCTAGCTCACTGTTCGGACACCATAGGCAACACAGAAGAGTAGAAGAGTGCTCTTTTCTAAAAAGCAGAGTGTGCTTCTTGTAAGGCTAACTAGCGTTTGTTTCCCAGTCCGAAATGGAGTTGAATCACATACAGTTTCTGTTCCTACGAGCAAGGGTTTTTTCTGGTAAGAAGTGTCACTATTGCACTCCCATTGTCATACACAGGGCAAATAGCACTGGCGACAGTTCACAGCATTTACAGTGTATTGGACTGAAGAGTAGATACTGTCCTTGTCAGTTTGCTTAGCAGAGTTGAACTAGATATGGCCCGTGTGTGTAGGAAGCACAGTTCTTTGTTTCTGAGCAATCTCACTGTTCTGGCCCTATAGGAAACACAATAGAGTAGAAGAGTGCTGTTTTTGCAAAAGCAGAGTGTGTTTCTTGTAAGGCGAGCTAGGGTTTGTTTCCCAGTCAGAAATGGAGTTGAATACCATGCAGTTTTTCTTCCTACGAGCAAGAGTTGTTTTCTGGTAATAAGAGTCACTATTGTGCTCCCATATCAATACACAGTGCAAATAGCACTCGTGTCTGCTTCCAGCAAGTACAGTGTATTGGACTGAAGAGGATCTACTGTCTTGTCAGTTTCCTAAGCAGAGTTGAACTAGATACGGCCCGTGTGTGCAGGAAGCACAGTTCTTTTGTTCTGAGCAACGTCACTGTTCGGACTTCATAAGAAAAACAGTAGAGTAGAAGAGTGCTCTTTTCTCAAAAGCAGAGTTTGTTTCTTGTAAGGCGAGCTAGCATGTGTTTCCCAGTCTAAATGGAGTTGAATCACATGCAGTTTTTGGTTTATGAGCAAGAGTTGTTTTCTGGTAAGGAAAGTCACTATTGCGCTCCCATTGCAAAACACAGTGCAAATAGCACTCGCGTCTGTTCCCAGCAAGTACAGTGTATTGGACTGAAGGGAGCTACTGTTCTTGTCAGTTTCCTAAGCAGAATTAAACTAAATATGGCTCGTGTGTGTAGGAAGCACAGTTCTTTGGTTCTGAGCAAGCTCACTGTTCTGGCCCTATAGGAAACACAGTAGAGTAGAAGAGTGCTGTTTTCGCAAAAGCAGAGTGTGTTTCTTGTAAGGTGAGCTAGGGTTTGTTTCCCAGTCAGAAATGGAGTTGAATACCATGCAGTTTCTGTTCCTACGAGCAAGAGGTGTTTTCTGGTAATAAGAGTCACTATGTGCTCTTATACCAATACACAGTGCAAATAGCACTCACGTCTGCTTCCAGCAAGTACAGTGTATTGGACTGAAGAGGATCTACTGTCTTGTCAGTTTCCTAAGCAGAGTTGAACTAGATAAGGCCAGTGTGTGCAGGAAGCACAGTTCTTTTGTTCTGAGCAAGCTCACTGTTCAGACCCCATAAGAAACACAGTAGAGTAGAAGAGTGCTCTTTTCTCAAAAGCAGAGTGTGTTTCTTGTAAGGCAAGCTAGCATTTGTTTCCCAGTCCTAAATGGAGTTGAATCACATGCAGTTTTGGTCCTACCAGCAAGAGTTGTTTTCTGGTAAGGAAAGTCACTATTGTGCTCCTGTTGCCATTAACAGTGCAAATAGCACTCGCGTATGTTCCCAGCCAGCACAGTGTATTGGACTGAAGAGGAGCTACTGTTCTTGTCAGTTTCCTAAGCAGAGTTGAAGTAGATATGGCCCGTGTGTTTACGAAGCACAGTTCTTTTGTTCTGAGCAAGCTCACTGTTCTGGCCACATAGGAATCACAGTAGAGTAGAAGAGTGCTCTTTTCTCAAGAGCAGAGTGTGTTTCTTGTAAGGCGAGCTAGCATTTGTTTCCCAGTACTAAAAGGAGTTGAGACACATGCAGTTTCTGGTCCTACGAACAAGAGTTGTTTTCTGGTAAGGAAAGTCACTATTGCTCTCCCATTGCCATACACATTGCAAATAGCACTCGCGTCTGTTCCCAGCAAGTACAGTGTATTGGACTTAAGAGGAGCTACTGTTCTTGTCAGTTTCCTAAGCAGAGTTGAAGTAGATATGGCGGGTGTATGTTGGAAGCACAGTTCTTTTGTTCTGAGCAAGCTCACCGTTCGGACTCCATAGGAAACAAAGTAGAGTAGAAGAGTGCTCTTTTCTCAAAAGCAGAGTGTGTTTCTTGTAAGGCGAGCTAGCGTTTGTTTCACAGTCCTAAATGGAGTTGAATCCCATGCAGTTTCTGGTCCTACGAGCAAGAGTTGTTTTGTGGTAAGGAAAGTCACTATTGAGCTCCCATTGCCGAAGACAGTGCAAATAGCACTCGCTTCTGTTCCCAGCAAGTACAGTGTATTGGACTGAAGAGGAGCTACTGATCTTGTCAGTTTCCTAAGCAGAGTTGAACTAGATATGGCCCGTGTGTGCAGGAAGCACAGTTCTTTTGTTCTGAGCAAGCTCACTGTTCGGACCTCATAAGAAACACAGTAGAGTAGAAGAGTGCTCTTTTCTCAAAAGCAGAGTGAGTTTCTTGTAAGGCGAGCTAGCATGTGTTTCCCAGTCTAAATGGAGTTGAATCACATGCAGTTTTTGGTTTATGAGCAAAAGTTGTTTTCTGGTAAGGAAAGTCACTATTGCGCTCCCATTGCCATACACAGTGCAAATAGCACTCGCGTCTGTTCCCAGCAAGTACAGTGTATTGGACTGAAGAGGAGCTACTGTTCTTGTCAGTTTCCAAAGCAGAATTAAACTAGATATGGCCCGTGTGTGCAGGAAGCACAGTTCTTTTGTTCTGAGCAAGCTCACTGTTCGGACCCTATAGGAAATAAAGTAGAGTAGAAGAGTGCTTTTTTCTCAAAAGCAGAGTGTGTTTCTTGTAAGGCGAGCTAGCGTTTGTTTCCCAGTCCTAAATGGAGTTGAATCACATGGAGTTTCTGGTCCTACGAGCAAGAATTGTTTTCTGGAGAGCAAAGTCACTATTGCGCTCCCATTGCCATACACAGTGAAAATAGCACTCGCGTCTGTTCCCAGCAAGTAGAGTGTATTGGACTGAAGAGGAGCTACTGTTCTTGTCAGTTTCCTAAGCAGAGTTGAACTAGATATGGCCCCTGTGTGTAGGAAGCACAGTTCCTTTGTTCTGAGCAAGCTCACTGTTAGGACCCCATAGGAAACACAGTAAGTAGAAGAGTGCTCTTTTCTCAAAAGCAGAGTGTGTTTCTTGTAAGGCGAGCTAGCGTTTGTTTCCCAGTCCTAAGTGGAGTTGAATCCCATGTAGTTTCTGTTCCTACTAGCAAGAGTTGTTTTCTGGTAATAAGAGTCACTATTGTGCTCCCATATCAATACACAGTGCAAATAGCACTCGTGTCTGCTTCCAGCAAGTACAGTGTATTGGACTGAAGAGGATCTACTGTCTTGTCAGTTTCCTAAGCAGAGTTGAACTAGATATGGCCCGTGTGTGCAGGAAGTACAGTTCTTTTGTTCTGAGCAAGCTCACTGTTCGGACCTCATAAGAAACACAGTAGAGTAGAAGAGTGCTCTTTTCTCAAAAGCAGAGTGAGTTTCTTGTAAGGCGAGCTAGCATGTGTTTCCCAGTCCTAAATGGAGTTGAATCACATGCAGTTTTTGGTTTATGAGCAAGAGTTTTTTTCTGGTAAGGAAAGTCACTATTGCACTCCCATTGCCATACACAGTGCAAATAGCAATGGCATCTGTTCCCAGCAAGTACAGTGAATTGGACTGAAGAGGAGCTACTGTTCTTCTCAGTTTCCAATGCCGAATTAAACTAGATATGGCCCGTGTGTGTAGGAAGCACAGTTCTTTGGTTCTGAGCAAGCTCACTGTTCTGGTCCTATAGGAAACACAGTAGAGTAGAAGAGTGCTGTTTTCGCAGAAGCAGAGTGTTTCTTGTAAGGCGAGCTAGGGTTTGTTTCCCAGTCAGAAATGGAGTTGAATACCATGCAGTTTCTGTTCCTACGAGCAAGAGTTGTTTTCTGCTAATAAGAGTCACTATTGTGCTCCCATATCAATACACACTGCAAATAGCACTCGTGTCTGCGTCCAGCAATTACAGTGTATTGGACTGAAGAGGATCTACTGTCTTGTCAGTTTCCTAAGCAGAGTTGAACTAGATACGGCCCGTGTGTGCAGGAAGCACAGTTCTTTTGTTCTGAGCAAGCTCACTGTTCGGAATCCATAGGAAACAAAGTAGTGTAGAAGAGTGCTCTTTTCTCAAAAGCAGAGTGTGTTTCTTGTAAGGCGAGCTACCGTTTGTTTCCCAGTCCTAAATGGAGTTGAATCCCGTGCAGTTTCTGGTTCTACGAGCAAGAGTTGTTTTGTGGTAAGGAAAGTCACTATTGAGCTCCCATTGCCGCAGACAGTGCAAATAGTACTCGCGTCTGTTCCCAGCAAGTACAGTGTATTGGACTGAAGAGGAGCTACTGTTCTTGTCAGTTTCCTAAGCAGAGTTGAAGTAGATATGGCCCGTGTGTGTACGAAGCACAGTTCTTTTGTTCTGAGCAAGCTCACTGTTCGGACCCTATAGGAAATAAAGTAGAGTAGAAGAGTGCTTTTTTCTCAAAAGCAGAGTGTGTTTCTTGTAAGGCTAGCTAGCGTTTGTTTCCCAGTCCTAAATGGAGTTGAATCACATGCAGTTCCTGGTCCTACGAGCAAGAATTGTTTTCTGGAAAGCAAAGTCACTATTGCGCTCCCATTGCCATACACAGTGAAAATAGCACTCGCGTCTGTTCCCAGCAAGTACAGTGTATTGGACTGAAGAGGAGCTACTGTTCTTGTCAGTTTCCTAAGCAGAGTTGAACTAGATATGGCCCGTGTGTGTAGGAAGCACAGTTCTTTTGTTCTGAGCAAGCTCACTGTTAGGACCCCATAGGAAACACAGTAAGTAGAAGAGTGCTCTTTTCTCAAAAGCAGAGTGTGTTTCTTGTAAGGCGAGCTAGCGTTTGTTTCCCAGTCCTAAGTGGAGTTGAATCCCATGTAGTTTCTGTTCCTACGAGCAAGAGTTGTTTTCTGGTAAGAAGAGACACTATTGCGCTCCGATTTCTATACACAGTGCAAATAGCACTCGTGTCTGTTCCCAGGAAGTACAGTGTATTGGACTGAAGAGGAGCTACTGTTCTTGTCAGTTTCCTAAGCAGAATTGAACTAGATATGGCCCGTGTGTGTAGGAAGCACAGTTCTTTGGTTGTGAGCAAGCTCACTGTTCTGGCCCTATAGGAAACACAGTAGAGTAGAAGAGTGCTGTTTTCGCAAAAGCAGAGTGTGTTTCTTGTAAGGCGAGCTAGGGTTTGTTTCCCAGTCAGAAATGGAGTTGAATACCATGCAGTTTTTCTTCCTACGAGCAAGAGTTGTTTTCTGGTAATAAGAGTCACTATTGTGCTCCCATATCAATACACAGTGCAAATAGCACTCGTGTCTGCTTCCAGCAAGTACAGTGTATTGGACTGAAGAGGATCTACTGTCTTGTCAGTTTCCTAAGCAGAGTTGAACTAGATACGGCCCGTGTGTGCAGGAAGCACAGTTCTTTTGTTCTGAGCAAGCTCACTGTTCGGACCTCATAAGAAACACAGTAGAGTAGAAGAGTGCTCTTTTCTCAAAAGCAGAGTGAGTTTCTTGTAAGGCGAGCTAGCATGTGTTTCTCAGTCTAAATGGAGTTGAATCACATGCAGTTTTTGGTTTATGAGCAAGATTTGTTTTCTGGTAATGAAAGTCACTATTGCGCTCCCATTGCCATACACAGTGCAAATAGCACTCGCGTCTGTTCCCAGCAAGTACAGTGTATTGGACTGAAGAGGAGCTACTGTTCTTGTCAGTTTCCAAAGCAGAATTAAACTAGATATGGCCCGTGTGTGTAGGAAGCACAGTTCTTTGGTTCTGAGCAAGCTCACTGTTCTGGTCCTATAGGAAACACAGTAGAGTAGAAGAGTGCTGTTTTCGCAGAAGCAGAGTGTTTCTTGTAAGGCGAGCTAGGGTTTGTTTCCCAGTCAGAAATGGAGTTGAATACCATGCAGTTTCTGTTCCTACGAGCAAGAGTTGTTTTCTGCTAATAAGAGTCACTATTGTGCTCCCATATCAATACACACTGCAAATAGCACTCGTGTCTGCGTCCAGCAATTACAGTGTATTGGACTGAAGAGGATCTACTGTCTTGTCAGTTTCCTAAGCAGAGTTGAACTAGATACGGCCCGTGTGTGCAGGAAGCACAGTTCTTTTGTTCTGAGCAAGCTCACTGTTCGGAATCCATAGGAAACAAAGTAGTGTAGAAGAGTGCTCTTTTCTCAAAAGCAGAGTGTGTTTCTTGTAAGGCGAGCTACCGTTTGTTTCCCAGTCCTAAATGGAGTTGAATCCCGTGCAGTTTCTGGTTCTACGAGCAAGAGTTGTTTTGTGGTAAGGAAAGTCACTATTGAGCTCCCATTGCCGCAGACAGTGCAAATAGTACTCGCGTCTGTTCCCAGCAAGTACAGTGTATTGGACTGAAGAGGAGCTACTGTTCTTGTCAGTTTCCTAAGCAGAGTTGAAGTAGATATGGCCCATGTGTTTACGAAGCACAGTTCTTTTGTTCTGAGCAAGCTCACTGTTCGGACCCTATAGGAAATAAAGTAGAGTAGAAGAGTGCTTTTTTCTCAAAAGCAGAGTGTGTTTCTTGTAAGGCTAGCTAGCGTTTGTTTCCCAGTCCTAAATGGAGTTGAATCACATGCAGTTCCTGGTCCTACGAGCAAGAATTGTTTTCTGGAAAGCAAAGTCACTATTGCGCTCCCATTGCCATACACAGTGAAAATAGCACTCGCGTCTGTTCCCAGCAAGTACAGTGTATTGGACTGAAGAGGAGCTACTGTTCTTGTCAGTTTCCTAAGCAGAGTTGAACTAGATATGGCCCGTGTGTGTAGGAAGCACAGTTCTTTTGTTCTGAGCAAGCTCACTGTTAGGACCCCATAGGAAACACAGTAAGTAGAAGAGTGCTCTTTTCTCAAAAGCAGAGTGTGTTTCTTGTAAGGCGAGCTAGCATTTGTTTCCCAGTACTAAAAGGAGTTGAGACACATGCAGTTTCTGGTCCTACGAACAAGAGTTGTTTTCTGGTAAGGAAAGTCACTATTGATCTCCCATTGCCATACACTTTGCAAATAGCACTCGCGTCTGTTCCCAGCAAGTACAGTGTATTGGACTTAAGAGGAGCTACTGTTCTTGTCAGTTTCCTAAGCAGAGTTGAAGTAGATATGGCGGGTGTATGTTGGAAGCACAGTTCTTTTGTTCTGAGCAAGCTCACCGTTCGGACTCCATAGGAAACAAAGTAGAGTAGAAGAGTGCTCTTTTCTCAAAAGCAGAGTGTGTTTCTTGTAAGGCGAGCTAGCGTTTGTTTCACAGTCCTAAATGGAGTTGAATCCCATGCAGTTTCTGGTCCTACGAGCAAGAGTTGTTTTGTGGTAAGGAAAGTCACTATTGAGCTCCCATTGCCGAAGACAGTGCAAATAGCACTCGCTTCTGTTCCCAGCAAGTACAGTGTATTGGACTGAAGAGGAGCTACTGATCTTGTCAGTTTCCTAAGCAGAGTTGAAGTAGATATGGCCCGTGTGTGTAGGAAGCAGAGTTCTTTTGTTCTGAGCTAGCTCACTGTTCGGACCCCATAGGAAATAAAGTAGAGTAGAATAGTGCTCTTTTCTCTAAAGCAGAGTGTGTTTCTTGTAAGGCGAGCTAGCGTTTGTTTCCCAGTCCTAAATGGAGTTGAATCACATGCAGTTTCTGGTCCTACGAGCAAGAATTGTTTTCTGGAAAGCAAAGTCACTATTGCGCTCCCATTGCCATACACAGTGAAAATAGCACTCGCGTCTGTTCCCAGCAAGTACAGTGTATTGGACTGAAGAGGAGCTACTGTTCTTGTCAGTTTCCTAAGCAGAATTAAACTAGATATTGCTCGTGTGTGTAGGAAGCACAGTTCTTTGGTTCTGAGCAAGCTCACTGTTCTGGCCCTATAGGAAACACAGTAGAGTAGAAGAGTGCTGTTTTCGCAAAAGCAGAGTGTGTTTCTTGTAAGGTGAGCTAGGGTTTGTTTCCCAGTCAGAAATGGAGTTGAATACCATGCAGTTTCTGTTCCTACGAGCAAGAGGTGTTTTCTGGTAATAAGAGTCACTATTGTGCTCTTATACCAATACACAGTGCAAATAGCACTCACGTCTGCTTCCAGCAAGTACAGTGTATTGGACTGAAGAGGATCTACTGTCTTGTCAGTTTCCTAAGCAGAGTTGAACTAGATAAGGCCAGTGTGTGCAGGAAGCACAGTTCTTTTGTTCTGAGCAAGCTCACTGTTCAGACCCCATAAGAAACACAGTAGAGTAGAAGAGTGCTCTTTTCTCAAAAGCAGAGTGTGTTTCTTGTAAGGCAAGCTAGCATTTGTTTCCCAGTCCTAAATGGAGTTGAATCACATGCAGTTTTGGTCCTACCAGCAAGAGTTGTTTTCTGGTAAGGAAAGTCACTATTGTGCTCCTGTTGCCATTAACAGTGCAAATAGCACTCGCGTATGTTCCCAGCCAGCACAGTGTATTGGACTGAAGAGGAGCTACTGTTCTTGTCAGTTTCCTAAGCAGAGTTGAACTAGATATGGCCCGTGTGTGTACGAAGCACAGTTCTTTTGTTCTGAGCAAGCTCACTGTTCTGGCCACATAGGAATCACAGTAGAGTAGAAGAGTGCTCTTTTCTCAAGAGCAGAGTGTGTTTCTTGTAAGCCGAGCTAGCATTTGTTTCCCAGTACTAAAAGGAGTTGAGACACATGCAGTTTCTGGTCCTACGAACAAGAGTTGTTTTCTGGTAAGGAAAGTCACTATTGCTCTCCCATTGCCATACACATTGCAAATAGCACTCGCGTCTGTTCCCAGCAAGTACAGTGTATTGGACTTAAGAGGAGCTACTGTTCTTGTCAGTTTCCTAAGCAGAGTTGAAGTAGATATGGCGGGTGTATGTTGGAAGCACAGTTCTTTTGTTCTGAGCAAGCTCACCGTTCGGACTCCATAGGAAACAAAGTAGAGTAGAAGAGTGCTCTTTTCTCAAAAGCAGAGTGTGTTTCTTGTAAGGCGAGCTAGCGTTTGTTTCACAGTCCTAAATGGAGTTGAATCCCATGCAGTTTCTGGTCCTACGAGCAAGAGTTGTTTTGTGGTAAGGAAAGTCACTATTGAGCTCCCATTGCCGAAGACAGTGCAAATAGCACTCGCTTCTGTTCCCAGCAAGTACAGTGTATTGGACTGAAGAGGAGCTACTGATCTTGTCAGTTTCCAAAGCCGAATTAAACTAGATATGGCCCGTGTGTGTAGGAAGCACAGTTCTTTGGTTCTGAGCAAGCTCACTGTTCTGGTCCTATAGGAAACACAGTAGAGTAGAAGAGTGCTGTTTTCACAGAAGCAGAGTGTTTCTTGTAAGGCGAGCTAGGGTTTGTTTCCCAGTCAGAAATGGAGTTGAATACCATGCAGTTCCTGTTCCTACGAGCAAGAATTGTTTTCTGCTAATAAGAGTCACTATTGTGCTCCCATATCAATACACACTGCAAATAGCACTCGTGTCTGCGTCCAGCAATTACAGTGTATTGGACTGAAGAGGATCTACTGTCTTGTCAGTTTCCTAAGCAGAGTTGAACTAGATACGGCCCGTGTGTGCAGGAAGCACAGTTCTTTTGTTCTGAGCAAGCTCACTGTTCGGAATCCATAGGAAACAAAGTAGTGTAGAAGAGTGCTCTTTTCTCAAAAGCAGAGTGTGTTTCTTGTAAGGCAAGCTACCGTTTGTTTCCCAGTCCTAAATGGAGTTGAATCCCGTGCAGTTTCTGGTTCTACGAGCAAGAGTTGTTTTGTGGTAAGGAAAGTCACTATTGAGCTCCCATTGCCGCAGACAGTGCAAATAGTACTCGCGTCTGTTCCCAGCAAGTACAGTGTATTGGACTGAAGAGGAGCTACTGTTCTTGTCAGTTTCCTAAGCAGAGTTGAAGTAGATATGGCCCGTGTGTGTACGAAGCACAGTTCTTTTGTTCTGAGCAAGCTCACTGTTCGGACCCTATAGGAAATAAAGTAGAGTAGAAGAGTGCTTTTTTCTCAAAAGCAGAGTGTGTTTCTTGTAAGGCTAGCTAGCGTTTGTTTCCCAGTCCTAAATGGAGTTGAATCACATGCAGTTCCTGGTCCTACGAGCAAGAATTGTTTTCTGGAAAGCAAAGTCACTATTGCGCTCCCATTGCCATACACAGTGAAAATAGCACTCGCGTCTGTTCCCAGCAAGTACAGTGTATTGGACTGAAGAGGAGCTACTGTTCTTGTCAGTTTCCTAAGCAGAGTTGAACTAGATATGGCCCGTGTGTGTAGGAAGCACAGTTCTTTTGTTCTGAGCAAGCTCACTGTTAGGACCCCATAGGAAACACAGTAAGTAGAAGAGTGCTCTTTTCTCAAAAGCAGAGTGTGTTTCTTGTAAGGCGAGCTAGCATTTGTTTCCCAGTACTAAAAGGAGTTGAGACACATGCAGTTTCTGGTCCTACGAACAAGAGTTGTTTTCTGGTAAGGAAAGTCACTATTGATCTCCCATTGCCATACACTTTGCAAATAGCACTCGCGTCTGTTCCCAGCAAGTACAGTGTATTGGACTTAAGAGGAGCTACTGTTCTTGTCAGTTTCCTAAGCAGAGTTGAAGTAGATATGGCGGGTGTATGTTGGAAGCACAGTTCTTTTGTTCTGAGCAAGCTCACCATTCGGACTCCATAGGAAACAAAGTAGAGTAGAAGAGTGCTCTTTTCTCAAAAGCAGAGTGTGTTTCTTGTAAGGCGAGCTAGCGTTTGTTTCACAGTCCTAAATGGAGTTGAATCCCATGCAGTTTCTGGTCCTACGAGCAAGAGTTGTTTTGTGGTAAGGAAAGTCACTATTGAGCTCCCATTGCCGAAGACAGTGCAAATAGCACTCGCTTCTGTTCCCAGCAAGTACAGTGTATTGGACTGAAGAGGAGCTACTGATCTTGTCAGTTTCCTAAGCAGAGTTGAAGTAGATATGGCCCGTGTGTGTAGGAAGCAGAGTTCTTTTGTTCTGAGCTAGCTCACTGTTCGGACCCCATAGGAAATAAAGTAGAGTAGAATAGTGCTCTTTTCTCTAAAGCAGAGTGTGTTTCTTGTAAGGCGAGCTAGCGTTTGTTTCCCAGTCCTAAATGGAGTTGAATCACATGCAGTTTCTGGTCCTACGAGCAAGAATTGTTTTCTGGAAAGCAAAGTCACTATTGCGCTCCCATTGCCATACACAGTGAAAATAGCACTCGCGTCTGTTCCCAGCAAGTACAGTGTATTGGACTGAAGAGGAGCTACTGTTCTTGTCAGTTTCCTAAGCAGAATTAAACTAGATATTGCTCGTGTGTGTAGGAAGCACAGTTCTTTGGTTCTGAGCAAGCTCACTGTTCTGGCCCTATAGGAAACACAGTAGAGTAGAAGAGTGCTGTTTTCGCAAAAGCAGAGTGTGTTTCTTGTAAGGTGAGCTAGGGTTTGTTTCCCAGTCAGAAATGGAGTTGAATACCATGCAGTTTCTGTTCCTACGAGCAAGAGGTGTTTTCTGGTAATAAGAGTCACTATTGTGCTCTTATACCAATACACAGTGCAAATAGCACTCACGTCTGCTTCCAGCAAGTACAGTGTATTGGACTGAAGAGGATCTACTGTCTTGTCAGTTTCCTAAGCAGAGTTGAACTAGATAAGGCCAGTGTGTGCAGGAAGCACAGTTCTTTTGTTCTGAGCAAGCTCACTGTTCAGACCCCATAAGAAACACAGTAGAGTAGAAGAGTGCTCTTTTCTCAAAAGCAGAGTGTGTTTCTTGTAAGGCAAGCTAGCATTTGTTTCCCAGTCCTAAATGGAGTTGAATCACATGCAGTTTTGGTCCTACCAGCAAGAGTTGTTTTCTGGTAAGGAAAGTCACTATTGTGCTCCTGTTGCCATTAACAGTGCAAATAGCACTCGCGTATGTTCCCAGCCAGCACAGTGTATTGGACTGAAGAGGAGCTACTGTTCTTGTCAGTTTCCTAAGCAGAGTTGAACTAGATATGGCCCGTGTGTGTACGAAGCACAGTTCTTTTGTTCTGAGCAAGCTCACTGTTCTGGCCACATAGGAATCACAGTAGAGTAGAAGAGTGCTCTTTTCTCAAGAGCAGAGTGTGTTTCTTGTAAGCCGAGCTAGCATTTGTTTCCCAGTACTAAAAGGAGTTGAGACACATGCAGTTTCTGGTCCTACGAACAGGAGTTGTTTTCTGGTAAGGAAAGTCACTATTGCTCTCCCATTGCCATACACATTGCAAATAGCACTCGCGTCTGTTCCCAGCAAGTACAGTGTATTGGACTTAAGAGGAGCTACTGTTCTTGTCAGTTTCCTAAGCAGAGTTGAAGTAGATATGGCGGGTGTATGTTGGAAGCACAGTTCTTTTGTTCTGAGCAAGCTCACCGTTCGGACTCCATAGGAAACAAAGTAGAGTAGAAGAGTGCTCTTTTCTCAAAAGCAGAGTGTGTTTCTTGTAAGGCGAGCTAGCGTTTGTTTCACAGTCCTAAATGGAGTTGAATCCCATGCAGTTTCTGGTCCTACGAGCAAGAGTTGTTTTGTGGTAAGGAAAGTCACTATTGAGCTCCCATTGCCGAAGACAGTGCAAATAGCACTCGCTTCTGTTCCCAGCAAGTACAGTGTATTGGACTGAAGAGGAGCTACTGATCTTGTCAGTTTCCAAAGCCGAATTAAACTAGATATGGCCCGTGTGTGTAGGAAGCACAGTTCTTTGGTTCTGAGCAAGCTCACTGTTCTGGTCCTATAGGAAACACAGTAGAGTAGAAGAGTGCTGTTTTCACAGAAGCAGAGTGTTTCTTGTAAGGCGAGCTAGGGTTTGTTTCCCAGTCAGAAATGGAGTTGAATACCATGCAGTTCCTGTTCCTACGAGCAAGAATTGTTTTCTGCTAATAAGAGTCACTATTGTGCTCCCATATCAATACACACTGCAAATAGCACTCGTGTCTGCGTCCAGCAATTACAGTGTATTGGACTGAAGAGGATCTACTGTCTTGTCAGTTTCCTAAGCAGAGTTGAACTAGATACGGCCCGTGTGTGCAGGAAGCACAGTTCTTTTGTTCTGAGCAAGCTCACTGTTCGGAATCCATAGGAAACAAAGTAGTGTAGAAGAGTGCTCTTTTCTCAAAAGCAGAGTGTGTTTCTTGTAAGGCAAGCTACCGTTTGTTTCCCAGTCCTAAATGGAGTTGAATCCCGTGCAGTTTCTGGTTCTACGAGCAAGAGTTGTTTTGTGGTAAGGAAAGTCACTATTGAGCTCCCATTGCCGCAGACAGTGCAAATAGTACTCGCGTCTGTTCCCAGCAAGTACAGTGTATTGGACTGAAGAGGAGCTACTGTTCTTGTCAGTTTCCTAAGCAGAGTTGAAGTAGATATGGCCCGTGTGTGTACGAAGCACAGTTCTTTTGTTCTGAGCAAGCTCACTGTTCGGACCCTAGAGGAAATAAAGTAGAGTAGAAGAGTGCTTTTTTCTCAAAAGCAGAGTGTGTTTCTTGTAAGGCTAGCTAGCGTTTGTTTCCCAGTCCTAAATGGAGTTGAATCACATGCAGTTCCTGGTCCTACGAGCAAGAATTGTTTTCTGGAAAGCAAAGTCACTATTGCGCTCCCATTGCCATACACAGTGAAAATAGCACTCGCGTCTGTTCCCAGCAAGTACAGTGTATTGGACTGAAGAGGAGCTACTGTTCTTGTCAGTTTCCTAAGCAGAGTTGAACTAGATATGGCCCGTGTGTGTAGGAAGCACAGTTCTTTTGTTCTGAGCAAGCTCACTGTTAGGACCCCATAGGAAACACAGTAAGTAGAAGAGTGCTCTTTTCTCAAAAGCAGAGTGTGTTTCTTGTAAGGCGAGCTAGCGTTTGTTTCCCAGTCCTAAGTGGAGTTGAATCCCATGTAGTTTCTGTTCCTACGAGCAAGAGTTGTTTTCTGGTAAGAAGAGACACTATTGCGCTCCGATTTCTATACACAGTGCAAATAGCACTCGTGTCTGTTCCCAGGAAGTACAGTGTATTGGACTGAAGAGGAGCTACTGTTCTTGTCAGTTTCCTAAGCAGAATTGAACTAGATATGGCCCGTGTGTGTAGGAAGCACAGTTCTTTGGTTGTGAGCAAGCTCACTGTTCTGGCCCTATAGGAAACACAGTAGAGTAGAAGAGTGCTGTTTTCGCAAAAGCAGAGTGTGTTTCTTGTAAGGCGAGCTAGGGTTTGTTTCCCAGTCAGAAATGGAGTTGAATACCATGCAGTTTTTCTTCCTACGAGCAAGAGTTGTTTTCTGGTAATAAGAGTCACTATTGTGCTCCCATATCAATACACAGTGCAAATAGCACTCGTGTCTGCTTCCAGCAAGTACAGTGTATTGGACTGAAGAGGATCTACTGTCTTGTCAGTTTCCTAAGAAGAGTTGAACTAGATACGGCCCGTGTGTGCAGGAAGCACAGTTCTTTTGTTCTGAGCAAGCTCACTGTTCGGACCTCATAAGAAACACTGTAGAGTAGAAGAGTGCTCTTTTCTCAAAAGCAGAGTGAGTTTCTTGTAAGGCGAGCTAGCATGTGTTTCTCAGTCTAAATGGAGTTGAATCACATGCAGTTTTTGGTTTATGAGCAAGATTTGTTTTCTGGTAATGAAAGTCACTATTGCGCTCCCATTGCCATACACAGTGCAAATAGCACTCGCGTCTGTTCCCAGCAAGTACAGTGTATTGGACTGAAGAGGAGCTACTGTTCTTGTCAGTTTCCAAAGCAGAATTAAACTAGATATGGCCCGTGTGTGTAGGAAGCACAGTTCTTTGGTTCTGAGCAAGCTCACTGTTCTGGTCCTGTAGGAAACACAGTAGAGTAGAAGAGTGCTGTTTTCGCAGAAGCAGAGTGTTTCTTGTAAGGCGAGCTAGGGTTTGTTTCCCAGTCAGAAATGGAGTTGAATACCATGCAGTTTCTGTTCCTACGAGCAAGAGTTGTTTTCTGCTAATAAGAGTCACTATTGTGCTCCCATATCAATACACACTGCAAATAGCACTCGTGTCTGCGTCCAGCAATTACAGTGTATTGGACTGAAGAGGATCTACTGTCTTGTCAGTTTCCTAAGCAGAGTTGAACTAGATACGGCCCGTGTGTGCAGGAAGCACAGTTCTTTTGTTCTGAGCAAGCTCACTGTTCGGAATCCATAGGAAACAAAGTAGTGTAGAAGAGTGCTCTTTTCTCAAAAGCAGAGTGTGTTTCTTGTAAGGCGAGCTACTGTTTGTTTCCCAGTCCTAAATGGAGTTGAATCCCGTGCAGTTTCTGGTTCTACGAGCAAGAGTTGTTTTGTGGTAAGGAAAGTCACTATTGAGCTCCCATTGCCGCAGACAGTGCAAATAGTACTCGCGTCTGTTCCCAGCAAGTACAGTGTATTGGACTGAAGAGGAGCTACTGTTCTTGTCAGTTTCCTAAGCAGAGTTGAAGTAGATATGGCCCGTGTGTTTACGAAGCACAGTTCTTTTGTTCTGAGCAAGCTCACTGTTCGGACCCTATAGGAAATAAAGTAGAGTAGAAGAGTGCTTTTTTCTCAAAAGCAGAGTGTGTTTCTTGTAAGGCTAGCTAGCGTTTGTTTCCCAGTCCTAAATGGAGTTGAATCACATGCAGTTCCTGGTCCTACGAGCAAGAATTGTTTTCTGGAAAGCAAAGTCACTATTGCGCTCCCATTGCCATACACAGTGAAAATAGCACTCGCGTCTGTTCCCAGCAAGTACAGTGTATTGGACTGAAGAGGAGCTACTGTTCTTGTCAGTTTCCTAAGCAGAGTTGAACTAGATATGGCCCGTGTGTGTAGGAAGCACAGTTCTTTTGTTCTGAGCAAGCTCACTGTTAGGACCCCATAGGAAACACAGTAAGTAGAAGAGTGCTCTTTTCTCAAAAGCAGAGTGTGTTTCTTGTAAGGCGAGCTAGCATTTGTTTCCCAGTACTAAAAGGAGTTGAGACACATGCAGTTTCTGGTCCTACGAACAAGAGTTGTTTTCTGGTAAGGAAAGTCACTATTGATCTCCCATTGCCATACACATTGCAAATAGCACTCGCGTCTGTTCCCAGCAAGTACAGTGTATTGGACTTAAGAGGAGCTACTGTTCTTGTCAGTTTCCTAAGCAGAGTTGAAGTAGATATGGCGGGTGTATGTTGGAAGCACAGTTCTTTTGTTCTGAGCAAGCTCACCGTTCGGACTCCATAGGAAACAAAGTAGTGTAGAAGAGTGCTCTTTTCTCAAAAGCAGAGTGTGTTTCTTGTAAGGCGAGCTAGCGTTTGTTTCACAGTCCTAAATGGAGTTGAATCCCATGCAGTTTCTGGTCCTACGAGCAAGAGTTGTTTTGTGGTAAGGAAAGTCACTATTGAGCTCCCATTGCCGAAGACAGTGCAAATAGCACTCGCTTCTGTTCCCAGCAAGTACAGTGTATTGGACAGAAGAGGAGCTACTGATCTTGTCAGTTTCCTAAGCAGAGTTGAAGTAGATATGGCCCGTGTGTTTAGGAAGCAGAGTTCTTTTGTTCTGAGCTAGCTCACTGTTCGGACCCCATAGGAAATAAAGTAGAGTAGAATAGTGCTCTTTTCTCTAAAGCAGAGTGTGTTTCTTGTAAGGCAAGCTAGCGTTTGTTTCCCAGTCCTAAATGGAGTTGAATCACATGCAGTTTCTGGTCCTACGAGCAAGAATTGTTTTCTGGAAAGCAAAGTAACTATTGCGCTCCCATTGCCATACACAGTGAAAATAGCACTCGCGTCTGTTTCCAGCAAGTACAGTGTATTGGACTGAAGAGGAGCAACTGTTCTTGTCAGTTTCCTAAGCAGAGTTGAACTAGATATGGCCCGTGTGTGTAGGAAGCACAGTTCTTTGGTTCTGAGCAAGCTCACTGTTAGGACCCCATAGAAAACACAGTAAGTAGAAGAGTGCTATTTTCTCAAAAGCAGAATGTGTTTCTTGTAAGGCGAGCTAGCGTTTGTTTCCCAGTCCTAAATGGAGTTGAATACCATGTAGTTTCTGTTCCTACGAGCAAGAGTTGTTTTCTGGTAAGAAGAGTCACTATTGCGCTCCCATTGCTATACACAGTGCAAATAGCACTCGTGTCTGTTCCCAGGAAGTACAGTGTATTGGACTGAAGAGGAGCTACTGTTCTTGTCAGTTTCCTAAGCAGAGTTGAACTAGATATGGCCCGTGAGTGTAGGAGGCACATTTCTTTTGTTCTGAGCTAGCTCACTGTTCGGACCTCATAGGCAACACAGAAGAGTAGAACAGTGCTCTTTTCTCAAAAGCAGAGTGTGTTTCTTGTAAGGCTAGCTAGCGTTTGTTTCCCAGTCCGAAATGGAGTTGAATCACATACAGTTTCTGGTCCTACGAGCAAGAGTTTTTTCTGGTAAGAAGAGTCACTATTGCGCTCCCATTGTCATACACAGAGCAAATAGCACTGGCTACAGTTCCCAGCAAATACAGTGTATTGGACTGAAGAGGAGCTACAGTCGTTGTCAGTTTGCTTAGCAGAGTTGAACTAGATATGGCCCGTGTGTGTAGGAAGCACAGTTCTTTGGTTCTGAGCAAGCTCACTGTTCTGGCCCTATAGGAAACACAGTAGAGTAGAAGAGTGCTGTTTTCGCAAAAGCAGAGTGTGTTTCTTGTAAGGCGAGCTAGGGTTTGTTTCCCAGTCAGAAATGGAGTTGAATACCATGCCGTTTTCTTCCTACGAGCAGGAGTTGTTTTCTGGTAATAAGAGTCACTATTGTGCTCCCATATCAATACACAGTGCAAATAGCACTCGTGTCTGCTTCCAGCAAGTACAGTGTATTGGACTGAAGAGGATCTACTGTCTTGTCAGTTTCCTAAGCAGAGTTGAACTAGATATGGCCCGTGTGTGCAGGAAGTACAGTTCTTTTGTTCTGAGCAAGCTCACTGTTCGGACCTCATAAGAAACACAGTAGAGTAGAAGAGTGCTCTTTTCTCAAAAGCAGAGTGAGTTTCTTGTAAGGCGAGCTAGCATGTGTTTCCCAGTCCTAAATGGAGTTGAATCACATGCAGTTTTTGGTTTATGAGCAAGAGTTTTTTTCTGGTAAGGAAAGTCACTATTGCACTCCCCTTGCCATACACAGTGCAAATAGCAATCGCGTCTGTTCCCAGCAAGTACAGTGAATTGGACTGAAGAGGAGCTACTGTTCTTCTCAGTTTCCAAAGCCGAATTAAACTAGATATGGCCCGTGTGTGTAGGAAGCACAGTTCTTTGGTTCTGAGCAAGCTCACTGTTCTGGTCCTATAGGAAACACAGTAGAGTAGAAGAGTGCTGTTTTCGCAGAAGCAGAGTGTTTCTTGTAAGGCGAGCTAGGATTTGTTTCCCAGTCAGAAATGGAGTTGAATACCATGCAGTTTCTGTTCCTACGAGCAAGAGTTGTTTTCTGCTAATAAGAGTCACTATTGTGCTCCCATATCAATACACACTGCAAATAGCACTCGTGTCTGCGTCCAGCAATTACAGTGTATTGGACTGAAGAGGATCTACTGTCTTGTCAGTTTCCTAAGCAGAGTTGAACTAGATACGGCCCGTGTGTGCAGGAAGCACAGTTCTTTTGTTCTGAGCAAGCTCACTGTTCGGAATCCATAGGAAACAAAGTAGTGTAGAAGAGTGCTCTTTTCTCAAAAGCAGAGTGTGTTTCTTGTAAGGCGAGCTACCGTTTGTTTCCCAGTCCTAAATGGAGTTGAATCCCGTGCAGTTTCTGGTTCTACGAGCAAGAGTTGTTTTGTGGTAAGGAAAGTCACTATTGAGCTCCCATTGCCGCAGACAGTGCAAATAGTACTCGCGTCTGTTCCCAGCAAGTACAGTGTATTGGACTGAAGAGGAGCTACTGTTCTTGTCAGTTTCCTAAGCAGAGTTGAAGTAGATATGGCCCGTGTGTGTACGAAGCACAGTTCTTTTGTTCTGAGCAAGCTCACTGTTCATACCTCATAAGAAACACAGTAGAGTAGAAGTGTGCTCTTTTCTCAAAAGCAGAGTGAGTTTCTTGTAAGGCGAGCTAGCATGTGTTTCTCAGTCTAAATGGAGTTGAATCACATGCAGTTTTTGGTTTATGAGCAAGATTTGTTTTCTGGTAAGGAAAGTCACTATTGCGCTCCCATTGCCATACACAGTGCAAATAGCACTCGCGTCTGTTCCCAGCAAGTACAGTGTATTGGACTGAAGAGGAGCTACTGTTCTTGGCAGTTTCCAAAGCAGAATTAAACTAGATATGGCCCATGTGTGCAGGAAGCACAGTTCTTTTGTTCTGAGCAAGCTCACTGTTCGGACCCTATAGGAAATAAAGTAGAGTAGAAGAGTGCTTTTTTCTCAAAAGCAGAGTGTGTTTCTTGTAAGGCGAGCTAGCGTTTGTTTCCCAGTCCTAAATGGAGTTGAATCACATGCAGTTTCTGGTCCACGAGCAAGAATTGTTTTCTGGAAAGCAAAGTCACTATTGCGCTCCCATTGCCATACACAGTGAAAATAGCACTCGCGTCTGTTCCAAGCAAGTACAGTGTATTGGACTTAAGAGGAGCTACTGTTCTTGTCAGTTTCCTAAGCAGAGTTGAACTAGATATGGCCCCTGTGTGTAGGAAGCACAGTTCCTTTGTTCTGAGCAAGCTCACTGTTAGGACCCCATAGGAAACACAGTAAGTAGAAGAGTGCTCTTTTCTCAAAAGCAGAGTGTGTTTCTTGTAAGGCGAGCTAGCATTTGTTTCCCAGTCCTAAATGGAGTTGAATCACATGCAGTTTCTGGTCCTACGAGCAAGAATTGTTTTCTGGAAAGCAAAGTCACTATTGCGCTCCCATTGCCATACACAGTGAAAATAGCACTCGTGTCTGTTCCCAGCAAGCACAGTGTATTGGACTGAAGAGGAGCTACTGTTCTTGTCAGTTTCCTATGCAGAGTTGAAGTAGATATGGCCTGTGTGTGTAGGAATCACAGTTCTTTGGTTCTGAGCAAGCTCACTGTTCTGGCCCTATAGGAAACACAGTAGAGTAGAAGAGTGCTGTTTTCGCAAAAGCAGAGTGTGTTTCTTGTAAGGCGAGCTAGCGTTTGTTTCCTAGTCCTAAATGGAGTTGAATCACATGCAGTTTCTGGTCCTACGAGCAAGAATTGTTTTCTGGAAAGCAAAGTCACTATTGTGCTCCCATTTCCATACACAGTGAAAATAGCACTCGCGTCTGTTCCCAGCAAGTACAGTGTATTGGACTGAAGAGGAGCTACTGTTCTTGTCAGTTTCCTAAGCAGAGTTGAACTAGATATGGCCCCTGTGTGTAGGAAGCACAGTTCCTTTGTTCTGAACAAGCTCACTGTTAGGACCCCATAGGAAACACAGTAAGTAGAAGAGTGCTCTTTTCTCAAAAGCAGAGTGTGTTTCTTGTAAGGCGAGCTAGCATTTGTTTCCCAGTTTTAAATGGAGTTGAATCACATGCAGTTTCTGGTCCTATGAGCAAGAATTGTTTTCTGGAAAGCAAAGTCACTATTGCGCTCCCATTGCCATACACAGTGAAAATAGCACTCGTGTCTGTTCCCAGCAAGTACAGTGTATTGGACTGAAGAGGAGCTACTGTTCTTGTCAGTTTCCTAAGCAGAGTTGAAGTAGATATGGCCTGTGTGTGTAGGAATCACAGTTCTTTGGTTCTGAGCAAGCTCACTGTTCTGGCCCTATAGGAAACACAGTAGAGTAGAAGAGTGCTGTTTTCGCAAAAGCAGAGTGTGTTTCTTGTAAGGCGAGCTAGCATTTGTTTCCTAGTCCTAAATGGAGTTGAATCACATGCAGTTTCTGGTCCTACGAGCAAGAATTGTTTTCTGGAAAGCAAAGTCACTATTGTGCTCCCATTTCCATATACAGTGAAAATAGCACTCGCGTCTGTTCCCAGCAAGTACAGTGTATTGGACTGAAGAGGAGCTACTGTTCTTGTCAGTTTCCTAAGCAGAGTTGAACTAGATATGGCCCGTGAGTGTAGGAGGCACATTTCTTTTGTTCTGAGCTAGCTCACTGTTCGGACCTCATAGGCAACACAGAAGAGTAGAACAGTGCTCTTTTCTCAAAAGCAGAGTGTGCTTCTTGTAAGGCTAGCTAGCGTTTGTTTCCCAGTCCGAAATGGAGTTGAATCACATACAGTTTCTGGTCCTACGAGCAAGAGTTTTTTCTGGTAAGAAGAGTCACTATTGCGCTCCCATTGTCATACACAGGGCAAATAGCACTCGCGACAGTTCACAGCATTTACAGTGTATTGGACTGAAGAGGAGCTACTGTTCTTGTCAGTTTCCTAAGCAGAGTTGAACTAGATATGGCCCGTGTGTGTAGGAAGCACAGTTCTTTTGTTCTGAGCAAGCTCACTGTTAGGACCCCATAGGAAACACAGTAAGTAGAAGAGTGCTCTTTTCTCAAAAGCAGAGTGTGTTTCTTGTAAGGCGAGCTAGCGTTTGTTTCCCAGTCCTAAGTGGAGTTGAATCCCATGTAGTTTCTGTTCCTACGAGCAAGAGTTGTTTTCTGGTAAGAAGAGACACTATTGCGCTCCGATTTCTATACACAGTGCAAATAGCACTCGTGTCTGTTCCCAGGAAGTACAGTGTATTGGACTGAAGAGGAGCTACTGTTCTTGTCAGTTTCCTAAGCAGAATTGAACTAGATATGGCCCGTGTGTGTAGGAAGCACAGTTCTTTGGTTGTGAGCAAGCTCACTGTTCTGGCCCTATAGGAAACACAGTAGAGTAGAAGAGTGCTGTTTTCGCAAAAGCAGAGTGTGTTTCTTGTAAGGCGAGCTAGGGTTTGTTTCCCAGTCAGAAATGGAGTTGAATACCATGCAGTTTTTCTTCCTACGAGCAAGAGTTGTTTTCTGGTAATAAGAGTCACTATTGTGCTCCCATATCAATACACAGTGCAAATAGCACTCGTGTCTACTTCCAGCAAGTACAGTGTATTGGACTGAAGAGGATCTACTGTCTTGTCAGTTTCCTAAGCAGAGTTGAACTAGATACGGCCCGTGTGTGCAGGAAGCACAGTTCTTTTGTTCTGAGCAAGCTCATTGTTCGGACCTCATAAGAAACACAGTAGAGTAGAAGAGTGCTCTTTTCTCAAAAGCAGAGTGAGTTTCTTGTAAGGCGAGCTAGCATGTGTTTCTCAGTCTAAATGGAGTTGAATCACATGCAGTTTTTGGTTTATGAGCAAGATTTGTTTTCTGGTAATGAAAGTCACTATTGCGCTCCCATTGCCATACACAGTGCAAATAGCACTCGCGTCTGTTCCCAGCAAGTACAGTGTATTGGACTGAAGAGGAGCTACTGTTCTTGTCAGTTTCCAAAGCAGAATTAAACTAGATATGGCCCGTGTGTGTAGGAAGCACAGTTCTTTGGTTCTGAGCATGCTCACTGTTCTGGTCCTATAGGAAACACAGTAGAGTAGAAGAGTGCTGTTTTCGCAGAAGCAGAGTGTTTCTTGTAAGGCGAGCTAGGGTTTGTTTCCCAGTCAGAAATGGAGTTGAATACCATGCAGTTTCTGTTCCTACGAGCAAGAGTTGTTTTCTGCTAATAAGAGTCACTATTGTGCTCCCATATCAATACACACTGCAAATAGCACTCGTGTCTGCGTCCAGCAATTACAGTGTATTGGACTGAAGAGGATCTACTGTCTTGTCAGTTTCCTAAGCAGAGTTGAACTAGATACGGCCCGTGTGTGCAGGAAGCACAGTTCTTTTGTTCTGAGCAAGCTCACTGTTCGGAATCCATAGGAAACAAAGTAGTGTAGAAGAGTGCTCTTTTCTCAAAAGCAGAGTGTGTTTCTTGTAAGGCGAGCTACCGTTTGTTTCCCAGTCCTAAATGGAGTTGAATCCCGTGCAGTTTCTGGTTCTACGAGCAAGAGTTGTTTTGTGGTAAGGAAAGTCACTATTGAGCTCCCATTGCCGCATACAGTGCAAATAGTACTCGCGTCTGTTCCCAGCAAGTACAGTGTATTGGACTGAAGAGGAGCTACTGTTCTTGTCAGTTTCCTAAGCAGAGTTGAAGTAGATATGGCCCGTGTGTTTACGAAGCACAGTTCTTTTGTTCTGAGCAAGCTCACTGTTCGGACCCTATAGGAAATAAAGTAGAGTAGAAGAGTGCTTTTTTCTCAAAAGCAGAGTGTGTTTCTTGTAAGGCTAGCTAGCGTTTGTTTCCCAGTCCTAAATGGAGTTGAATCACATGCAGTTCCTGGTCCTACGAGCAAGAATTGTTTTCTGGAAAGCAAAGTCACTATTGCGCTCCCATTGCCATACACAGTGAAAATAGCACTCGCGTCTGTTCCCAGCAAGTACAGTGTATTCGACTGAAGAGGAGCTACTGTTCTTGTCAGTTTCCTAAGCAGAGTTGAACTAGATATGGCCCGTGTGTGTAGGAAGCACAGTTCTTTTGTTCTGAGCAAGCTCACTGTTAGGACCCCATAGGAAACACAGTAAGTAGAAGAGTGCTCTTTTCTCAAAAGCAGAGTGTGTTTCTTGTAAGGCGAGCTAGCATTTGTTTCCCAGTACTAAAAGGAGTTGAGACACATGCAGTTTCTGGTCCTACGAACAAGAGTTGTTTTCTGGTAAGGAAAGTCACTATTGATCTCCCATTGCCATACACATTGCAAATAGCACTCGCGTCTGTTCCCAGCAAGTACAGTGTATTGGACTTAAGAGGAGCTACTGTTCTTGTCAGTTTCCTAAGCAGAGTTGAAGTAGATATGGCGGGTGTATGTTGGAAGCACAGTTCTTTTGTTCTGAGCAAGCTCACCGTTCGGACTCCATAGGAAACAAAGTAGAGTAGAAGAGTGCTCTTTTCTCAAAAGCAGAGTGTGTTTCTTGTAAGGCGAGCTAGCATTTGTTTCACAGTCCTAAATGGAGTTGAATCCCATGCAGTTTCTGGTCCTACGAGCAAGAGTTGTTTTGTGGTAAGGAAAGTCACTATTGAGCTCCCATTGCCGAAGACAGTGCAAATAGCACCCGCTTCTGTTCCCAGCAAGTACAGTGTATTGGACTGAAGAGGAGCTACTGATCTTGTCAGTTTCCTAAGCAGAGTTGAAGTAGATATGGCCCGTGTGTGTAGGAAGCAGAGTTCTTTTGTTCTGAGCTAGCTCACTGTTCGGACCCCATAGGAAATAAAGTAGAGTAGAATAGTGCTCTTTTCTCTAAAGCAGAGTGTGTTTCTTGTAAGGCGAGCTAGCGTTTGTTTCCCAGTCCTAAATGGAGTTGAATCACATGCAGTTTCTGGTCCTACGAGCAAGAATTGTTTTCTGGAAAGCAAAGTAACTATTGTGCTCCCATTGCCATACACAGTGAAAATAGCACTCTCGTCTGTTCCCAGCAAGTACAGTGTATTGGACTGAAGAGGAGCAACTGTTCTTGTCAGTTTCCTAAGCAGAGTTGAACTAGATATGGCCCGTGTGTGTAGGAAGCACAGTTCTTTGGTTCTGAGCAAGCTCACTGTTAGGACCCCATAGAAAACACAGTAAGTAGAAGAGTGCTATTTTCTCAAAAGCAGAATGTGTTTCTTGTAAGGCGAGCTAGCGTTTGTTTCCCAGTCCTAAATGGAGTTGAATACCATGTAGTTTCTGTTCCTACGAGCAAGAGTTGTTTTCTGGTAAGAAGAGTCACTATTGCGCTCCCATTGCTATACACAGTGCAAATAGCACTCGTGTCTGTTCCCAGGAAGTACAGTGTATTGGACTGAAGAGGAGCTACTGTTCTTGTCAGTTTCCTAAGCAGAGTTGAACTAGATATGGCCCGTGAGTGTAGGAGGCACATTTCTTTTGTTCTGAGCTAGCTCACTGTTCGGACCTCATAGGCAACACAGAAGAGTAGAACAGTGCTCTTTTCTCAAAAGCAGAGTGTGTTTCTTGTAAGGCTAGCTAGCGTTTGTTTCCCAGTCCGAAATGGAGTTGAATCACATACAGTTTCTGGTCCTACGAGCAAGAGTTTTTTCTGGTAAGAAGAGTCACTATTGCGCTCCCATTGTCATACACAGAGGAAATAGCACTGGCTACAGTTCTCAGCAAATACAGTGTATTGGACTGAAGAGGAGCTACAGTCGTTGTCAGTTTGCTTAGCAGAGTTGAACTAGATATGGCCCGTGTGTGTAGGAAGCACAGTTCTTTGGTTCTGAGCAAGCTCACTGTTCTGGCCCTATAGGAAACACAGTAGAGTAGAAGAGTGCTGTTTTCGCAAAAGCAGAGTGTGTTTCTTGTAAGGCGAGCTAGGGTTTGTTTCCCAGTCAGAAATGGAGTTGAATACCATGCCGTTTTCTTTCTACGAGCAAGAGTTGTTTTCTGGTAATAAGAGTCACTATTGTGCTCCCATATCAATACACAGTGCAAATAGCACTCTTGTCTGCTTCCAGCAAGTACAGTGTATTGGACTGAAGAGGATCTACTGTCTTGTCAGTTTCCTAAGCAGAGTTGAACTAGATATGGCCCGTGTGTGCAGGAAGTACAGTTCTTTTGTTCTGAGCAAGCTCACTGTTCGGACCTCATAAGAAACACAGTAGAGTAGAAGAGTGCTCTTTTCTCAAAAGCAGAGTGAGTTTCTTGTAAGGCGAGCTAGCATGTGTTTCCCAGTCCTAAATGGAGTTGAATCACATGCAGTTTTTGGTTTATGAGCAAGAGTTTTTTTCTGGTAAGGAAAGTCACTATTGCACTCCCATTGCCATACACAGTGCAAATAGCAATCACGTCTGTTCCCAGCAAGTACAGTGAATTGGACTGAAGAGGAGCTACTGTTCTTCTCAGTTTCCAAAGCCGAATTAAACTAGATATGGCCCGTGTGTGTAGGAAGCACAGTTCTTTGGTTCTGAGCAAGCTCACTGTTCTGGTCCTATAGGAAACACAGTAGAGTAGAAGAGTGCTGTTTTCGCAGAAGCAGAGTGTTTCTTGTAAGGCGAGCTAGGGTTTGTTTCCCAGTCAGAAATGGAGTTGAATACCATGCAGTTTCTGTTCCTACGAGCAAGAGTTGTTTTCTGCTAATAAGAGTCACTATTGTGCTCCCATATCAATACACACTGCAAATAGCACTCGTGTCTGCGTCCAGCAATTACAGTGTATTGGACTGAAGAGGATCTACTGTCTTGTCAGTTTCCTAAGCAGAGTTGAACTAGATACGGCCCGTGTGTGCAGGAAGCACAGTTCTTTTGTTCTGAGCAAGCTCACTGTTCGGAATCCATAGGAAACAAAGTAGTGTAGAAGAGTGCTCTTTTCTCAAAAGCAGAGTGTGTTTCTTGTAAGGCGAGCTACCGTTTGTTTCCCAGTCCTAAATGGAGTTGAATCCCGTGCAGTTTCTGGTTCTACGAGCAAGAGTTGTTTTGTGGTAAGGAAAGTCACTATTGAGCTCCCATTGCCGCAGACAGTGCAAATAGTACTCGCGTCTGTTCCCAGCAAGTACAGTGTATTGGACTGAAGAGGAGCTACTGTTCTTGTCAGTTTCCTAAGCAGAGTTGAAGTAGATATGGCCCGTGTGTGTACGAAGCACAGTTCTTTTGTTCTGAGCAAGCTCACTGTTCATACCTCATAAGAAACACAGTAGAGTAGAAGTGTGCTCTTTTCTCAAAAGCAGAGTGAGTTTCTTGTAAGGCGAGCTAGCATGTGTTTCTCAGTCTAAATGGAGTTGAATCACATGCAGTTTTTGGTTTATGAGCAAGATTTGTTTTCTGGTAAGGAAAGTCACTATTGCGCTCCCATTGCCATACACAGTGCAAATAGCACTCGCGTCTGTTCCCAGCAAGTACAGTGTATTGGACTGAAGAGGAGCTACTGTTCTTGGCAGTTTCCAAAGCAGAATTAAACTAGATATGGCCCATGTGTGCAGGAAGCACAGTTCTTTTGTTCTGAGCAAGCTCACTGTTCGGACCCTATAGGAAATAAAGTAGAGTAGAAGAGTGCTTTTTTCTCAAAAGCAGAGTGTGTTTCTTGTAAGGCGAGCTAGCGTTTGTTTCCCAGTCCTAAATGGAGTTGAATCACATGCAGTTTCTGGTCCACGAGCAAGAATTGTTTTCTGGAAAGCAAAGTCACTATTGCGCTCCCATTGCCATACACAGTGAAAATAGCACTCGCGTCTGTTCCAAGCAAGTACAGTGTATTGGACTGAAGAGGAGCTACTGTTCTTGTCAGTTTCCTAAGCAGAGTTGAAGTAGATATGGCCCCTGTGTGTAGGAAGCACAGTTCCTTTGTTCTGAGCAAGCTCACTGTTAGGACCCCATAGGAAACACAGTAAGTAGAAGAGTGCTCTTTTCTCAAAAGCAGAGTGTGTTTCTTGTAAGGCGAGCTAGCATTTGTTTCCCAGTCCTAAATGGAGTTGAATCACATGCAGTTTCTGGTCCTACGAGCAAGAATTGTTTTCTGGAAAGCAAAGTCACTATTGCGCTCCCATTGCCATACACAGTGAAAATAGCACTCGTGTCTGTTCCCAGCAAGCACAGTGTATTGGACTGAAGAGGAGCTACTGTTCTTGTCAGTTTCCTCTGCAGAGTTGAAGTAGATATGGCCTGTGTGTGTAGGAATCACAGTTCTTTGGTTCTGAGCAAGCTCACTGTTCTGGCCCTATAGGAAACACAGTAGAGTAGAAGAGTGCTGTTTTCGCAAAAGCAGAGTGTGTTTCTTGTAAGGCGAGCTAGCGTTTGTTTCCTAGTCCTAAATGGAGTTGAATCACATGCAGTTTCTGGTCCTACGAGCAAGAATTGTTTTCTGGAAAGCAAAGTCACTATTGTGCTCCCATTTCCATATACAGTGAAAATAGCACTCGCGTCTGTTCCCCGCAAGTACAGTGTATTGGACTGAAGAGGAGCTACTGTTCTTGTCAGTTTCCTAAGCAGAGTTGAACTAGATATGGCCCGTGAGTGTAGGAGGCACATTTCTTTTGTTCTGAGCTAGCTCACTGTTCGGACCTCATAGGCAACACAGAAGAGTAGAACAGTGCTCTTTTCTCAAAAGCAGAGTGTGTTTCTTGTAAGGCTAGCTAGCGTTTGTTTCCCAGTCCGAAATGGAGTTGAATCACATACAGTTTCTGGTCCTACGAGCAAGAGTTTTTTCTGGTAAGAAGAGTCACTATTGCGCTCCCATTGTCATACACAGGGCAAATAGCACTCGCGACAGTTCACAGCATTTACAGTGTATTGGACTGAAGAGGAGGTACTGTCCTTGTCAGTTTGCTTAGCAGAGTTGAACTAGATATGGCCCGTGTGTGTAGGAAGCACAGTTCTTTGGTTCTGAGCAATCTCACTGTTCTGGCCCTATAGGAAACACAATAGAGTAGAAGAGTGCTGTTTTTTCAAAAGCAGAGTGTGTTTCTTTTAAGGCGAGCTAGGGTTTGTTTCCCAGTCAGAAATGGAGTTGAATACCATGTAGTTTTTCTTCCTACGAGCAAGAGTTGTTTTCTGGTAATAAGAGTCACTATTGTGCTCCCATATCAATACACAGTGCAAATAGCACTCGTGTCTGCTTCCAGCAAGTACAGTGTATTGGACTGAAGAGGATCTACTGTCTTGTCAGTTTCCTAAGCAGAGTTGAACTAGATACGGACCGTGTGTGCAGGAAGCACAGTTCTTTTGTTCTGAGCAAGCTCACTGTTCGGACTTCATAAGAAAAACAGTAGAGTAGAAGAGTGCTCTTTTCTCAAAAGCAGAGTTTGTTTCTTGTAAGGCAAGCTAGCATGTGTTTCCCAGTCTAAATGGAGTTGAATCACATGCAGTTTTTGGTTTATGAGCAAGAGTCGTTTTCTGGTAAGGAAAGTCACTATTGTGCTCCCATTGCCATACACAGTGCAAATAGCACTCGCGTCTGTTCCCAGCAAGTACAGTGTATTAGACTGAAGAGGAGCTACTGTTCTTGTCAGTTTCCTAAGCAGAATTGAACTAGATATGGCTCGTGTGTGTAGGAAGCACAGTTCTTTGGTTGTGAGCAAGCTCACTGTTCTGGCCCTATAGGAAACACAGTAGAGTAGAAGAGTGCTGTTTTCGCAGAAGCAGAGTGTTTCTTGTAAGGCGAGCTAGGGTTTGTTTCCCAGTCAGAAATGGAGTTGAATACCATGCAGTTTCTGTTCCTACGAGCAAGAGTTGTTTTCGGGTAATAAGAGTCACTATTGTGCTCCCATATCAATACACACTGCAAATAGCACTCGTGTCTGCTTCCAGCAATTACAGTGTATTGGACTGAAGAGGATCTACTGTCTTGTCAGTTTCATAAGCAGAGTTGAACTAGATACGGCCCGTGTGTGCAGGAAGCACAGTTCTTTTGTTCTGAGCAAGCTCACTGTTCGGACTCCATAGGAAACAAAGTAGTGTAGAAGAGTGCTCTTTTCTCAAAAGCAGAGTGTGTTTCTTGTAAGGCGAGCTAGCATTTGTTTCCCAGTCCTAAATGGAGTTGAATCCCATGCAGTTTCTGGTCCTATGAGCAAGAGTTGTTTTGTGGTAAGGAAAGTCACTATTGAGCTCCCATTGCCGCAGACAGTGCAAATAGTACTCGCGTCTGTTCCCAGCAAGTACAGTGTATTGGACGGAAGAGGATCTACTGTTCTTGTCAGTTTCCTAAGCAGAGTTGAAGTAGATATGGCCCGTGTGTGTACGAAGCACAGTTCTTTTGTTCTGAGCAAGCTCACTGTTCGGACCCTATAGGAAATAAAGTAGAGTAGAAGTGTGCTTTTTTCTCAAAAGCAGAGTGTGTTTCTTGTAAGGCGAGCTAGCGTTTGTTACCCAGTCCTAAATGGAGTTGAATCACATGCAGTTTCTGGTCCTAGGAGCAAGAATTGTTTTCTGGAATGCAAAGTCACTATTGCGCTCCCATTGCCATACACAGTGAAAATAGCACTCGCGTCTGATCCCAGCAAGTACAGTGTATTGGACTGAAGAGGAGCTACTGTTCTTGTCAGTTTCCTAAGCAGAGTTGAACTAGATATGGCCCCTGTGTGTAGGAAGCACAGTTCCTTTGTTCTGAACAAGCTCACTGTTAGGACCCCATAGGAAACACAGTAAGTAGAAGAGTGCTCTTTTCTCAAAAGCAGAGTGTGTTTCTTGTAAGGCGAGCTAGCATTTGTTTCCCAGTTTTAAATGGAGTTGAATCACATGCAGTTTCTGGTCCTACGAGCAAGAATTGTTTTCTGGAAAGCAAAGTCACTATTGCGCTCCCATTGCCATACACAGTGAAAATAGCACTCGTGTCTGTTCCCAGCAAGTACAGTGTATTGGACTGAAGAGGAGCTACTGTTCTTGTCAGTTTCCTAAGCAGAGTTGAAGTAGATATGGCCTGTGTGTGTAGGAATCACAGTTCTTTGGTTCTGAGCAAGCTCACTGTTCTGGCCCTATAGGAAACACAGTAGAGTAGAAGAGTGCTGTTTTCGCAAAAGCAGAGTGTGTTTCTTGTAAGGCGAGCTAGCGTTTGTTTCCTAGTCCTAAATGGAGTTGAATCACATGCAGTTTCTGGTCCTACGAGCAAGAATTGTTTTCTGGAAAGCAAAGTCACTATTGTGCTCCCATTTCCATATACAGTGAAAATAGCACTCGCGTCTGTTCCCAGCAAGTACAGTGTATTGGACTGAAGAGGAGCTACTGTTCTTGTCAGTTTCCTAAGCAGAGTTGAACTAGATATGGCCCGTGAGTGTAGGAGGCACATTTCTTTTGTTCTGAGCTAGCTCACTGTTCGGACCTCATAGGCAACACAGAAGAGTAGAACAGTGCTCTTTTCTCAAAAGCAGAGTGTGTTTCTTGTAAGGCTAGCTAGCGTTTGTTTCCCAGTCCGAAATGGAGTTGAATCACATACAGTTTCTGGTCCTACGAGCAAGAGTTTTTTCTGGTAAGAAGTGTCACTATTGCGCTCCCATTGTCATACACAGGGCAAATAGCACTCGCGACAGTTCACAGCATTTACAGTGTATTGGACTGAAGAGGAGGTACTGTCCTTGTCAGTTTGCTTAGCAGAGTTGAACTAGATATGGCCCGTGTGTGTAGGAAGCACAGTTCTTTGTTTCTGAGCAATCTCACTGTTCTGGCCCTATAGGAAACACAATAGAGTAGAAGAGTGCTGTTTTTGCAAAAGCAGAGTGTGTTTCTTGTAAGGCGAGCTAGGGTTTGTTTCCCAGTCAGAAATGGAGTTGAATACCATGCAGTTTTTCTTCCTACGAGCAAGAGTTGTTTTCTGGTAATAAGAGTCACTATTGTGCTCCCATATCAATACACAGTGCAAATAGCACTCGTGTCTGCTTCCAGCAAGTACAGTGTATTGGACTGAAGAGGATCTACTGTCTTGTCAGTTTCCTAAGCAGAGTTGAACTAGATACGGACCGTGTGTGCAGGAAGCACAGTTCTTTTGTTCTGAGCAAGCTCACTGTTCGGACTTCATAAGAAAAACAGTAGAGTAGAAGAGTGCTCTTTTCTCAAAAGCAGAGTTTGTTTCTTGTAAGGCAAGCTAGCATGTGTTTCCCAGTCTAAATGGAGTTGAATCACATGCAGTTTTTGGTTTATGAGCAAGAGTCGTTTTCTGGTAAGGAAAGTCACTATTGTGCTCCCATTGCCATACACAGTGCAAATAGCACTCGCATCTGTTCCCAGCAAGTACAGTGTATTGGACTGAAGAGGAGCTACTGTTCTTGTCAGTTTCCTAAGCAGAATTGAACTAGATATGGCTCGTGTGTGTAGGAAGCACAGTTCTTTGGTTGTGAGCAAGCTCACTGTTCTGGCCCTATAGGAAACACAGTAGAGGAGAAGAGTGCTGTTTTCGCAGAAGCAGAGTGTTTCTTGTAAGGCGAGCTAGGGTTTGTTTCCCAGTCCTAAATGGAGTTGAATCCCATGCAGTTTCTGGACCTACGAGCAAGAGTTGTTTTGTGGTAAGGAAAGTCACTATTGAGCTCCCATTGCCGCAGACAGTGCAAATAGTACTCGCTGTTCCCAGCAAGTACAGTGTATTGGACGGAAGAGGATCTACTGTTCTTGTCAGTTTCCTAAGCAGAGTTGAAGTACATATGTCCCGTGTGTGTACGAAGCACAGTTCTTTTGTTCTGAGCAAGCTCACTGTTCGGACCCTATAGGAAATAAAGTAGAGTAGAAGAGTGCTTTTTTCTCAAAAGCAGAGTGTGTTTCTTGTAAGGCTAGCTAGCGTTTGTTTCCCAGTCCTAAATGGAGTTGAATCACATGCAGTTTCTGGTCCTACGAGCAAGAATTGTTTTCTGGAAAGCAAAGTCACTATTGCGCTCCCATTGCCATACACAGTGAAAATAGCGCTCGCGTCTGTTCCCAGCCAAGTACAGTGTATTGGACTGAACAGGAGCTACTGTTCTTGTCAGTTTACTAAGCAGAGTTGAACTAGATATGGCCCGTGAGTGTAGGAGGCTCATTTCTTTTGTTCTGAGCAAGCTCACTGTTAGGACCCCATAGGAAACACAGTAAGTAGAAGAGTGCTCTTTTCTCAAAAGCAGATTGTGTTTCTTGTAAGGCTAGCTAGCGTTTGTTTCCCAGTCCGAAATGGAGATGAATCCCATACAATTTCTGGTCCTACGAGCAAGAGTTTTTTTCTGGAAAGAAGAGTCACTATTGCGCTCCCATTGTCATACACAGGGCAAATAGCACTGGCTACAGTTCCCAGCATTTACAGTGTATTGGACTGAAGAGGAGCTACTGTCGTTGTCAGTTTGCTTAGCAGAGTTTAACTAGATATGGCCCGTGTGTGTAGGAAGCACAGTTCTTTGGTTCTGAGCAAGCTCACTGTTCTGGCGCTATAGGAAACACAGTAGAGTAGAAGAGTGCTCTTTTCTCAAAAGCAGAGTGAGTTTCTTGTAAGGCGAGCTAGGGTTTGTTTCCCAGTCTAAATGGAGTTGAATCACATGCAGTTTTTGGTTTATGAGCAAGATTTGTTTTCTGGTAAGGAAAGTCACTATTGCACTCCCATTGACATACACACTGCAAATAGCACTCCCATCTGTTCCCAGCAAGTACAGTGTATTGGACTGAAGAGGAGCTACTGTTCTTGTCAGTTTCCAAAGCAGAATTAAACTAGATATGGCCGTGTGTGTAGGAAGCACAGTTCTTTGGTTCTGAGCAAGCTCACTGTTCTGGTCATATAGGAAACACAGTAGAGTAGAAGAGTGCTGTTTTCGCAGAAGCAGAGTGTTTCTTGTAAGGCGAGCTAGGGTTTGTTTCCCAGTCAGAAATGGAGTTGAATACCATGCAGTTTCTGTTCCTACGAGCAAGAGTTGTTTTCTGGTAATAAGAATCACTGTTGTGCTCCCATATCAATACACACTGCAAATAGCACTCGTGTCTGCTTCCAGCAAGTACAGTGTATTGGACTGAAGAGGATCTACTGTCTTGTCAGTTTCCTAAGCAGAGTTGAACTAGATATGGCCCTTGTGTGCAGGAAGCACAGTTCTTTTGTTCTGAGCAAGCTCACTGTTCGGACTCCATAGGAAACAAAGTAGTGTAGAAGAGTGCTCTTTTCTCAAAAGCAGAGTGTGTTTCTTGTAAGGCGAGCTAGCGTTTGTTTCCCAGTCCTAAATGGAGTTGAATCCCATGCAGTTTCTGGTGTTACGAGCAAGAGTTGTTTTCTGGTAAGGAAAGTCACTATTGAGCTCCCATTGCCGCAGACAGTGCAAATAGTACTCGCGTCTGTTCCCAGCAAGTACAGTGTATTGGACTGAAGAGGAGCTACTGTTCTTGTCAGTTTCCTAAGCAGAGTTGAAGTAGATATGGACCGTGTGTGTACGAAGCACAGTTCTTTTGTTCTGAGCAAGCTGACTCTTCTGGCCCTATATAAAACACAGTAGAGTAGAAGAGTGCTCTTTTCTCAAAAGCAGAGTGTGTTTCTTGTAAAGCGACCTAGTGTTTGTTTCCCAGTCAGAAAAGGAGGTGAATCACATGCAGTTTCTGGTCCTACGAGCAAGAGTTGTTTTGTGCTAAAAAGATTCACTATTGCTCTCCATTCACCATACACAGTGTAAATAGCACTCGCGTCTGTTCACAGCAAATACAGTGTATTGGACTAAAGAGAAGTTACTTTTCTTGTCAGTTTCCTAAGCTGAGATGAACTAGATATGGCCCCTGTGTGTAGGAAGCACAGTTCTTTTGTTCTGAGCAGGCTCACTGTTCGGACACCATAGGAAACACAGTAGAGTAGAAGAGTGCTCTTTTCTCAAAAGCAGATTGTGTTTCTTGTAAGCGAGCTAGCATTTGTTTCCCAGTCCTAAATGGAGTTGAGTCACATGCAGTTTCTGGTCCTACGAGCAAGAGTTGTTTTCTGGTAAGAAGAGTCACTATTGAGCTCCCATTGTCATACACAGGGCAAATAGCACTAGCGTCTGTTCCCAGCATGTACAGTGTATTGGACTGAAGAGAATCTACTGTTCTTGTCAGTTTCCTAAGCAGAATTGATCTAGATAGGGCCGTGTGTGTAGGAATTGCACTCTCATTGCCATACACAGTGCAAAAAGCACTCGTGTCTGTTCCCAGTAAGTACCGTGTATTGGACTGAAGAGAGGCTACTGTTCTTGTCAGTTTCCTAAGCACAGTTGAACTAGATATGTCCCGTGTGTGTAGGAAGCACAGATCTTTTGTTCTGAGCAAGCTCACTGTTCTGGCACTTTAGGAAACCCAGTAGAGAAGAAGAGTGCTCTTTTCTCAAAAGCAGAGTGTGTTTCTTGTAAGGCGATCTAGCGTTTGTTTCCCAGTCCTAAATGGAGTTGAATCACATGCAGTTTCTGTTCCTATGAGCAAGAGTTGTTTTCTGGTAAGAAGAGTCACTATTGCGCTCCCATTGTCATATACAGGGCAAATAGCACTGGCGTCTGTTCCCAGCATGTACAGTGTATTGGACTGAAGAGGAGCTACTGTTCTTGTCAGTTTCCTAAGCAGAGTTGAACTAGATATGGCCCGTGTATGTAGGAAGCACAGTTCTTTTGTTCTGAGCAAGTTCACTGTTCGGACACCATAGGTAACACAGTAGAGTAGAAGAGTGCTCATTCTCAAAAGCAGAGTGTGTTTCTTGTAAGGCAAGCTAGCATTTGTTTCCCAGTCCTAAATGGAGTTGAGTCACATGCAGTTTCTGGTCCTATGAGCAAGAGTTGTTTTCTGGTAAGAAGAGTCACTATTGCGCTCCCATTGTCATACATAGGGCAAATAGCACTGGCGTTTGTTCCCAGCATGTACAGTGTATTGGACTGAAGAGAGGCTATTGTTCTTGTCAGTTTCCTAAGCAGAATTGAACTAGATAGGGCCGTGTGTGTAGGAAGCACAGTTCTTTTGTTCTGAGCAAGCTCACTCTTCTGGCCACATAGGAAACACAGTAGAGTAGAAGAGTGCTCTTTTCTCAAAAGCAGAGTGTGTTTTTTGTAAGGCGATCTAGTGTTTGTTTCCCAGTCAGAAATGGAGTTGAATCCCATGCAGTTTCTGGTCCTACGAGCAAGAGTTGTTTTCTGGTAAGAAGAGTCACTATTGCGCTCCACTTGCCATACACAGTGCAATTAGCTCTCGTGTCTGTTCCCCACAAGTACAGTGTATTGGACTGAAGAGAAGCTACTGTTTTTGTCAGTTTCCTAAGCTGAGATGAACTAGATATGGCCCCTGTGTGTAGGAAGCACAGTTCTTTTGTTTTGAGCAAGCTCACTGTTCTGGCCCTATAGGAAACACAGTAGAGTAGAAGAGTGCTCTTTTCTCAAAAGCAGAGAGTGTTTCTTGTAACGCGAGCTTGCATTTGTTTCCCAGTCCTAAATGGAGTTGAGTCACATGCAGTTTCTGGTCCTACGAGCAAGAGTTGTTTTCTGGTAAGAAGAGTCACACTTGCGCTCCCATTGTCATACACAGGGCAAATAGCACTGGCGTCTGTTCCCAGCATGTACAGTGTATTGGACTGAAGAGGATCTACTTTTCTTGTCAGTTTCCAAAGCAGAATTGATCTAGATAGGGCCGTATGTGTAGGAATTGCGCTCCCATTGCCATACACAGTGCAAATTGCTCTCGCGTCTGTTCCCAGTAAGTACCGTGTATTGGACTGAAGAGAGGCTACTGTTCTTGTCAGTTTCCTAAGCACAGCTGAACTAGATATGGCCCGTGTATGTCGGAAGCACAGTTCTTTTGTTCTGAGCAAGCTCACTGTTCTGGCCCTATAGGAAACACAGTAGAGTAGATGAATGCTCATTTCTCAAAAGCAGAGTGTGTTTCTTGTAAGGAGAGCTAGCGTTTGTTTCCCAGTCCTAAACGGAGTTGAACCACATGCAGTTTCTGGTCCTACTAGCAAGAGTTGTTTTCTGGTAAGAAGAGTCACTATTGCGCTCCTATTGCCATACACAGTGCAAATAGCACACTCGTCTTTTCTCAGCAAGTACAGTGTATTGGAGTGAAGAGAAACTACTGTTCTTGTCAGTTTCCAAAGCAGAGTTCAATTAGATATGGCCCGTGTGTGTAGGAAGCACAGTTCTTTTGTTCTGAGCAAGCTCACTGTTAGGACACCATAGGAAACACAGTACAGTAGAAGAGTACTCTTTTCTCAAAAGCAGAGTGTGTTTCTTGTAAGGCGTGCTAGCGTTTGTTTCCTAGTCCTAAATGGAGTTGATTCACATGCAGTTTCTGGTGTTACGAGCAAGAGTTGTTTTCTGGTAAGAAGAGTCTCTATTGCGCTCCCTTTGCCATACACAGGGCAAATAGCACTGGCGTCTGTTCCCAGCATGTACAGTGTATTGGACTGAAGAGGATCTACTCTTCTTGTCAGATTCCTAAGCAGAATTGAACTAGATATGGCCCGTGTGTGTAGGAAGCACAGTTCTTTTGTTCTGAGCAATCTCACTGTTCTGGCCCTATAGGAAACACAGTAGAGTAGAAGAGTGCTCTTTTCTCAAAAGCAGAGTGTGTTTCTTGTAAGGCAAGCTAGCGTTTGTTTCCCAGTCCGAAATGGAGTTGAATCACATGCAGTTTTTTGATCTATGAGCAAGAGTTGTTTTCTGTTAAGGAAAGTCACTATTGCGCTCCCATTGCCATATACAGTGCAAATAGCACTGGCATCTGTTTCCAGCAAGTACAGTGTATTGGACTGAAGAGGAGCTACTGTTCTTGTCAGTTTCCTAAGTAGAATTGAAGGAGATATGGCCGTGTGTGTAGGAAGCACACTTCTTTTGTTCTGAGCAAGCTCACTGTTCGACCCCATAGGAAACACAGTAGAGTAGAAGAGTACTCTTTTCTCAAAAGCAGAGTGTGTTTCCTGTAAGGTGAGCTATTATTTGTTTCCCAGTCCTAAATGAAGTTGAATCACATGCAGTTTCTGGTGCTACGAGCAAGAGTTGTTTTCTGGTAAGAAGAGTCACTATTGCACTCCCATTGTCATACACAGTGCAAATAGCACTGGCGTCTGTTCCCAGCATGTACAGTGTATTGGACTGAAGAGGATCTACTGTTCTTGTAAGGTTCCTAAGCAGAGTTGAACTAGATATGGCCCCTGTGTGTAGGAAGCACAGTTCTTTGTTCTGAGCAAGCTCACTGTTCTTGCTCTATAGGAAACACAGTAGAGTAGAAGAATGCTCATTTCTCAAAAGCAGAGTGTGTTTCTTTTAAGTCTACTTAGTGTTTGTTTCCCAGTCTTACATGGAGTTGAATCACATGCAGTTTCTGTTCCAACGAGCAAGAGTTGTTTTCTAGTAAGAAGAGTCACTATTGCGTGCCATTTGCCATATACAGTGCAAATAGCACTCGAGTCTGTTCCCAGCAAGTACAGTGTATTGGACTGAAGAGGAGCTACTGTTCTTGTCAGTTTCCTAAGCAGAGTTGAAGTAGATATGGCCCGTGTGTGTAGGAAGCACAGTTCATTTGTTCTGAGCAAGCTCACTGTTCGGACCCTATAGGAAATAAAGTAGAGTAGAAGAGTGCTTTTTTCTCAAAAGCAGAGTGTGTTTCTTGTAAGGCGAGCTAGCGTTTGTTTCCCAGTCCTAAATGGAGTTGATTCACTTGCAGTTTCTGGTGTTACGAGCAAGAGTTGTTTTCTGGTAAGAAGAGTCACTATTGCACTCTATTTGCCATAAACAGTGCAAATAGCACTCGCGTCTATTCCCAGCAATTACAGTGTATTGGACCGAAGAGAAGCTACTGTTCTTGTCAGTTTCCTAAGCAGAGGTGAACTAGATATGGCCCGTGTGTGTAGGAAGCACAGTTCATTTGTTCTGAGCAAGCTGACTCTTCTGGCCCTATATAAAACACAGTAGAGTAGAAGAGTGCTCTTTTCTCAAAAGCAGAGTGTGTTTCTTGTAAGGCGACCTAGTGTTTGTTTCCCAGTCAGAAAAGGAGGTGAATCACATGCAGTTTCTGGTCCTACGAGCAAGAGTTGTTTTGTGCTAAAAAGATTCACTATTGCTCTCCATTCACCATACACAGTGTAAATAGCACTCGCGTCTGTTCACAGCAAATACAGTGTATTGGACTAAAGAGAAGTTACTTTTCTTGTCAGTTTCCTAAGCTGAGATGAACTAGATATGGCCCCTGTGTGTAGGAAGCACAGTTCTTTTGTTCTGAGCAGGCTCACTGTTCGGACACCATAGGAAACACAGTAGAGTAGAAGAGTGCTCTTTTCTCAAAAGCAGATTGTGTTTCTTGTAAGCGAGCTAGCATTTGTTTCCCAGTCCTAAATGGAGTTGAGTCACATGCAGTTTCTGGTCCTACGAGCAAGAGTTGTTTTCTGGTAAGAAGAGTCACACTTGCGCTCCCATTGTCATACACAGGGCAAATAGCACTAGCGTCTGTTCCCAGCATGTACAGTGTATTGGACTGAAGAGGATCTACTGTTCTTGTCAGTTTCCTAAGCAGAATTGATCTAGATAGGGCCGTGTGTGTAGGAATTGCACTCTCATTGCCATACACAGTGCAAAAAGCACTCGTGTCTGTTCCCAGTAAGTACCGTGTATTGGACTGAAGAGAGGCTACTGTTCTTGTCAGTTTCTTAAGCACAGTTGAACTAGATATGTCCCGTGTGTGTAGGAAGCACAGATCTTTTGATCTGAGCAAGCTCACTGTTCTGGCACTTTAGGAAACCCAGTAGAGAAGAAGAGTGCTCTTTTCTCAAAAGCAGAGTGTGTTTCTTGTAAGGCGATCTAGCGTTTGTTTCCCAGTCCTAAATGGAGTTGAATCACATGCAGTTTCTGTTCCTATGAGCAAGAGTTGTTTTCTGGTAAGAAGAGTCACTATTGTGCTCCCATTGTCATATACAGGGCAAATAGCACTGGCGTCTGTTCCCAGCATGTACAGTGTATTGGACTGAAGAGGAGCTACTGTTCTTGTCAGTTTCCTAAGCAGAGTTGAACTAGATATGGCCCGTGTGTGTAGGAAGCACAGTTCTTTTATTCTGTGCAAGCTCACTGTTCTGGCCCTATAGGAAACACAGTAGAGTAGAAGAGTGCTTTTTTCTGAAAAGCAGAGTGTGTTTCTTGTAAGGAGAGCTAGCTTTTGTTTCCCAGTCCTAAATGGAGTTGAATCACATGCAGTTTCTGTTCCTATGAGCAAGAGTTTTTTTCTGGTAAGAAGAGTCACTATTGCGCTCCCATTGTCATGCACATGGCCAATAGCACTGGCGTCTGTTTAGAGCATGTACAGTGTATTGGACTGAAGAGTATCTACTGTTCTTCTCAGTTTCCTAAGTAGAATTGAACGAGTTATGGCCGTGTGTGTAGGAAGCACAGTTCTTTTGTTCTGAGCAAGCTCACTGTTCTGGCACTATACGAAACACAGTAGAGTAGAAGTGTGCTCTTTTCTCAAAAGCAGAGTGTGTTTCTTGTAAGGCGAGCTAGCGTTTGTTCCCAGTCCTAAATGGAGTTGAATCTCATGCAGTTTTTGGTTTATGAGCAAGAGTTGTTTTCTGGTAAGGAAAGTCACTATTGCGCTCCCATTGCCATACACAGTTCAAAGAGCACTCGCGTCTGTTCCCAGCAAGTACAGTGTACTGGACTGAAGAGGAGCTACGGTTCTTGTCAGTTTTCTAAGCAGAGTTGAACTAGATATGGCCCCTGTATGTAGGAAGCACAGTTCCTTTGTTCTGAGCAAACTCACTGTTCCGGCACTATAGGAAACACAGTAGAGTAGAAGAGTGCTCTTTTCTCAAAAGCAGAGTGTGTTTCTTGTAAGGCGAGCTAGTATTTTTTTTCCCAGTCAGAAATGGAGTTGAATCATATGCAGTTTCTTGTCCTACGAGCAAGAGTTGTTTTCTGGTAAGAAGAGTCACTATTGCGCTCTATTTGCCATTCACATTGCAAATAGCACTAGCGTCTGTTTCCAGCAAGTACAGTGTATTGGACTGAAGAGGAGCTACTGTTCTTGTCAGTTTCCTAAGCAGAGTTATACTAGATATGGCCCGTGTGTGTAGGAAGCACAGTTCTTTTGTTCTGAGCAAGCTCACTGTTCAGTCCCCATAGGAAACACAGTAGAGTAGAAGAGTGCTCTTTTCTTAAAAGCAGAGTGTGTTTCTTGTAAGGCAAGCTAGCGTTTTTTTCTCAGTCCTAAATGGAGTTGAATCCCATGCTGTTTCTGCTCCTACAAGCAAGAGTTGTTTTCTGGTAAGAAGAGTCACTATTATGCTCCCATTGTCATACAAAGGGCAAATAGCATTGGCGTCTGTTCCCAGCATGTACAGTGTATTGGACTGAAGAGGAGCTACTGTTCTTGTCAGTTTCCTAAGCAGAATTGAACTAGATATGGCCCGTGTGTGTAGTCAGCACAGTTCTTTTGTTCTGAGCAAGCTCACTGTTCTGGCCCTATAGGAAACACAGCAGAGTAAAAGAGTGCTCTTTTTTCAAAAGCAGAGTGTGTTTCTTTTAAGGCAAGCTAGCATTTGTTTCCCAGTCCTAAATGGAGTTGAATCACATGCAGTTTCTCGTCCTACGAGCAAGAGTTGTTTTCTGGTAAGAAGAGTCACTCTTGGGCTCCCATTGCCATACACAGTACAAATAGCACTCGCGTCTGTTCCCAGCATGTACAGTGTATTGGACTGAAGAGGAGCTACTGTTCTTGTCAGTTTCCTAAGCAGAGTTGAACTAGATATGGCCCGTGTGTGTAGGAAGCACAGTTCTTTTGTTCTGAACATGCTCACTGTTCAGAACCAAGAGGAAACACAGTAGCGTAGAAGAGTGCTCTTTTCTCAAAAGCAGAGTGTGTTTCTTGTAAAGCAAGCTAGTGTTTGTTTGCCATTCAGAAATGGAGTTGAATCCCATGCAGTTTCTGGTCCTAGGAGCAAGAGTTGTTTTCTGGTAAGAAGAGTCACTATTGCGCTCCCATTGCCATACACACTGTAAATAGCACTTCTCTCTGTTCCCAGCAAGTACAGTGTATTGGACTGAAGAGGTGCTACTGTCCTTGTCAGTTTCTAAGCAGAGTTGAACTAGATATGGCCCATGTATGTAGGAAGCACAGTTCTTTTGTTCTGAGCAAGCTCACTGTTCGGACACCATAGGAAACACAGTAGAGTAGAAGAGTGCTCTTTTCTCAAAAGCAGAGTGTGTTTCTTGTAAGTCGAGCTTGTGTTTGTTTCCCAGTCTTAAATGGAGTTGAATCCCATGCAGTTTCTGGTCCTACGAGCAAGAGATGTTTTCTGGTAAGGAAAGTCACTATTGCGCTCCCATTGCCATACACACTGTAAATAGCACTTCTCTCTGTTCCCAGCAAGTACAGTGTATTGGACTGAAGAGAAGCTACTGTTTTTGTCAGTTTCCTAAGCTGAGATGAACTAGATATGGCCCCTGTGTGTAGGAAGCACAGTTCTTTTGTTTTGAGCAAGCTCACTGTTCTGGCCCTATAGGAAACACGGTAGAGTAGAAGAGTGCTCTTTTCTCAAAAGCAGAGAGTGTTTCTTGTAACGCGAGCTTGCATTTGTTTCCCAGTCCTAAATGGAGTTGAGTCACATGCAGTTTCTGGTCCTACGAGCAAGAGTTGTTTTCTGGTAAGAAGAGTCACACTTGCGCTCCCATTGTCATACACAGGGCAAATAGCACTGGCGTCTGTTCCCAGCATGTACAGTGTATTGGACTGAAGAGGATCTACTTTTCTTGTCAGTTTCCAAAGCAGAATTGATCTAGATAGGGCCGTATGTGTAGGAATTGCGCTCCCATTGCCATACACAGTGCAAATTGCTCTCGCGTCTGTTCCCAGTAAGTACCGTGTATTGGACTGAAGAGAGGCTACTGTTCTTGTCAGTTTCCTAAGCACAGTTGAACTAGATATGGCCCGTGTATGTCGGAAGCACAGTTCTTTTGTTCTGAGCAAGCTCACTGTTCTGGCCCTATAGGAAACACAGTAGAGTAGATGAATGCTCATTTCTCAAAAGCAGAGTGTGTTTCTTGTAAGGAGAGCTAGCGTTTGTTTCCCAGTCCTAAACGGAGTTGAACCACATGCAGTTTCTGGTCCTACTAGCAAGAGTTGTTTTCTGGTAAGAAGAGTCACTATTGCGCTCCTATTGCCATACACAGTGCAAATAGCACACTCGTCTTTTCTCAGCAAGTACAGTGTATTGGAGTGAAGAGAAACTACTGTTCTTGTCAGTTTCCTAAGCAGAGTTCAATTAGATATGGCCCGTGTGTGTAGGAAGCACAGTTCTTTTGTTCTGAGCAAGCTCACTGTTCGGACCTCATAGGCAACACAGAAGAGTAGAACAGTGCTCTTTTCTCAAAAGCAGAGTGTGTTTCTTGTAAGGCTAGCTAGCGTTTGTTTCCCAGTCCGAAATGGAGTTGAATCACATACAGTTTCTGGTCCTACGAGCAAGAGTTTTTTCTGGTAAGAAGAGTCACTATTGCGCTCCCATTGTCATACACAGAGGAAATAGCACTGGCTACAGTTCTCAGCAAATACAGTGTATTGGACTGAAGAGGAGCTACAGTCGTTGTCAGTTTGCTTAGCAGAGTTGAACTAGATATGGCCCGTGTGTGTAGGAAGCACAGTTCTTTGGTTCTGAGCAAGCTCACTGTTCTGGCCCTATAGGAAACACAGTAGAGTAGAAGAGTGCTGTTTTCGCAAAAGCAGAGTGTGTTTCTTGTAAGGCGAGCTAGGGTTTGTTTCCCAGTCAGAAATGGAGTTGAATACCATGCCGTTTTCTTTCTACGAGCAAGAGTTGTTTTCTGGTAATAAGAGTCACTATTGTGCTCCCATATCAATACACAGTGCAAATAGCACTCTTGTCTGCTTCCAGCAAGTACAGTGTATTGGACTGAAGAGGATCTACTGTCTTGTCAGTTTCCTAAGCAGAGTTGAACTAGATATGGCCCGTGTGTGCAGGAAGTACAGTTCTTTTGTTCTGAGCAAGCTCACTGTTCGGACCTCATAAGAAACACAGTAGAGTAGAAGAGTGCTCTTTTCTCAAAAGCAGAGTGAGTTTCTTGTAAGGCGAGCTAGCATGTGTTTCCCAGTCCTAAATGGAGTTGAATCACATGCAGTTTTTGGTTTATGAGCAAGAGTTTTTTTCTGGTAAGGAAAGTCACTATTGCACTCCCATTGCCATACACAGTGCAAATAGCAATCACGTCTGTTCCCAGCAAGTACAGTGAATTGGACTGAAGAGGAGCTACTGTTCTTCTCAGTTTCCAAAGCCGAATTAAACTAGATATGGCCCGTGTGTGTAGGAAGCACAGTTCTTTGGTTCTGAGCAAGCTCACTGTTCTGGTCCTATAGGAAACACAGTAGAGTAGAAGAGTGCTGTTTTCGCAGAAGCAGAGTGTTTCTTGTAAGGCGAGCTAGGGTTTGTTTCCCAGTCAGAAATGGAGTTGAATACCATGCAGTTTCTGTTCCTACGAGCAAGAGTTGTTTTCTGCTAATAAGAGTCACTATTGTGCTCCCATATCAATACACACTGCAAATAGCACTCGTGTCTGCGTCCAGCAATTACAGTGTATTGGACTGAAGAGGATCTACTGTCTTGTCAGTTTCCTAAGCAGAGTTGAACTAGATACGGCCCGTGTGTGCAGGAAGCACAGTTCTTTTGTTCTGAGCAAGCTCACTGTTCGGAATCCATAGGAAACAAAGTAGTGTAGAAGAGTGCTCTTTTCTCAAAAGCAGAGTGTGTTTCTTGTAAGGCGAGCTACCGTTTGTTTCCCAGTCCTAAATGGAGTTGAATCCCGTGCAGTTTCTGGTTCTACGAGCAAGAGTTGTTTTGTGGTAAGGAAAGTCACTATTGAGCTCCCATTGCCGCAGACAGTGCAAATAGTACTCGCGTCTGTTCCCAGCAAGTACAGTGTATTGGACTGAAGAGGAGCTACTGTTCTTGTCAGTTTCCTAAGCAGAGTTGAAGTAGATATGGCCCGTGTGTGTACGAAGCACAGTTCTTTTGTTCTGAGCAAGCTCACTGTTCATACCTCATAAGAAACACAGTAGAGTAGAAGTGTGCTCTTTTCTCAAAAGCAGAGTGAGTTTCTTGTAAGGCGAGCTAGCATGTGTTTCTCAGTCTAAATGGAGTTGAATCACATGCAGTTTTTGGTTTATGAGCAAGATTTGTTTTCTGGTAAGGAAAGTCACTATTGCGCTCCCATTGCCATACACAGTGCAAATAGCACTCGCGTCTGTTCCCAGCAAGTACAGTGTATTGGACTGAAGAGGAGCTACTGTTCTTGGCAGTTTCCAAAGCAGAATTAAACTAGATATGGCCCATGTGTGCAGGAAGCACAGTTCTTTTGTTCTGAGCAAGCTCACTGTTCGGACCCTATAGGAAATAAAGTAGAGTAGAAGAGTGCTTTTTTCTCAAAAGCAGAGTGTGTTTCTTGTAAGGCGAGCTAGCGTTTGTTTCCCAGTCCTAAATGGAGTTGAATCACATGCAGTTTCTGGTCCACGAGCAAGAATTGTTTTCTGGAAAGCAAAGTCACTATTGCGCTCCCATTGCCATACACAGTGAAAATAGCACTCGCGTCTGTTCCAAGCAAGTACAGTGTATTGGACTGAAGAGGAGCTACTGTTCTTGTCAGTTTCCTAAGCAGAGTTGAAGTAGATATGGCCCCTGTGTGTAGGAAGCACAGTTCCTTTGTTCTGAGCAAGCTCACTGTTAGGACCCCATAGGAAACACAGTAAGTAGAAGAGTGCTCTTTTCTCAAAAGCAGAGTGTGTTTCTTGTAAGGCGAGCTAGCATTTGTTTCCCAGTCCTAAATGGAGTTGAATCACATGCAGTTTCTGGTCCTACGAGCAAGAATTGTTTTCTGGAAAGCAAAGTCACTATTGCGCTCCCATTGCCATACACAGTGAAAATAGCACTCGTGTCTGTTCCCAGCAAGCACAGTGTATTGGACTGAAGAGGAGCTACTGTTCTTGTCAGTTTCCTCTGCAGAGTTGAAGTAGATATGGCCTGTGTGTGTAGGAATCACAGTTCTTTGGTTCTGAGCAAGCTCACTGTTCTGGCCCTATAGGAAACACAGTAGAGTAGAAGAGTGCTGTTTTCGCAAAAGCAGAGTGTGTTTCTTGTAAGGCGAGCTAGCGTTTGTTTCCTAGTCCTAAATGGAGTTGAATCACATGCAGTTTCTGGTCCTACGAGCAAGAATTGTTTTCTGGAAAGCAAAGTCACTATTGTGCTCCCATTTCCATATACAGTGAAAATAGCACTCGCGTCTGTTCCCCGCAAGTACAGTGTATTGGACTGAAGAGGAGCTACTGTTCTTGTCAGTTTCCTAAGCAGAGTTGAACTAGATATGGCCCGTGAGTGTAGGAGGCACATTTCTTTTGTTCTGAGCTAGCTCACTGTTCGGACCTCATAGGCAACACAGAAGAGTAGAACAGTGCTCTTTTCTCAAAAGCAGAGTGTGTTTCTTGTAAGGCTAGCTAGCGTTTGTTTCCCAGTCCGAAATGGAGTTGAATCACATACAGTTTCTGGTCCTACGAGCAAGAGTTTTTTCTGGTAAGAAGAGTCACTATTGCGCTCCCATTGTCATACACAGGGCAAATAGCACTCGCGACAGTTCACAGCATTTACAGTGTATTGGACTGAAGAGGAGGTACTGTCCTTGTCAGTTTGCTTAGCAGAGTTGAACTAGATATGGCCCGTGTGTGTAGGAAGCACAGTTCTTTGGTTCTGAGCAATCTCACTGTTCTGGCCCTATAGGAAACACAATAGAGTAGAAGAGTGCTGTTTTTTCAAAAGCAGAGTGTGTTTCTTTTAAGGCGAGCTAGGGTTTGTTTCCCAGTCAGAAATGGAGTTGAATACCATGTAGTTTTTCTTCCTACGAGCAAGAGTTGTTTTCTGGTAATAAGAGTCACTATTGTGCTCCCATATCAATACACAGTGCAAATAGCACTCGTGTCTGCTTCCAGCAAGTACAGTGTATTGGACTGAAGAGGATCTACTGTCTTGTCAGTTTCCTAAGCAGAGTTGAACTAGATACGGACCGTGTGTGCAGGAAGCACAGTTCTTTTGTTCTGAGCAAGCTCACTGTTCGGACTTCATAAGAAAAACAGTAGAGTAGAAGAGTGCTCTTTTCTCAAAAGCAGAGTTTGTTTCTTGTAAGGCAAGCTAGCATGTGTTTCCCAGTCTAAATGGAGTTGAATCACATGCAGTTTTTGGTTTATGAGCAAGAGTCGTTTTCTGGTAAGGAAAGTCACTATTGTGCTCCCATTGCCATACACAGTGCAAATAGCACTCGCATCTGTTCCCAGCAAGTACAGTGTATTGGACTGAAGAGGAGCTACTGTTCTTGTCAGTTTCCTAAGCAGAATTGAACTAGATATGGCTCGTGTGTGTAGGAAGCACAGTTCTTTGGTTGTGAGCAAGCTCACTGTTCTGGCCCTATAGGAAACACAGTAGAGGAGAAGAGTGCTGTTTTCGCAGAAGCAGAGTGTTTCTTGTAAGGCGAGCTAGGGTTTGTTTCCCAGTCCTAAATGGAGTTGAATCCCATGCAGTTTCTGGACCTACGAGCAAGAGTTGTTTTGTGGTAAGGAAAGTCACTATTGAGCTCCCATTGCCGCAGACAGTGCAAATAGTACTCGCTGTTCCCAGCAAGTACAGTGTATTGGACGGAAGAGGATCTACTGTTCTTGTCAGTTTCCTAAGCAGAGTTGAAGTACATATGGCCCGTGTGTGTACGAAGCACAGTTCTTTTGTTCTGAGCAAGCTCACTGTTCGGACCCTATAGGAAATAAAGTAGAGTAGAAGAGTGCTTTTTTCTCAAAAGCAGAGTGTGTTTCTTGTAAGGCTAGCTAGCGTTTGTTTCCCAGTCCTAAATGGAGTTGAATCACATGCAGTTTCTGGTCCTACGAGCAAGAATTGTTTTCTGGAAAGCAAAGTCACTATTGCGCTCCCATTGCCATACACAGTGAAAATAGCGCTCGCGTCTGTTCCCAGCCAAGTACAGTGTATTGGACTGAACAGGAGCTACTGTTCTTGTCAGTTTACTAAGCAGAGTTGAACTAGATATGGCCCGTGAGTGTAGGAGGCTCATTTCTTTTGTTCTGAGCAAGCTCACTGTTAGGACCCCATAGGAAACACAGTAAGTAGAAGAGTGCTCTTTTCTCAAAAGCAGATTGTGTTTCTTGTAAGGCTAGCTAGCGTTTGTTTCCCAGTCCGAAATGGAGATGAATCCCATACAATTTCTGGTCCTACGAGCAAGAGTTTTTTTCTGGAAAGAAGAGTCACTATTGCGCTCCCATTGTCATACACAGGGCAAATAGCACTGGCTACAGTTCCCAGCATTTACAGTGTATTGGACTGAAGAGGAGCTACTGTCGTTGTCAGTTTGCTTAGCAGAGTTTAACTAGATATGGCCCGTGTGTGTAGGAAGCACAGTTCTTTGGTTCTGAGCAAGCTCACTGTTCTGGCGCTATAGGAAACACAGTAGAGTAGAAGAGTGCTCTTTTCTCAAAAGCAGAGTGAGTTTCTTGTAAGGCGAGCTAGGGTTTGTTTCCCAGTCTAAATGGAGTTGAATCACATGCAGTTTTTGGTTTATGAGCAAGATTTGTTTTCTGGTAAGGAAAGTCACTATTGCACTCCCATTGACATACACACTGCAAATAGCACTCGTGTCTGTTCCCAGCAAGTACAGTGTATTGGACTGAAGAGGAGCTACTGTTCTTGTCAGTTTCCTAAGCAGAGTTGAAGTAGATATGGCCTGTGTGTGTAGGAATCACAGTTCTTTGGTTCTGAGCAAGCTCACTGTTCTGGCCCTATAGGAAACACAGTAGAGTAGAAGAGTGCTGTTTTCGCAAAAGCAGAGTGTGTTTCTTGTAAGGCGAGCTAGCGTTTGTTTCCTAGTCCTAAATGGAGTTGAATCACATGCAGTTTCTGGTCCTACGAGCAAGAATTGTTTTCTGGAAAGCAAAGTCACTATTGTGCTCCCATTTCCATATACAGTGAAAATAGCACTCGCGTCTGTTCCCAGCAAGTACAGTGTATTGGACTGAAGAGGAGCTACTGTTCTTGTCAGTTTCCTAAGCAGAGTTGAACTAGATATGGCCCGTGAGTGTAGGAGGCACATTTCTTTTGTTCTGAGCTAGCTCACTGTTCGGACCTCATAGGCAACACAGAAGAGTAGAACAGTGCTCTTTTCTCAAAAGCAGAGTGTGTTTCTTGTAAGGCTAGCTAGCGTTTGTTTCCCAGTCCGAAATGGAGTTGAATCACATACAGTTTCTGGTCCTACGAGCAAGAGTTTTTTCTGGTAAGAAGTGTCACTATTGCGCTCCCATTGTCAGACACAGGGCAAATAGCACTCGCGACAGTTCACAGCATTTACAGTGTATTGGACTGAAGAGGAGGTACTGTCCTTGTCAGTTTGCTTAGCAGAGTTGAACTAGATATGGCCCCGTGTGTGTAGGAAGCACAGTTCTTTGTTTCTGAGCAATCTCACTGTTCTGGCCCTATAGGAAACACAATAGAGTAGAAGAGTGCTGTTTTTGCAAAAGCAGAGTGTGTTTCTTGTAAGGCGAGCTAGGGTTTGTTTCCCAGTCAGAAATGGAGTTGAATACCATGCAGTTTTTCTTCCTCGAGCAAGAGTTGTTTTCTGGTAATAAGAGTCACTATTGTGCTCCCATATCAATACACAGTGCAAATAGCACTCGTGTCTGCTTCCAGCAAGTACAGTGTATTGGACTGAAGAGGATCTACTGTCTTGTCAGTTTCCTAAGCAGAGTTGAACTAGATACGGACCGTGTGTGCAGGAAGCACAGTTCTTTTGTTCTGAGCAAGCTCACTGTTCGGACTTCATAAGAAAAACAGTAGAGTAGAAGAGTGCTCTTTTCTCAAAAGCAGAGTTTGTTTCTTGTAAGGCAAGCTAGCATGTGTTTCCCAGTCTAAATGGAGTTGAATCACATGCAGTTTTTGGTTTATGAGCAAGAGTCGTTTTCTGGTAAGGAAAGTCACTATTGTGCTCCCATTGCCATACACAGTGCAAATAGCACTCGCATCTGTTCCCAGCAAGTACAGTGTATTGGACTGAAGAGGAGCTACTGTTCTTGTCAGTTTCCTAAGCAGAATTGAACTAGATATGGCTCGTGTGTGTAGGAAGCACAGTTCTTTGGTTGTGAGCAAGCTCACTGTTCTGGCCCTATAGGAAACACAGTAGAGGAGAAGAGTGCTGTTTTCGCAGAAGCAGAGTGTTTCTTGTAAGGCGAGCTAGGGTTTGTTTCCCAGTCCTAAATGGAGTTGAATCCCATGCAGTTTCTGGACCTACGAGCAAGAGTTGTTTTGTGGTAAGGAAAGTCACTATTGAGCTCCCATTGCCGCAGACAGTGCAAATAGTACTCGCTGTTCCCAGCAAGTACAGTGTATTGGACGGAAGAGGATCTACTGTTCTTGTCAGTTTCCTAAGCAGAGTTGAAGTACATATGGCCCGTGTGTGTACGAAGCACAGTTCTTTTGTTCTGAGCAAGCTCACTGTTCGGACCCTATAGGAAATAAAGTAGAGTAGAAGAGTGCTTTTTTCTCAAAAGCAGAGTGTGTTTCTTGTAAGGCTAGCTAGCGTTTGTTTCCCAGTCCTAAATGGAGTTGAATCACATGCAGTTTCTGGTCCTACGAGCAAGAATTGTTTTCTGGAAAGCAAAGTCACTATTGCGCTCCCATTGCCATACACAGTGAAAATAGCGCTCGCGTCTGTTCCCAGCCAAGTACAGTGTATTGGACTGAACAGGAGCTACTGTTCTTGTCAGTTTACTAAGCAGAGTTGAACTAGATATGGCCCGTGAGTGTAGGAGGCTCATTTCTTTTGTTCTGAGCAAGCTCACTGTTAGGACCCCATAGGAAACACAGTAAGTAGAAGAGTGCTCTTTTCTCAAAAGCAGATTGTGTTTCTTGTAAGGCTAGCTAGCGTTTGTTTCCCAGTCCGAAATGGAGATGAATCCCATACAATTTCTGGTCCTACGAGCAAGAGTTTTTTTCTGGAAAGAAGAGTCACTATTGCGCTCCCATTGTCATACACAGGGCAAATAGCACTGGCTACAGTTCCCAGCATTTACAGTGTATTGGACTGAAGAGGAGCTACTGTCGTTGTCAGTTTGCTTAGCAGAGTTTAACTAGATATGGCCCGTGTGTGTAGGAAGCACAGTTCTTTGGTTCTGAGCAAGCTCACTGTTCTGGCGCTATAGGAAACACAGTAGAGTAGAAGAGTGCTCTTTTCTCAAAAGCAGAGTGAGTTTCTTGTAAGGCGAGCTAGGGTTTGTTTCCCAGTCTAAATGGAGTTGAATCACATGCAGTTTTTGGTTTATGAGCAAGATTTGTTTTCTGGTAAGGAAAGTCACTATTGCACTCCCATTGACATACACACTGCAAATAGCACTCCCATCTGTTCCCAGCAAGTACAGTGTATTGGACTGAAGAGGAGCTACTGTTCTTGTCAGTTTCCAAAGCAGAATTAAACTAGATATGGCCGTGTGTGTAGGAAGCACAGTTCTTTGGTTCTGAGCAAGCTCACTGTTCTGGTCATATAGGAAACACAGTAGAGTAGAAGAGTGCGTTTTCGCAGAAGCAGAGTGTTTCTTGAAAGCGAGCTAGGGTTTGTTTCCCAGTCAGAAATGGAGTTGAATACCATGCAGTTTCTGTTCCTACGAGCAAGAGTTGTTTTCTGGTAATAAGAATCACTGTTGTGCTCCCATATCAATACACACTGCAAATAGCACTCGTGTCTGCTTCCAGCAAGTACAGTGTATTGGACTGAAGAGGATCTACTGTCTTGTCAGTTTCCTAAGCAGAGTTGAACTAGATATGGCCCTTGTGTGCAGGAAGCACAGTTCTTTTGTTCTGAGCAAGCTCACTGTTCGGACTCCATAGGAAACAAAGTAGTGTAGAAGAGTGCTCTTTTCTCAAAAGCAGAGTGTGTTTCTTGTAAGGCGAGCTACCGTTTGTTTCCCAGTCCTAAATGGAGTTGAATCCCATGCAGTTTCTGGTCCTACGAGCAAGAGTTGTTTTGTGGTAAGGAAAGTCACTATTGAGCTCCCATTGCCGCAGACAGTGCAAATAGTACTCGCGTCTGTTCCCAGCAAGTACAGTGTATTGGACTGAAGAGGATCTACTTTTCTTGTCAGTTTCCAAAGCAGAATTGATCTAGATAGGGCCGTATGTGTAGGAATTGCGCTCCCATTGCCATACACAGTGCAAATTGCTCTCGCGTCTGTTCCCAGTAAGTACCGTGTATTGGACTGAAGAGAGGCTACTGTTCTTGTCAGTTTCCTAAGCACAGTTGAACTAGATATGGCCCGTGTATGTCGGAAGCACAGTTCTTTTGTTCTGAGCAAGCTCACTGTTCTGGCCCTATAGGAAACACAGTAGAGTAGATGAATGCTCATTTCTCAAAAGCAGAGTGTGTTTCTTGTAAGGAGAGCTAGCGTTTGTTTCCCAGTCCTAAACGGAGTTGAACCACATGCAGTTTCTGGTCCTACTAGCAAGAGTTGTTTTCTGGTAAGAAGAGTCACTATTGCGCTCCTATTGCCATACACAGTGCAAATAGCACACTCGTCTTTTCTCAGCAAGTACAGTGTATTGGAGTGAAGAGAAACTACTGTTCTTGTCAGTTTCCAAAGCAGAGTTCAATAAGATATGGCCCGTGTGTGTAGGAAGCACAGTTCTTTTGTTCTGAGCAAGCTCACTGTTAGGACACCATAGGAAACACAGTACAGTAGAAGAGTACTCTTTTCTCAAAAGCAGAGTGTGTTTCTTGTAAGGCGTGCCTGCGTTTGTTTCCTAGTCCTAAATGGAGTTGATTCACATGCAGTTTCTGGTGTTACGAGCAAGAGTTGTTTTCTGGTAAGAAGAGTCACTATTGCGCTCCCTTTGCCATACACAGGGCAAATAGCACAGGCGTCTGTTCCCAGCATGTACAGTGTATTGGACTGAAGAGGATCTACTCTTCTTGTCAGATTCCTAAGCAGAATTGAACTAGATATGGCCCGTGTGTGTAGGAAGCACAGTTCTTTTGTTCTGAGCAATCTCACTGTTCTGGCCCTATAGGAAACACAGTAGAGTAGAAGAGTGCTCTTTTCTCAAAAGCAGAGTGTGTTTCTTGTAAGGCAAGCTAGCGTTTGTTTCCCAGTCCGAAATGGAGTTGAATCACATGCAGTTTTTTGATCTATGAGCAAGAGTTGTTTTCTGTTAAGGAAAGTCACTATTGCGCTCCCATTGCCATATACAGTGCAAATAGCACTGGCATCTGTTTCCAGCAAGTACAGTGTATTGGACTGAAGAGGAGCTACTGTTCTTGTCAGTTTCCTAAGTAGAATTGAAGGAGATATGGCCGTGTGTGTAGGAAGCACACTTCTTTTGTTCTGAGCAAGCTCACTGTTCGACCCCATAGGAAACACAGTAGAGTAGAAGAGTACTCTTTTCTCAAAAGCAGAGTGTGTTTCCTGTAAGGTGAGCTATTATTTGTTTCCCAGTCCTAAATGAAGTTGAATCACATGCAGTTTCTTGTGCTACGAGCAAGAGTTGTTTTCTGGTAAGAAGAGTCACTATTGCACTCCCATTGTCATACACAGTGCAAATAGCACTGGCGTCTGTTCCCAGCATGTACAGTGTATTGGACTGAAGAGGATCTACTGTTCTTGTAAGGTTCCTAAGCAGAGTTGAACTAGATATGGCCCGTTTGTGTAGGAAGCACAGTTCTTTGTTCTGAGCAAGCTCACTGTTCTTGCTCTATAGGAAACACAGTAGAGTAGAAGAATGCTCATTTCTCAAAAGCAGAGTGTGTTTCTTTTAAGTCTACTTAGTGTTTGTTTCCCAGTCTTACATGGAGTTGAATCACATGCAGTTTCTGTTCCAACGAGCAAGAGTTGTTTTCTAGTAAGAAGAGTCACTATTGCGTGCCATTTGCCATATACAGTGCAAATAGCACTCGAGTCTGTTCCCAGCAAGTACAGTGTATTGGACTGAAGAGGAGCTACTGTTCTTGTCAGTTTCCTAAGCAGAGTTTAAGTAGATATGGCCCGTGTGTGTAGGAAGCACAGTTCATTTGTTCTGAGCAAGCTCACTGTTCGGACCCTATAGGAAATAAAGTAGAGTAGAAGAGTGCTTTTTTCTCAAAAGCAGAGTGTGTTTCTTGTAAGGCGAGCTAGCGTTTGTTTCCCAGTCCTAAATGGAGTTGATTCACTTGCAGTTTCTGGTGTTACGAGCAAGAGTTGTTTTCTGGTAAGAAGAGTCACTATTGCACTCTATTTGCCATAAACAGTACAAATAGCACTCGCGTCTATTCCCAGCAATTACAGTGTATTGGACCGAAGAGAAGCTACTGTTCTTGTCAGTTTCCTAAGCAGAGGTGAACTAGATATGGCCCGTGTGTGTAGGAAGCACAGTTCATTTGTTCTGAGCAAGCTGACTCTTCTGGCCCTATATAAAACACAGTAGAGTAGAAGAGTGCTCTTTTCTCAAAAGCAGAGTGTGTTTCTTGTAAGGCGACCTAGTGTTTGTTTCCCAGTCAGAAAAGGAGGTGAATCACATGCAGTTTCTGGTCCTACGAGCAAGAGTTGTTTTGTGCTAAAAAGATTCACTATTGCTCTCCATTCACCATACACAGTGTAAATAGCACTCGCGTCTGTTCACAGCAAATACAGTGTATTGGACTAAAGAGAAGTTACTTTTCTTGTCAGTTTCCTAAGCTGAGATGAACTAGATATGGCCCCTGTGTGTAGGAAGCACAGTTCTTTTGTTCTGAGCAGGCTCACTGTTCGGACACCATAGGAAACACAGTAGAGTAGAAGAGTGCTCTTTTCTCAAAAGCAGATTGTGTTTCTTGTAAGCGAGCTAGCATTTGTTTCCCAGTCCTAAATGGAGTTGAGTCACATGCAGTTTCTGGTCCTACGAGCAAGAGTTGTTTTCTGGTAAGAAGAGTCACACTTGCGCTCCCATTGTCATACACAGGGCAAATAGCACTAGCGTCTGTTCCCAGCATGTACAGTGTATTGGACTGAAGAGGATCTACTGTTCTTGTCAGTTTCCTAAGCAGAATTGATCTAGATAGGGCCGTGTGTGTAGGAATTGCACTCTCATTGCCATACACAGTGCAAAAAGCACTCGTGTCTGTTCCCAGTATGTACCGTGTATTGGACTGAAGAGAGGCTACTGTTCTTGTCAGTTTCTTAAGCACAGTTGAACTAGATATGTCCCGTGTGTGTAGGAAGCACAGATCTTTTGATCTGAGCAAGCTCACTGTTCTGGCACTTTAGGAAACCCAGTAGAGAAGAAGAGTGCTCTTTTCTCAAAAGCAGAGTGTGTTTCTTGTAAGGCGATCTAGCGTTTGTTTCCCAGTCCTAAATGGAGTTGAATCACATGCAGTTTCTGTTCCTATGAGCAAGAGTTGTTTTCTGGTAAGAAGAGTCACTATTGTGCTCCCATTGTCATATACAGGGCAAATAGCACTGGCGTCTGTTCCCAGCATGTACAGTGTATTGGACTGAAGAGGAGCTACTGTTCTTGTCAGTTTCCTAAGCAGAGTTGAACTAGATATGGCCCGTGTGTGTAGGAAGCACAGTTCTTTTATTCTGTGCAAGCTCACTGTTCTGGCCCTATAGGAAACACAGTAGAGTAGAAGAGTGCTTTTTTCTGAAAAGCAGAGTGTGTTTCTTGTAAGGAGAGCTAGCTTTTGTTTCCCAGTCCTAAATGGAGTTGAATCACATGCAGTTTCTGTTCCTATGAGCAAGAGTTTTTTTCTGGTAAGAAGAGTCACTATTGCGCTCCCATTGTCATGCACATGGCCAATAGCACTGGCGTCTGTTTAGAGCATGTACAGTGTATTGGACTGAAGAGTATCTACTGTTCTTCTCAGTTTCCTAAGTAGAATTGAACGAGTTATGGCCGTGTGTGTAGGAAGCACAGTTCTTTTGTTCTGAGCAAGCTCACTGTTCTGGCACTATACGAAACACAGTAGAGTAGAAGTGTGCTCTTTTCTCAAAAGCAGAGTGTGTTTCTTGTAAGGCGAGCTAGCGTTTGTTCCCAGTCCTAAATGGAGTTGAATCTCATGCAGTTTTTGGTTTATGAGCAAGAGTTGTTTTCTGGTAAGGAAAGTCACTATTGCGCTCCCATTGCCATACACAGTTCAAAGAGCACTCGCGTCTGTTCCCAGCAAGTACAGTGTACTGGACTGAAGAGGAGCTACGGTTCTTGTCAGTTTTCTAAGCAGAGTTGAACTAGATATGGCCCCTGTATGTAGGAAGCACAGTTCCTTTGTTCTGAGCAAACTCACTGTTCCGGCACTATAGGAAACACAGTAGAGTAGAAGAGTGCTCTTTTCTCAAAAGCAGAGTGTGTTTCTTGTAAGGCGAGCTAGTATTTTTTTCCCAGTCAGAAATGGAGTTGAATCATATGCAGTTTCTTGTCCTACGTGCAAGAGTTGTTTTCTGGTAAGAAGAGTCACTATTGCGCTCTATTTGCCATTCACATTGCAAATAGCACTAGCGTCTGTTTCCAGCAAGTACAGTGTATTGGACTGAAGAGGAGCTACTGTTCTTGTCAGTTTCCTAAGCAGAGTTATACTAGATATGGCCCGTGTGTGTAGGAAGCACAGTTCTTTTGTTCTGAGCAAGCTCACTGTTCAGACCCCATAGGAAACACAGTAGAGTAGAAGAGTGCTCTTTTCTTAAAAGCAGAGTGTGTTTCTTGTAAGGCAAGCTAGCGTTTTTTTCTCAGTCCTAAATGGAGTTGAATCCCATGCTGTTTCTGCTCCTACAAGCAAGAGTTGTTTTCTGGTAAGAAGAGTCACTATTATGCTCCCATTGTCATACAAAGGGCAAATAGCATTGGCGTCTGTTCCCAGCATGTACAGTGTATTGGACTGAAGAGGAGCTACTGTTCTTGTCAGTTTCCTAAGCAGAATTGAACTAGATATGGCCCGTGAGTGTAGTTAGCACAGTTCTTTTGTTCTGAGCAAGCTCACTGTTCTGGCCCTATAGGAAACACAGCAGAGTAAAAGAGTGCTCTTTTTTCAAAAGCAGAGTGTGTTTCTTTTAAGGCAAGCTAGCATTTGTTTCCCAGTCCTAAATGGAGTTGAATCACATGCAGTTTCTGGTCCTACGAGCAAGAGTTGTTTTCTGGTAAGAAGAGTCACTCTTGGGCTCCCATTGCCATACACAGTACAAATAGCACTCGCGTCTGTTCCCAGCATGTACAGTGTATTGGACTGAAGAGGAGCTACTGTTCTTGTCAGTTTCCTAAGCAGAGTTGAACTAGATATGGCCCGTGTGTGTAGGAAGCACAGTTCTTTTGTTCTGAACATGCTCACTGTTCAGAACCAAGAGGAAACACAGTAGCGTAGAAGAGTGCTCTTTTCTCAAAAGCAGAGTGTGTTTCTTGTAAGGCAAGCTAGTGTTTGTTTGCCATTCAGAAATGGAGTTGAATCCCATGCAGTTTCTGGTCCTAGGAGCAAGAGTTGTTTTCTGGTAAGAAGAGTCACTATTGCGCTCCCATTGCCATACGTACTGTAAATAGCACTTCTCTCTGTTCCCAGCAAGTACAGTGTATTGGACTGAAGAGGTGCTACTGTCCTTGTCAGTTTCTAAGCAGAGTTGAACTAGATATGGCCCATGTATGTAGGAAGCACAGTTCTTTTGTTCTGAGCAAGCTCACTGTTCGGACACCATAGGAAACACAGTAGAGTAGAAGAGTGCTCTTTTCTCAAAAGCAGAGTGTGTTTCTTGTAAGTCGAGCTTGTGTTTGTTTCCCAGTCTTAAATGGAGTTGAATCCCATGCAGTTTCTGGTCCTACGAGCAAGAGATGTTTTCTGGTAAGGAAAGTCACTATTGCGCTCCCATTGCCATACACACTGTAAATAGCACTTCTCTCTGTTCCCAGCAAGTACAGTGTATTGGACTGAAGAGAAGCTACTGTTTTTGTCAGTTTCCTAAGCTGAGATGAACTAGATATGGCCCCTGTGTGTAGGAAGCACAGTTCTTTTGTTTTGAGCAAGCTCACTGTTCTGGCCCTATAGGAAACACGGTAGAGTAGAAGAGTGCTCTTTTCTCAAAAGCAGAGAGTGTTTCTTGTAACGCGAGCTTGCATTTGTTTCCCAGTCCTAAATGGAGTTGAGTCACATGCAGTTTCTGGTCCTACGAGCAAGAGTTGTTTTCTGGTAAGAAGAGTCACACTTGCGCTCCCATTGTCATACACAGGGCAAATAGCACTGGCGTCTGTTCCCAGCATGTACAGTGTATTGGACTGAAGAGGATCTACTTTTCTTGTCAGTTTCCAAAGCAGAATTGATCTAGATAGGGCCGTATGTGTAGGAATTGCGCTCCCATTGCCATACACAGTGCAAATTGCTCTCGCGTCTGTTCCCAGTAAGTACCGTGTATTGGACTGAAGAGAGGCTACTGTTCTTGTCAGTTTCCTAAGCACAGTTGAACTAGATATGGCCCGTGTATGTCGGAAGCACAGTTCTTTTGTTCTGAGCAAGCTCACTGTTCTGGCCCTATAGGAAACACAGTAGAGTAGATGAATGCTCATTTCTCAAAAGCAGAGTGTGTTTCTTGTAAGGAGAGCTAGCGTTTGTTTCCCAGTCCTAAACGGAGTTGAACCACATGCAGTTTCTGGTCCTACTAGCAAGAGTTGTTTTCTGGTAAGAAGAGTCACTATTGCGCTCCTATTGCCATACACAGTGCAAATAGCACACTCGTCTTTTCTCAGCAAGTACAGTGTATTGGAGTGAAGAGAAACTACTGTTCTTGTCAGTTTCCTAAGCAGAGTTCAATTAGATATGGCCCGTGTGTGTAGGAAGCACAGTTCTTTTGTTCTGAGCAAGCTCACTGTTAGCACACCATAGGAAACACAGTACAGTAGAAGAGTACTCTTTTCTCAAAAGCAGAGTGTGTTTCCTGTAAGGCGTGCCTGCGTATGTTTCCTAGTCCTAAATGGAGTTGATTCACATGCAGTTTCTGGTGTTACGAGCAAGAGTTGTTTTCTGGTAAGAAGAGTCACTATTGCGCTCCCTTTGCCATACACAGGGCAAATAGCACTGGCGTCTGTTCCCAGCATGTACAGTGTATTGGACTGAAGAGGATCTACTCTTCTTGTCAGATTCCTAAGCAGAATTGATCTAGATAGGGCCGTGTGTGTAGGAATTGCACTCTCATTGCCATACACAGTGCAAAAAGCACTCGTGTCTGTTCCCAGTAAGTACCGTGTATTGGACTGAAGAGAGGCTACTGTTCTTGTCAGTTTCCTAAGCACAGTTGAACTAGATATGTCCCGTGTGTGTAGGAAGCACAGATCTTTTGTTCTGAGCAAGCTCACTGTTCTGGCACTTTAGGAAACCCAGTAGAGAAGAAGAGTGCTCTTTTCTCAAAAGCAGAGTGTGTTTCTTGTAAGGCGATCTAGCGTTTGTTTCCCAGTCCTAAATGGAGTTGAATCACATGCAGTTTCTGTTCCTATGAGCAAGAGTTGTTTTCTGGTAAGAAGAGTCACTATTGCGCTCCCATTGTCATATACAGGGCAAATAGCACTGGCGTCTGTTCCCAGCATGTACAGTGTATTGGACTGAAGAGGAGCTACTGTTCTTGTCAGTTTCCTAAGCAGAGTTGAACTAGATATGGCCCGTGTGTGTAGGAAGCACAGTTCTTTTATTCTGTGCAAGCTCACTGTTCTGGCCCTATAGGAAACACAGTAGAGTAGAAGAGTGCTTTTTTCTGAAAAGCAGAGTGTGTTTCTTGTAAGGAGACCTAGCTTTTGTTTCCCAGTCCTAAATGGAGTTGAATCACATGCAGTTTCTGTTCCTATGAGCAAGAGTTTTTTTCTGGTAAGAAGAGTCACTATTGCGCTCCCATTGTCATGCACATGGCCAATAGCACTGGCGTCTGTTTAGAGCATGTACAGTGTATTGGACTGAAGAGTATCTACTGTTCTTCTCAGTTTCCTAAGTAGAATTGAACGAGTTATGGCCGTGTGTGTAGGAAGCACAGTTCTTTTGTTCTGAGCAAGCTCACTGTTCTGGCACTATACGAAACACAGTAGAGTAGAAGTGTGCTCTTTTCTCAAAAGCAGAGTGTGTTTCTTGTAAGGCGAGCTAGCGTTTGTTTCCCAGTCCTAAATGGAGTTGAATCTCATGCAGTTTTTGGTTTATGAGCAAGAGTTGTTTTCTGGTAAGGAAAGTCACTATTGCGCTCCCATTGCCATACACAGTTCAAAGAGCACTCGCGTCTGTTCCCAGCAAGTACAGTGTACTGGACTGAAGAGGAGCTACGGTTCTTGTCAGTTTTCTAAGCAGAGTTGAACTAGATATGGCCCCTGTATGTAGGAAGCACAGTTCCTTTGTTCTGAGCAAACTCACTGTTCCGGCACTATAGGAAACACAGTAGAGTAGAAGAGTGCTCTTTTCTCAAAAGCAGAGTGTGTTTCTTGTAAGGCGAGCTAGTATTTTTTTCCCAGTCAGAAATGGAGTTGAATCATATGCAGTTTCTTGTCCTACAAGCAAGAGTTGTTTTCTGGTAAGAAGAGTCACTATTGCGCTCTATTTGCCATTCACATTGCAAATAGCACTAGCGTCTGTTTCCAGCAAGTACAGTGTATTGGACTCAAGAGGAGCTACTGTTCTTGTCAGTTTCCTAAGCAGAGTTATACTAGATATGGCCCGTGTGTGTAGGAAGCACAGTTCTTTTGTTCTGAGCAAGCTCACTGTTCAGACCCCATAGGAAACACAGTAGAGTAGAAGAGTGCTCTTTTCTTAAAAGCAGAGTGTGTTTCTTGTAAGGCGAGCTAGCGTTTTTTTCTCAGTCCTAAATGGAGTTGAATCCCATGCTGTTTCTGCTCCTACAAGCAAGAGTTGTTTTCTGGTAAGAAGAGTCACTATTATGCTCCCATTGTCATACAAAGGGCAAATAGCATTGGCGTCTGTTCCCAGCATGTACAGTGTATTGGACTGAAGAGGATCTACTGTTCTTGTCAGTTTCCTAAGCAGAATTGAACTAGATATGGCCCGTGTGTGTAGTTAGCACAGTTCTTTTGTTCTGAGCAAGCTCACTGTTCTGGCCCTATAGGAAACACAGCAGAGTAAAAGAGTGCTCTTTTTTCAAAAGCAGAGTGTGTTTCTTTTAAGGCAAGCTAGCATTTGTTTCCCAGTCCTAAATGGAGTTGAATCACATGCAGTTTCTGGTCCTACGAGCAAGAGTTGTTTTCTGGTAAGAAGAGTCACTCTTGGGCTCCCATTGCCATACACAGTACAAATAGCACTCGCGTCTGTTCCCAGCATGTACAGTGTATTGGACTGAAGAGGAGCTACTGTTCTTGTCAGTTTCCTAAGCAGAGTTGAACTAGATATGGCCCGTGTGTGTAGGAAGCACAGTTCTTTTGTTCTGAACATGCTCACTGTTCAGAACCAAGAGGAAACACAGTAGCGTAGAAGAGTGCTCTTTTCTCAAAAGCAGAGTGTGTTTCTTGTAAGGCAAGCTAGTGTTTGTTTGCCATTCAGAAATGGAGTTGAATCCCATGCAGTTTCTGGTCCTAGGAGCAAGAGTTGTTTTCTGGTAAGAAGAGTCACTATTGCGCTCCCATTGCCATACACACTGTAAATAGCACTTCTCTCTGTTCCCAGCAAGTACAGTGTATTGGACTGAAGAGGTGCTACTGTCCTTGTCAGTTTCTAAGCAGAGTTGAACTAGATATGGCCCATGTATGTAGAAAGCACAGTTCTTTTGTTCTGAGCAAGCTCACTGTTCGGACACCATAGGAAACACAGTAGAGTAGAAGAGTGCTCTTTTCTCGGCCGGGCGGTGGTGGCGCACGCCTTTAATCCCAGCACTTGGGAGGCAGAGCCAGGCGGATCTCTGTGAGTTCAAGGCCAGCCTGGTCTCCAAAGCGAGTTCCAGGAAAGGCGCAAAGCTACACAGAGAAACCCTGTCTCGAAAAACCACAAAAAAAAAAAAAAAAAAGAGTGCTCTTTTCTCAAAAGCAGAGTGTGTTTCTTGTAAGTCGAGATTGTGCTTGTTTCCCAGTCTTAAATGGAGTTGAATCCCATGCAGTTTCTGGTCCTACGAGCAAGAGATGTTTTCTGGTAAGGAAAGTCACTATTGCGCTCCCATTGCCATACACACTGTAAATAGCACTTCTCTCTGTTCCCACCAAGTGCAGTGTATTGGACTGAAGAGAAGCTACTGTTTTTGTCAGTTTCCTAAGCTGAGATGAACTAGATATGGCCCCTGTGTGTAGGAAGCACAGTTCTTTTGTTTTGAGCAAGCTCACTGTTCTGGCCCTATAGGAAACACGGTAGAGTAGAAGAGTTCTCTTTTCTCAAAAGCAGAGAGTGTTTCTTGTAACGCGAGCTTGCATTTGTTTCCCAGTCCTAAATGGAGTTGAGTCACATGCAGTTTCTGGTCCTACGAGCAAGAGTTGTTTTCTGGTAAGAAGAGTCACACTTGCGCTCCCATTGTCATACACAGGGCAAATAGCACTGGCGTCTGTTCCCAGCATGTACAGTGTATTGGACTGAAGAGGATCTACTTTTCTTGTCAGTTTCCAAAGCAGAATTGATCTAGATAGGGCCGTATGTGTAGGAATTGCGCTCCCATTGCCATACACAGTGCAAATTGCTCTCGCGTCTGTTCCCAGTAAGTACCGTGTATTGGACTGAAGAGAGGCTACTGTTCTTGTCAGTTTCCTAAGCACAGTTGAACTAGATATGGCCCGTGTATGTCGGAAGCACAGTTCTTTTATTCTGAGAAAGCTCACTGTTCTGGCCCTATAGGAAACACAGTAGAGTAGATGAATGCTCATTTCTCAAAAGCAGAGTGTGTTTCTTGTAAGGAGAGCTAGCGTTTGTTTCCCAGTCCTAAACGGAGTTGAACCACATGCAGTTTCTGGTCCTACTAGCAAGAGTTGTTTTCTGGTAAGAAGAGTCACTATTGCGCTCCTATTGCCATACACAGTGCAAATAGCACACTCGTCTTTTCTCAGCAAGTACAGTGTATTGGAGTGAAGAGAAACTACTGTTCTTGTCAGTTTCCTAAGCAGAGTTCAATTAGATATGGCCCGTGTGTGTAGGAAGCACAGTTCTTTTGTTCTGAGCAAGCTCACTGTTAGCACACCATAGGAAACACAGTACAGTAGAAGAGTACTCTTTTCTCAAAAGCAGAGTGTGTTTCCTGTAAGGCGTGCCTGCGTTTGTTTCCTAGTCCTAAATGGAGTTGATTCACATGCAGTTTCTGGTGTTACGAGCAAGAGTTGTTTTCTGGTAAGAAGAGTCACTATTGCGCTCCCTTTGCCATACACAGGGCAAATAGCACTGGCGTCTGTTCCCAGCATGTACAGTGTATTGGACTGAAGACGATCTACTCTTCTTGTCAGATTCCTAAGCAGAATTGATCTAGATAGGGCCGTGTGTGTAGGAATTGCACTCTCATTGCCATACACAGTGCAAAAAGCGCTCCTGTCTGTTCCCAGTAAGTACCGTGTATTGGACTGAAGAGAGGCTACTGTTCTTGTCAGTTTCCTAAGCACAGTTGAACTAGATATGTCCCGTGTGTGTAGGAAGCACAGATCTTTTGTTCTGAGCAAGCTCACTGTTCTGGCACTTTAGGAAACCCAGTAGAGAAGAAGAGTGCTCTTTTCTCAAAAGCAGAGTGTGTTTCTTGTAAGGCGATCTAGCGTTTGTTTCCCAGTCCTAAATGGAGTTGAATCACATGCAGTTTCTGTTCCTATGAGCAAGAGTTGTTTTCTGGTAAGAAGAGTCACTATTGCGCTCCCATTGCCATATACAGTGCAAATAGCACTCGCGTCTGTTCCCAGCAAGTACAGTGAATTGGACTGTAGAGGAGCTACTGTTCTTGTCAGTTTCCTAAGTAGAATTGAACGAGATATGGCCGTGTGTGTAGGAACCACAGTTCTTTTGTTCTGAGCAAGCTCACTGTTCAGACACCATAGGAAACACAGTAGAGTAGAAGAGTACTCTTTTCTCAAAAGCAGAGTGTGTTTCCTGTAAGTCTATCTAGCGTTTGTTTCCCAGTCCTAAATGGAGTTGAATCCCATGCAGTTTCTGGTCCTACGAGCAAGAATGGTTTTCTGGTAAGAAGAGTCACTATTGCGCTCCCATTGTCATACACATGGCCAATAGCACTGGCGTCTCTTTCCAGCATGTACAGTGTATTGGACTGAAGAGGATCTAATGTTCTTCTCAGTTTCCTAAGTAGAATTGAACGAGATATGGCCGTGTGTGTAGGAAGCACAGTTCTTTTGTTCTGAGCAAGCTCACTGTTCTGGCACTATAGGAAACACAGTAGAGTAGAAGTGTGCTCTTTTATCAAAAGCAGAGTGTGTTTCTTGTAAGGCGAGCTAGCGTTTGTTTCCCAGTCCTAAATGGAGTTGAATCACATGCAGTTTTTCGTTTATGAGCAAGAGTTGTTTTCTGGTAAGGAAAGTCACTATTGTGCTACCATTGCCATACACAGTGCAAATAGCACTGGCATCTGTTCCCAGCAAGTACAGTGTACTGGACTGAAGAAGACTAATGTTCTTGTCAGTTTCCTAAGCAGAGTTGAACTAGATATGGCCCGTGTATGTAGGATGCACAGTTCTTTTGTTCTGAGCAAGCTCACTATTCAGACCCCATAGGAAACACAGTATAGTAGAAGAGTGCTCTTTTATCAAAAGCAGAGTGTCTTTCTTTTAAGGCGATCTAGCGTTTGTTTCCCAGTCCTAAATGGAGTTGAATCACATGCAGTATCTGGTCCTACGAGCAAGAGTTGTTTTCTGGTAAGGAAAGTCACTATTGCGCTCCCATTGCCATACACATTGCAAATAGCACTCACGTCTGTTCCTAGCAAGTACAGTGTATTGGACTGAAGAGGAGCTACTGTCCTTGTCAGTTTCCTAAGCAGAGTTGAACTAGATATAGCCACTGTGTGTAAGAAGCACAGTTCTTTTGTTCTGAGCAAGCTCACTGTTCTGGCCCTATAGGAAACACAGTAGAGTAGAAGAGCGCTCTTTTCTTAAAGCAGAGTGTGTTTCTTGTAAGGCAAGCTAGTGTTTGTTTCCCAGTCCTAAATGGAGTTGAATCACATGCAGTATTTGGTCCTATGAGCAAGAGTTGTTTTCTGTTAAGGAAAGTCACTATTGTGCTCCCATTGCCATACACAGTGCAAATAGCACTCACGTCTGTTCCCAAAAAGTACAGTGTATTGGACTGAAAAGGAGCTACGGTTCTTGTCAGTTTCCTAAGTAGAATTGAACGAGATATGGCCGTGTGTGTAGGAAGCACAGTTCTTTTGTTCTGAGCAAGCTCACTGTTCAGACACCATAGGAAACACAGTAGATTAGAAGAGTACTCTTTTCTCAAAATCAGTCTGTTTCCTGTAAGGCGAGCTAGCGTTTGTTTCCCAGTCCTAAATGGAGTTGAATCCCATGCAGTTTCTGGTCCTACGAGCAAGAGTTGTTTTCTGGTAAGAAGAGTCACTATTGCGCTCCCATTGTCATATACATGGCCAATAGCACTGGCGTCTGTTTCCAGTATGTACAGTGTATTGGACTGAAGAGGATCTACTGTTCTTGTCAGTTTCCTAAGCAGAATTGAACTAGATATGGCCCGTGTGTGTAGGAAGCACAGTTCTTTTGTTCTGAGCAAGCTCACTGTTCTGGCGCTATAGGAAACACAGTGGAGTAGAAGTGTGCTCTTTTTTCAAAAGCACAGTGTGTTTCTTGTAAGGCGAGCTAGTGTTTGTTTCCCAGTCCTAAGTGGAGTTGAATCACATGCAGTTTTTGGTCCTATGAGCAAGAGTTGTTTTCTCGTAAGGAAACTCACTATTGCGCTCCCATTTTCATACACAGTGCAAATAGCACTCGCGTCTGTTCCCAGAAGTACAGTGTATTGGACTGAAGAGGAGCTACTGTTCTTGTCAGTTTCCTAAGCAGAGTTGAACTAGATATGGCCCGTGTGTGTAGGAAGCACAGTTCTTTTGTTCTGAATAAGTTCACTGTTCGGACCCCAGAGGAAACACAGTAGAGTAGAAGAGTGCTCTTTTCTCAAAAGCAGAGTGTATTTCTTGTAAGGCGAGCTAGTGTTTGTTTCCCAGTCATAAATGGAGTTGAATCCCATGCAGTTTCTGGTCCTAGCAGCAAGAGTTGTTTTCTGGTAAGAAGAGTCACTATTGCGCTCCCATTGCCATACACATTGCAAATAGCACTCACATCTGTTCCCAGCATTACAGTGTATTGGACTGAAGAGGAGCTACTGTTCTTGTCAGTTTCCTAAGCTGAGTTGAACTAGATATGGCCCATGTGTGTAGGAAGCACAATTCTTTTATTCTGAGCAAACTCACTGTTCTGTGCCTATAGGAAACACAGTAGAGTAGAAGTGTGGTCTTTTCTCAAAAGCGCAGTGTGTTTTTGTAAGGCGAGTTCGCGTTTATTTCCCAGTCCTAAATGGAGTTGAATCCCATGCAGTTTCTGCTCCTATGAGCAAGAGTTGTTTTCTGGTAAGAACAGTCAATATTGAGCTCCCATTGTCATATACAGGGCGAATAGCACTGGCGTCTGTTCCCAGCATGTACATTGTATTGGACTGAAGAGGAGCTACTGTTCTTGTTCAGTTTCCTAAGCAGAGTTGAACTAGATATGACCCGTGTGTGTTGGAAGCACAGGTCTTTTGTTCTGAGAAAGCTCACTGTTAGGACCCCATAGGAAACACAGTATAGTAGAAGAGTGCTCTTTTCTCAAAAGCAGAGTGTGTTTCTTGTAAGGCGAGCTAGCGTTTGTTTTCCAGTCCTAAATGGAATTGAATCACATGCAGTTTCTGTTCCTAGGAGCAAGAGTTGTTTTCTCATAAGGAAAGTCACTATTGCGCTCCCATTGCCATACACAGTGCAAATAGCACTCGCATCTGTTCACAGCAAGTAAAGTGTATTGGACTGAGGATGAGCTACATTCCTTGTCAGTTTCCTAAGCAGAGTTGAACTAGATATGGCCCTTGTGTGTAGGAAGCACAGTTCTTTTGTTCTGAGCAAGCTCACTTTTCAGACCCCATAGGAAGCACAGTAGAGTAGAAGAGTGCTCTTTTCTCAAAAGCAGAGTGTGTTTCTTGTAAAGCGAGCTAGCATTTGTTTCCCAGTCCTAAATGGAGTTGATTCACATGCAGTTTTTGGTTTATGAGCAAGAGTTGTTTTCTGATAGCGAAAGTCACTATTGCGCTCCCATTGCCATGCACAGTGCAAATAGCACTGGCATCTGTTCCCAGCAAGTACAGTGTATTGGACTGAAGAGGAGCTACTGTTCTTGTCAGTTTCCTAAGCAGAGTTGAACTAGATATGGCCCTTGTGTGTAGGAAGCACAGTTCTTTTGTTCTGAGCAAGCTCACTGTTCAGACACCATAGGAAAGACAGTAGAGTAGAAGAGTGCTCTGTTCTCAAAAGCAGAGTGTGTTTCATGGAAGGTGAGCTAGCGTTTGTTTCCCAGTCCTAAATGGAGATGAATCCCATGCAGTTTCGGGTCCTAGGAGCAAGAGATGTTTTCTGGTAAGAAGAGTCACTATTGTGCTCCTATTGTCATACACAGGGCAAATAGCACTAGCATTTGTTAGCAGCATGTACAGTGTATTGGACTGAAGAGGATCTACTGTTCTTGTCAGTTTCCTAAGCAGAATTGAACTAGATATGGCCCGTGTGTGTAGGAAGCACAGTTCTTTTGTTCTGTGCAAGCTCACAGTTCTGGCACTATAGATAACACAGTAGAGTAGAAGAGTGCTCTTTTCTCAAAAGCAGAGTGTTTTTCTTGTAAGGCGAGCTAGCATGTGTTTCCCAGTGTAAATGGAGTTGAATCACATGCATTTTTGGTTTATGAGCAAGAGTTGTTTTCTGGTAAGGAAAGTCAGTATTGCACTCCCATTGCCATACACAGTACAAATAGCACTCATGTCTGCTTCCAGCAAGTACAGGGTATTGGACTGAAGAGGAGCTACTGTTCTTGTCAGTTTCCTAAGCAGAGTTGAACTAGATATGGCCCCTGTGTGTAGGAAGCACAGTTCTTTTGTTCTGAGCAAGCTCACTGTTAGGACCCCATAGGAAACACAGTAAGTAGAAGAGTGCTCTTTTCTCAAAAGCAGAGTGTGTTTCTTGTAAGGCGAGCTAGGGTTTGTTTCCCAGTCCTAAGTGGAGTTGAATCCCATGTAGTTTCTGTTACTACGAGCAAGAGTTGTGTTCTGGTAAGAAGAGTTACTATTGCGCTCCCATTTCTATACACAGTACAAATAGCACTCGTGTCTGTTCCCAGGAAGTACAGTGTATTGGACTGAGGAGGAGCTACTGTCCTTGTCAGTTTCCTAAGCAGAATTGAACTAGATATGGCCCGTGTGTGTAGGAAGCACAGTTGTTTGGTTGTGAGCAAGCTCTCTGTTCTGGCCCTATAGGAAACACAGTAGAGTAGAAGAGTGCTGTTTTCGCAAAAGCAGAGTGTGTTTCTTGTAAGGCGAGCTAGGGTTTGTTTCCCAGTCAGAAATGGAGTTGAATACCATGCAGTTTTTCTTCCTACGAGCAAGAGTTGTTTTCTGGTAATAAGAGTCACTATTGTGCTCCCATATCAATACACAGTGCAAATAGCACTCGTGTCTGCTTCCAGCAAGTACAGTGTATTGGACTGAAGAGGATCTACTGTCTTGTCAGTTTCCTAAGCAGAGTTGAACTAGATATGGCCCGTGAGTGTAGGAGGCACATTTCTTTTGTTCTGAGCAAGCTCACTGTTAGGACCCCATAGGAAACACAGTAAGTAGAAGAGTGCTCTTTTCTCAAAAGCAGAGTGTGTTTCTTGTAAGGCTAGCTAGCGTTTGTTTCCCAGTCCGAAATGGAGTTGAATCACATACAATTTCTGGTCCTACGAGCAAGAGTTTTTTCTGGTAAGAAGAGTCACTATTGCGCTCCCATTGTCATACACAGGGCAAATAGCACTGGCAACAGTTCCCAGCATTTACAGTGTATTGGACTGAAGAGGAGCTACTGTAGTTGTCAGTTTGCTTAGCAGAGTTGAACTAGATATGGCCCGTGTGTGTAGGAAGCACAGTTCTTTGGTTCTGAGCAAGCTCACTGTTCTGGCCCTATAGGAAACACAGTAGAGTAGAACAGTGCTGTTTTCGCAAAAGCAGAGTGTGTTTCTGCAAGGCAAGCTACCTTTGTTTCCCAGTCTAAATGGAGTTCAATCACATGCAGTTTTTGGGTTATGAGCAAGAGTTGTTTTCTGGTAAGGAAAGTCACTATTGCCCTCCCATTGCCATAGACGGTGCAAATAGCACTCGTTTCTGTTCCCAGCAAGTACAGTGTATTGGACTGAAGAGGAGCTACTGTTCTCGTCAGTTTCCTAAGCAGAGTTGAAATAGATATGTCCCATGTGTGTTGAAGCACATTTCTTTTCTTCTGAGCAAGCTCACTTTTCGGACCCCATAGGAAACACAGTAGTGTAGAAGAGTGCTCTTTTCTCAAAAGCAGAGTGTGTTTCTTGTAAGGCGAGCTAGTGTTTGTTTCCCAGTCCTAAATGGAGTTGAATCCCATGCAATTTCTGGTCCTACGAGCAAGAGTTGTTTTCTGGTAAGAAGTGTCACTATTGTGCTCCCATTGTCATACACAGTGCAAATAGCACTCGCGTCTGTTCCCAGGATCTACAGTGTATTGGACTGAAGAGGATCTACTGTTTTTCTCAGTTTCCTAAATAGAATTGAACGAGATATGGCCGTGTGTGTAGGAAGCACAGTTCTTTTGTTCTGAGCAAGCTCACTGTTCTGGCATTCTAGGAAACACAGTAGAGTAGAAGAGTGCTCTTTTCTCAAAAGCAGAGTGTGTTTCTTGTAAGGCGAGCTAGCGTTTGTTTCCCAGTCTAAATGGAGTTGAATCACATGCAGTTTTGGCTTATGAGCAAGAGTTGTTTTCTGGTAAGGAAAGTCATTATTGCGCTCCCATTCCCATACACAGTGTAAATAGCACTCGCATCTGTTCCCAGCAAGTACAGTATATTGGACTGAAGAGGAGCTACTGTTCTTGTCAGTTTCCTAAGCATATTTGAACTAGATATGGCCCGTGTGTGTAGGAAGCACAGTTCTTTTGTTCTGAGCAAGCTCACTGTTCGGACCCCATAGGAAACACAGTAGAGTAGAAGAGTGCTCTTTTCTCAAAAGCAGAGTGTGTTTCCTGTAAGGCGAGCTAGCGTTTGTTTCCCAGTCCTAAATGGAGTTGAATCACATGCAGTTTCTGGTCCTACCAGCAAGAGTTGTTTTCTGATAAGAAGAGTCACTATTGCGCTCTCATTGTCATACACATGGCAAATAGCACTTTCGTCTGTTCCCAGCATCTACAGTGTATTGAACTGAAGAGGATCTACTGTTCTTCTCAGTTTCCTAAGCAGAGTTGAACTAGATATGGCCGTGTGCTTAGGAAGCACAGTTCTTTTGTTCTGAGCAAGCTCACTGTTCTGGCACTATAGGAAACACAGTAGAGTAGAAGAGTGCTCTTTTCTCAAAAGCAGAGTGTGTTTCTTGCAAGGCAAGCTACCTTTGTTTCCCAGTCTAAATGGAGTTGAATCACATGCAGTTTTTGGGTTATGAGCAAGAGTTGTTTTCTGGTAAGGAAAGTCACTATTGCGCTCCCATTGCCATACACAGTGCAAATAGCACTCGTTTCTGTTCCCAGCAAGTGCAGTGTATTGGACTGAAGAGTAGTTACTGTTCTTGTCAGTTTCCTAAGCAGAGTTGAACTAGATATGGCCCGTGTATGTAGGAAGCACAGTTCTTTTGTTCTGAGCAAGCTCACTGTTCGGACCCCATAGGAAACACAGTATAGAAGATGAGTGTTCTTTTCTCAAAAGCAGAGTGTGTTTCTTGTAAGGTGAGCTAGCGTTTGTTACCCAGTCCGAAATGGAGTTGAATCACATGCAGTTTCTGGTCCTAGAGCAAGAGTTGTTTTCTGATAAAGAAAGTCTATATTGCGCTTCCATTGCCATACACAGTACAAATAGCACTGGCGTCTGTTCCCAGCAAGTACAGTGTATTGGACTGAGGAGGAGCTACTGTTCTTGTCAGTTTCCTAAGCAGAGTTGAACTAGATATGTCCCATGTGTGTAGGAAGCACAGTTCTTTTGTTCTGAGCAAGCTCACTGTTCAGACACAGTAGGAAACACAGTAGAGTAGAAGAGTGCTCTTTTCTCAAAAGCAGAGTGTGTTTCTTGTAAGGCGAGCTAGTGTTTGTTTCCCAATCTTAAATGGAGTTGAATCCCATGAAGTTTCTGGTCCTACGAGCAAGAGTTGTTTTCTGGTAAGAAGTGTCACTATTGTGCTCCCATTGTCATGCACATGGCAAATAGCACTGGCGTCTGTTCCCAGCATCTACAGTGTATTCGACTGAAGAGGAGCTACTGTCGTTGTCAGTTTGCTTAGCAGAGTTGAACTAGATATGGCCCGTGTGTGTAGGAAGCACAGTTCTTTGGTTCTGAGCAAGCTCACTGTTCAGGCCCTATAGGAAACACAGTAGAGTAGAAGAGTGCTGTTTTCGCAAAAGCAGAGTGTGTTTCTTGTAAGGCGAGCTAGGGTTTGTTTCTCAGTCAGAAATGGAGTTGAATACCATGCAGTTTTTCTTCCTACGAGCAAGAGTTGTTTTCTGGTAATAAGAGTCACTGTTGTGCTCCCATATCAATACACAGTGCAAATAGCACTCGTGTCTGCTTCCAGCAAGTACAGTGTACTGGACTGGAGAGGATCTACTGTCTTGTCAGTTTCCTAAGCAGAGTTGAACTAGATATGGCCCGTGTGTGCAGGAAGCACAGTTCTTTTGTTCTGAGCAAGCTCACTGTTCGGACCTCATAAGAAACACAGTAGAGTAGAAGAGTGCTCTTTTCTCAAAAGCAGAGTGAGTTTCTTGTAAGGCGAGCTAGCATGTGATTCCCAGTGTAAATGGAGTTGAATCACATGCATTTTTGGTTTATGAGCAAGAGTTGTTTTCTGGTAAGGAAAGTCAGTATTGCACTCCCATTGCCATACACAGTACAAATAGCACTCATGTCTGCTTCCAGCAAGTACAGGGTATTGGACTGAAGAGGAGCTACTGTTCTTGTCAGTTTCCTAAGCAGAGTTGAACTAGATATGGCCCCTGTGTGTAGGAAGCACAGTTCCTTTGTTCTGAGCAAGCTCACTGTTAGGACCCCATAGGAAACACAGTAAGTAGAAGAGTGCTCTTTTCTCAAAAGCAGAGTGTGTTTCTTGTAAGGCGAGCTAGGGTTTGTTTCCCAGTCCTAAGTGGAGTTGAATCCCATGTAGTTTCTGTTACTACGAGCAAGAGTTGTTTTCTGGTAAGAAGAGTTACTATTGCGCTCCCATTTCTATACACAGTGCAAATAGCACTCGTGTCTGTTCCCAGGAAGTACAGTGTATTGGACTGAGGAGGAGCTACTGTCCTTGTCAGTTTCCTAAGCAGAATTGAACTAGATATGGCCCGTGTGTGTAGGAAGCACAGTTGTTTGGTTGTGAGCAAGCTCTCTGTTCTGGCCCTATAGGAAACACAGTAGAGTAGAAGAGTGCTGTTTTCGCAAAAGCAGAGTGTGTTTCTTGTAAGGCGAGCTAGGGTTTGTTTCCCAGTCAGAAATGGAGTTGAATACCATGCAGATTTTCTTCCTACGAGCAAGAGTTGTTTTCTGGTAATAAGAGTCACTATTGTGCTCCCATATCAATACACAGTGCAAATAGCACTCGTGTCTGCTTCCAGCAAGTACAGTGTATTGGACTGAAGAGGATCTACTGTCTTGTCAGTTTCCTAAGCAGAGTTGAACTAGATATGGCCCGTGAGTGTAGGAGGCACATTTCTTTTGTTCTGAGCAAGCTCACTGTTAGGACCCCATAGGAAACACAGTAAGTAGAAGAGTGCTCTTTTCTCAAAAGCAGAGTGTGTTTCTTGTAAGGCTAGCTAGCGTTTGTTTCCCAGTCCGAAATGGAGTTGAATCACATACAATTTCTGGTCCTACGAGCAAGAGTTTTTTCTGGTAAGAAGAGTCACTATTGCTCTCCCATTGTCATACACAGGGCAAATAGCACTGGCAACAGTTCCCAGCATTTACAGTGTATTGGACTATAGAGGAGCTACTGTCGTTGTCAGTTTGCTTAGCAGAGTTGAACTAGATATGGCCCGTGTGTGTAGGAAGCACAGTTCTTTGGTTCTGAGCAAGCTCACTGTTCTGGCCCTATAGGAAACACAGTAGAGTAGAAGAGTGCTGTTTTCGCAAAAGCAGAGTGTGTTTCTTGCAAGGCAAGCTACCTTTGTTTCCCAGTCTAAATGGAGTTCAATCACATGCAGTTTTTGGGTTATGAGCAAGAGTTGTTTTCTGGTAAGGAAAGTCACTATTGCCCTCCCATTGCCATAGACGGTGCAAATAGCACTCGTTTCTGTTCCCAGCAAGTACAGTGTATTGGACTGAAGAGGAGCTACTGTTCTCGTCAGTTTCCTAAGCAGAGTTGAAATAGATATGTCCCATGTGTGTAGGAAGCACATTTCTTTTCTTCTGAGCAAGCTCACTGTTCGGACCCCATAGGAAACACAGTAGTGTAGAAGAGTGCTCTTTTCTCAAAAGCAGAGTGTGTTTCTTGTAAGGCGAGCTAGTGTTTGTTTCCCAGTCCTAAATGGAGTTGAATCCCATGCAATTTCTGGTCCTACGAGCAAGAGTTGTTTTCTGGTAAGAAGTGTCACTATTGTGCTCCCATTGTCATACACAGTGCAAATAGCACTCGCGTCTGTTCCCAGCATCTACAGTGTATTGGACTGAAGAGGATCTACTGTTTTTCTCAGTTTCCTAAAGAATTGAACGAGATATGGCCGTGTGTGTAGGAAGCACAGTTCTTTTGTTCTGAGCAAGCTCACTGTTCTGGCATTCTAGGAAACACAGTAGAGTAGAAGAGTGCTCTTTTCTCAAAAGCAGAGTGTGTTTCTTGTAAGGCGAGCTAGCGTTTGTTTCCCAGTCTAAATGGAGTTGAATCACATGCAGTTTTTGGCTTATGAGCAAGAGTTGTTTTCTGGTAAGGAAAGTCATTATTGGGCTCCCATTCCCATACACAGTGTAACTAGCACTCGCATCTGTTCCCAGCAAGTACAGTATATTGGACTGAAGAGGAGCTACTGTTCTTGTCAGTTTCCTAAGCATATTTGAACTAGATATGGCCCGTGTGTGTAGGAAGCACAGTTCTTTTGTTCTGAGCAAGCTCACTGTTCGGACCCCATAGGAAACACAGTAGAGTAGAAGAGTGCTCTTTTCTCAAAAGCAGAGTGTGTTTCCTGTAAGGCGAGCTAGCGTTTGTTTCCCAGTCCTAAATGGAGTTGAATCACATGCAGTTTCTGGTCCTACCAGCAAGAGTTGTTTTCTGTTAAGAAGAGTCACTATTGCGCTCTCATTGTCATACACATGGCAAATAGCACTTTCGTCTGTTCCCAGCATCTACAGTGTATTGAACTGAAGAGGATCTACTGTTCTTCTCAGTTTCCTAAGCAGAGTTGAACTAGATATGGCCGTGTGCTTAGGAAGCACAGTTCTTTTGTTCTGAGCAAGCTCACTGTTCTGGCACTATAGGAAACACAGTAGAGTAGAAGAGTGCTCTTTTCTCAAAAGCAGAGTGTGTTTCTTGCAAGGCAAGCTACCTTTGTTTCCCAGTCTAAATGGAGTTGAATCACATGCAGTTTTTGGGTTATGAGCAAGAGTTGTTTTCTGGTAAGGAAAGTCACTATTGCGCTCCCATTGCCATACACAGTGCAAATAGCACTTGTTTCTGTTCCCAGCAAGTGCAGTGTATTGGACTGAAGAGTAGTTACTGTTCTTGTCAGTTTCCTAAGCAGAGTTGAACTAGATATGGCCCGTGTATGTAGGAAGCACAGTTCTTTTGTTCTGAGCAAGCTCACTGTTCGGACCCCATAGGAAACACAGTATAGAAGATGAGTGTTCTTTTCTCAAAAGCAGAGTGTGTTTCTTGTAAGGCGAGCTAGCGTTTGTTACCCAGTCCGAAATGGAGTTGAATCACATGCAGTTTCTGGTCCTAGAGCAAGAGATGTTTTCTGATAAAGAAAGTCTATATTGCGCTTCCATTGCCATACACAGTACAAATAGCACTGGCGTCTGTTCCCAGCAAGTACAGTGTATTGGACTGAGGAGGAGCTACTGTTCTTGTCAGTTTCCTAAGCAGAGTTGAACTAGATATGTCCCATGTGTGTAGGAAGCACAGTTCTTTTGTTCTGAGCAAGCTCACTGTTAGGACCCCATAGGAAACACAGTAAGTAGAAGAGTGCTCTTTTCTCAAAAGCAGAGTGTGTTTCTTGTAAGGCGAGCTAGTGTTTGTTTCCCAATCTTAAATGGAGTTGAATCCCATGAAGTTTCTGGTCCTACGAGCAAGAGTTGTTTTCTGGTAAGAAGTGTCACTATTGCGCTCCCATTGTCATGCACATGGCAAATAGCACTGGCGTCTGTTCCCAGCATCTACAGTGTATTCGACTGAAGAGGAGCTACTGTCGTTGTCAGTTTGCTTAGCAGAGTTGAACTAGATATGGCCCGTGTGTGTAGGAAGCACAGTTCTTTGGTTCTGAGCAAGCTCACTGTTCAGGCCCTATAGGAAACACAGTAGAGTAGAAGAGTGCTGTTTTCGCAAAAGCAGAGTGTGTTTCTTGTAAGGCGAGCTAGGGTTTGTTTCTCAGTCAGAAATGGAGTTGAATACCATGCAGTTTTTCTTCCTACGAGCAAGAGTTGTTTTCTGGTAATAAGAGTCACTGTTGTGCTCCCATATCAATACACAGTGCAAATAGCACTCGTGTCTGCTTCCAGCAAGTACAGTGTACTGGACTGAAGAGGATCTACTGTCTTGTCAGTTTCCTAAGCAGAGTTGAACTAGATATGGCCCGTGTGTGCAGGAAGCACAGTTCTTTTGTTCTGAGCAAGCTCACTGTTCGGACCTCATAAGAAACACAGTAGAGTAGAAGAGTGCTCTTTTCTCAAAAGCAGAGTGAGTTTCTTGTAAGGCGAGCTAGCATGTGTTTCCCAGTCTAAATGGAGTTGAATCACATGCAGTTTTTGGTTTATGAGCAAGATTTGTTTTCTGGTAAGGAAAGTCACTATTGCACTCCCATTGCCATACACAGTGCAAATAGCACTCGCATCTGTTCCCAGCAAGTACAGTGTATTGGACTGAAGAGGAGCTACTGTTCTTGTCAGTTTCCAAAGCAGAATTAAACTAGATATGGCCGTGTGTGTAGGAAGCACAGTTCTTTGGTTCTGAGCAAGCTCACTGTTCTGGCCCTATAGGAAACACAGTAGAGTAGAAGAGTGCTGTTTTCGCAAAAGCAGAGTGTGTTTCTTGTAAGGCGAGCTAGGGTTTGTTTCCCAGTCAGAAATGGAGTTGAATACCATGCAGTTTTTCTTGCTACGAGGAAGAGTTGTTTTCTGGTAATAAGAATCACTATTGTGCTCCCATATCAATACACAGTTCGAATAGCACTCGTGTCTGCTTCCAGCAAGTACAGTGTATTGGACTGAAGAGGAGCTACTGTCTTGTCAGTTTCCTAAGCAGAGTTGAACTAGATATGGCCCGTGTGTGCAGGAAGCACAGTACTTTTGTTCTGAGCAAGCTCACTGTTCGGACCTCATAAGAAACACAGTAGAGTAGAAGAGTGCTCTTTTCTCAAAAGCAGAGTGAGTTTCTTGTAAGGCGAGCTAGCATGTGTTTCCCAGTCTAAATGGAGTTGAATCACATGCAGTTTTTGGTTTATGAGCAAGAGTTGTTTTCTGGTAAGGAAAGTCACTATTGCGCTCCCATTGCCATACACAGTGCAAATAGCACTCGCGTCTGTTCCCAGCAAGTACAGTGTATTGGACTGAAGAGGAGCTACTGTTCTTGTCAGTTTCCAAAGCAGAATTAAACTAGATATGGCCCGTGTGTGCAGGAAGCACAGTTCTTTTGTTCTGAGCTAGCTCACTGTTCGGACCCCATAGGCAACACAGAAGAGTAGAAGAGTGCTCTTTTCTAAAAAGCAGAGTGTGCTTCTTGTAAGGCTAGCTAGCGTTTGTTTCCCAGTCCGAAATGGAGTTGAATCACATACAGTTTCTGTTCCTATGAGCAAGGGTTGTTTTCTGGTAAGAAGTGTCACTATTGCACTCCCATTGTCATACACAGGGCAAATAGCACTGGCGACAGTTCACAGCATTTACAGTGTATTGGACTGAAGAGGAGATACTGTCCTTGTCAGTTTGCTTAGCAGAGTTGAACTAGATATGGCCCGTGTGTGTAGGAAGCACAGTTCTTTGTTTCTGAGCAATCTCACTGTTCTGGCCCTATAGGAAACACAATAGAGTAGAAGAGTGCTGTTTTTGCAAAAGCAGAGTGTGTTTCTTGTAAGGCGAGCTAGGGTTTGTTTCCCAGTCCGAAATGGAGTTGAATACCATGCAGTTTTTCTTCCTACGAGCAAGAGTTGTTTTCTGGTAATAAGAGTCACTATTGTGCTCCCATATCAATACACAGTGCAAATAGCACTCGTGTCTGCTTCCAGCAAGTACAGTGTATTGGACTGAAGAGGATCTACTGTCTTGTCAGTTTCCTAAGCAGAGTTGAACTAGATATGGCCCGTGAGTGTAGGAGGCACATTTCTTTTGTTCTGAGCAAGCTCACTGTTAGGACCCCATAGGAAACACAGTAAGTAGAAGAGTGCTCTTTTCTCAAAAGCAGAGTGTGTTTCTTGTAAGGCTAGCTAGCGTTTGTTTCCCAGTCCGAAATGGAGTTGAATCACATACAATTTCTGGTCCTACTAGCAAGAGTTTTTTCTGGTAAGAAGAGTCACTATTGCGCTCCCATTGTCATACACAGGGCAAATAGCACTGGCAACAGTTCCCAGCATTTACAGTGTATTATACTGAAGAGGAGCTACTGTCGTTGTCAGTTTGCTTAGCAGAGTTGAACTAGATATGGCCCGTGTGTGTAGGAAGCACAGTTCTTTGGTTCTGAGCAAGCTCACTGTTCTGGCCCTATAGGAAACACAGTAGAGTAGAAGAGTGCTGTTTTCGCAAAAGCAGAGTGTGTTTCTTGCAAGGCAAGTTACCTTTGTTTCCCAGTCTAAATGGAGTTCAATCACATGCAGTTTTTGTGTTATGAGCAAGAGTTGTTTTCTGGTAAGGAAAGTCACTATTGCCCTCCCATTGCCATAGACGGTGCAAATAGCACTCGTTTCTGTTCCCAGCAAGTACAGTGTATTGGACTGAAGAGGAGCTACTGTTCTCGTCAGTTTCCTAAGCAGAGTTGAAATAGATATGTCCCATGTGTGTAGGAAGCACATTTCTTTTCTTCTGAGCAAGCTCACTGTTCGGACCCCATAGGAAACACAGTAGTGTAGAAGAGTGCTCTTTTCTCAAAAGCAGAGTGTGTTTCTTGTAAGGCAAGCTAGTGTTTGTTTCCCAGTCCTAAATGGAGTTGAATCCCATGCAATTTCTGGTCCTACGAGCAAGAGTTGTTTTCTGGTAAGAAGTGTCACTATTGTGCTCCCATTGTCATACACAGTGCAAATAGCACTCGCGTCTGTTCCCAGCATCTACAGTGTATTGGACTGAAGAGGATCTACTGTTTTTCTCAGTTTCCTAAATAGAATTGAACGAGATATGGCCGTGTGTGTAGGAAGCACAGTTCTTTTGTTCTGAGCAAGCTCACTGTTCTGGCATTCTAGGAAACACAGTAGAGTAGAAGAGTGCTCTTTTCTCAAAAGCAGAGTGTGTTTCTTGTAAGGCGAGCTAGCGTTTGTTTCCCAGTCTAAATGGAGTTGAATCACATGCAATTTTTGGCTTATGAGCAAGAGTTGTTTTCTGGTAAGGAAAGTCATTATTGCGCTCCCATTCCCATACACAGTGTAAATTGCACTCGCATCTGTTCCCAGCAAGTACAGTATATTGGACTGAAGAGGAGCTACTGTTCTTGTCAGTTTCCTAAGCATATTTGAACTAGATATGGCCCGTGTGTGTAGGAAGCACAGTTCTTTTGTTCTGAGCAAGCACACTGTTCGGACCCCATAGGAAACACAGTAGAGTAGAAGAGTGCTCTTTTCTCAAAAGCAGAGTGTGTTTCCTGTAAGGCGAGCTAGCGTTTGTTTCCCAGTCCTAAATGGAGTTGAATCACATGCAGTTTCTGGTCCTACCAGCAAGAGTTGTTTTCTGATAAGAAGAGTCACTATTGCGCTCTCATTGTCATACACATGGCAAATAGCACTTTCGTCTGTTCCCAGCATCTACAGTGTATTGAACTGAAGAGGATCTACTGTTCTTCTCAGTTTCCTAAGCAGAGTTGAACTAGATATGGCCGTGTGCTTAGGAAGCACAGTTCTTTTGTTCTGAGCAAGCTCACTGTTTTGGCACTATAGGAAACACAGTAGAGTAGAAGAGTGCTCTTTTCTCAAAAGCAGAGTGTGTTTCTTGCAAGGCAAGCTACCTTTGTTTCCCAGTCTAAATGGAGTTGAATCACATGCAATTTTTGGGTTATGAGCAAGAGTTGTTTTCTGGTAAGGAAAGTCACTATTGCGCTCCCATTGCCATACACAGTGCAAATAGCACTCGTTTCTGTTCCCAGCAAGTGCAGTGTATTGGACTGAAGAGTAGTTACTGTTCTTGTCAGTTTCCTAAGCAGAGTTGAACTAGATATGGCCCGTGTATGTAGGAAGCACAGTTCTTTTGTTCTGAGCAAGCTCACTGTTCGGACCCCATAGGAAACACAGTATAGAAGATGAGTGTTCTTTTCTCAAAAGCAGAGTGTGTTTCTTGTAAGGCGAGCTAGCGTTTGTTACCCAGTCCGAAATGGAGTTGAATCACATGCAGTTTCTGGTCCTAGAGCAAGAGTTGTTTTCTGATAAAGAAAGTCTATATTGCGCTTCCATTGCCATACACAGTACAAATAGCACTGGCGTCTGTTCCCAGCAAGTACAGTGTATTGGACTGAGGAGGAGCTACTGTTCTTGTCAGTTTCCTAAGCAGAGTTGAACTAGATATGTCCCATGTGTGTAGGAAGCACAGTTCTTTTGTTCTGAGCAAGCTCACTGTTCAGACACAGTAGGAAACACAGTAGAGTAGAAGAGTGCTCTTTTCTCAAAAGCAGAGTGTGTTTCTTGTAAGGCGAGCTAGTGTTTGTTTCCCAATCTTAAATGGAGTTGAATCCCATGAAGTTTCTGGTCCTACGAGCAAGAGTTGTTTTCTGGTAAGAAGTGTCACTATTGCGCTCCCATTGTCATGCACATGGCAAATAGCACTGGCGTCTGTTCCCAGCATCTACAGTGTATTCGACTGAAGAGGAGCTACTGTCGTTGTCAGTTTGCTTAGCAGAGTTGAACTAGATATGGCCCGTGTGTGTAGGAAGCACAGTTCTTTGGTTCTGAGCAAGCTCACTGTTCAGGCCCTATAGGAAACACAGTAGAGTAGAAGAGTGCTGTTTTCGCAAAAGCAGAGTGTGTTTCTTGTAAGGCGAGCTAGGGTTTGTTTCTCAGTCAGAAATGGAGTTGAATACCATGCAGTTTTTCTTCCTACGAGCAAGAGTTGTTTTCTGGTAATAAGAGTCACTGTTGTGCTCCCATATCAATACACAGTGCAAATAGCACTCGTGTCTGCTTCCAGCAAGTACAGTGTACTGGACTGAAGAGGATCTACTGTCTTGTCAGTTTCCTAAGCAGAGTTGAACTAGATATGGCCCGTGTGTGCAGGAAGCACAGTTCTTTTGTTCTGAGCAAGCTCACTGTTCGGACCTCATAAGAAACACAGTAGAGTAGAAGAGTGCTCTTTTCTCAAAAGCAGAGTGAGTTTCTTGTAAGGCGAGCTAGCATGTGTTTCCCAGTCTAAATGGAGTTGAATCACATGCAGTTTTTGGTTTATGAGCAAGATTTGTTTTCTGGTAAGGAAAGTCACTATTGCACTCCCATTGCCATACACAGTGCAAATAGCACTCGCATCTGTTCCCAGCAAGTACAGTGTATTGGACTGAAGAGGAGCTACTGTTCTTGTCAGTTTCCAAAGCAGAATTAAACTAGATATGGCCGTGTGTGTAGGAAGCACAGTTCTTTGGTTCTGAGCAAGCTCACTGTTCTGGCCCTATAGGAAACACAGTAGAGTAGAAGAGTGCTGTTTTCGCAAAAGCAGAGTGTGTTTCTTGTAAGGCGAGCTAGGGTTTGTTTCCCAGTCAGAAATGGAGTTGAATACCATGCAGTTTTTCTTGCTACGAGGAAGAGTTGTTTTCTGGTAATAAGAATCACTATTGTGCTCCCATATCAATACACAGTTCGAATAGCACTCGTGTCTGCTTCCAGCAAGTACAGTGTATTGGACTGAAGAGGAGCTACTGTCTTGTCAGTTTCCTAAGCAGAGTTGAACTAGATATGGCCCGTGTGTGCAGGAAGCACAGTACTTTTGTTCTGAGCAAGCTCACTGTTCGGACCTCATAAGAAACACAGTAGAGTAGAAGAGTGCTCTTTTCTCAAAAGCAGAGTGAGTTTCTTGTAAGGCGAGCTAGCATGTGTTTCCCAGTCTAAATGGAGTTGAATCACATGCAGTTTTTGGTTTATGAGCAAGAGTTGTTTTCTGGTAAGGAAAGTCACTATTGCGCTCCCATTGCCATACACAGTGCAAATAGCACTCGCGTCTGTTCCCAGCAAGTACAGTGTATTGGACTGAAGAGGAGCTACTGTTCTTGTCAGTTTCCAAAGCAGAATTAAACTAGATATGGCCCGTGTGTGCAGGAAGCACAGTTCTTTTGTTCTGAGCTAGCTCACTGTTCGGACCCCATAGGCAACACAGAAGAGTAGAAGAGTGCTCTTTTCTAAAAAGCAGAGTGTGCTTCTTGTAAGGCTAGCTAGCGTTTGTTTCCCAGTCCGAAATGGAGTTGAATCACATACAGTTTCTGTTCCTACGAGCAAGGGTTGTTTTCTGGTAAGAAGTGTCACTATTGCACTCCCATTGTCATACACAGGGCAAATAGCACTGGCGACAGTTCACAGCATTTACAGTGTATTGGACTGAAGAGGAGATACTGTCCTTGTCAGTTTGCTTAGCAGAGTTGAACTAGATATGGCCCGTGTGTGTAGGAAGCACAGTTCTTTGTTTCTGAGCAATCTCACTGTTCTGGCCCTATAGGAAACACAATAGAGTAGAAGAGTGCTGTTTTTGCAAAAGCAGAGTGTGTTTCTTGTAAGGCGAGCTAGGGTTTGTTTCCCAGTCCGAAATGGAGTTGAATACCATGCAGTTTTTCTTCCTACGAGCAAGAGTTGTTTTCTGGTAATAAGAGTCACTATTGTGCTCCCATATCAATACACAGTGCAAATAGCACTCGTGTCTGCTTCCAGCAAGTACAGTGTATTGGACTGAAGAGGATCTACTGTCTTGTCAGTTTCCTAAGCAGAGTTGAACTAGATATGGCCCGTGAGTGTAGGAGGCACATTTCTTTTGTTCTGAGCAAGCTCACTGTTAGGACCCCATAGATTACACAGTAAGTAGAAGAGTGCTCTTTTCTCAAAAGCAGAGTGTGTTTCTTGTAAGGCTAGCTAGCGTTTGTTTCCCAGTCCGAAATGGAGTTGAATCACATACAATTTCTGGTCCTACTAGCAAGAGTTTTTTCTGGTAAGAAGAGTCACTATTGCGCTCCCATTGTCATACACAGGGCAAATAGCACTGGCAACAGTTCCCAGCATTTACAGTGTATTATACTGAAGAGGAGCTACTGTCGTTGTCAGTTTGCTTAGCAGAGTTGAACTAGATATGGCCCGTGTGTGTAGGAAGCACAGTTCTTTGGTTCTGAGCAAGCTCACTGTTCTGGCCCTATAGGAAACACAGTAGAGTAGAAGAGTGCTGTTTTCGCAAAAGCAGAGTGTGTTTCTTGCAAGGCAAGTTACCTTTGTTTCCCAGTCTAAATGGAGTTCAATCACATGCAGTTTTTGTGTTATGAGCAAGAGTTGTTTTCTGGTAAGGAAAGTCACTATTGCCCTCCCATTGCCATAGACGGTGCAAATAGCACTCGTTTCTGTTCCCAGCAAGTACAGTGTATTGGACTGAAGAGGAGCTACTGTTCTCGTCAGTTTCCTAAGCAGAGTTGAAATAGATATGTCCCATGTGTGTAGGAAGCACATTTCTTTTCTTCTGAGCAAGCTCACTGTTCGGACCCCATAGGAAACACAGTAGTGTAGAAGAGTGCTCTTTTCTCAAAAGCAGAGTGTGTTTCTTGTAAGGCAAGCTAGTGTTTGTTTCCCAGTCCTAAATGGAGTTGAATCCCATGCAATTTCTGGTCCTACGAGCAAGAGTTGTTTTCTGGTAAGAAGTGTCACTATTGTGCTCCCATTGTCATACACAGTGCAAATAGCACTCGCGTCTGTTCCCAGCATCTACAGTGTATTGGACTGAAGAGGATCTACTGTTTTTCTCAGTTTCCTAAATAGAATTGAACGAGATATGGCCGTGTGTGTAGGAAGCACAGTTCTTTTGTTCTGAGCAAGCTCACTGTTCTGGCATTCTAGGAAACACAGTAGAGTAGAAGAGTGCTCTTTTCTCAAAAGCAGAGTGTGTTTCTTGTAAGGCGAGCTAGCGTTTGTTTCCCAGTCTAAATGGAGTTGAATCACATGCAATTTTTGGCTTATGAGCAAGAGTTGTTTTCTGGTAAGGAAAGTCATTATTGCGCTCCCATTCCCATACACAGTGTAAATTGCACTCGCATCTGTTCCCAGCAAGTACAGTATATTGGACTGAAGAGGAGCTACTGTTCTTGTCAGTTTCCTAAGCATATTTGAACTAGATATGGCCCGTGTGTGTAGGAAGCACAGTTCTTTTGTTCTGAGCAAGCACACTGTTCGGACCCCATAGGAAACACAGTAGAGTAGAAGAGTGCTCTTTTCTCAAAAGCAGAGTGTGTTTCCTGTAAGGCGAGCTAGCGTTTGTTTCCCAGTCCTAAATGGAGTTGAATCACATGCAGTTTCTGGTCCTACCAGCAAGAGTTGTTTTCTGATAAGAAGAGTCACTATTGCGCTCTCATTGTCATACACATGGCAAATAGCACTTTCGTCTGTTCCCAGCATCTACAGTGTATTGAACTGAAGAGGATCTACTGTTCTTCTCAGTTTCCTAAGCAGAGTTGAACTAGATATGGCCGTGTGCTTAGGAAGCACAGTTCTTTTGTTCTGAGCAAGCTCACTGTTCTGGCACTATAGGAAACACAGTAGAGTAGAAGAGTGCTCTTTTCTCAAAAGCAGAGTGTGTTTCTTGCAAGGCAAGCTACCTTTGTTTCCCAGTCTAAATGGAGTTGAATCACATGCAATTTTTGGGTTATGAGCAAGAGTTGTTTTCTGGTAAGGAAAGTCACTATTGCGCTCCCATTGCCATACACAGTGCAAATAGCACTCGTTTCTGTTCCCAGCAAGTGCAGTGTATTGGACTGAAGAGTAGTTACTGTTCTTGTCAGTTTCCTAAGCAGAGTTGAACTAGATATGGCCCGTGTATGTAGGAAGCACAGTTCTTTTGTTCTGAGCAAGCTCACTGTTCGGACCCCATAGGAAACACAGTATAGAAGATGAGTGTTCTTTTCTCAAAAGCAGAGTGTGTTTCTTGTAAGGCGAGATAGCGTTTGTTACCCAGTCCGAAATGGAGTTGAATCACATGCAGTTTCTGGTCCTAGAGCAAGAGTTGTTTTCTGATAAAGAAAGTCTATATTGCGCTTCCATTGCCATACACAGTACAAATAGCACTGGCGTCTGTTCCCAGCAAGTACAGTGTATTGGACTGAGGAGGAGCTACTGTTCTTGTCAGTTTCCTAAGCAGAGTTGAACTAGATATGTCCCATGTGTGTAGGAAGCACAGTTCTTTTGTTCTGAGCAAGCTCACTGTTCAGACACAGTAGGAAACACAGTAGAGTAGAAGAGTGCTCTTTTCTCAAAAGCAGAGTGTGTTTCTTGTAAGGCGAGCTAGTGTTTGTTTCCCAATCTTAAATGGAGTTGAATCCCATGAAGTTTCTGGTCCTACGAGCAAGAGTTGTTTTCTGGTAAGAAGTGTCACTATTGCGCTCCCATTGTCATGCACATGGCAAATAGCACTGGCGTCTGTTCCCAGCATCTACAGTGTATTCGACTGAAGAGGAGCTACTGTCGTTGTCAGTTTGCTTAGCAGAGTTGAACTAGATATGGCCCGTGTGTGTAGGAAGCACAGTTCTTTGGTTCTGAGCAAGCTCACTGTTCAGGCCCTATAGGAAACACAGTAGAGTAGAAGAGTGCTGTTTTCGCAAAAGCAGAGTGTGTTTCTTGTAAGGCGAGCTAGGGTTTGTTTCTCAGTCAGAAATGGAGTTGAATACCATGCAGTTTTTCTTCCTACGAGCAAGAGTTGTTTTCTGGTAATGAGTCACTGTTGTGCTCCCATATCAATACACAGTGCAAATAGCACTCGTGTCTGCTTCCAGCAAGTACAGTGTACTGGACTGAAGAGGATCTACTGTCTTGTCAGTTTCCTAAGCAGAGTTGAACTAGATATGGCCCGTGTGTGCAGGAAGCACAGTTCTTTTGTTCTGAGCAAGCTCACTGTTCGGACCCTATAGGAAATAAAGTAGAGTAGAAGAGTGCTTTTTTCTCAAAAGCAGAGTGTGTTTCTTGTAAGGCGAGCTAGCGTTTGTTTCCCAGTCCTAAATGGAGTTGAATCACATGGAGTTTCTGGTCCTACGAGCAAGAATTGTTTTCTGGAGAGCAAAGTCACTATTGCGCTCCCATTGCCATACACAGTGAAAATAGCACTCGCGTCTGTTCCCAGCAAGTACAGTGTATTGGACTGAAGAGGAGCTACTGTTCTTGTCAGTTTCCTAAGCAGAGTTGAACTAGATATGGCCCCTGTGTGTAGGAAGCACAGTTCCTTTGTTCTGAGCAAGCTCACTGTTAGGACCCCATAGGAAACACAGTAAGTAGAAGAGTGCTCTTTTCTCAAAAGCAGAGTGTGTTTCTTGTAAGGAGAGCTAGCGTTTGTTTCCCAGTCCTAAGTGGAGTTGAATCCCATGTAGTTTCTGTTCCTACTAGCAAGAGTTGTTTTCTGGTAAGAAGAGTCACTATTGCGCTCCCATTTCTATACACAGTGCAAATAGCACTCGTGTCTGTTCCCAGGAAGTACAGTGTATTGGACTGAAGAGGAGCTACTGTTCTTGTCAGTTTCCTAAGCAGAGTTGTACTAGATATGGCCCGTGAGTGTAGGAGGCACATTTCTTTTGTTCTGAGCTAGCTCACTGTTCGGACCCCATAGGCAACACAGAAGAGTAGAAGAGTGCTCTTTTCTAAAAAGCAGAGTGTGCTTCTTGTAAGGCTAGCTAGCGTTTGTTTCCCAGTCCGAAATGGAGTTGAATCACATACAGTTTCTGTTCCTACGAGCAAGGGTTGTTTTCTGGTAAGAAGTGTCACTATTGCACTCCCATTGTCATACACAGGGCAAATAGCACTGGCGACAGTTCACAGCATTTACAGTGTATTGGACTGAAGAGGAGATACTGTCCTTGTCAGTTGCTTAGCAGAGTTGAACTAGATATGGCCCGTGTGTGTAGGAAGCACAGTTCTTTGTTTCTGAGCAATCTCACTGTTCTGGCCCTATAGGAAACACAATAGAGTAGAAGAGTGCTGTTTTGAAAAAGCAGAGTGTGTTTCTTGTAAGGCGAGCTAGGGTTTGTTTCCCAGTCCGAAATGGAGTTGAATACCATGCAGTTTTTCTTCCTACAAGCAAGAGTTGTTTTCTGGTAATAAGAGTCACTATTGTGCTCCCATATCAATACACAGTGCAAAATAGCACTCGTGTCTGCTTCCAGCAAGTACAGTGTATTGGACTGAAGAGGATCTACTGTCTTGTCAGTTTCCTAAGCAGAGTTGAACTAGATATGGCCCGTGAGTGTAGGAGGCACATTTCTTTTGTTCTGAGCAAGCTCACTGTTAGGACCCCATAGGAAACACAGTAAGTAGAAGAGTGCTCTTTTCTCAAAAGCAGAGTGTGTTTCTTGTAAGGCTAGCTAGCGTTTGTTTCCCAGTCCGAAATGGAGTTGAATCACATACAATTTCTGGTCCTACGAGCAAGAGTTTTTTCTGGTAAGAAGAGTCACTATTGCGCTCCCATTGTCATACACAGGGCAAATAGCACTGGCAACAGTTTCCCAGCATTTACAGTGTATTGGACTGAAGAGGAGCTACTGTCGTTGTCAGTTTGCTTAGCAGAGTTGAACTAGATATGGCCCGTGTGTGTAGGAAGCACAGTTCTTTGGTTCTGAGCAAGCTCACTGTTCAGGCCCTATAGGAAACACAGTAGAGTAGAAGAGTGCTGTTTTCGCAAAAGCAGAGTGTGTTTCTTGTAAGGCGAGCTAGGGTTTGTTTCTCAGTCAGAAATGGAGTTGAATACCATGCAGTTTTTCTTCCTACGAGCAAGAGTTGTTTTCTGGTAATAAGAGTCACTGTTGTGCTCCCATATCAATACACAGTGCAAATAGCACTCGTGTCTGCTTCCAGCAAGTACAGTGTACTGGACTGAAGAGGATCTACTGTCTTGTCAGTTTCCTAAGCAGAGTTGAACTAGATATGGCCCGTGTGTGCAGGAAGCACAGTTCTTTTGTTCTGAGCAAGCTCACTGTTCGGACCTCATAAGAAACACAGTAGAGTAGAGAGTGCTCTTTTCTCAAAAGCAGAGTGAGTTTCTTGTAAGGCGAGCTAGCATGTGTTTCCCAGTCTAAATGGAGTTGAATCACATGCAGTTTTTGGTTTATGAGCAAGATTTGTTTTCTGGTAAGGAAAGTCACTATTGCACTCCCATTGCCATACACAGTGCAAATAGCACTCGCATCTGTTCCCAGCAAGTACAGTGTATTGGACTGAAGAGGAGCTACTGTTCTTGTCAGTTTCCAAAGCAGAATTAAACTAGATATGGCCGTGTGTGTAGGAAGCACAGTTCTTTGGTTCTGAGCAAGCTCACTGTTCTGGCCCTATAGGAAACACAGTAGAGTAGAAGAGTGCTGTTTTTGCAAAAGCAGAGTGTGTTTCTTGTAAGGCGAGCTAGGGTTTGTTTCCCAGTCAGAAATGGAGTTGAATACCATGCAGTTTTTCTTGCTACGAGGAAGAGTTGTTTTCTGGTAATAAGAATCACTATTGTGCTCCCATATCAATACACAGTTCGAATAGCACTCGTGTCTGCTTCCAGCAAGTACAGTGTATTGGACTGAAGAGGAGCTACTGTCTTGTCAGTTTCCTAAGCAGAGTTGAACTAGATATGGCCCGTGTGTGCAGGAAGCACAGTACTTTTGTTCTGAGCAAGCTCACTGTTCGGACCTCATAAGAAACACAGTAGAGTAGAAGAGTGCTCTTTTCTCAAAAGCAGAGTGAGTTTCTTGTAAGGCGAGCTAGCATGTGTTTCCCAGTCTAAATGGAGTTGAATCACATGCAGTTTTTGGTTTATGAGCAAGAGTTGTTTTCTGGTAAGGAAAGTCACTATTGCGCTCCCATTGCCATACACAGTGCAAATAGCACTCGCGTCTGTTCCCAGCAAGTACAGTGTATTGGACTGAAGAGGAGCTACTGTTCTTGTCAGTTTCCAAAGCAGAATTAAACTAGATATGGCCCGTGTGTGCAGGAAGCACAGTTCTTTTGTTCTGAGCTAGCTCACTGTTCGGACCCCATAGGCAACACAGAAGAGTAGAAGAGTGCTCTTTTCTAAAAAGCAGAGTGTGCTTCTTGTAAGGCTAGCTAGCGTTTGTTTCCCAGTCCGAAATGGAGTTGAATCACATACAGTTTCTGTTCCTACGAGCAAGGGTTGTTTTCTGGTAAGAAGTGTCACTATTGCACTCCCATTGTCATACACAGGGCAAATAGCACTGGCGACAGTTCACAGCATTTACAGTGTATTGGACTGAAGAGGAGATACTGTCCTTGTCAGTTTGCTTAGCAGAGTTGAACTAGATATGGCCCGTGTGTGTAGGAAGCACAGTTCTTTGTTTCTGAGCAATCTCACTGTTCTGGCCCTATAGGAAACACAATAGAGTAGAAGAGTGCTGTTTTTGCAAAAGCAGAGTGTGTTTCTTGTAAGGCGAGCTAGGGTTTGTTTCCCAGTCCGAAATGGAGTTGAATACCATGCAGTTTTTCTTCCTACAAGCAAGAGTTGTTTTCTGGTAATAAGAGTCACTATTGTGCTCCCATATCAATACACAGTGCAAATAGCACTCGTGTCTGCTTCCAGCAAGTACAGTGTATTGGACTGAAGAGGATCTACTGTCTTGTCAGTTTCCTAAGCAGAGTTGAACTAGATATGGCCCGTGAGTGTAGGAGGCACATTTCTTTTGTTCTGAGCAAGCTCACTGTTAGGACCCCATAGGAAACACAGTAAGTAGAAGAGTGCTCTTTTCTCAAAAGCAGAGTGTGTTTCTTGTAAGGCTAGCTAGCGTTTGTTTCCCAGTCCGAAATGGAGTTGAATCACATACAATTTCTGGTCCTTCTAGCAAGAGTTTTTTCTGGTAAGAAGAGTCACTATTGCGCTCCCATTGTCATACACAGGGCAAATAGCACTGGCAACAGTTCCCAGCATTTACAGTGTATTATACTGAAGAAGAGCTACTGTCGTTGTCAGTTTGCTTAGCAGAGTTGAACTAGATATGGCCCGTGTGTGTAGGAAGCACAGTTCTTTGGTTCTGAGCAAGCTCACTGTTCTGGCCCTATAGGAAACACAGTAGAGTAGAAGAGTGCTGTTTTCGCAAAAGCAGAGTGTGTTTCTTGCAAGGCAAGTTACCTTTGTTTCCCAGTCTAAATGGAGTTCAATCACATGCAGTTTTTGGGTTATGAGCAAGAGTTGTTTTCTGGTAAGGAAAGTCACTATTGCCCTCCCATTGCCATAGACGGTGCAAATAGCACTCGTTTCTGTTCCCAGCAAGTACAGTGTATTGGACTGAAGAGGAGCTACTGTTCTCGTCAGTTTCCTAAGCAGAGTTGAAATAGATATGTCCCATGTGTGTAGGAAGCACATTTCTTTTCTTCTGAGCAAGCTCACTGTTCGGACCCCATAGGAAACACAGTAGTGTAGAAGAGTGCTCTTTTCTCAAAAGCAGAGTGTGTTTCTTGTAAGGCAAGCTAGTGTTTGTTTCCCAGTCCTAAATGGAGTTGAATCCCATGCAATTTCTGGTCCTACGAGCAAGAGTTGTTTTCTGGTAAGAAGTGTCACTATTGTGCTCCCATTGTCATACACAGTGCAAATAGCACTCGCGTCTGTTCCCAGCATCTACAGTGTATTGGACTGAAGAGGATCTACTGTTTTTCTCAGTTTCCTAAATAGAATTGAACGAGATATGGCCGTGTGTGTAGGAAGCACAGTTCTTTTGTTCTGAGCAAGCTCACTGTTCTGGCATTCTAGGAAACACAGTAGAGTAGAAGAGTGCTCTTTTCTCAAAAGCAGAGTGTGTTTCTTGTAAGGCGAGCTAGCGTTTGTTTCCCAGTCTAAATGGAGTTGAATCACATGCAATTTTTGGCTTATGAGCAAGAGTTGTTTTCTGGTAAGGAAAGTCATTATTGCGCTCCCATTCCCATACACAGTGTAAATTGCACTCGCATCTGTTCCCAGCAAGTACAGTATATTGGACTGAAGAGGAGCTACTGTTCTTGTCAGTTTCCTAAGCATATTTGAACTAGATATGGCCCGTGTGTGTAGGAAGCACAGTTCTTTTGTTCTGAGCAAGCACACTGTTCGGACCCCATAGGAAACACAGTAGAGTAGAAGAGTGCTCTTTTCTCAAAAGCAGAGTGTGTTTCCTGTAAGGCGAGCTAGCGTTTGTTTCCCAGTCCTAAATGGAGTTGAATCACATGCAGTTTCTGGTCCTACCAGCAAGAGTTGTTTTCTGATAAGAAGAGTCACTATTGCGCTCTCATTGTCATACACATGGCAAATAGCACTTTCGTCTGTTCCCAGCATCTACAGTGTATTGAACTGAAGAGGATCTACTGTTCTTCTCAGTTTCCTAAGCAGAGTTGAACTAGATATGGCCGTGTGCTTAGGAAGCACAGTTCTTTTGTTCTGAGCAAGCTCACTGTTCTGGCACTATAGGAAACACAGTAGAGTAGAAGAGTGCTCTTTTCTCAAAAGCAGAGTGTGTTTCTTGCAAGGCAAGCTACCTTTGTTTCCCAGTCTAAATGGAGTTGAATCACATGCAATTTTTGGGTTATGAGCAAGAGTTGTTTTCTGGTAAGGAAAGTCACTATTGCGCTCCCATTGCCATACACAGTGCAAATAGCACTCGTTTCTGTTCCCAGCAAGTGCAGTGTATTGGACTGAAGAGTAGTTACTGTTCTTGTCAGTTTCCTAAGCAGAGTTGAACTAGATATGGCCCGTGTATGTAGGAAGCACAGTTCTTTTGTTCTGAGCAAGCTCACTGTTCGGACCCCATAGGAAACACAGTATAGAAGATGAGTGTTCTTTTCTCAAAAGCAGAGTGTGTTTCTTGTAAGGCGAGATAGCGTTTGTTACCCAGTCCGAAATGGAGTTGAATCACATGCAGTTTCTGGTCCTAGAGCAAGAGTTGTTTTCTGATAAAGAAAGTCTATATTGCGCTTCCATTGCCATACACAGTACAAATAGCACTGGCGTCTGTTCCCAGCAAGTACAGTGTATTGGACTGAGGAGGAGCTACTGTTCTTGTCAGTTTCCTAAGCAGAGTTGAACTAGATATGTCCCATGTGTGTAGGAAGCACAGTTCTTTTGTTCTGAGCAAGCTCACTGTTCAGACACAGTAGGAAACACAGTAGAGTAGAAGAGTGCTCTTTTCTCAAAAGCAGAGTGTGTTTCTTGTAAGGCGAGCTAGTGTTTGTTTCCCAATCTTAAATGGAGTTGAATCCCATGAAGTTTCTGGTCCTACGAGCAAGAGTTGTTTTCTGGTAAGAAGTGTCACTATTGCGCTCCCATTGTCATGCACATGGCAAATAGCACTGGCGTCTGTTCCCAGCATCTACAGTGTATTCGACTGAAGAGGAGCTACTGTCGTTGTCAGTTTGCTTAGCAGAGTTGAACTAGATATGGCCCGTGTGTGTAGGAAGCACAGTTCTTTGGTTCTGAGCAAGCTCACTGTTCAGGCCCTATAGGAAACACAGTAGAGTAGAAGAGTGCTGTTTTCGCAAAAGCAGAGTGTGTTTCTTGTAAGGCGAGCTAGGGTTTGTTTCTCAGTCAGAAATGGAGTTGAATACCATGCAGTTTTTCTTCCTACGAGCAAGAGTTGTTTTCTGGTAATAAGAGTCACTGTTGTGCTCCCATATCAATACACAGTGCAAATAGCACTCGTGTCTGCTTCCAGCAAGTACAGTGTACTGGACTGAAGAGGATCTACTGTCTTGTCAGTTTCCTAAGCAGAGTTGAACTAGATATGGCCCGTGTGTGCAGGAAGCACAGTTCTTTTGTTCTGAGCAAGCTCACTGTTCGGACCCTATAGGAAATAAAGTAGAGTAGAAGAGTGCTTTTTTCTCAAAAGCAGAGTGTGTTTCTTGTAAGGCGAGCTAGCGTTTGTTTCCCAGTCCTAAATGGAGTTGAATCACATGGAGTTTCTGGTCCTACGAGCAAGAATTGTTTTCTGGAGAGCAAAGTCACTATTGCGCTCCCATTGCCATACACAGTGAAAATAGCACTCGCGTCTGTTCCCAGCAAGTACAGTGTATTGGACTGAAGAGGAGCTACTGTTCTTGTCAGTTTCCTAAGCAGAGTTGAACTAGATATGGCCCCTGTGTGTAGGAAGCACAGTTCCTTTGTTCTGAGCAAGCTCACTGTTAGGACCCCATAGGAAACACAGTAAGTAGAAGAGTGCTCTTTTCTCAAAAGCAGAGTGTGTTTCTTGTAAGGAGAGCTAGCGTTTGTTTCCCAGTCCTAAGTGGAGTTGAATCCCATGTAGTTTCTGTTCCTACTAGCAAGAGTTGTTTTCTGGTAAGAAGAGTCACTATTGCGCTCCCATTTCTATACACAGTGCAAATAGCACTCGTGTCTGTTCCCAGGAAGTACAGTGTATTGGACTGAAGAGGAGCTACTGTTCTTGTCAGTTTCCTAAGCAGAGTTGTACTAGATATGGCCCGTGAGTGTAGGAGGCACATTTCTTTTGTTCTGAGCTAGCTCACTGTTCGGACCCCATAGGCAACACAGAAGAGTAGAAGAGTGCTCTTTTCTAAAAAGCAGAGTGTGCTTCTTGTAAGGCTAGCTAGCGTTTGTTTCCCAGTCCGAAATGGAGTTGAATCACATACAGTTTCTGTTCCTACGAGCAAGGGTTGTTTTCTGGTAAGAAGTGTCACTATTGCACTCCCATTGTCATACACAGGGCAAATAGCACTGGCGACAGTTCACAGCATTTACAGTGTATTGGACTGAAGAGGAGATACTGTCCTTGTCAGTTTGCTTAGCAGAGTTGAACTAGATATGGCCCGTGTGTGTAGGAAGCACAGTTCTTTGTTTCTGAGCAATCTCACTGTTCTGGCCCTATAGGAAACACAATAGAGTAGAAGAGTGCTGTTTTTGAAAAAGCAGAGTGTGTTTCTTGTAAGGCGAGCTAGGGTTTGTTTCCCAGTCCGAAATGGAGTTGAATACCATGCAGTTTTTCTTCCTACAAGCAAGAGTTGTTTTCTGGTAATAAGAGTCACTATTGTGCTCCCATATCAATACACAGTGCAAATAGCACTCGTGTCTGCTTCCAGCAAGTACAGTGTATTGGACTGAAGAGGATCTACTGTCTTGTCAGTTTCCTAAGCAGAGTTGAACTAGATATGGCCCGTGAGTGTAGGAGGCACATTTCTTTTGTTCTGAGCAAGCTCACTGTTAGGACCCCATAGGAAACACAGTAAGTAGAAGAGTGCTCTTTTCTCAAAAGCAGAGTGTGTTTCTTGTAAGGCTAGCTAGCGTTTGTTTCCCAGTCCGAAATGGAGTTGAATCACATACAATTTCTGGTCCTACGAGCAAGAGTTTTTTCTGGTAAGAAGAGTCACTATTGCGCTCCCATTGTCATACACAGGGCAAATAGCACTGGCAACAGTTCCCAGCATTTACAGTGTATTGGACTGAAGAGGAGCTACTGTCGTTGTCAGTTTGCTTAGCAGAGTTGAACTAGATATGGCCCGTGTGTGTAGGAAGCACAGTTCTTTGGTTCTGAGCAAGCTCACTGTTCTGGCCCTATAGGAAACACAGTTGAGTAGAACAGTGCTGTTTTCGCAAAAGCAGAGTGTGTTTCTTGCAAGGCAAGCTACCTTTGTTTCCCAGTCTAAATGGAGTTCAATCACATGCAGTTTTTGGGTTATGAGCAAGAGTTGTTTTCTGGTAAGGAAAGTCACTATTGCCCTCCCATTGCCATAGACGGTGCAAATAGCACTCGTTTCTGTTCCCAGCAAGTACAGTGTATTGGACTGAAGAGGAGCTACTGTTCTCGTCAGTTTCCTAAGCAGAGTTGAAATAGATATGTCCCATGTGTGTAGGAAGCACATTTCTTTTCTTCTGAGCAAGCTCACTGTTCGGACCCCATAGGAAACACAGTAGTGTAGAAGAGTGCTCTTTTCTCAAAAGCAGAGTGTGTTTCTTGTAAGGCGAGCTAGTGTTTGTTTCCCAGTCGTAAATGGAGTTGAATCCCATGCAATTTCTGGTCCTACGAGCAAGAGTTGTTTTCTGGTAAGAAGTGTCACTATTGTGCTCCCATTGTCATACACAGTGCAAATAGCACTCGCGTCTGTTCCCAGCATCTACAGTGTATTGGACTGAAGAGGATCTACTGTTTTTCTCAGTTTCCTAAATAGAATTGAACGAGATATGGCCGTGTGTGTAGGAAGCACAGTTCTTTTGTTCTGAGCAAGCTCACTGTTCTGGCATTCTAGGAAACACAGTAGAGTAGAAGAGTGCTCTTTTCTCAAAAGCAGAGTGTGTTTTTTGTAAGGCGAGCTAGCGTTTGTTTCCCAGTCTAAATGGAGTTGAATCACATGCAGTTTTTGGCTTATGAGCAAGAGTTGTTTTCTGGTAAGGAAAGTCATTATTGCGCTCCCATTCCCATACACAGTGTAAATAGCACTCGCATCTGTTCCCAGCAAGTACAGTATATTGGACTGAAGAGGAGCTACTGTTCTTGTCAGTTTCCTAAGCATATTTGAACTAGATATGGCCCGTGTGTGTAGGAAGCACAGTTCTTTTGTTCTGAGCAAGCTCACTGTTCGGACCCCATAGGAAACACAGTAGAGTAGAAGAGTGCTCTTTTCTCAAAAGCAGAGTGTGTTTCCTGTAAGGCGAGCTAGCGTTTGTTTCCCAGTCCTAAATGGAGTTGAATCACATGCAGTTTCTGGTCCTACCAGCAAGAGTTGTTTTCTGATAAGAAGAGTCACTATTGCGCTCTCATTGTCATACACATGGCAAATAGCACTTTCGTCTGTTCCCAGCATCTACAGTGTATTGAACTGAAGAGGATCTACTGTTCTTCTCAGTTTCCTAAGCAGAGTTGAACTAGATATGGCCGTGTGCTTAGGAAGCACAGTTCTTTTGTTCTGAGCAAGCTCACTGTTCTGGCACTATAGGAAACACAGTATAGTAGAAGAGTGCTCTTTTCTCAAAAGCAGAGTGTGTTTCTTGCAAGGCAAGCTACCTTTGTTTCCCAGTCTAAATGGAGTTGAATCACATGCAATTTTTGGGTTATGAGCAAGAGTTGTTTTCTGGTAAGGAAAGTCACTATTGCGCTCCCATTGCCATACACAGTGCAAATAGCACTCGTTTCTGTTCCCAGCAAGTGCAGTGTATTGGACTGAAGAGTAGTTACTGTTCTTGTCAGTTTCCTAAGCAGAGTTGAACTAGATATGGCCCGTGTATGTAGGAAGCACAGTTCTTTTGTTCTGAGCAAGCTCACTGTTCGGACCCCATAGGAAACATAGTATAGAAGATGAGTGTTCTTTTCTCAAAAGCAGAGTGTGTTTCTTGTAAGGCGAGCTAGCGTTTGTTACCCAGTCCGAAATGGAGTTGAATCACATGCAGTTTCTGGTCCTAGAGCAAGAGTTGTTTTCTGATAAAGAAAGTCTATATTGCGCTTCCATTGCCATACACAGTACAAATAGCACTGGCGTCTGTTCCCAGCAAGTACAGTGTATTGGACTGAGGAGGAGCTACTGTTCTTGTCAGTTTCCTAAGCAGAGTTGAACTAGATATGTCCCATGTGTGTAGGAAGCACAGTTCTTTTGTTCTGAGCAAGCTCACTGTTCAGACACAGTAGGAAACACAGTAGAGTAGAAGAGTGCTCTTTTCTCAAAAGCAGAGTGTGTTTCTTGTAAGGCGAGCTAGTGTTTGTTTCCCAATCTTAAATGGAGTTGAATCCCATGAAGTTTCTGGTCCTACGAGCAAGAGTTGTTTTCTGGTAAGAAGTGTCACTATTGCGCTCCCATTGTCATGCACATGGCAAATAGCACTGGCGTCTGTTCCCAGCATCTACAGTGTATTCGACTGAAGAGGAGCTACTGTCGTTGTCAGTTTGCTTAGCAGAGTTGAACTAGATATGGCCCGTGTGTGTAGGAAGCACAGTTCTTTGGTTCTGAGCAAGCTCACTGTTCAGGCACTATAGGAAACACAGTAGAGTAGAAGAGTGCTGTTTTCGCAAAAGCAGAGTGTGTTTCTTGTAAGGCGAGCTAGGGTTTGATTCTCAGTCAGAAATGGAGTTGAATACCATGCAGTTTTTCTTCCTACGAGCAAGAGTTGTTTTCTGGTAATAAGAGTCACTGTTGTGCTCCCATATCAATACACAGTGCAAATAGCACTCGTGTCTGCTTCCAGCAAGTACAGTGTACTGGACTGAAGAGGATCTACTGTCTTGTCAGTTTCCTAAGCAGAGTTGAACTAGATATGGCCCGTGTGTGCAGGAAGCACAGTTCTTTTGTTCTGAGCAAGCTCACTGTTCGGACCTCATAAGAAACACAGTAGAGTAGAAGAGTGCTCTTTTCTCAAAAGCAGAGTGAGTTTCTTGTAAGGCGAGCTAGCATGTGTTTCCCAGTCTAAATGGAGTTGAATCACATGCAGTTTTTGGTTTATGAGCAAGATTTGTTTTCTGGTAAGGAAAGTCACTATTGCACTCCCGTTGCCATACACAGTGCAAATAGCACTCGCATCTGTTCCCAGCAAGTACAGTGTATTGGACTGAAGAGGAGCTACTGTTCTTGTCAGTTTCCAAAGCAGAATTAAACTAGATATGGCCGTGTGTGTAGGAAGCACAGTTCTTTGGTTCTGAGCAAGCTCACTGTTCTGGCCCTATAGGAAACACAGTAGAGTAGAAGAGTGCTGTTTTCGCAAAAGCAGAGTGTGTTTCTTGTAAGGCGAGCTAGGGTTTGTTTCCCAGTCAGAAATGGAGTTGAATACCATGCAGTTTTTCTTGCTACGAGGAAGAGTTGTTTTCTGGAAATAAGAATCACTATTGTGCTCCCATATCAATACACAGTTCGAATAGCACTCGTGTCTGCTTCCAGCAAGTACAGTGTATTGGACTGAAGAGGAGCTACTGTCTTGTCAGTTTCCAAAGCAGAGTTGAACTAGATATGGCCCGTGTGTGCAGGAAGCACAGTTCTTTTGTTCTGAGCAAGCTCACTCTTCGGACCTCATAAGAAACACAGTAGAGTAGAAGAGTGCTCTTTTCTCAAAAGCAGAGTGAGTTTCTTGTAAGGCGAGCTAGCATGTGTTTCCCAGTCTAAATGGAGTTGAATCACATGCAGTTTTTGGTTTATGAGCAAGAGTTGTTTTCTGGTAAGGAAAGTCACTATTGCGCTCCCATTGCCATACACAGTGCAAATAGCACTCGCGTCTGTTCCCAGCAAGTACAGTGTATTGGACTGAAGAGGAGCTACTGTTCTTGTCAGTTTCCAAAGCAGAATTAAACTAGATATGGCCCGTGTGTGCAGGAAGCACAGTTCTTTTGTTCTGAGCAAGCTCACTGTTCGGACCCTATAGGAAATAAAGTAGAGTAGAAGAGTGCTTTTTTCTCAAAAGCAGAGTGTGTTTCTTGTAAGGCGAGCTAGCGTTTGTTTCCCAGTCCTAAATGGAGTTGAATCACATGGAGTTTCTGGTCCTACGAGCAAGAATTGTTTTCTGGAGAGCAAAGTCACTATTGCGCTCCCATTGCCATACACAGTGAAAATAGCACTCGCGTCTGTTCCCAGCAAGTACAGTGTATTGGACTGAAGAGGAGCTACTGTTCTTGTCAGTTTCCTAAGCAGAGTTGAACTAGATATGGCCCCTGTGTGTAGGAAGCACAGTTCCTTTGTTCTGAGCAAGCTCACTGTTAGGACCCCATAGGAAACACAGTAAGTAGAAGAGTGCTCTTTTCTCAAAAGCAGAGTGTGTTTCTTGTAAGGAGAGCTAGCGTTTGTTTCCCAGTCCTAAGTGGAGTTGAATCCCATGTAGTTTCTGTTCCTACTAGCAAGAGTTGTTTTCTGGTAAGAGGAGTCACTATTGCGCTCCCATTTCTATACACAGTGCAAATAGCACTCGTGTCTGTTCCCAGGAAGTACAGTGTATTGGACTGAAGAGGAGCTACTGTTCTTGTCAGTTTCCTAAGCAGAGTTGTACTAGATATGGCCCGTGAGTGTAGGAGGCACATTTCTTTTGTTCTGAGCTAGCTCACTGTTCGGACCCCATAGGCAACACAGAAGAGTAGAAGAGTGCTCTTTTCTAAAAAGCAGAGTGTGCTTCTTGTAAGGCTAGCTAGCGTTTGTTTCCCAGTCCGAAATGGAGTTGAATCACATACAGTTTCTGTTCCTACGAGCAAGGGTTGTTTTCTGGTAAGAAGTGTCACTATTGCACTCCCATTGTCATACACAGGGCAAATAGCACTGGCGACAGTTCACAGCATTTACAGTGTATTGGACTGAAGAGGAGATACTGTTCTTGTCAGTTTCCTAAGTAGAGTTGAACTAGATATGGCCCGTGTGTGTAGGAAGCACAGTTCTTTGTTTCTGAGCAATCTCACTGTTCTGGCCCTATAGGAAACACAATAGAGTAGAAGAGTGCTGTTTTTGCAAAAGCAGAGTGTGTTTCTTGTAAGGCGAGCTAGGGTTTGTTTCCCAGTCCGAAATGGAGTTGAATACCATGCAGTTTTTCTTCCTACGAGCAAGAGTTGTTTTCTGGTAATAAGAGTCACTATTGTGCTCCCATATCAATACACAGTGCAAATAGCACTCGTGTCTGCTTCCAGCAAGTACAGTGTACTGGACTGAAGAGGATCTACTGTCTTGTCAGTTTCCTAAGCAGAGTTGAACTAGATACGGCCCGTGTGTGCAGGAAGCACAGTTCTTTTGTTCTGAGCAACGTCACTGTTCGGACTTCATAAGAAAAACAGTAGAGTAGAAGAGTGCTCTTTTCTCAAAAGCAGAGTTTGTTTCTTGTAAGGCGAACTAGCATGTGTTTCCCAGTCTAAATGGAGTTGAATCACATGCAGTTTTGGTTTATGAGCAAGAGTTGTTTTCTGGTAAGGAAAGTCACTATTGTGCTCCCATTGCAATACACAGTGCAAATAGCACTCGCGTCTGTTCCCAGCAAGTACAGTGTATTGGACTGAAGAGGAGCTACTGTTCTTGTCAGTTTCCTAAGCAGAATTAAACCAGATATGGCTCGTGTGTGTAGGAAGCACAGTTCTTTGGTTCTGAGCAAGCTCACTGTTCTGTCCCTATAGGAAACACAGTAGAGTAGAAGAGTGCTGTTTTCGCAAAAGCAGAGTGTGTTTCTTGTAAGGCGAGCTAGCGTTTGTTACCCAGTCCGAAATGGAGTTGAATCACATGCAGTTTCTGGTCCTAGAGCAAGAGTTGTTTTCTGATAAAGAAAGTCTATATTGCGCTTCCATTGCCATACACAGTACAAATAGCACTGGCGTCTGTTCCCAGCAAGTACAGTGTATTGGACTGAGGAGGAGCTACTGTTCTTGTCAGTTTCCTAAGCAGAGTTGAACTAGATATGTCCCATGTGTGTAGGAAGCACAGTTCTTTTGTTCTGAGCAAGCTCACTGTTCAGACACAGTAGGAAACACAGTAGAGTAGAAGAGTGCTCTTTTCTCAAAAGCAGAGTGTGTTTCTTGTAAGGCGAGCTAGTGTTTGTTTCCCAATCTTAAATGGAGTTGAATCCCATGAAGTTTCTGGTCCTACGAGCAAGAGTTGTTTTCTGGTAAGAAGTGTCACTATTGCGCTCCCATTGTCATGCACATGGCAAATAGCACTGGCGTCTGTTCCCAGCATCTACAGTGTATTCGACTGAAGAGGAGCTACTGTCGTTGTCAGTTTGCTTAGCAGAGTTGAACTAGATATGGCCCGTGTGTGTAGGAAGCACAGTTCTTTGGTTCTGAGCAAGCTCACTGTTCAGGCACTATAGGAAACACAGTAGAGTAGAAGAGTGCTGTTTTCGCAAAAGCAGAGTGTGTTTCTTGTAAGGCGAGCTAGGGTTTGATTCTCAGTCAGAAATGGAGTTGAATACCATGCAGTTTTTCTTCCTACGAGCAAGAGTTGTTTTCTGGTAATAAGAGTCACTGTTGTGCTCCCATATCAATACACAGTGCAAATAGCACTCGTGTCTGCTTCCAGCAAGTACAGTGTACTGGACTGAAGAGGATCTACTGTCTTGTCAGTTTCCTAAGCAGAGTTGAACTAGATATGGCCCGTGTGTGCAGGAAGCACAGTTCTTTTGTTCTGAGCAAGCTCACTGTTCGGACCTCATAAGAAACACAGTAGAGTAGAAGAGTGCTCTTTTCTCAAAAGCAGAGTGAGTTTCTTGTAAGGCGAGCTAGCATGTGTTTCCCAGTCTAAATGGAGTTGAATCACATGCAGTTTTTGGTTTATGAGCAAGATTTGTTTTCTGGTAAGGAAAGTCACTATTGCACTCCCGTTGCCATACACAGTGCAAATAGCACTCGCATCTGTTCCCAGCAAGTACAGTGTATTGGACTGAAGAGGAGCTACTGTTCTTGTCAGTTTCCAAAGCAGAATTAAACTAGATATGGCCGTGTGTGTAGGAAGCACAGTTCTTTGGTTCTGAGCAAGCTCACTGTTCTGGCCCTATAGGAAACACAGTAGAGTAGAAGAGTGCTGTTTTCGCAAAAGCAGAGTGTGTTTCTTGTAAGGCGAGCTAGGGTTTGTTTCCCAGTCAGAAATGGAGTTGAATACCATGCAGTTTTTCTTGCTACGAGGAAGAGTTGTTTTCTGGAAATAAGAATCACTATTGTGCTCCCATATCAATACACAGTTCGAATAGCACTCGTGTCTGCTTCCAGCAAGTACAGTGTATTGGACTGAAGAGGAGCTACTGTCTTGTCAGTTTCCAAAGCAGAGTTGAACTAGATATGGCCCGTGTGTGCAGGAAGCACAGTTCTTTTGTTCTGAGCAAGCTCACTCTTCGGACCTCATAAGAAACACAGTAGAGTAGAAGAGTGCTCTTTTCTCAAAAGCAGAGTGAGTTTCTTGTAAGGCGAGCTAGCATGTGTTTCCCAGTCTAAATGGAGTTGAATCACATGCAGTTTTTGGTTTATGAGCAAGAGTTGTTTTCTGGTAAGGAAAGTCACTATTGCGCTCCCATTGCCATACACAGTGCAAATAGCACTCGCGTCTGTTCCCAGCAAGTACAGTGTATTGGACTGAAGAGGAGCTACTGTTCTTGTCAGTTTCCAAAGCAGAATTAAACTAGATATGGCCCGTGTGTGCAGGAAGCACAGTTCTTTTGTTCTGAGCAAGCTCACTGTTCGGACCCTATAGGAAATAAAGTAGAGTAGAAGAGTGCTTTTTTCTCAAAAGCAGAGTGTGTTTCTTGTAAGGCGAGCTAGCGTTTGTTTCCCAGTCCTAAATGGAGTTGAATCACATGGAGTTTCTGGTCCTACGAGCAAGAATTGTTTTCTGGAGAGCAAAGTCACTATTGCGCTCCCATTGCCATACACAGTGAAAATAGCACTCGCGTCTGTTCCCAGCAAGTACAGTGTATTGGACTGAAGAGGAGCTACTGTTCTTGTCAGTTTCCTAAGCAGAGTTGAACTAGATATGGCCCCTGTGTGTAGGAAGCACAGTTCCTTTGTTCTGAGCAAGCTCACTGTTAGGACCCCATAGGAAACACAGTAAGTAGAAGAGTGCTCTTTTCTCAAAAGCAGAGTGTGTTTCTTGTAAGGAGAGCTAGCGTTTGTTTCCCAGTCCTAAGTGGAGTTGAATCCCATGTAGTTTCTGTTCCTACTAGCAAGAGTTGTTTTCTGGTAAGAGGAGTCACTATTGCGCTCCCATTTCTATACACAGTGCAAATAGCACTCGTGTCTGTTCCCAGGAAGTACAGTGTATTGGACTGAAGAGGAGCTACTGTTCTTGTCAGTTTCCTAAGCAGAGTTGTACTAGATATGGCCCGTGAGTGTAGGAGGCACATTTCTTTTGTTCTGAGCTAGCTCACTGTTCGGACCCCATAGGCAACACAGAAGAGTAGAAGAGTGCTCTTTTCTAAAAAGCAGAGTGTGCTTCTTGTAAGGCTAGCTAGCGTTTGTTTCCCAGTCCGAAATGGAGTTGAATCACATACAGTTTCTGTTCCTACGAGCAAGGGTTGTTTTCTGGTAAGAAGTGTCACTATTGCACTCCCATTGTCATACACAGGGCAAATAGCACTGGCGACAGTTCACAGCATTTACAGTGTATTGGACTGAAGAGGAGATACTGTTCTTGTCAGTTTCCTAAGTAGAGTTGAACTAGATATGGCCCGTGTGTGTAGGAAGCACAGTTCTTTGTTTCTGAGCAATCTCACTGTTCTGGCCCTATAGGAAACACAATAGAGTAGAAGAGTGCTGTTTTTGCAAAAGCAGAGTGTGTTTCTTGTAAGGCGAGCTAGGGTTTGTTTCCCAGTCCGAAATGGAGTTGAATACCATGCAGTTTTTCTTCCTACGAGCAAGAGTTGTTTTCTGGTAATAAGAGTCACTATTGTGCTCCCATATCAATACACAGTGCAAATAGCACTCGTGTCTGCTTCCAGCAAGTACAGTGTACTGGACTGAAGAGGATCTACTGTCTTGTCAGTTTCCTAAGCAGAGTTGAACTAGATACGGCCCGTGTGTGCAGGAAGCACAGTTCTTTTGTTCTGAGCAACGTCACTGTTCGGACTTCATAAGAAAAACAGTAGAGTAGAAGAGTGCTCTTTTCTCAAAAGCAGAGTTTGTTTCTTGTAAGGCGAACTAGCATGTGTTTCCCAGTCTAAATGGAGTTGAATCACATGCAGTTTTGGTTTATGAGCAAGAGTTGTTTTCTGGTAAGGAAAGTCACTATTGTGCTCCCATTGCAATACACAGTGCAAATAGCACTCGCGTCTGTTCCCAGCAAGTACAGTGTATTGGACTGAAGAGGAGCTACTGTTCTTGTCAGTTTCCTAAGCAGAATTAAACCAGATATGGCTCGTGTGTGTAGGAAGCACAGTTCTTTGGTTCTGAGCAAGCTCACTGTTCTGTCCCTATAGGAAACACAGTAGAGTAGAAGAGTGCTGTTTTCGCAAAAGCAGAGTGTGTTTCTTGTAAGGTGAGCTAGGGTTTGTTTCCCAGTCAGAAATGGAGTTGAATACCATGCAGTTTCTGTTCCTACGAGCAAGAGGTGTTTTCTGGTAATAAGAGTCACTATTGTGCTCTTATACCAATACACAGTGCAAATAGCACTCACGTCTGCTTCCAGCAAGTACAGTGTATTGGACTGAAGAGGATCTACTGTCTTGTCAGTTTCCTAAGCAGAGTTGAACTAGATACGGCCAGTGTGTGCAGGAAGCACAGTTCTTTTGTTCTGAGCAAGCTCACTGTTCAGACCTCATAAGAAACACAGTAGAGTAGAAGAGTGCTCTTTTCTCAAAAGCAGAGTGTGTTTCTTGTAAGGCAAGCTAGCATTTGTTTCCCAGTCCTAAATGGAGTTGAATCACATGCAGTTTTGGTCCTACCAGCAAGAGTTGTTTTCTGGTAAGGAAAGTCACTATTGCGCTCCTGTTGCCATTAACAGTGCAAATAGCACTCGCGTATGTTCCCAGCCAGCACAGTGTATTGGAATGAAGAGGAGCTACTGTTCTTGTCAGTTTCCTAAGCAGAGTTGAACTAGATATGGCCCGTGTGTGTACGAAGCACAGTTCTTTTGTTCTGAGCAAGCTCACTGTTCTGGACACATAGGAATCACAGTAGAGTAGAAGAGTGCTCTTTTCTCAAGAGCAGAGTGTGTTTCTTGTAAGGCGAGCTAGCATTTGTTTCCCAGTACTAAAAGGAGTTGAGACACATGCAGTTTCTGGTCCTACGAACAAGAGTTGTTTTCTGGTAAGGAAAGTCTCTATTGCTCTCCCATTGCCATACACATTGCAAATAGCACTCGCGTCTGTTCCCAGCAAGTACAGTGTATTGGACTTAAGAGGAGCTACTGTTCTTGTCAGTTTCCTAAGCAGAGTTGAAGTAGATATGGCGGGTGTATGTTGGAAGCACAGTTCTTTTGTTCTGAGCAAGCTCACCGTTCGGACTCCATAGGAAACAAAGTAGAGTAGAAGAGTGCTCTTTTCTCAAAAGCAGAGTGTGTTTCTTGTAAGGCGAGCTAGCGTTTGTTTCACAGTCCTAAATGGAGTTGAATCCCATGCAGTTTCTGGTCCTATGAGCAAGAGTTGTTTTGTGGTAAGGAAAGTCACTATTGAGCTCCCATTGCCGAAGACAGTGCAAATAGCACTCGCTTCTGTTCCCAGCAAGTACAGTGTATTGGACTGAAGAGGAGCTACTGATCTTGTCAGTTTCCTAAGCAGAGTTGAAGTAGATATGGCCCGTGTGTGTAGGAAGCAGAGTTCTTTTGTTCTGAGCTAGCTCACAGTTCGGACCCCATAGGAAATAAAGTAGAATAGAATAGTGCTCTTTTCTCTAAAGCAGAGTGTGTTTCTTGTAAGGCGAGCTAGCGTTTGTTTCCCAGTCATAAATGGAGTTGAATCACATGCAGTTTCTGGTCCTACGAGCAAGAATTGTTTTCTGGAAAGCAAAGTAACTATTGCGCTCCCATTGCCATACACAGTGAAAATAGCACTCGCGTCGGTTCCCAGCAAGTACAGTGTATTGGACTGAAGAGGAGCAACTGTTCTTGTCAGTTTCCTAAGCAGAGTTGAACTAGATATGGCCCGTGTGTGTAGGAAGCACAGTTCTTTGGTTCTGAGCAAGCTCACTGTTAGGACCCCATAGAAAACACAGTAAGTAGAAGAGTGCTATTTTCTCAAAAGCAGAATGTGTTTCTTGTAAGGCGAGCTAGCGTTTGTTTCCCAGTCCTAAATGGAGTTGAATACCATGTAGTTTCTGTTCCTAGGAGCAAGAGTTGTTTTCTGGTAAGAAGAGTCACTATTGTGCTCCCATTGCTATACACAGTGCAAATAGCACTCGTGTCTGTTCCCAGGAAGTACAGTGTATTGGACTGAAGAGGATCTACTGTCTTGTCAGTTTCCTAAGCAGAGTTGAACTAGATACGGCCCGTGTGTGCAGGAAGCACAGTTCCTTTGTTCTGAGCAAGCTCACTGTTCGGACTAATAGGAAACAAAGTAGTGTAGAAGAGTGCTCTTTTCTCAAAAGCAGAGTGTGTTTCTTGTAAGGCGAGCTAGCGTTTGTTTCCCAGTCCTAAATGGAGTTGAATCCCATGCAGTTTCTGGTCCTACGAGCAAGAGTTGTTTTGAGGTAAGAAAGTCACTATTGAGCTCCCATTGCGGCAGACAGTGCAAATAGTACTCGCGTCTGTTCCCAGCAAGTACAGTGTATTGGACTGAAGAGGAGCTACTGTTCTTGTCAGTTTCCTAAGCAGAGTTGAAGTAGATATGGCCCGTGTGTTTACCAAGCACAGTTCTTTTGTTCTGAGCAAGCTCACTGTTCGGACCCTATAGGAAATAAGTAGAGTAGAAGAGTGCTTTTTTCTCAAAAGCAGAGTGTGTTTCTTGTAAGGCTAGCTAGCGTTTGTTTCCCAGGCCTAAATGGAGTTGAATCACATGCAGTTTCTGGTCCTAAGAGCAAGAGTTGTTTTCTGGAAAGCAAAGTCACTATTGCGCTCCCATTGCCATACACAGTGAAAATAGCACTCGCGTCTGTTCCCAGCAAGTACAGTGTATTGGACTGAAGAGGAGCTACTGTTCTCGTCAGTGTCCTAAGCAGAGTTGAACTAGATATGGCCCCTGTGTGTAGGAAGCACAGTTCTTTTGTTCTGAGCAAGCTCACTGTTAGGACCCCATAGGAAACACAGTAAGTAGAAGAGTGCTCTTTTCTCAAAAGCAGAGTGTGTTTCTTGTAAGGCGAGCTAGCGTTTGTTTCCCAGTCCTAAGTGGAGTTGAATCCCATGTAGTTTCTGTTCCTACGAGCAAGAGTTGTTTTGTGGTAAGAAGAGTCACTATTGCGCTCCCATTTCTATACACAGTGCAAATAGCACTCGCGTCTGTTCCCAGCAAGTACAGTGTATTGGACTGAAGAGGAGCTACTGTTCTTGTCAGTTTCCAAAGCAGAATTAAACTAGATATGGCCCCTGTGTGTAGGAAGCACAGTTCTTTTGTTCTGAGCAAGCTCACTGTTAGGACCCCATAGGAAACACAGTAAGTAGAAGAGTGCTCTTTTCTCAAAAGCAGAGTGTGTTTCTTGTAAGGCGAGCTAGCGTTTGTTTCCCAGTCCTAAGTGGAGTTGAATCCCATGTAGTTTCTGTTCCTACGAGCAAGAGTTGTTTTTTGGTAAGGAAAGTCACTATTGTGCTCCCATTGCCATACACAGTGAAAATAGCACTCGCGTCTGTTCCCAGCAAGTACAGTGTATTGGACTGAAGAGGAGCTACTGTTCTTGTCAGTTTCCTAAGCAGAGTTGAACTAGATATGGCCCGTTTGTGTAGGAAGCACAGTTCTTTTGTTCTGAGCAAGCTCACTGTTAGGACCCCATAGGAAACACAGTAAGTAGAAGAGTGCTCTTTTCTCAAAAGCAGAATGTGTTTCTTGTAAGGCGAGCTAGGGTTTGTTTTCCAGTCCTAAATGGAGTTGAATCCCATGTAGTTTCTGTTCCTACGAGCAAGAGTTGTTTTCTGGAAAGAAGAGTCACTATTGTGCTCCCATTGTCATATACAGGGCAAATAGCACTGGCGACAGTTCCCAGCAATTACAGTGTATTGGACTGAAGAGGAGCTACTGTCCTTGTCAGTTTGCTTAGCAGAGTTGAACTAGATATGGCCCGTGTGTAGGAAGCACAGTTCTTTGGTTCTGAGCAAGCTCACTGTTCTGGCCCTATAGGAAACACAGTAGAGTAGAAGAGTGCTGTTTTCGCAAAAGCAGAGTGTGTTTCTTGTAAGGAGAGCCTGAGTTTGTTTCCCAGTCAGAAATGGATTTGAATACCATGCAGTTTCTTTTCCTACGAGCAAGAGTTGTTTTCTGGTAATAAGTGTCACTATTGTGCTCCCATATCAATACACAGTAAAAAATAGCACTCGTGTCTGCTTCCAGCAAGTACAGTGTATTGGACTGAAGAGGATCTACTGTCTTGTCAGTTTCCTAAGCAGAGTTGAACTAGATACGGCCCGTGTGTTCAGGAAGCACAGTTCTTTTGTTCTGAGCAAGCTCAGTGTTCGGACCTCAAAAGAAACACAGTAGAGTAGAAGAGTGCTCTTTTCTCAAAAGCAGAGTGTGTTTCTTGTAAGGCGAGCTAGCATGTGTTTCTCAGTGTAAATGGAGTTGAATCACATGCATTTTTGTTTTATGAGCAAGAGTTGTTTTCTGGTAAGGAAAGTCAGTATTGCACTCCCATTGCCATACACAGTACAAATAGCCCTCATGTCTGCTTCCAGCAAGTACAGGGTATTGGACTGAAGAGGAGCTACTGTTCTTGTCAGTTTCCTAAGCAGAGTTGAACTAGATATGGCCCCTGTGTGTAGGAAGCACAGTTCTTTTGTTCTGAGCAAGCTCACTGTTAGGACCCCATAGGAAACACAGTAAGTAGAAGAGTGCTCTTTTCTCAAAAGCAGAGTGTGTTTCTTGTAAGGCGAGCTAGGGTTTGTTTCCCAGTCCTAAGTGGAGTTGAATCCCATGTAGTTTCTGTTACTACGAGCAAGAGTTGTTTTCTGGTAAGAAGAGTCACTATTGCGCTCCCATTTCTATACACAGTGCAAATAGCACTCGTGTCTGTTCCCAGGAAGTACAGTGTATTGGACTGAAGAGGAGCTACTGTCCTTGTCAGTTTCCTAAGCAGAATTGAACTAGATATGGCCCGTGTGTGTAGGAAGCACAGTTGTTTGGTTGTGAGCAAGCTCACTGTTCTGGCCCTATAGGAAACACAGTAGAGTAGAAGAGTGCTGTTTTCGCAAAAGCAGAGTGTGTTTCTTGTAAGGCGAGCTAGGGTTTGTTTCCCAGTCAGAAATGGAGTTGAATACCATGCAGTTTTTCTTCCTACGAGCAAGAGTTGTTTTCTGGTAATAAGAGTCACTATTGTGCTCCCATATCAATACACAGTGCAAATAGCACTCGTGTCTGCTTCCAGCAAGTACAGTGTATTGGACTGAAGAGGATCTACTGTCTTGTCAGTTTCCTAAGCAGAGTTGAACTAGATATGGCCCGTGAGTGTAGGAGGCACATTTCTTTTGTTCTGAGCAAGCTCACTGTTAGGACCCCATAGGAAACACAGTAAGTAGAAGAGTGCTCTTTTCTCAAAAGCAGAGTGTGTTTCTTGTAAGGCTACCTAGCGTTTGTTTCCCAGTCCGAAATGGAGTTGAAACACATACAATTTCTGGTCCTACGAGCAAGAGTTTTTTCTGGTAAGAAGAGTCACTATGGCGCTTCCATTGTCATACACAGGGCAAATAGCACTGGCAACAGTTCCCAGCATGTACAGTGTATTGGACTGAAGAGGAGCTACTGTCGTTGTCAGTTTGCTTAGCAGAGTTGAACTAGATATGGCCCGTGTGTGTAGGAAGCACAGTTCTTTGGTTCTGAGCAAGCTCACTGTTCTGGCCCTATAGGAAACACAGTAGAGTAGAAGAGTGCTGTTTTCGCTAAAGCAGAGTGTGTTTCTTGCAAGGCAAGCTACCTTTGTTTCCCAGTCTAAATGGAGTTCAATCACATGCAGTTTTTGTGTTATGAGCAAGGGTTGTTTTCTGGTAAGGAAAGTCACTATTGCCCTCCCATTGCCATAGACGGTGCAAATAGCACTCGTTTCTGTTCCCAGCAAGTACAGTGTATTGGACTGAAGAGGAGCTACTGTTCTCGTCAGTTTCCTAAGCAGAGTTGAAATAGATATGTCCCATGTGTGTAGGAAGCACATTTCTTTTCTTCTGAGCAAGCTCACTGTTCGGACCCCATAGGAAACACAGTAGTGTAGAAGAGTGCTCTTTTCTCAAAAGCAGAGTGTGTTTCTTGTAAGGCGAGCTAGTGTTTGTTTCCCAGTCCTAAATGGAGTTGAATCCCATGCAATTTCTGGTCCTACGAGCAAGAGTTGTTTTCTGGTAAGAAGTGTCACTATTGTGCTCCCATTGTCATTCACAGTGCAAATAGTACTCGCGTCTGTTCCCAGCATCTACAGTGTATTGGACTGAAGAGGATCTACTGTTTTTCTCAGTTTCCTAAATAGAATTGAACGAGATATGGCCGTGTGTGTAGGAAGCACAGTTCTTTTGTTCTGAGCAAGCTCACTGTTCTGGCATTCTAGGAAACACAGTAGAGTAGAAGAGTGCTCTTTTCTCAAAAGCAGAGTGTGTTTCTTGTAAGGCGAGCTAGCGTTTGTTTCCCAGTCTAAATGGAGTTGAATCACATGCAGTTTTTGGCTTATGAGCAAGAGTTGTTTTCTGGTAAGGAAAGTCATTATTGCGCTCCCATTCCCATACACAGTGTAAATAGCACTCGCATCTGTTCCCAGCAAGTACAGTATATTGGACTGAAGAGGAGCTACTGTTCTTGTCAGTTTCCTAAGCATATTTGAACTAGATATGGCCCGTGAGTGTAGGAAGCACAGTTCTTTTGTTCTGAGCAAGCTCACTGTTCGGACCCCATAGGAAACACAGTAGAGTAGAAGAGTGCTCTTTTCTCAAAAGCAGAGTGTGTTTCCTGTAAGGCGAGCTAGCGTTTGTTTCCCAGTCCTAAATGGAGTTGAATCCCATGCAGTTTCTGGTCCTACCAGCAAGAGTTGTTTTCTGATAAGAAGAGTCACTATTGCGCTCTCATTGTCATACACATGGCAAATAGCACTTTCGTCTGTTCCCAGCATCTACAGTGTATTGAACTGAAGAGGATCTACTGTTCTTCTCAGTTTCCTAAGCAGAGTTGAACTAGATATGACCGTGTGCTTAGGAAGCACAGTTCTTTTGTTCTGAGCAAGCTCACTGTTCTGGCACTATAGGAAACACAGTAGAGTAGAAGAGTGCTCTTTTCTCAAAAGCAGAGTGTGTTTCTTGCAAGGCAAGCTACCTTTGTTTCCCAGTCTAAATGGAGTTGAATCACATGCAGTTTTTGGGTTATGAGCAAGAGTTGTTTTCTGGTAAGGAAAGTCACTATTGCGCTCCCATTGCCATACACAGTGCAAATAGCACTCGTTTCTGTTCCCAGCAAGTGCAGTGTATTGGACTGAAGAGTAGCTACTGTTCTTGTCAGTTTCCTAAGCAGAGTTGAACTAGATATGGCCCGTGTATGTAGGAAGCACAGTTCTTTTGTTCTGAGCAAGCTCACTGTTCGGACCCCATAGGAAACACAGTATAGAAGATGAGTGTTCTTTTCTCAAAAGCAGAGTGTGTTTCTTGTAAGGCGAGCTAGCATTTGTTTCCCAGTCCGAAATGGAGATGAATCACATGCAGTTTCTGGTCCTAGAGCAAGAGTTGTTTTCTGATAAAGAAAGTCTATATTGCGCTTCCATTGCCATACACAGTACAAATAGCACTGGCGTCTGTTCCCAGCAAGTACAGTGTATTGGACTGAGGAGGAGCTACTGTTCTTGTCAGTTTCCTAAGCAGAGTTGAACTAGATATGTCCCATGTGTGTAGGAAGCACAGTTCTTTTGTTCTGAGCAAGCTCACTGTTCAGACACAGTAGGAAACATAGTAGAGTAGAAGAGTGCTCTTTTCTCAAAATAGAGTGTGTTTCTTGTAAGGCAGGCTAGTGTTTATTTCCCAATCTTAAATGGAGTTGAATCCCATGAAGTTTCTGGTCCTACGAGCAAGAGTTGTTTTCTGGTAAGAAGTGTCACTATTGCGCTCCCATTGTCATGCACATGGCAAATAGCACTGGCGTCTGTTCCCAGCATCTACAGTGTATTCGACTGAAGAGGAGCTACTGTTGTTGTCGGTTTGCTTAGCAGAGTTGAACTAGATATGGCCCGTGTGTGTAGGAAGCACAGTTCTTTGGTTCTGAGCAAGCTCACTGTTCAGGCCCTATAGGAAACACAGTAGAGTAGAAGAGTGCTGTTTTCGCAAAAGCAGAGTGTGTTTCTTGTAAGGCGAGCTAGGGTTTGTTTCTCAGTCAGAAATGGAGTTGAATACCATGCAGTTTTTCTTCCTACGAGCAAGAGTTGTTTTCTGGTAATAAGAGTCACTGTTGTGCTCCCATATCAATACACAGTGCAAATAGCACTCGTGTCTGCTTCCAGCAAGTACAGTGTACTGGACTGAAGAGGATCTACTGTCTTGTCAGTTTCCTAAGCAGAGTTGAACTAGATATGGCCCGTGTGTGCAGGAAGCACAGTTCTTTTGTTCTGAGCAAGCTCACTGTTCGGACCTCATAAGAAACACAGTAGAGTAGAAGAGTGCTCTTTTCTCAAAAGCAGAGTGAGTTTCTTGTAAGGCGAGCTAGCATGTGTTTCCCAGTCTAAATGGAGTTGAATCACATGCAGTTTTTGGTTTATGAGCAAGATTTGTTTTCTGGTAAGGAAAGTCACTATTGCACTCCCATTGCCATACACAGTGCAAATAGCACTCGCATCTGTTCCCAGCAAGTACAGTGTATTGGACTGAAGAGGAGCTACTGTTCTTGTCAGTTTCCAAAGCAGAATTAAACTAGATATGGCCGTGTGTGTAGGAAGCACAGTTCTTTGGTTCTGAGCAAGCTCACTGTTCTGGCCCTATAGGAAACACAGTAGAGTAGAAGAGTGCTGTTTTCGCAAAAGCAGAGTGTGTTTCTTGTAAGGCGAGCTAGGGTTTGTTTCCCAGTCAGAAATGGAGTTGAATACCATGCAGTTTTTCTTGCTACGAGGAAGAGTTGTTTTCTGGTAATAAGAATCACTATTGTGCTCCCATATCAATACACAGTTCGAATAGCACTCGTGTCTGCTTCCAGCAAGTACAGTGTATTGGACTGAAGAGGAGCTACTGTCTTGTCAGTTTCCTAAGCAGAGTTGAACTAGATATGGCCCGTGTGTGCAGGAAGCACAGTTCTTTTGTTCTGAGCAAGCTCACTGTTCGGACCCCATAGGAAACACAGTAGAGTAGAAGAGTGCTCTTTTCTCAAAAGCAGAGTGTGTTTCTTGTAAGGCAAGCTAGCATTTGTTTCCCAGTCCTAAATGGAGTTGAATCACATGCAGTTTTGGTCCTAACAGCAAGAGTTGTTTTCTGGTAAGGAAAGTCACTATTGCGCTCCTGTTGCCATTAACAGTGCTAATAGAACTCGCGTATGTTCCCAGCCAGCACAGTGTATTGGACTGAAGAGGAGCTACTGATCTTGTCAGTTTCCTAAGCAGAGTTGAACTAGATATGGCCCGTGTGTGTACGAAGCACAGTTCTTTTGTTCTGAGCAAGCTCACTGTTCTGGCCACATAGGAATCACAGTAGAGTAGAAGAGTGCTCTTTTCTCAAGAGCAGAGTGTGTTTCTTGTAAGGCGAGCTAGCATTTGTTTCCCAGTACTAAAAGGAGTTGAGACACATGCAGTTTCTGGTCCTACGAACAAGAGTTGTTTTCTGGTAAGGAAAGTCACTATTGCTCTCCCATTGCCATACACATTGCCAATAGCACTCGCGTCTGTTCCCAGCAAGTACAGTGTATTGGACTTAAGAGGAGCTACTGTTCTTGTCAGTTTCCTAAGCAGAGTTGAAGTAGATATGGCAGGTGTATGTTGGAAGCACAGTTCTTTTGTTCTGAGCAAGCTCACCGTTCGGACTCCATAGGAAACAAAGTAGAGTAGAAGAGTGCTCTTTTCTCAAAAGCAGAGTGTGTTTCTTGTAAGGCGAGCTAGCATTTGTTTCCCAGTCCTAAATGGAGTTGAATCACATGCAGTTTCTGGTCCTACGAGCAAGAATTGTTTTCTGGAACGCAAAGTAACTATTGCGCTCCCATTGCCATACACAGTGAAAATAGCACTCGCGTCTGTTCCCAGCAAGTACAGTGTATTGGACTGAAGAGGAGCAACTGTTCTTGTCAGTTTCCTAAGCAGAGTTGAACTAGATATGGCCCGTGTGTGTAGGAAGCACAGTTCTTTGGTTCTGAGCAAGCTCACTGTTAGGACCCCATAGAAAACACAGTAAGTAGAAGAGTGCTATTTTCTCTAAAGCAGAATGTGTTTCTTGTAAGGCGAGATAGCGTTTGTTTCCCAGTCCTAAATGGAGTTGAATACCATGTAGTTTCTGTTCCACGAGCAAGAGTTGTTTTCTGGTAAGAAGAGTCACTATTGCGCTCCCATTGCTATACACAGTGCAAATAGCACTCGTGTCTGTTCCCAGGAAGTACAGTGTATTGGACTGAAGAGGAGCTACTGTTCTTGTCAGTTTCCTAAGCAGAGTTGAACTAGATATGGCCCGTGAGTGTAGGAGGCACATTTCTTTTGTTCTGAGCTAGCTCACTGTTCGGAACTCATAGGCAACACAGAAGAGTAGAACAGTGCTCTTTTCTCAAAAGCAGAGTGTGTTTCTTGTAAGGCTAGCTAGCGTTTGTTTCCCAGTCCGAAATGGAGTTGAATCACATACAGTTTCTGGTCCTACGAGCAAGAGTTTTTTCTGGTAAGAAGAGTCACTATTGCGCTCCCATTGTCATACACAGAGCAAATAGCACTGGCTACAGTTCCCAGCATATACAGTGTATTGGACTGAAGAGGAGCTACAGTCGTTGTCAGTTTGCTTAGCAGAGTTGAACTAGATATGGCCCGTGTGTGTAGGAAGCACAGTTCTTTGGTTCTGAGCAAGCTCACTGTTCTGGCCCTATAGGAAACACAGTAGAGTAGAAGAGTGCTTTTTTCTCAAAAGCAGAGTGTGTTTCTTGTAAGGCTAGCTAGCGTTTGTTTCCCAGTCCTAAATGGAGTTGAATCACATGCAGTTTCTGGTCCTACGAGCAAGAATTGTTTTCTGGAAAGCAAAGTCACTATTGCGCTCCCATTGCCATACACAGTGAAAATAGCACTCGCGTCTGTTCCCAGCAAGTACAGTGTATTGGACTGAAGAGGAGCTACTGTTCTTGTCAGTGTCCTAAGCAGAGTTGAACTAGATATGGTCCCTGTGTGTAGGAAGCACAGTTCTTTTGTTCTGAGCAAGCTCACTGTTAGGACCCCATAGGAAACACAGTAAGTAGAAGAGTGCTCTTTTCTCAAAAGCAGAGTGTGTTTCTTGTAAGGCGAGCTAGCGTTTGTTTCCCAGTCCTAAGTGGAGTTGAATCCCATGTAGTTTCTGTTCCTACGAGCAAGAGTTGTTTTCTGGTAAGAAGAGTCACTATTGCGCTCCGATTTCTATACACAGTGCAAATAGCACTCGTGTCTGTTCCCAGGAAGTACAGTGTATTGGACTGAAGAGGAGCTACTGTTCTTGTCAGTTTCCTAAGCAGAATTGAACTAGATATGGCCCGTGTGTGTAGGAAGCACAGTTCTTTGGTTGTGAGCAAGCTCACTGTTCTGGCCCTATAGGAAACACAGTAGAGTAGAAGAGTGCTGTTTTCGCAAAAGCAGAGTGTGTTTCTTGTAAGGCGAGCTAGGGTTTGTTTCCCAGTCAGAAATGGAGTTGAATACCATGCAGTTTTTCTTCCTACGAGCAAGAGTTGTTTTCTGGTAATAAGAGTCACTATTGTGCTCCCATATCAATACACAGTGCAAATAGCACTCGTGTCTGCTTCCAGCAAGTACAGTGTATTGGACTGAAGAGGATCTACTGTCTTGTCAGTTTCCTAAGCAGAGTTGAACTAGATATGGCCCTTGTGTGCAGGAAGTACAGTTCTTTTGTTCTGAGCAAGCTCACTGTTCGGACCTCATAAGAAACACAGTAGAGTAGAAGAGTGCTCTTTTCTCAAAAGCAGAGTGAGTTTCTTGTAAGGCGAGCTAGCATGTGTTTCCAAGTCCTAAATGGAGTTGAATCACATGCAGTTTTTGGTTTATGAGCAAGAGTTTTTTTCTGGTAAGGAAAGTCACTATTGCACTCCCATTGCCATACACAGTGCAAATAGCAATCGCGTCTGTTCCCAGCAAGTACAGTGAATTGGACTGAAGAGGAGCTACTGTTCTTCTCAGTTTCCAAAGCCGAATTAAACTAGATATGGCCCGTGTGTGTAGGAAGCACAGTTCTTTGGTTCTGAGCAAGCTCACTGTTCTGGTCCTATAGGAAACACAGTAGAGTAGAAGAGTGCTGTTTTCGCAGAAGCAGAGTGTTTCTTGTAAGGCGAGCTAGGGTTTGTTTCCCAGTCAGAAATGGAGTTGAATACCATGCAGTTTCTGTTCCTACGAGCAAGAGTTGTTTTCTGCTAATAAGAGTCACTATTGTGCTCCCATATCAATACACACTGCAAATAGCACTCGTGTCTGCGTCCAGCAATTACAGTGTATTGGACTGAAGAGGATCTACTGTCTTGTGAGTTTCCTAAGCAGAGTTGAACTAGATACGGCCCGTGTGTGCAGGAAGCACAGTTCTTTTGTTCTGAGCAAGCTCACTGTTCGGACTCCATAGGAAACAAAGTTGTGTAGAAGAGTGCTCTTTTCTCAAAAGCAGAGTGTGTTTCTTGTAAGGCGAGCTACCGTTTGTTTCCCAGTCCTAAATGGAGTTGAATCCCGTGCAGTTTCTGGTTCTACGAGCAAGAGTTGTTTTCTGCTAAGAAGAGTCACTATTGCGCTCCCATTGCCGCAGACAGTGCAAATAGTACTCGCGTCTGTTCCCAGCAAGTACAGTGTATTGGACTGAAGAGGAGCTACTGTTCTTGTCAGTTTCCTAAGCAGAGTTGAAGTAGATATGGCCCGTGTGTTTACGAAGCACAGTTCTTTTGTTCTGAGCAAGCTCACTGTTCGGACCCTATAGGAAATAAAGCAGAGTAGAAGAGTGCTTTTTTCTCAAAAGCAGAGTGTGTTTCTTGTAAGGCTAGCTAGCGTTTGTTTCCCAGTCCTAAATGGAGTTGAATCACATGCAGTTCCTGGTCCTACGAGCAAGAATTGTTTTCTGGAAAGCAAAGTCACTATTGTGCTCCCATTGCCATACACAGTGAAAATAGCACTCGCGTCTGTTCCCAGCAAGTACAGTGTATTGGACTGAAGAGGAGCTACTGTTCTTGTCAGTTTCCTAAGCAGAGTTGAACTAGATATGGCCCGTGTGTGTAGGAAGCACAGTTCTTTTGTTCTGAGCAAGCTCACTGTTAGGACCCCATAGGAAACACAGTAAGTAGAAGAGTGCTCTTTTCTCAAAAGCAGAGTGTGTTTCTTGTAAGGCGAGCTAGCGTTTGTTTCCCAGTCCTAAGTGGAGTTGAATCCCATGTAGTTTCTGTTCCTACGAGCAAGAGTTGTTTTCTGGTAAGAAGAGTCACTATTGCGCTCCGATTTCTATACACAGTGCAAATAGCACTCGTGTCTGTTCCCAGGAAGTACAGTGTATTGGACTGAAGAGGAGCTACTGTTCTTGTCAGTTTCCTAAGCAGAATTGAACTAGATATGGCCCGTGTGTGTAGGAAGCACAGTTCTTTGGTTGTGAGCAAGCTCACTGTTCTGGCCCTATAGGAAACACAGTAGAGTAGAAGAGTGCTGTTTTCGCAAAAGCAGAGTGTGTTTCTTGTAAGGCGAGCTAGGGTTTGTTTCCCAGTCAGAAATGGAGTTGAATACCATGCATTTTTTCTTCCTACGAGGAAGAGTTGTTTTCTGGTAATAAGAGTCACTATTGTGCTCCCATATCAATACACAGTGCGAATAGCACTCGTGTCTGCTTCCAGCAAGTACAGTGTATTGGACTGAAGAGGAGCTACTGTCTTGTCAGTTTCCTAAGCAGAGTTGAACTAGATAGGGCCCGTGTGTGCAGGAAACACAGTTCTTTTGTTCTGAGCAAGCTCACTGTTCGGACCTCATAAGAAACACAGTAGAGTAGAAGAGTGCTTTTTTCTCAAAAGCAGAGTGAGTTTCTTGTAAGGAGAGCTAGCATGTGTTTCCCAGTCTAAATGGAGTTGAATCACATGCAGTTTTTGGTTTATGAGCAAGATTTGTTTTCTGGTAAGGAAAGTCACTATTGCGCTCCCATTGCCATACACAGTGCAAATAGCACTCGCGTCTGTTCCCAGCAAGTACAGTGTATTGGACTGAAGAGGAGCTACTGTTCTTGTCAGTTTCCTAAGCAGAATTGAACTAGATATGGCTCGTGTGTGTAGGAAGCACAGTTCTTTGGTTGTGAGCAAGCTCACTGTTCTGGCCCTATAGGAAACACAGTAGAGTAGAAGAGTGCTGTTTTCGCAGAAGCAGAGTGTTTCTTGTAAGGCGAGCTAGGGTTTGTTTCCCAGTCAGAAATGCAGTTGAATACCATGCAGTTTCTGTTCCTACGAGCAAGAGTTGTTTTCGGGTAATAAGAGTCAATATTGTGCTCCCATATCAATACACACTGCAAATAGCACTCGTGTCTGCTTCCAGCAATTACAGTGTATTGGACTGAAGAGGATCTACTGTCTTGTCAGTTTCATAAGCAGAGTTGAACTAGATACGGCCCGTGTGTGCAGGAAGCACAGTTCTTTTGTTCTGAGCAAGCTCACTGTTAGGACTCCATAGGAAACAAAGTAGTGTAGAAGAGTGCTCTTTTCTCAAAAGCCGAGTGTGTTTCTTGTAAGGCGAGCTAGCATTTGTTTCCCAGTCCTAAATGGAGTTGAATCCCATGCAGTTTCTGGTCCTATGAGCAAGAGTTGTTTTGTGGTAAGGAAAGTCACTATTGAGCTCCCATTGCCGCAGACAGTGCAAATAGTACTCGCGTCTGTTCCCAGCAAGTACAGTGTATTGGACGGAAGAGGATCTACTGTTCTTGTCAGTTTCCTAAGCAGAGTTGAAGTAGATATGGCCCGTGTGTGTACGAAGCACAGTTCTTTTGTTCTGAGCAAGCTCACTGTTCGGACCCTATAGGAAATAAAGTAGAGTAGAAGAGTGCTTTTTTCTCAAAAGCAGAGTGTGTTTCTTGTAAGGCTAGCTAGCGTTTGTTTCCCAGTCCTAAATGGAGTTGAATCACATGCAGTTTCTAGTCCTAGGAGCAAGAATTGTTTTCTGGAATGCAAAGTAACTATTGCGCTCCCATTGCCATACACAGTGAAAATAGCACTCGCGTCTGTTCCCAGCAAGTACAGTGTATTGGACTGAAGAGGAGCTACTGTTCTTGTCAGTTTCCTAAGCAGAGTTGAACTAGATATGGCCCCTGTGTGTAGGAAGCACAGTTCCTTTGTTCTGAACAAGCTCACTGTTAGGACCCCATAGGAAACACAGTAAGTAGAAGAGTGCTCTTTTCTCAAAAGCAGAGTGTGTTTCTTGTAAGGCGAGCTAGCGTTTGTTTCCCAGTTTTAAATGGAGTTGAATCACATGCAGTTTCTGGTCCTACGAGCAAGAATTGTTTTCTGGAAAGCAAAGTCACTATTGCGCTCCCATTGCCATACACAGTGAAAATAGCACTCGTGTCTGTTCCCAGCAAGTACAGTGTATTGGACTGAAGAGGAGCTACTGTTCTTGTCAGTTTCCTAAGCAGAGTTGAAGTAGATATGGCCTGTGTGTGTAGGAATCACAGTTCTTTGGTTCTGAGCAAGCTCACTGTTCTGGCCCTATAGGAAACACAGTAGAGTAGAAGAGTGCTGTTTTCGCAAAAGCAGAGTGTGTTTCTTGTAAGGCGAGCTAGCATTTGTTTCCTAGTCCTAAATGGAGTTGAATCACATGCAGTTTCTGGTCCTACGAGCAAGAATTGTTTTCTGGAAAGCAAAGTCACTATTGTGCTCCCATTTCCATATACAGTGAAAATAGCACTCGTGTCTGTTCCCAGCAAGTACAGTGTATTGGACTGAAGAGGAGCTACTGTTCTTGTCAGTTTCCTAAGCAGAGTTGAACTAGATATGGCCCGTGAGTGTAGGAGGCACATTTCTTTTGTTCTGAGCTAGCTCACTGTTCGGACCTCATAGGCAACACAGAAGAGTAGAACAGTGCTCTTTTCTCAAAAGCAGAGTGTGTTTCTTGTAAGGCTAGCTAGCGTTTGTTTCCCATTCCGAAATGGAGTTGAATCACATACAGTTTCTGGTCCTACGAGCAAGAGTTTTTTCTGGTAAGAAGAGTCACTATTGCGCTCCCATTGTCATACACAGGGCAAATAGCACTCGCGACAGTTCACAGCATTTACAGTGTATTGGACTGAAGAGGAGGTACTGTCCTTGTCAGTTTGCTTAGCAGAGTTGAACTAGATATGGCCCGTGTGTGTAGGAAGCACAGTTCTTTGGTTCTGAGCAATCTCACTGTTCTGGCCCTATAGGAAACACAATAGAGTAGAAGAGTGCTGTTTTTGCAAAAGCAGAGTGTGTTTCTTGTAAGGCGAGCTAGGGTTTGTTTCCCAGTCAGAAATGGAGTTGAATACCATGCAGTTTTTCTTCCTACGAGCAAGAGTTGTTTTCTGGTAATAAGAGTCACTATTGTGCTCCCATATCAATACACAGTGCAAATAGCACTCGTGTCTGCTTCCAGCAAGTACAGTGTATTGGACTGAAGAGGATCTACTGTCTTGTCAGTTTCCTAAGCAGAGTTGAACTAGATACGGACCGTGTGTGCAGGAAGCACAGTTCTTTTGTTCTGAGCAAGCTCACTGTTCGGACTTCATAAGAAAAACAGTAGAGTAGAAGAGTGCTCTTTTCTCAAAAGCAGAGTTTGTTTCTTGTAAGGCAAGCTAGCATGTGTTTCCCAGTCTAAATGGAGTTGAATCACATGCAGTTTTTGGTTTATGAGCAAGAGTCGTTTTCTGGTAAGGAAAGTCACTATTGTGCTCCCATTGCCATACACAGTGCAAATAGCACTCGCATCTGTTCCCAGCAAGTACAGTGTATTGGACTGAAGAGGAGCTACTGTTCTTGTCAGTTTCCTAAGCATATTTGAACTAGATATGGCCCGTGTGTGTTGGAAGCACAGTTCTTTTGTTCTGAGCAAGCTCACTGTTCGGACACCATAGGAAACACAGTAGAGTAGAAGAGTGCTCTTTTCTCAAAAGCAGAGTGTGTTTCCTGTAAGGCGAGCTAGCGTTTGTTTCCCAGTCCTAAATGGAGTTGAATCCCATGCAGTTTCTGGTCCTACCAGCAAGAGTTGTTTTCTGATAAGAAGAGTCACTATTGCGCTCTCATTGTCATACACATGGCAAATAGCACTTTCGTCTGTTCCCAGCATCTACAGTGTATTGAACTGAAGAGGATCTACTGTTCTTCTCAGTTTCCTAAGCAGAGTTGAACTAGATATGGCCGTGTGCGTAGGAAGCACAGTTCTTTTGTTCTGAGCAAGCTCACTGTTCTGGCACTATAGGAAACACAGTAGAGTAGAAGAGTGCTCTTTTCTCAAAAGCAGAGTGTGTTTCTTGCAAGGCAAGCTACCTTTGTTTCCCAGTCTAAATGGAGTTGAATCACATGCAGTTTTTGGGTTATGAGCAAGAGTTGTTTTCTGGTAAGGAAAGTCACTATTGCGCTCCCATTGCCATACACAGTGCAAATAGCACTCGTTTCTGTTCCCAGCAAGTGCAGTGTATTGGACTGAAGAGTAGCTACTGTTCTTGTCAGTTTCCTAAGCAGAGTTGAACTAGATATGGCCCGTGTATGTAGGAAGCACAGTTCTTTTGTTCTGAGCAAGCTCACTGTTCGGACCCCATAGGAAACACAGTATAGAAGATGAGTGTTCTTTTCTCAAAAGCAGAGTGTGTTTCTGTAAGGCGAGCTAGCATTTGTTTCCCAGTCCGAAATGGAGTTGAATAACATGCAGTTTCTGGTCCTAGAGCAAGAGTTGTTTTCTGATAAAGAAAGTCTATATTGCGCTTCCATTGCCATACACAGTACAAATAGCACTGGCGTCTGTTCCCAGCAAGTACAGTGTATTGGACTGAGGAGGAGCTACTGTTCTTGTCAGTTTCCTAAGCAGAGTTGAACTAGATATGTCCCATGTGTGTAGGAAGCACAGTTCTTTTGTTCTGAGCAAGCTCACTGTTCAGACACAGTAGGAAACACAGTAGAGTAGAAGAGTGCTCTTTTCTCAAAAGCAGAGTGTGTTTCTTGTAAGGCGAGCTAGTGTTTGTTTCCCAATCCTAAATGGAGTTGAATCCCATGAAGTTTCTGGTCCTACGAGCAAGAGTTGTTTTCTGGTAAGAAGTGTCACTATTGCGCTCCCATTGTCATGCACATGGCAAATAGCACTGGCGTCTGTTCCCAGCATCTACAGTGTATTGCACTGAGAGGATCTACTGTTTTTCTCAGTTTCCTAAATAGAATTGAATGAGATATGGCCGTGTGTGTAGGAGGCACAGTTCTTTTGTTCTGAGCAAGCTCACTGTTCTGGCATTCTAGGAAAGACAGTAGAGTAGAAGAGTGCTCTTTTCTCAAAATCAGAGTGTGTTTCTTGTAAAACAAGCTAGCATTTGTTTCCCAGTCTAAATGGAGTTGAATCACATGCAGTTTTTGGTTTATGAGCAAGCGTTGTTTTCTGGTAAGAAGAGTCACTATTGTGTTCCCATTGCCATACACAGTGCAAATAGCACTAGCGTCTGTTCCCAGCAAGTACAGAGTATTGTTCTGAAGAGGAGCTACTGTTCTTGTCATTTTCCTAAGCAGAGTTAATCTAGATATGGCCTGTGTGCGTAGGAAGCACGGTTCTTTTGTTCTGAGTAAGCTCACTGTTCAGACCCCATAGGAAACACAGTAGAGTAGAAGAGTGCCCTTTTCTCAAAAGCAGAGTGTGTTTCTTGTAAGGCAAGCTAGCATTTGTTTCCCAGTCCTAAATGGAGTTGAATCACATGCAGTTTCTGGTCCTACGAGCAAGAGTTGTTTTCTGGTAAGAAGAGTCACTCTTGTGCTCCCATTGTCATACACAGGCAAATAGCACTGGAGTCTGTTCCCAGCATGAACAGTGTATTGGACTGAAGAGGATCTACTGTTCTTGTCAGTTTCCTAAGCAGAATTGAACTAGATATGGCCCGTGTATGTAGGAAGCACAGTTCTTTTGTTCTGAACAAGCTCACTATTCGGACCCCATAGGAAACACAGTATAGTAGAAGAGTGCCCTTTTCTCAAAAGCAGAGTGTGTTTCTTGTAAGGCAAGCTAGCGTTTGTTTCCCAGTCCTAAATGGAGTTGAATCACATGCAGTTTCTGGTCCTACGAGCAAGAGTTGTTTTCTAGTAAGCAAAGTCACTATTGCGCTCCCATTGCCATACACAGTGCAATTAGCACTCGCATCTGTTCCCAGCAAGTACAGTGTATTGGACTGAAGAGGAGCTACTGTTCTTGTATGTTTCCTAAGCAGAGTTTTACTAGATATGGCCCGTGAGTGTAGGAAGCACAGTTCTATTGTTCTCAGCAAGCTCACTGTTCTGGCCCTAAGGGAAACACAGCATAGTAGAGGAGTGCTCTTTTCTCAAAAGCAGAGTGTGTTTCTTGTAAGGCGAGCTAGCGTTTGTTTCCCAGTCCTAAGTGGAGTTGAATCCCATGTCGTTTCTGTTACTACGAGCAAGAGTTGTTTTCTGGTAAGAAGAGTCACTATTGTGCTCCCATTTCTATACACAGTGCAAATAGCACTCGTGTCTGTTCCCAGGAAGTACAGTGTATTGGACTGAAGAGGAGCTACTGTTCTTGTCAGTTTCCTAAGCAGAATTGAACGAGATATGGCCCGTGTGTGTAGGAAGCACAGTTCCTTGGTTCTGAGCAAGCTCACTGTTCTGGTCCTATAGGAAACACAGTAGAGTAGAAGAGTGCTGTTTTCGCAGAAGAAGAGTGTTTCTTGTAAGGCGAGCTAGGGTTTGTTTCCCAGTCAGAAATGGAGTTGAATACCATGCAGTTTCTGTTCCTACGAGCAAGAGTTGTTTTCTGGTAATAAGAGTCACTATTGTGCTCCCATATCAATACACACTGCAAATAGCACTCGTGTCTGCTTCCAGCAATTACAGTGTATTGGACTGAAGAGGATCTACTGTCTTGTCAGTTTCCTAAGCAGAGTTGAACTAGATATGGCCCGTGTGTGTAGGAAGCACAGTTCTTTTGTTCTGAGCAAGCTCACTGTTCGGACTCCATAGGAAACAAAGTAGTGTAGAAGAGTGCTCTTTTCTCAAAAGCAGAGTGTGTTTCTTGTAAGGCGAGCTACCGTTTGTTTCCCAGTCCTAAATGGAGTTGAATCCCATGCAGTTTCTGGTCCTACGAGCAAGAGTTGTTTTGTGGTAAGGAAAGTCACTATTGAGCTCCCATTGCCGCAGACAGTGCAAATAGTACTCGCGTCTGTTCCCAGCAAGTACAGTGTATTGGACTGAAGAGGAGCTACTGTTCTTGTCAGTTTCCTAAGCAGAGTTGAACTAGATATGGCCCCTGTGTGTAGGAAGCACAGTTCTTTTGTTCTGAGCAAGCTCACTGTTAGGACCCCATAGGAAACACAGTAAGAAGAAGAGTGCTCTTTTCTCAAAAGCAGAGTGTGTTTCTTGTAAGGCGAGCTAGCGTTTGTTTCCCAGTCCTAAGTGGAGTTGAATCCCATGTAGTTTCTGTTCCTACGAGCAAGAGTTGTTTTCTGGTAAGAAGAGTCACTATTGTGCTCCCATATCAATACACACTGCAAATAGCACTCGTGTCTGCTTCCAGCAATTACAGTGTATTGGACGGAAGAGGATCTACTGTTCTTGTCAGTTTCCTAAGCAGAGTTGAAGTAGATATGGCCCGTGTGTGTACGAAGCACAGTTCTTTTGTTCTGAGCAAGCTCACTGTTCGGACCCTATAGGAAATAAAGTAGAGTAGAAGAGTGCTTTTTTCTCAAAAGCAGAGTGTGTTTCTTGTAAGGCTAGCTAGCGTTTGTTTCCCAGTCCTAAATGGAGTTGAATCACATGCAGTTTCTGGTCCTACGAGCAAGAATTGTTTTCTGGAAAGCAAAGTCACTATTGCGCTCCCATTGCCATACACAGTGAAAATAGCACTCGCGTCTGTTCCCAGCCAAGTACAGTGTATTGGACTGAAGAGGAGCTACTGTTCTTGTCAGTTTCCTAAGCAGAGTTGAACTAGATATGGCCCGTGAGTGTAGGAGGCACATTTCTTTTGTTCTGAGCAAGCTCACTGTTAGGACCCCATAGATTACACAGTAAGTAGAAGAGTGCTCTTTTCTCAAAAGCAGAGTGTGTTTCTTGTAAGGCTAGCTAGCGTTTGTTTCCCAGTCCGAAATGGAGATGAATCCCATACAATTTCTGGTCCTACGAGCAAGAGTTTTTTTCTGGAAAGAAGAGTCACTATTGCGCTCCCATTGTCATACACAGGGCAAATAGCACTGGCTACAGTTCCCAGCATTTACAGTGTATTGGACTGAAGAGGAGCTACTGTCGTTGTCAGTTTGCTTAGCAGAGTTTAACTAGATATGGCCCGTGTGTGTAGGAAGCACAGTTCTTTGGTTCTGAGCAAGCTCACTGTTCTGGCCCTATAGGAAACACAGTAGAGTAGAAGAGTGCTGTTTTCGCAAAAGCAGAGTGTGTTTCTTGTAAGGCGAGCTAGGGTTTGTTTCCCAGTCAGAAATGGAGTTGAATACCATGCAGTTTTTCTTCCTACGAGCAAGAGTTGTTTTCTGGTAATAAGAGTCACTGTTGTGCTCCCATATCAATACACAGTGCAAATAGCACTCGTGTCTGCTTCCAGCAAGTACAGTGTATTGGACTGAAGAGGATCTACTGTCTTGTCAGTTTCCTAAGCAGAGTTGAACTAGATATGGCCCGTGTGTGCAGGAAGCACACTTCTTTTGTTCTGAGCAAGCTCACTGTTCGGACCTCATAAGAAACACAGTAGAGTAGAAGAGTGCTCTTTTCTCAAAAGCAGAGTGAGTTTCTTTTAAGGCGAGCTAGCATGTGTTTCCCAGTCTAAACGGAGTTGAATCACATGCAGTTTTTGGTTTATGAGCAAGATTTGTTTTCTGGTAAGGAAAGTCACTATTGCACTCCCATTGCCATACACAGTGCAAATAGCACTCGCATCTGTTCCCAGCAAGTACAGTGTATTGGACTGAAGAGGAGCTACTGTTCTTGTCAGTTTCCAAAGCAGAATTAAACTAGATATGGCCGTGTGTGTAGGAAGCACAGTTCTTTTGTTCTGAGCAAGCTCACTGTTCTGGTCTTATAGGAAACACAGTAGAGTAGAAGAGTGCTGTTTTCGCAGAAGCAGAGTGTTTCTTGTAAGGCGAGCTAGGGTTTGTTTCCCAGTCAGAAATGGAGTTGAATACCATGCAGTTTCTGTTCCTACGAGCAAGAGTTGTTTTCTGGTAATAAGAGTCACTATTGTGCTCCCATATCAATACACACTGCAAATAGCACTCGTGTCAGCTTCCAGCAATTACAGTGTATTGGACTGAAGAGGATCTACTGTCTTGTCACTTTCCTAAGCAGAGTTGAACTAGATATGGCCCGTGTGTGCAGGAAGCACAGTTCTTTTGTTCTGAGCAAGCTCACTGTTCGGACTCCATAGGAAACAAAGTAGTGTAGAAGAGTGCTCTTTTCTCAAAAGCAGAGTGTGTTTCTTGTAAGGCGAGCTACCGTTTGTTTCCCAGTCCTAAATGGAGTTGAATCCCATGCAGTTTCTGGTCCTACGAGCAAGAGTTGTCTTGTGGTAAGGAAAGTCACTATTGAGCTCCCATTGCCGCAGACAGTGAAAATAGCACTCGCGTCTGTTCCCAGCAAGTACAGTGTATTGGACTGAAGAGGAGCTACTGTTCTTGTCAGTTTCCTAAGCAGAGTTGAACTAGATATGGCCTCTGTGTGTAGGAAGCACAGTTCTTTTGTTCTGAGCAAGCTCACTGTTAGGACCCCATAGGAAACACAGTAAGAAGAAGAGTGCTCTTTTCTCAAAAGCAGAGTGTGTTTCTTGTAAGGCGAGCTAGCGTTTGTTTCCCAGTCCTAAGTGGAGTTGAATCCCATGTAGTTTCTGTTACTACGAGCAAGCGTTGTTTTCTGGTAAGAAGAGTCACTATTGCGCTCCCATTTCTATACACAGTGCAAATAGCACTCGTGTCTGTTCCCAGGAAGTACAGTGTATTGGACTGAAGAGGAGCTACTGTTCTTGTCAGTTTCCTAAGCAGAATTGAACGAGATATGGCCCGTGTGTGTAGGAAGCACAGTTCCTTGGTTCTGAGCAAGCACACTGTTCTGGTCCTATAGGAAACACAGTAGAGTAGAAGAGTGCTGTTTTCGCAGAAGAAGAGTGTTTCTTGTAAGGCGAGCTAGGGTTTGTTTCCCAGTCAGAAATGGAGTTGAATACCATGCAGTTTCTGTTCCTACGAGCAAGAGTTGTTTTCTGGTAATAAGAGTCACTATTGTGCTCCCATATCAATACACACTGCAAATAGCACTCGTGTCTGCTTCCAGCAATTACAGTGTATTGGACTGAAGAGGATCTACTGTCTTGTCAGTTTCCTAAGCAGAGTTGAACTAGATATGGCCCGTGTGTGCAGGAAGCACAGTTCTTTTGTTCTGAGCAAGCTCACTGTTCGGACACCATAGGAAACAAAGTAGTGTAGAAGAGTGCTCCTTTCTCAAAAGCAGAGTGTGTTTCTTGTAAGGCGAGCTACCGTTTGTTTCCCAGTCCTAAATGGAGTTGAATCCCATGCAGTTTCTGGTCCTACGAGCAAGAGTTGTTTTGTGGTAAGGAAAGTCACTATTGAGCTCCCATTGCCGCAGACAGTGCAAATAGTACTCGCGTCTGTTCCCAGCAAGTACAGTGTATTGGACTGAAGAGGAGCTACTGTTCTTGTCAGTTTCCTAAGCAGAGTTGAACTAGATATGGCCCCTGTGTGTAGGAAGCACAGTTCTTTTGTTCTGAGCAAGCTCACTGTTAGGACCCCATAGGAAACACAGTAAAAAGAAGAGTGCTCTTTTCTCAAAAGCAGAGTGTGTTTCTTGTAAGGCGAGCTAGCGTTTGTTTCCCAGTCCTAAGTGGAGTTGAATCCCATGTAGTTTCTGTTACTACGAGCAAGAGTTGTTTTCTGGTAAGAAGAGTCACTATTGCGCTCCCATTTCTATACACAGTGCAAATAGCACTCGTGTCTGTTCCCAGGAAGTACAGTGTATTGGACTGAAGAGGAGCTACTGTTCTTGTCAGTTTCCTAAGCAGAATTGAACGAGATATGGCCCGTGTGTGTAGGAAGCACAGTTCCTTGGTTCTGAGCAAGCTCACTGTTCTGGTCCTATAGGAAACACAGTAGAGTAGAAGAGTGCTGTTTTCGCAGAAGAAGAGTGTTTTTTGTAAGGCGAGCTAGGGTTTGTTTCCCAGTCAGAAATGGAGTTGAATACCATGCAGTTTCTGTTCCTACGAGCAAGAGTTGTTTTCGGGTAATAAGAGTCACTATTGTGCTCCCATATCAATACACACTGCAAATAGCAATCGTGTCTGCTTCCAGCAATTACAGTGTATTGGACTGAAGAGGATCTACTGTCTTGTCAGTTTCCTAAGCAGAGTTGAACTAGATACGGCCCGTGTGTGCAGGAAGCACAGTTCTTTTGTTCTGAGCAAGCTCAATGTTCTGACTCCATAGGAAACAAAGTAGTGTAGAAGAGTGCTCTTTTCTCAAAAGCCAAGTGTGTTTCTTGTAAGGCGAGCTAGCATTTGTTTCCCAGTCCTAAATGGAGTTGAATCCCATGCAGTTTCTGGTCCTATGAGCAAGAGTTGTTTTGTGGTAAGGAAAGTCACTATTGAGCTCCCATTGCCGCAGACAGTGCAAATAGTACTCGCGTCTGTTCCCAGCAAGTACAGTGTATTGGACGGAAGAGGATCTACTGTTCTTGTCAGTTTCCTAAGAAGAGTTGAAGTAGATATGGCCCGTGTGTGTACGAAGCACAGTTCTTTTGTTCTGAGCAAGCTCACTGTTCGGACCCTATAGGAAATAAAGTAGAGTAGAAGAGTGCTTTTTTCTCAAAAGCAGAGTGTGTTTCTTGTAAGGCTAGCTAGCGTTTGTTTCCCAGTCCTAAATGGAGTTGAATCACATGCAGTTTCTGGTCCTACGAGCAAGAATTGTTTTCTGGAAAGCAAAGTCACTATTGCGCTCCCATTGCCATACACAGTGAAAATAGCACTCGCGTCTGTTCCCAGCCAAGTACAGTGTATTGGACTGAAGTGGAGCTACTGTTCTTGTCAGTTTCCTAAGTAGAGTTGAACTAGATATGGCCCGTGAGTGTAGGAGGCACATTTCTTTTGTTCTGAGCAAGCTCACTGTTAGGACCCCATAGGAAACACAGTAAGTAGAAGAGTGCTCTTTTCTCAAAAGCAGAGTGTGTTTCTTGTAAGGCTAGCTAGCGTTTGTTTCCCAGTCCGAAATGGAGATGAATCCCATGCAATTTCTGGTCCTATGAGCAAGAGTTTTTTTCTGGAAAGAAGAGTCACTATTGCGCTCCCATTGTCATACACAGGGCAAATAGCACTGGCTACAGTTCCCAGCATTTACAGTGTATTGGACTGAAGAGGAGCTACTGTCGTTGTCAGTTTGCTTAGCAGAGTTTAACTAGATATGGCCCGTGTGTGTAGGAAGCACAGTTCTTTGGTTCTGAGCAAGCTCACTGTTCTGGCCCTATAGGAAACACAGTAGAGTAGAAGAGTGCTGTTTTCGCAAAAGCAGAGTGTGTTTCTTGTAAGGCGAGCTAGGGTTTGTTTCCCAGTCAGAAATGGAGTTGAATACCATGCAGTTTTTCTTCCTACGAGGAAGAGTTGTTTTCTGGTAATAAGAATCACTATTGTGCTCCCATATCAATACACAGTGCAAATAGCACTCGTGTCTGCTTCCAGCAAGTACAGTGTATTGGACTGAAGAGGAGCTACTGTCTTGTCAGTTTCCTAAGCAGAGTTGAACTAGATATGGCCCGTGTGTGCAGGAAGCACAGTTCTTTTGTTCTGAGCAAGCTCACTGTTCGGACCTCATAAGAAACACAGTAGAGTAGAAGAGTGCTCTTTTATCAAAAGCAGAGTGAGTTTCTTGTAAGGCGAGCTAGCATGTGTTTCCCAGTCTAAATGGAGTTGAATCACATGCAGTTTTTGGTTTATGAGGAAGAGTTTTTTTCTGGTAAGGAAAGTCACTATTGCGCTCCCATTGCCATACACAGTGCAAATAGCACTCGCGTCTGTTCCCAGCAAGTACAGTGTATTGGACTGAAGAGGAGCTACTGTTCTTGTCAGTTTCCAAAGCAGAATTAAACTAGATATGGCCCGTGTGTGCAGGAAGCACAGTTCTTTTGTTCTGAGCAAGCTCACTGTTCGGACCCTATAGGAAATAAAGTAGAGTAGAAGAGTGCTTTTTTCTCAAAAGCAGAGTGTGTTTCTTGTAAGGCGAGCTAGCGTTTGTTTCCCAGTCCTAAATGGAGTTGAATCACATGGAGTTTCTGGTCCTACGAGCAAGAATTGTTTTCTGGAAAGCAAAGTCACTATTGCGCTCCCATTGCCATACACAGTGAAAATAGCACTCGCGTCTGTTCCCAGCAAGTACAGTGTATTGGACTGAAGAGGAGCTACTGTTCTTGTCAGTTTCCTAAGCAGAGTTGAAGTAGATATGGCCCCTGTGTGTAGGAAGCACAGTTCCTTTGTTCTGAGCAAGCTCACTGTTAGGACCCTATAGGAAACACAGTAAGTATAAGAGTGCTCTTTTCTCAAAAGCAGATTGTGTTTCTTGTAAGGAGAGCTAGCGTTTGTTTCCCAGTCCTAAGTGGAGTTGAATCCCATGTAGTTTCTGTTCCTACGAGCAAGAGTTGTTTTCTGGTAAGAAGAGTCACTATTGCGCTCCCATTTCTAACATAGTGCAAATAGCACTCGTGTCTGTTCCCAGGAAGTACAGTGTATTGGACTGAAGAGGAGCTACTGTTTTTGTCAGTTTTCTAAGCAGAGTTTTACTAGATATGGCCCGTGAGTGTAGGAGGCACATTTCTTTTGTTCTGAGCTAGCTCACTGTTCGGACCCCATAGGCAACACAGAAGAGTAGAAGAGTGCTCTTTTCTCAAAAGCAGAGTGTGTTTCTTGTAAGGCTAGCTAGCGTTTGTTTCCCATTCCGAAATGGAGTTGAATCACATACAGTTTCTGTTCCTACGAGCAAGGGTTGTTTTCTGGTAAGAAGTGTCACTATTGCACTCCCATTGTCATACACAGGGCAAATAGCACTGGTGACAGTTCACAGCATTTACAGTGTATTGGACTGAAGAGGAGATACTGTCCTTGTCAGTTTGCTTAGCAGAGTTGAACTAGATATGGCCCGTGTGTGTAGGAAGCACAGTTCTTTGGTTCTGAGCAATCTCACTGTTCTGGCCCTATAGGAAACACAATAGAGTAGAAGTGTGCTGTTTTTGCAAAAGCAGAGTGTGTTTCTTGTAAGGTGAGCTAGGGTTTGTTTCCCAGTCAGAAATGGAGTTGAATACCATGCAGTTTTTCTTCCTACGAGCAAGAGTTGTTTTCTGGTAATAAGAGTCACTATTGTGCTCCCATATCAATACAGAGTGCAAATAGCACTCGTGTCTGCTTCCAGCAAGTACAGTGTATTGGACTGAAGAGGATCTACTGTCTTGTCAGTTTCCTAAGCAGAATTGAACTAGATACGGCCCGTGTGTGCAGGAAGCACAGTTCTTTTGTTCTGAGCAAGGTCACTGTTCGGACTTCTTAAGAAAAACAGCAGAGTAGAAGAGTGCTCTTTTCTCAAAAGCAGAGTTTGTTTCTTGTAAGGCGAGCTAGCATGTGTTTCCCAGTCTAAATGGAGTTGAATCACATGCAGTTTTTGGTTTATGAGCAAGAGTTGTTTTCTGGTAAGGAAAGTCACTATTGCGCTCCCATTGCAATACACAGTGCAAATAGCACTCGCGTCTGTTCCCAGCAAGTACAGTGTATTGGACTGAAGAGGAGCTACTGTTCTTGTCAGTTTCCTAAGCAGAATTGAACTAGATATGGCTCGTGTGTGTAGGAAGCACAGTTCTTTGGTTCTGAGCAAGCTCACTGTTCTGGCCCTATAGGAAACACAGTAGAGTAGAAGAGTGCTGTTTTCGCAGAAGCAGAGTGCTTCTTGTAAGGCGAGCTAGGGTTTGTTTCCCAGTCAGAAATGGAGTTGAATACCATGCAGTTTCTGTTCCTACGAGCAAGAGTTGTTTTCGGGTAATAAGAGTCACTATTGTGCTCCCATATCAATACACACTGCAAATAGCACTCGTGTCTGCTTCCAGCAATTACAGTGTATTGGACTGAAGAGGATCTACTGTCTTGTCAGTTTCCTAAGCAGAGTTGAACTAGATACGGCCCGTGTGTGCAGGAAGCACAGTTCTTTTGTTCTGAGCAAGCTCACTGTTCGGACTCCATAGGAAACAAAGTAGTGTAGAAGAGTGCTCTTTTCTCAAAAGCCGAGTGTGTTTCTTGTAAGGCGAGCTAGCATTTGTTTCCCAGTCCTAAATGGAGTTGAATCCCATGCAGTTTCTGGTCCTACGAGCAAGAGTTGTTTTGTGGTAAGGAAAGTCACTATTGAGCTCCCATTGCCGCAGACAGTGCAAATAGTACTCGAGTCTGTTCCCAGCAAGTACAGTGTATTGGACAGAAGAGGATCTACTGTTCTTGTCAGTTTCCTAAGCAGAGTTGAAGTAGATATGGCCCGTGTGTGTACGAAGCACAGTTCTTTTGTTCTGAGCAAGCTCACTGTTCGGACCCTATAGGAAATAAAGTAGAGTAGAAGAGTGCTTTTTTCTCAAAAGCAGAGTGTGTTTCTTGTAAGGCTAGCTAGCGTTTGTTTCCCAGTCCTAAATGGAGTTGAATCACATGCAGTTTCTGGTCCTACGAGCAAGAATTGTTTTCTGGAAAGCAAAGTCACTATTGCGCTCCCATTGCCATACACAGTGAAAATAGCACTCGCGTCTGTTCCCAGCCAAGTACAGTGTATTGGACTGAAGAGGAGCTACTGTTCTTGTCAGTTTCCTAAGCAGAGTTGAACTAGATATGGCCCGTGAGTGTAGGAGGCACATTTCTTTTGTTCTGAGCAAGCTCACTGTTAGGACCCCATAGGAAACACAGTAAGTAGAAGAGTGCTCTTTTCTCAAAAGCAGAGTGTGTTTCTTGTAAGGCTAGCTAGCGTTTGTTTCCCAGTCCGAAATGGAGATGAATCCCATACAATTTCTGGTCCTACGAGCAAGAGTTTTTTTCTGGAAAGAAGAGTCACTATTGCGCTCCCATTGTCATACACAGGGCAAATAGCACTGGCTACAGTTCCCAGCATTTACAGTGTATTGGACTGAAGAGGAGCTACTGTCGTTGTCAGTTTGCTTAGCAGAGTTTAACTAGATATGGCCCGTGTGTGTAGGAAGCACAGTTCTTTGGTTCTGAGCAAGCTCACTGTTCTGGCCCTATAGGAAACACAGTAGAGTAGAAGAGTGCTGTTTTCGCAAAAGCAGAGTGTGTTTCTTGTAAGGCGAGCTAGGGTTTGTTTCCCAGTCAGAAATGGAGTTGAATACCATGCAGTTTTTCTTCCTACGAGGAAGAGTTGTTTTCTGGTAATAAGAATCACTATTGTGCTCCCATATCAATACACAGTGCAAATAGCACTCGTGTCTGCTTCCAGCAAGTACAGTGTATTGGACTGAAGAGGAGCTACTGTCTTGTCAGTTTCCTAAGCAGAGTTGAACTAGATATGGCCCGTGTGTGCAGGAAGCACAGTTCTTTTGTTCTGAGCAAGCTCACTGTTCGGACCTCATAAGAAACACAGTAGAGTAGAAGAGTGCTCTTTTATCAAAAGCAGAGTGAGTTTCTTGTAAGGCGAGCTAGCATGTGTTTCCCAGTCTAAATGGAGTTGAATCCCGTGCAGTTTCTGGTTCTACGAGCAAGAGTTGTTTTGTGGTAAGGAAAGTCACTATTGAGCTCCCATTGCCGCAGACAGTGCAAATAGTACTCGCGTCTGTTCCCAGCAAGTACAGTGTATTGGACTGAAGAGGAGCTACTGTTCTTGTCAGTTTCCTAAACAGAGTTGAAGTAGATATGGCCCGTGTGTGTACGAAGCACAGTTCTTTTGTTCTGAGCAAGCTCACTGTTCGGACCCTATAGGAAATAAAGTAGAGTAGAAGAGTGCTTTTTTCTCAAAAGCAGAGTGTTTTTCTTGTAAGGCGAGCTAGCGTTTGTTTCCCAGTCCTAAATGGAGTTGAATCACATGCAGTTTCTGGTCCTACGAGCAAGAATTTTTTTCTGGAAAGCAAAGTCACTATTGCGCTCCCATTGCCATACACAGTGAAAATAGCACTCGCGTCTGTTCCCAGCAAGTACAGTGTATTGGAATGAAGAGGAGCTACTGTTCTTGTCAGTTTCCTAAGCAGAGTTGAACTAGATATGGCCCCTGTGTGTAGGAAGCACAGTTCCTTTGTTCTGAGCAAGCTCACTGTTAGGACCCTATAGGAAACACAGTAAGTAGAAGAGTGCTCTTTTCTCAAAAGCAGAGTGTGTTTCTTGTAAGGAGAGCTAGCGTTTGTTTCCCAGTCCTAAGTGGAGTTGAATCCCATGTAGTTTCTGTTCCTACGAGCAAGAGTTGTTTTCTGGTAAGAATAGTCACTATTGCGCTCCCATTTCTATACACAGTGCAAATAGCACTCGTGTCTGTTCCCAGGAAGTACAGTGTATTGGACTGAAGAGGAGCTACTGTTCTTGTCAGTTTCCTAAGCAGAGTTGTACTAGATATGGCCCGTGAGTGTAGGAGGCACATTTCTTTTGTTCTGAGCTAGCTCACTGTTCGGACCCCATAGGCAACACAGAAGAGTAGAAGAGTGCTCTTTTCTCAAAAGCAGAGTGTGTTTCTTGTAAGGCTAGCTAGCGTTTGTTTCCCATTCCGAAATGGAGTTGAATCACATACAGTTTCTGTTCCTACGAGCAAGGGTTGTTTTCTGGTAAGAAGTGTCACTATTGCACTCCCATTGTCATACACAGGGCAAATAGCACTGGCGACAGTTCACAGCATTTACAGTGTATTGGACTGAAGAGGAGATACTGTCCTTGTCAGTTTGCTTAGCAGAGTTGAACTAGATATGGCCCGTGCGTGTATGAAGCACAGTTCTTTGGTTCTGAGCAATCTCACTGTTCTGGCCCTATAGGAAACACAATAGAGTAGAAGAGTGCTGTTTTTGCAAAAGCAGAGTGTGTTTCTTGTAAGGCGAGCTAGGGTTTGTTTCCCAGTCAGAAATGGAGTTGAATACCATGCAGTTTTTCTTCCTACGAGCAAGAGTTGTTTTCTGGTAATAAGAGTCACTATTGTGCTCCCATATCAATACACAGTGCAAATAGCACTCGTGTCTGCTTCCAGCAAGTACAGTGTATTGGACTGAAGAGGATCTACTGTCTTGTCAGTTTCCTAAGCAGAATTGAACTAGATACGGCCCGTGTGTGCAGGAAGCACAGTTCTTTTGTTCTGAGCAAGGTCACTGTTCGGACTTCTTAAGAAAAACAGTAGAGTAGAAGAGTGCTCTTTTCTCAAAAGCAGAGTTTGTTTCTTGTAAGGCGAGCTAGCATGTGTTTCCCAGTCTAAATGGAGTGGAATCACATGCAGTTTTTGGTTTATGAGCAAGAGTTGTTTTCTGGTAAGGAAAGTCACTATTGCGCTCCCATTGCAATACACAGTGCAAATAGCACTCGCGTCTGTTCCCAGCAAGTACAGTGTATTGGACTGAAGAGGAGCTACTGTTCTTGTCAGTTTCCTAAGCAGAATTGAACTAGATATGGCTCGTGTGTGTAGGAAGCACAGTTCTTTGGTTCTGAGCAAGCTCACTGTTCTGGCCCTATAGGAAACACAGTAGAGTAGAAGAGTGCTTTTTTCTCAAAAGCAGAGTGTGTTTCTTGTAAGGCGAGCTAGCGTTTGTTTCCCAGTCCTAAATGGAGTTGAATCACATGCAGTTTCTGGTCCACGAGCAAGAATTGTTTTCTGGAAAGCAAAGTCACTATTGCGCTCCCATTGCCATACACAGTGAAAATAGCACTCGCGTCTGTTCCCAGCAAGTACAGTGTATTGGACTGAAGAGGAGCTACTGTTCTTGTCAGTTTCCTAAGCAGAGTTGAACTAGATATGGCCCCTGTGTGTAGGAAGCACAGTTCCTTTTTTCTGAGCAAGCTCACTGTTAGTACCACATAGGAAACAAAGTAAGTAGAAGAGTGCTCTTTTCTCAAAAGCAGAGTGTGTTTCTTGTAAGGCGAGCTAGCGTTTGTTTCCCAGTCCTAAATGGAGTTGAATCACATGCAGTTTCTGGTCCTACGAGCAAGAATTGTTTTCTGGAAAGCAAAGTCACTATTGCGTTCCATTGCCATACACAGTGAAAATAGCACTCGTGTCTGTTCCCAGCAAGTACAGTGTATTGGACTGAAGAGGAGCTACTGTTCTTGTCAGTTTCCTAAGCAGAGTTGAAGTAGATATGGCCTGTGTGTGTAGGAATCACAGTTTTTTGGTTCTGAGCAAGCTCACTGTTCTGGCCCTATAGGAAACACAGTAGAGTAAAGAGTGCTGTTTTCGCAAAAGCAGAGTGTGTTTCTTGTAAGGCGAGCTAGGGTTTGTTTCCTAGTCCTAAATGGAGTTGAATCACATGCAGTTTCTGGTCCTACGAGCAAGAATTGTTTTCTGGAAAGCAAAGTCACTATTGCGCTCCCATTTCCATATACAGTGAAAATAGCACTCGCGTCTGTTCCCAGCAAGTACAGTGTATTGGACTGAAGAGGAGCTACTGTTCCTGTCAGTTTCCTAAGCAGAGTTGAACTAGATATGGCCCGTGAGTGTAGGAGGCACATTTCTTTTGTTCTGAGCTAGCTCACTGTTCGGACCTCATAGGCAACACAGAAGAGTAGAAGAGTGCGCTTTTCTCAAAAGCAGAGTGTGTTTCTTGTAAGGCTAGCTAGGGTTTGTTTCCCAGTCCGAAATGGAGTTGAATCACATACAGTTTCTGGTCCTACGAGCAAGAGTTTTTTCTGGTAAGAAGAGTCACTATTGCGCTCCCATTGTCATACACAGGGCAAATAGCACTCGCGACAGTTCACAGCATTTACAGTGTATTGGACTGAAGAGGAGATACTGTCCTTGTCAGTTTGCTTAGCAGAGTTGAACTAGATATGGCCCGTGTGTGTAGGAAGCACAGTTCTTTGGTTCTGAGCAATCTCACTGTTCTGGCCCAATAGGAAACACAATAGAGTAGAAGAGTGCTGTTTTTGCAAAAGCAGAGTGTGTTTCTTGTAAGGCGAGCTAGGGTTTGTTTCCCAGTCAGAAATGGAGTTGAATACCATGCAGTTTTTCTTCCTACGAGCAAGAGTTGTTTTCTGGTAATAAGAGTCACTATTGTGCTCCCATATCAAAACACAGTGCAAATAGCACTCGTGTCTGCTTCCAGCAAGTACAGTGTATTGGACTGAAGAGGATCTACTGTCTTGTCAGTTTCCTAAGCAGAGTTGAACTAGATACGGACCGTGTGTGCAGGAAGCACAGTTCTTTTGTTCTGAGCAAGCTCACTGTTCGGACTTCATAAGAAAAACAGTAGAGTAGAAGAGTGCTCTTTTCTCAAAAGCAGAGTTTGTTTCTTGTAAGGCAAGCTAGCATGTGTTTTCCAGTCTAAATGGAGTTGAATCACATGCAGTTTTTGGTTTATGAGCAAGATTTGTTTTCTGGTAAGGAAAGTCACTATTGCGCTCCCATTGCCATACACAGTGCAAATAGCACTCGCGTCTGTTCCCAGCAAGTACAGTGTATTGGACTGAAGAGGAGCTACTGTTCTTGTCAGTTTCCAAAGCAGAATTAAACTAGATATGGCCCGTGTGTGCAGGAAGCACAGTTCTTTTGTTCTGAGCAAGCTCACTGTTCGGACCCTATAGGAAATAAAGTAGAGTAGAAGAGTGCTTTTTTCTCAAAAGCAGAGTGTGTTTCTTGTAAGGCGATCTAGCGTTTGTTTCCCAGTCCTAAATGGAGTTGAATCATATGCAGTTTCTGGTCCATGAGCAAGAATTTTTTTCTGGAAAGCAAAGTCACTATTGCGCTCCCAATGCCATACACAGTGAAAATAGCACTCGCGTCTGTTCCCAGCAAGTACAGTGTATTGGACTGAAGAGGAGCTACTGTTCTTGTCAGTTTCCTAAGCAGAGTTGAACTAGATATGGCCCCTGTGTGTAGGAAGCACAGTTCCTTTGTTCTGAGCAAGCTCACTGTTAGGACCCCATAGGAAACACAGTAAGTAGAAGAGTGCTCTTTTCTCAAAAGCAGAGTGTGTTTCTTGTAAGGCGAGCTAGCGTTTGTTTCCCAGTCCTAAATGGAGTTGAATCACATGCAGTTTCTGGTCCTACGAGCAAGAATTGTTTTCTGGAAAGCAAAGTCACTATTGCGCTCCCATTGCCATACACAGTGAAAATAGCACTCGTGTCTGTTCCCAGCAAGTACAGTGTATTGGACTAAAGAGGAGCTACTGTTCTTGTCAGTTTCCTAAGCAGAGTTGAACTAGATATGGCCCGTGTGTGTAGGAAGCACAGTTCTTTTGTTCTGAGCAAGCTCACTGTTCTGGCCCCATAGGAATCACAGTAGAGTAGAAGAGTGCTCTTTTCTCAAGAGCAGAGTGTGTTTCTTGTAAGGCGAGCTAGCATTTGTTTCCCAGTACTAAAAGGAGTTGAGACACATGCAGTTTCTGGTCCTACGAACAAGAGTTGTTTTCTGGTAAGGAAAGTCACTATTGCTCTCCCATTGCCATACACATTGCAAATAGCACTCGCGTCTGTTCCCAGCAAGTACAGTGTATTGGACTTAAGAGGAGCTTCTGTTCTTGTCAGTTTCCTAAGCAGAGTTGAAGTAGATATGGTGGGTGTATGGTGGAAGCACAGTTCTTGTGTTCTGAGCAAGCTCACTGTTCGGACTCCATAGGAAACAAAGTAGAGTAGAAGAGTGCTCTTTTCTCAAAAGCAGAGTGTGTTTCTTGTAAGGCGAGCTAGCGTTTGTTTCACAGTCCTAAATGGAGTTGAATCCCATGAAGTTTCTGGTCATACGAGCAAGAGTTTTTTTGTGGTAAGGAAAGTCACTATTGAGCTCCCATTGCCGAAGACAGTGCAAATAGCACTCGCTTCTGTTCCCAGCAAGTCCAGTGTATTGGACTGAAGAGGAGCTACTGATCTTGTCAGTTTCCTAAGCAGAGTTGAAGTAGATATTGCCCGTGTGTGTAGGAAGCAGAGTTCTTTTGTTCTGAGCTAGCTCACTGTTCGGACCCCATAGGAAATAAAGTAGAGTAGAATAGTGCTCTTTTCTCAAAAGCAGAGTGTGTTTCTTGTGAGGCGAGCTAGCGTTTGTTTCCCAGTCCTAAATGGAGTTGAATCACATGCAGTTTCTGGTCCTACGAGCAAGAATTGTTTTCTGGAAAGCAAAGTCACTATTGCGCTCCCATTGCCATACACAGTGAAAATAGCACTCGCGTCTGTTCCCAGCAAGTACAGTGTATTGGACTGAAGAGGAGCTACTGTTCTTGTCAGTTTCCTAAGCAGAGTTGAACTAGATATGGCCCGTGTGTGTAGGAAGCACAGTTCTTTTGTTCTGAGCAAGCTCACTGTTAGGACCCCATAGAAAACACAGTAAGTAGAAGAGTGCTCTTTTCTCAAAAGCAGAATGTGTTTCTTGTAAGGCGAGCTAGCGTTTGTTTCCCAGTCCTAAATGGAGTTGAATACCATGTAGTTTCTGTTCCTACGAGCAAGAGTTGTTTTCTGGTAAGAAGAGTCACTATTGCGCTCCCATTGCTATACACAGTGCAAATAGCACTCGTGTCTGTTCCCAGGAAGTACAGTGTATTGGACTGAAGAGGAGCTGCTGTTCTTGTCAGTTTCCTAAGCAGAGTTGTACTAGATATGGCCCGTGAGTGTAGGAGGCACATTTCTTTTGTTCTGAGCTAGCTCACTGTTCGGACCACATAGGCAACAAAGAAGAGTAGAAGAGTGCTCTTTTCTCAAAAGCAGAGTGTGTTTCTTGTAAGGCTAGCTAGCGTTTGTTTCCCAGTCCGAAATGGAGTTGAATCACATACAGTTTCTGGTCCTACGAGCAAGAGTTGTTTTCAGGAAAGAAGAGTGACTATTGTGCTCCCATTGTCATACACAGGGCAAATAGCACTGGCGACAGTTCCCAGCATTTACAGTGTATTGGACTGAAGAGGAGCTACTGTCCTTGTCACTTTGCTTAGCAGAGTTGAACTAGATATGGCCCGTGTTTGTAGGAAGCTCAGTTCTTTGGTTCTGAGCAAGCTCACTGTTCTGGCCCTATAGGAAACACAGTAGAGTAGAAGAGTGCTGTTTTCGCAAAAGCAGAGTGTGTTTCTTGTAAGGCGAGCTAGGGTTTGTTTCCCAGTCAGAAATGGAGTTGAATACCATGCAGTTTTTCTTCCTACGAGCAAGAGTTGTTTTCTGGTAATAAGAGTCACTATAGTGCTCCCATATCAATACACAGTGCAAATAGCACTCGTGTCTGCTTCCAGCAAGTACAGTGTATTGGACTGAAGAGGATCTACTGTCTTGTCAGTTTCCTAAGCAGAGTTGAACTAGATACGGCCCGTGTGTGCAGGAAGCACAGTTCTTTTGTTCTGAGCAAGCTCACTGTTCGGACCTCATAAGAAACACAGTAGAGTAGAAGAGTGCTCTTTTCTCAAAAGCAGAGTGTGTTTCTTGTAAGTAGAGCTAGCATGTGTTTCCCAGTCTAAATTGAGTTGAATCACATGCAGTTTTTGGTTTATGAGCAAGAGTTGTTTTCTGGTAAGGAAAGTCACTATTTCGCTCCCATTGCCATACACAGTGCAAATAGCACTCGTGTCTGTTCCCAGCAAGTACAGTGTATTGGACTGAAGAGGAGCTACTGTTCTTGTCAGTTTCCTAAGCAGAATTGAACTAGATATGGCCCGTGTGTGTAGGAAGCACTGTTCTTTGGTTGTGAGCAAGCTCACTGTTCTGGCCCTATAGGAAACACAGTAGAGTAGAAGAGTGCTGTTTTCGCAAAAGCAGAGTGTGTTTCTTGTAAGGCGAGCTAGGGTTTGTTTCCCAGTCAGAAACGAAGTTGAATACCATGCAGTTTCTGTTCCTAGGACCAAGAGTTGTTTTCTCGTAATAAGAATCACTATTGTGCTCCCATATCAATACACACTGCAAATAGCACTCGCCTCTGCTTCCAACAATTACAGTGTATTGGACTGAAGAGGATCTACTGTCTTGTCAGTTTCCTAAGCAGAGTTGAACTAGATAGGGCCCGTGTGTGCAGGAAGCACAGTTCTTTTGTTCTGAGCAAGCTCACTTTTCGGACCTCATAAGAAAAACAGTAGAGTAGAAGAGTCCTCTTTTCTCAAAAGCAGAGTGTGTTTCTTGTAAGGCGAGCTAGCGTTTCTTTCCCAGTCCTAAATGGAGTTGAATCCCATGTAGTTTCTGTTCCTATGAGCAAGAGTTTTTTTCTGGTAAGAAGAGTCACTATTGCGCTCCCATTGCTATACACAGTGCAAATAGCACTCGTGTCTGTTCCCAGGAAGTACAGTGCATTGGACTGAGGAGGAGCTACTGTTCTTGTCAGTTTCCTAAGCAGAATTGAACTAGATATGGCCGTGTGTGTAGGAAGCACAGTTCTTTTGTTCTGAGCAAGCTCACTGTTCGGACCCAATAGGAAACACAGCAGAGAAGAAGTGTGCTCTTTTCTCAAAAGCAGAGTGTGTTTCTTGTAAGGCGAGCTAGTGTTTGTTTCCCAGTCCTAAATGGAGTTGAATCACATGCAGTTACTGGTTCAAAGAACAAGAGTTGTTTTCTGGTAAGAAGAGTCACTATTGCACTCCCATTGCCAAACACAGTGCAAATAGCACTGGCCTCTGTTCCCAGCAAGTACAGTGTATTGGACTGAAGAGGATCTACTGTTCTTGTCAGTTTCCTAAGCAGAGTTGAACTAGATATGGCCCGTGTGTGTAGGAAACACAGTTCTTTTGTTCTAAGCAAGCTCACTATTCGGGCCCTATAGGAAACACAGTAGAGTAGAAGAGTTCTCTTTTCTCAAAAGCAGAGTGTGTTTCTTGTAAGGCGAGCTATTGTTTGTTTCCCAGTCAGAAATGGAGTTGAATCCCATGCAGTTTCTGGTCCTATGAGCAAGAGTTGTTTTCTGGTAAGAAGAGTCACTTTTGCGCTCCCATTGCCATACACAGTGCAAATAGCACTCGCGTCTGTTCCCAGCAAGTACAGTGTATTGGACTGAAGAGGAGCTACTGTTCTTGTCAGTTTCTTAAGCAGAGTTGAACTAGATATGGCCCGTGTGTGTAGGAAGCAAAGTTCTTTTGTTCTGAGCAAGCTCACTGTTCTGGCCCTATAGGAAACACAGTAGAGTAGAAGAGTGCTCTTTTCTCAAAAGGAGAGTGTGTTTCTTGTAAGGCGAGCTAGCGTTTGTTTCCCAGTCCTAAATGGAGTTGAATCACATGCAGTTTCTGATCCTATGAGCAAGAGTTGTTTTCTGGTAAGGAAAGTCACTATTGCGCCCCCATTGCCATACACAGTGCAAATAGCACTCGTCTCTGTTCCCAGCAAATACAGTGTATTGGACTGAAGAGGAGCTACTGTTCTTGTCAGTTTCCTAAGCAGAATTGAACTAGATATGGCCGTGTGTGTAGGAAGCACAGTTCTTTTGTTCTGAGCAAGCTCACTCTTCTGGCCTATAGGTAACACAGTAGAGTAGAAGAGTGCTCTTTTCTCAAAAGCAGAGTGTGTTTCTTGTAAGTCGAGCTAGCGTTTGTTTCCCAGTCCTAAATAGAGTTGAATCACATGCAGTTTCTGTTCCCACGAGCAAGATTTGTTTTCTGGTAAGAAGAGTCACTATTGTGCTCCCATTGCCATACACAGGAAAATAGCACTCAGGTCTGTTCCAAGCAAGTACAGTGTATTGGACTGAAGAGTATCTACTGTTCCTGTCAGTTTCCTAAGCAGAATTGAACTAGATATGGCCCGTGTGTGTAGGAAGCACACTTCTTTTGTTCTGAGCAAGCTCACTGCTTTGGCCCTATAGGAAACACAGTAGATTAGAAGAGTGCTCTTTTCTCAAAAGCAGAGTGTGTTTCTTGTAAGGCGAGCTAGCGTTTGTTTCCCAGTCCTACATGGAGTTGAATCACATGCAGTTTTTGGTCCTATGAGATAGAGTTGTTTTCTGGTAAGGAAAGTCACTGTTGCGCTCCCATTGCCATACACAGTGCAAATAGCACTAGCGTCTGTTCCCAGCAAGTACAGTGTATTGGACTGAAGAGGAGCTACTGTTCTTGTCAGTTTCTTAAGCAGAGTTGAACTAGATATGGCCCGTGTGTGTAGGAAGCACAGTTCTTTTGTTCTGAGCAAGCTCACTGTTCTGGCCCTATAGGAAACACAGTAGAGTAGAAGAGTGCTCTTTTCTCAAAAGCAGAGTGTGTTTCTTGTAAGGCGAGCTAGCGTTTGTTTCCCAGTCCTAAATGGAGTTGAATCACATGCAGTTTCTGATCCTATGAGCAAGAATTGTTTTCTGGTAAGAAGAGACACTGTTGCACTCCCATTGCCATACACAGTGCAAATAGCACTCTCCTTCTCCCAGCAAGTACAGTGTATTGGACTTAAGAGGATCTACTGTTCTTGTCAGTTTCCTGAGCAGACTTGAACTAGATATGGCCATGTGTGTAGGAAACACAGTTCTTTTGTTCTGAGCAAGCTCACTGTTCTGGCCCTATAGGAAACACAGTAGAGTAGAATGTGCTCTTTTCTCAAAAGGAGAGTGTGTTTCTTGTAACGCGAGCTAGCGTTTGTTTCCCAGTCCTAAATGGAGTTGAATCACATGCAGTTTCTGATCCTATGAGCAAGAGTTGTTTTCTGGTAAGGAAAGTCACTATTGCGCCCCCATTGCCATACACAGTGCAAATAGCACTCGTCTCTGTTCCCAGCAAATACAGTGTATTGGACTGAAGAGGAGCTACTGTTCTTGTCAGTTTCCTAAGCAGAATTGAACTAGATATGGCCGTGTGTGTAGGAAGCACAGTTCTTTTGTTCTGAGCAAGCTCACTCTTCTGGCCTATAGGTAACACAGTAGAGTAGAAGAGTGCTCTTTTCTCAAAAGCACAGTGTGTTTCTTGTAAGTCGAGCTAGCATTTGTTTCCCAGTTTTAAATAGAGTTGAATCACATGCAGTTTCTGTTCCCACGAGCAAGATTTGTTTTCTGGTAAGAAGAGTCACTATTGTGCTCCCATTGCCATACACAGGAAAATAGCACTCAGGTCTGTTCCAAGCAAGTACAGTGTATTGGACTGAAGAGTATCTACTGTTCCTGTCAGTTTCCTAAGCAGAATTGAACTAGATATGGCCCGTGTGTGTAGGAAGCACAGTTCTTTTGTTCTTAGCAAGCTCACTGCTTTGGCCCTATAGGAAACACAGTAGATTAGAAGAGTGCTCTTTTCTCAAAAGCAGAGTGTGTTTCTTGTAAGGCGAGCTAGCGTTTGTTTCCCAGTCCTACATGGAGTTGAATCACATGCAGTTTTTGGTCCTATGAGATAGAGTTGTTTTCTGGTAAGGAAAGTCACTGTTGCGCTCCCATTGCCATACACAGTGCAAATAGCACTAGCGTCTGTTCCCAGCAAGTACAGTGTATTGGACTGAAGAGGAGCTACTGTTCTTGTCAGTTTCTTAAGCAGAGTTGAACTAGATATGGCCCGTGTGTGTAGGAAGCACAGTTCTTTTGTTCTGAGCAAGCTCACTGTTCTGGCCCTATAGGAAACAGAGTAGAGTAGAAGAGTGCTCTTTTATCAAAAGCAGAGTGTGTTTCTTGTAAGGCGAGCTAGCGTTTGTTTCCCAGTCCTAAATGGAGTTGAATCACATGCAGTTTTTGGTCCTATGAGCTAGAGTTGTTTTCTGGTAAGGAAAGTCACTGTTGCACTCCCATTGCCATACACAGTGCAAATAGCACTCTCCTTCTCCCAGCAAGTACAGTGTATTGGACTGAAGAGGATCTACTGTTCTTGTCAGTTTCCTGAGCAGACTTGAACTAGATATGGCCATGTGTGTAGGAAACACAGTTCTTTTGTTCTGAGCAAGCTCACTGTTCTGACCCCATATGAAACACAATAGAGTAGAAAAGTCCTCTTTTCTCAAAAGCAGAGTGTGTTTCTTGTAAGGCGAGCTAGCATTTGTTTCCCAGTCCTAAATGGAGTTGAATCACATGCAGTTTCTGGTCCTACAAGCAAGAGTTGTTTTCTTGTAAGGAAAGTCACTATTGCGCTCCCATTGCCATACACAGTGCAAATAGCACTCGTGTCTGTTCCCAGCATGTACAGTGTATTGGACTAAAGAGGAGATACTGTTCTTGTCAGTTTCCTAAGCAGAGTTGAACTAGATATGGCCAGTGTGTATAGGAAGCACAGTTCATTTGTTCTGAGCAAGCTCACTGTTCGGACCCCATAGGAAACACAGTAGAGTAGATGAGTGCTCTTTTCTCAAAAGCATAGTGTGTTTTTTGTAAGGCGAGCTAGCGTTTGTTTCCCAGTCCTAAATGGAGTTGAATCACAAGCAGTTACTGGTTCAAAGAACAAGAGTTGTTTTCTGGTAAGAAGAGTCACTATTGCGCTCCCATTGCCATACACAGTGCAAATAGCATTGGCGTCTGTTCCCAGCAAGTACACTGTATTGGACTGAAGAGGATCTACTGTTCTTGTCAGTTTCCTAAGCAGAATTGAACTAGATATGGCCCGTGTGTGTAGGAAGCAAAGTTCTTTTGTTCTGAGCAAGCTCACTGTTCGGACCCCATAGGAAACACAGTAGAGAAGAAGTGTGCTCTTTTCTCAAAAGCAGAGTGTGTTTCCTGTTTGGCGAGCTAGAGTTTGTTTCCCAGTCCTAAATAGTGTTGAATCACATGCAGTTTTTGGTCCTACGAGCAAGAGTTGTTTTCTGGTAAGGAAAGTCACGATTGCGCCCCCATTGCCATACACAGTGCAAATAGCACTCGCGTCTGTTCCCAGCAAGTACAGTGTATTGGACTGAAGAGGAGCTACTGTTCTTGTCAGTTTCCTAAGCAGAATTGAACTAGATATGGCCGTGTGTGTAGGAAGCACAGTTCTTTTGTTCTGAGCAAGCTCACTCTTCTGGCCTATAGGTAACACAGTAGAGTAGAAGAGTGCTCTTTTCTCAAAAGCACAGTGTGTTTCTTGTAAGTCGAGCTAGCGTTTGTTTCCCAGTCTTAAATGGAGTTGAATCACATGCAGTTTCTGTTCCTACGAGCAAGATTTGTTTTCTGGTAAGAAGAGTCACTATTGTGCTCCCATTGCCATACACAGGAAATAGCACTCAGGTCTGTTCCAAGCAAGTACAGTGTATTGGACTGAAGAGTATCTACTGTTCTTGTCAGTTTCCTAAGCAGAATTGAACTAGATATGGCCCGTGTGTGTAGGGGGCACAGTTCTTTTGTTCTGAGCAAGCTCGCTGTTTTGGCCCTATAGGAAACATAGTAGATTAGAAGAGTGCTCTTTTCTCAAAAGCAGAGTGTGTTTCTTGTAAGGCGAGCTAGCGTTTGTTTCCCAGTCCTAAATGGAGTTGAATCACATGCAGTTTTTGGTCCTATGAGCTAGAGTTGTTTTCTGGTAAGGAAAGTCACTGTTGCGCTCCCATTGCCATACACAGTGCAAATAGCACTCGTGTCTGTTCCCAGCAAGTACAGTGTATTGGACTGAAGAGTATCTACTGTTCTTGTCAGTTTCCTAAGCAGAATTGAACTAGATATGGCCCGTGTGTGTAGGAAGCACAGTTCTTTTGTTCTGAGCAAGCTCACTGTTCTGGCCCTATAGGAAACAGAGTAGAGTAGAAGAGTGCTCTTTTCTCAAAAGCAGAGTGTGTTTCTTGTAAGGCGAGCTAGCGTTTGTTTCCCAGTCCTAAATGGAGTTGAATCACATGCAGTTTCTGATCCTATGAGCAAGAATTGTTTTCTGATAAGAAGAGTCACTGTTGCACTCCCATTGCCATACACAGTGCAAATAGCACTCTCCTTCTCCCAGCAAGTACAGTGTATTGGACTGAAGAGGATCTACTGTTCTTGTCAGTTTCCTGAGCAGACTTGAACTAGATATGGCCATGTGTGTAGGAAACACAGTTCTTTTGTTCTGAGCAAGCTCACTGTTCTGACCCCATATGAAACACAGTAGAGTAGAAAAGTCCTCTTTTCTCAAAAGCAGAGTGTGTTTCTTGTAAGGCGAGCTAGCATTTGTTTCCCAGTCCTAAATGGAGTTGAATCACATGCAGTTTCTGGTCCTACAAGCAAGAGTTGTTTTCTTGTAAGGAAAGTCACTATTGCGCTCCCATTGCCATACACAGTGCAAATAGCACTCGTGTCTGTTCCCAGCATGTACAGTGTATTGGACTAAAGAGGAGATACTGTTCTTGTCAGTTTCCTAAGCAGAGTTGAACTAGATATGGCCAGTGTGTATAGGAAGCACAGTTCATTTGTTCTGAGCAAGCTCACTGTTCGGACCCCATAGGAAACACAGTAGAGTAGATGAGTGCTCTTTTCTCAAAAGCAGAGTGTGTTTCTTGTAAGGCGAGCTAGCGTTTGTTTCCCAGTCCTAAATGGAGTTGAATCACAAGCAGTTACTGGTTCAAAGAACAAGAGTTGTTTTCTGGTAAGAAGAGTCACTATTGCGCTCCCATTGACATACACAGTGCAAATAGCATTGGCGTCTGTTCCCAGCAAGTACACTGTATTGGACTGAAGAGGATCTACTGTTCTTGTCAGTTTCCTAAGCAGAATTGAACTAGATATGGCCCGTGTGTGTAGGAAGCAAAGTTCTTTTGTTCTGAGCAAGCTCACTGTTCGGACCCCATAGGAAACACCGTAGAGAAGAAGTGTGCTCTTTTCTCAAAAGCAGAGTGTGTTTCCTGTTTGGCGAGCTAGAGTTTGTTTCCCAGTCCTAAATAGTGTTGAATCACATGCAGTTTTTGGTCCTACGAGCAAGAGTTGTTTTCTGGTAAGGAAAGTCACGATTGCGCCCCCATTGCCATACACAGTGCAAATAGCACTCACGTCTGTTCCCAGCAAGTACAGTGTATTGGACTGTAGAGGAGCTACTGTTTTTGTCAGTTTCTTAAGCAGAGTTGAACTAGATATGGCCCCTGTGTGTAGGAAGCACAGTTCTTTTGTTCTGAGCGAGCTCACTGTTCGAACCCCATAGGAAACACAGTAGAGTAGAAGAGTGCTCTTTTCTCAAAAGCAGAGTGTGTTTCTTGTAAGGCCAGCTAGCGTTTGTTTCCCAGTTCTAAATGGAGTTGAATCACATGCAGTTTCTGGTTCCAAGAACAAGAGTTGTTTTCTGGTAAGAAGAGTTACTATTGCGCTCCCATTGCCATACCCAGTACATATAGCACTCAAGTCTGTTCCCAGCAAGTACAGTGTACTGGCCTGAAAAGGAGCTACTGTTCTTGTCAGTTTCCTAAGCAGAATTGAACTAGATATGGCCCGTGTGTGTAGGAAGCACAGTTCTTTTGTTCTGAGCAAGCTCACTGTTCGGACCCAATAGGAAACACAGCACAGAAGAAGTGTGCTCTTTTCTCAAAAGCAGAGTGTGTTTCTTGTAAGGCGAGCTAGTGTTTGTTTCCCAGTCCTAAATGGAGTTGAATCACATGCAGTTACTGGTTCAAAGAACAAGAGTTGTTTTCTGGTAAGAAGAGTCACTATTGCACTCCCATTGCCATACACAGTGCAAATAGCACTGGCGTCTATTCCCAGCAAGTACAGTGTATTGGACTGAAGAGGAGCTACTGTTCTTGTCAGTTTCCTAAGCAGAATTGAACTAGATATGGCCCGTGTGTGTAGGAAGCAAAGTTCTTTTGTTCTGAGCAAGCTCACTGTTCGGACCCCATAGGAAACACAGTAGAGAAGAAGTGTGCTCTTTTATCAAAAGCAGAGTGTGTTTCTTGTTTGGCGAGCTAGAGTTTGTTTCCCAGTCCTAAATAGTGTTGAATCACATGCAGTTTTTGGTCCTACGAGCAAGAGTTGTTTTCTGGTAAGGAAAGTCACTATTGCGCCCCCATTGCCATACACAGTGCAAATAGCACTCGTCTCTGTTCCCAGCAAATACAGTGTATTGGACTGAAGAGGAGCTACTGTTCTTCTCAGTTTCCTAAGCAGAGTTGAACTAGATATGCCTTTGTGTGTGTGTAGGAAGCACAGTTCTTTTGTTCTCAGCAAGCTCACTGTTCTGGCCCTAAAGGAAACACATTAGAGTAGAAGAGTGCTCTTTTCTCAAAAGCAGAGAGTGTTTCTTGTAAGTCGAGCTAGCGTTTGTTTCCCAGTCCTAAATGGAGTTGAATCACATGCAGTTTCTGTCCTACGAGCAAGATTTGTTTTCTGGTAAGAAGAGTCACTATTGTGCTCCCATTGCCATACACAGGGAAATAGCACTCAGGTCTGTTCCAAGCAAGTACAGTGTATTGGACTGAAGAGTATCTACTGTTCTTGTCAGTTTCTTAAGCAGAGTTGAACTAGATATGGCCCCTGTGTGTAGGAAGCACAGTTCTTTTGTTCTGAGCAAGCTCACTGTTCTGGCCCTATAGGAAACACAGTAGAGTAGAAGAGTGCTCTTTTCTCAAAAGCAGAGTGTGTTTCTTGTAAGGCGAGCTAGCGTTTGTTTCCCAGTCCTAAATGGAGTTGAATCACATGCAGTTTCTGATCCTATGAGCAAGAATTGTTTTCTGGTAAGAAGAGTCCCTGTTGCGCTCCCATTGCCATACACAGTGCAAATAGCACTCTCCTCTATTCCCAGCAAGTACAGTGTATTGGACTGAAGAGGATCTACTGTTCTTGTCAGTTTCCTAAGCAGAATTGAACTAGATACGGCCATGTGTGTAGGAAGCACAGTTCTTTTGTTGTGAGCAAGCTCACTGTTCGGACCCAATAGGAAACACAGTAGGTTAGAAGAGTGCTCTTTTCTCCAAAGCAGAGTGTGTTTCTTGTAAGGCGAGCTAGTGTTTGTTTCCCAGTCCTAAATGGAGTTGAATCACATGCAGTTACTGGTTCAAAGAACAAGAGTTGTTTTCTTGTAAGAAGAGTCACTATAGTGCTCCCATTGCCATACACAGTGCAAATAGCATTGGCGTCTGTTTCCAGCAAGTACAGTGTATTGGACTGAAGAGGATCTACTGTTCTTGTCAGTTTCCTAAGCAGAATTGAACTAGATATGGCCCGTGTGTGTAGGAAGCACAGATCTTTTGTTCTGAGCAAGCTCACTGTTCGGACCCCATAGGAAACACAGTAGAGAAGAAGTGTGCTCTTTTCTCAAAATCAGAGTGTGTTTCTTGTTTGGCGAGCTAGAGTTTGTTTCCCAGTCCTAAATAGTGTTGAATCACATGCAGTTTTTGGTCCTACGAGCAAGAGTTTTTTTCTGGTAAGGAAAGTCACTATTGCGCCCCCATTGCCATACACAGTGCAAGTAGCACTCGCACATATTCCCAGCAAATACAGTGTATTGGACTGAAGAGGAGCTACTGTTCTTGTCAGTTTTCTAAGCAGAGTTGAACTAGATACGGCCCGTATGTGTAGGAAGCACGGTTCTTTTGTTCTGACTAAGCTCACTGTTCTGGCCCTAAAGGAAACACAGTAGAGTAGAAGAGTGCTCTTTTCTCAAAAGCAGAGAGTGTTTCTTGTAAGTCGAGCTAGCGTTTGTTTCCCAGTCCTAAATGGAGTTGAATCACATGCAGTTACTGGTTCAAAGAACAAGAGTTGTTTTCTTGTAAGAAGAGTCACTATTGTGCTCCCATTGCCATACACAGTGCAAATAGCACTGGCGTCTGTTCCCAGCAAGTACAGTGTATTGGACTGAAGAGGATCTACTGTTCTTGTCAGTTTCCTAAGCAGAATTGAACTAGATATGGCCCGTGTGTGTACGAAGCACAGTTCTTTTGTTCTGAGCAAGCTCACTGTTCGGACCCCATAGGAAACACAGTAGAGAAGAAGTGTGCTCTTTTCTCAAAAGCAGAGTGTGTTTCTTGTTTGGCGAGCTAGAGTTTGTTTCCCAGTCCTAAATAGTGTTGAATCACATGCAGTTTTTGGTCCTACGAGCAAGAGTTGTTTTCTGGTAAGGAAAGTCACTATTGCGCCCCCATTGCCATACACAGTGCAAATAGCACTCGTCTCTGTTCCCAGCAAATACAGTGTATTGGACTGAAGAGGAGCTACTGTTCTTGTCAGTTTCCTAAGCAGAATTGAACTAGATATGGCCGTGTGTGTAGGAAGCACAGTTCTTTTGTTCTGAGCAACTCACTGTTCTGGCCCTAAAGGAAACACAGTAGAGTAGAAGAGTGCTCTTTTCTCAAAAGCAGAGAGTGTTTCTTGTAAGGAGAGCTAGTGTTTGTTTCCCAGTCCTAAATGAAGTTGAATCCCATGCAATTTCGGGTCCTACGAGCAAGAGTTGTTTTCTGGTAAGAAGAGTCACTATTGGGCTCCCATTGTCATACACAGTGCAAATAGCACTCAAGTCTGTTCCCAGCAAGTACAGTGTATTGGACTGAAGAGGATCTACAGTTCTAGTCAGTTTCCTAAGAAGAATTGAACTAGATATGGCCGTGTGTGTAGGAAGCACAGTTCTTTTGTTCTGAGCAAGCTCACTCTTCTGGCCCTATAGGAAACACAGTAGAGTAGAAGAGTGCTCTTTTCTCAAAAGCAGAGTGTGTTTCTTGTAAGTCGAGCTAGCGTTTGTTTCCCAGTCCTAAATGGAGTTGAATCACATGCAGTTTCTGATCCTATGAGCAAGAATTGTTTTCTGGTAAGAAGAGTCACTCTTGCGCTCCCATTGCCATACACAGTGCAAATAGCACTCTCCTCTGTTCCCAGCAAGTACAGTGTATTGGACTGAAGAGGATCTACTGTTCTTGTCAGTTTCCTAAGCAGAATTGAACTAGATATGGCCATGTGTGTAGGAAGCACAGTTCTTTTGTTATGAGCAAGCTCACTGTTCGGACCCAATAGGAAACACAGTAGATTAGAAGAGTGCTCTTTTCTCCAAAGCAGAGTGTGTTTCTTGTAAGGCGAGCTAGTGTTTGTTTCCCAGTCCTAAATGGAGTTGAATCACATGCAGTTTTTGTTTCTACGAGCCAGAGTTGTTTTCTCGTAAGGAGAGTCACTATTGTGCTCCCATTGCCCTACACAGGGCAAATAGCACTCGCGCCTGTTCCCAGCTAGTACAGTGTACTGGACTGAAGAGGAGCTACTGTTCTTGTCAGTTTCCTAAGCAGAATTGAACTAGATATGGCCCGTGTGTGTAGGAAGCACAGTTCTTTTGTTCTGAGCAAGCTCACTGTTCGGACCCAATAGGAAACACAGTAGAGTAGAAGTGTGCTCTTTTCTCAAAAGCAGAGTGTGTTTCTTGTAGGGCGAGCTAGTGTTTGTTCTCCCAGTCCTAAATGGAGTTGAATCTCATGCAGTTACTGGTTCAAAGAACAAGAGTTGTTTTCTAGTAAGAAGAGTCACTATTGCACTGCCATTGCCATACACAGTGCAAATAGCACTGGCGTCTGTTCCCAGCAAGTACAGTGTATTGGACTGAAGAGGATCTACTGTTCTTGTCAGTTTCCTAAGCAGAATTGAACTAGATATGGCCAGTGTGTGTAGGAAGCAAAGTTCTTTTGTTCTGAGCAAGCTAACTGTTCGGACCCCATAGGAAACACAGTAGAGAAGAAGTGTGCTCTTTTCTCAAAAGCAGAGTGTGTTTCTTGTTTGGTGAGCTAGAGTTTGTTTCCCAGTCCTAAATAGTGTTGAATCACATGCAGTTTTTGGTCCTACGAGCAAGAGTTGTTTTCTGGTAAGGAAAGTCACTATTGTGCCCCCATTGCCATACACAGTGCAAATAGCACTCATCTCTGTTCCCACCAAATATAGTGTATTGGACTGAAGAGGAGCTACTGTTCTTGTCAGTTTCCTAAGCAGAGTTGAACTAGATATGGCCTGTGTGTGTAGGAAGCACATTTCTTTTGTTCTGAGCAAGCTCACTGTTCTGGCCCTAAAGGAAACACAGTAGAGTAGAAGAGTGCTCTTTTCTCAAAAGCAGCGTGTGTTTCTTGTAAGGCGAGCTAGCGTTTGTTTCCCAGTCCTAAATGGAGTTGAATCACATGCAGTTTCTGGTTCCAAGAACAAGAGTTGTTTTCTGGTAAGAAGAGTCACTATTGGGCTCCCATTGCCATACACAGTGCAAATACCACTGGCGTCTGTTCCCAGCAAGTACAGTGTATTGGACTGAAGAGGATCTACTGTTCTTGTCAGTTTCCTAAGCAGAATTGAACTAGATATGGCCCGTGTGTGTAGGAAGCACAGTTCTTTTGTTCTGAGCAAGCTCACTGTTCGGACCCCATAGGAAACACAGTAGAGAAGAATTGTGCTCTTTTCTCAAAAGCAGAGTGTGTTCCTTGTTTGGCGAGCTAGAGTTTGTTTCCCAGTCCTAAATAGTGTTGAATCACATGCAGTTTTTGGTCCTACGAGCAAGAGTTTTTTTCTGGTAAGGAAAGTCACTATTGCGCCCCCATTGCCATACACAGTGCAAGTAGCACTCGCACATATTCCCAGCAAATACAGTGTATTGGACTGAAGAGGAGCTACTGTTCTTGTCAGTTTTCTAAGCAGAGTTGAACTAGATATGGCCCGTATGTGTAGGAAGCACGGTTCTTTTGTTCTGACTAAGCTCACTGTTCTGGCCCTAAAGGAAACACAGTAGAGTAGAAGAGTGCTCTTTTCTCAAAAGCAGAGAGTGTTTCTTATAAGTCGAGCTAGCGTTTGTTTCCCAGTCCTAAATGGAGTTGAATCACATGCAGTTACTGGTTCAAAGAACAAGAGTTGTTTTCTTGTAAGAAGAGTCACTATTGTGCTCCCATTGCCATACACAGTGCAAATAGCACTGGCGTCTGTTCCCAGCAAGTACAGTGTATTGGACTGAAGAGGATCTACTCTTCTTGTCAGTTTCCTAAGCAGAATTGAACTAGATATGGCCCGTGTGAGTACGAAGCACAGTTCTTTTGTTCTGAGCAAGCTCACTGTTCGGACCCCATAGGAAACACAGTAGAGAAGATGTGCTCTTTTCTCAAAAGCAGAGTGTGTTTCTTGTTTGGTGAGCTAGAGTTTGTTTCCCAGTCCTAAATAGTGTTGAATCACATGCAGTTTTTGGTCCTATGAGCAAGAGTCGTTTTCTGGTAAGAAGAGTCACTATTGCGCTCCCTTTCTATGCACAGTGAAAATAGCGTCTGTTCCCAGCAAGTACAGTGTAGTGGACTGAAGAGGAGCTACTGTTCTTGTCAGTTTCTTAGGCAGAGTTGAACTAGATATGGCCCCTGTGTGTAGGAAGCACAGTTCTTTGGTCTGAGCAAGCTCACTGTTCTGGCCCTATAGGAAACACAGTAGAGTAGAAGAGTGCTCTTTTCTCAAAAGCAGAGTGTGTTTCTTGTAAGGAGAGCTAGCGTTTGATTCCCAGTCCTAAATGGAGTTGAATCACATGCAGTTTCTGATCCTATGAGCAAGAATTGTTTTCTGGTAAGAAGAGTCCCTGTTGCGCTCCCATTGCCATACACAGTGCAAATAGCACTCTCCTCTGTTCCCAGCAAGTACAGTGTATTGGACTGAAGAGGTTCTATTGTTCTTGTCAGTTTCCTGAGCAGAATTGAACTAGATATGGCCATGTGTATAGGAAACATAGATCTTTTGTTCTGAGCAAGCTCACTGTTCGGACCCCATATGAAACACAGTAGAGTAGAAAAGTGCTCTTTTCTCAAAATCAGAGTGTGTTTCTTGTAAGGCGAGCTAGAGTTTGTTTCCCAGTCCTAAATAGTGTTGAATCACATGCAGTTTTTGGTCCTACGAGCAAGAGTTTTTTTCTGGTAAGGAAAGTCACTATTGCGCCCCCATTGCCATACACAGTGCAAGTAGCACTCGCACATATTCCCAGCAAATACAGTGTATTGGACTGAAGAGGAGCTACTGTTCTTGTCAGTTTTCTAAGCAGAGTTGAACTAGATATGGCCGTGTGTGTAGGAAGCACAGTTCTTTTGTTCTGAGCAAGCTCACTCTTCTGGCCTATAGGTAACACAGTAGAGTAGAAGAGTGCTCTTTTCTCAAAAGCAGAGAGTGTTTCTTGTAAGTCGAGCTAGCGTTTGTTTCCCAGTCCTAAATGGAGTTGAATCACATGCAGTTTCTGTTCCTACGAGCAAGATTTGTTTTCTGGTAAGAAGAGTCACTATTGTGCTCCCATTGCCATACACAGGGAAATAGCACTCAGGTCTGTTCCAAGCAAGTACAGTGTATTGGACTGAAGAGTATCTACTGTTCTTGTCAGTTTCCTAAGCAGAATTGAACTAGATATGGACCTTGTGTAGGAAGCACAGTTCTTTTGTTCTGAGCAAGCTCACAGTTTTGGCCCTATAGGAAACACAGTAGATTAGAAGAGTGCTCTTTTCTCAAAAGCAGAGTGTGTTTCTTGTAAGGCGAGGTAGCGTTTGTTTCCCAGTCCTAAATGGAGTTGAACCACATGCAGTTTCTGGTCCTATGAGCAAGAGTCGTTTTCTGGTAAGAAGAGTCACTATTGCGCTCCCTTTCTATGCACAGTGAAAATAGCGTCTGTTCCCAGCAAGTACAGTGTAGTGGACTGAAGAGGAGCTACTGTTCTTGTCAGTTTCTTAGGCAGAGTTGAACTAGATATGGCCCCTGTGTGTAGGAAGCACAGTTCTTTGGTCTGAGCAAGCTCACTGTTCTGGCCCTATAGGAAACACAGTAGAGTAGAAGAGTGCTCTTTTCTCAAAAGCAGAGTGTGTTTCTTGTAAGGCGAGCTAGCGTTTGATTCCCAGTCCTAAATGGAGTTGAATCACATGTAGTTTCTGATCCTATGAGCAAGAATTGTTTTCTGGTAAGAAGAGTCCCTGTTGCGCTCCCATTGCCATACACAGTGCAAATAGCACTCTCCTCTGTTCCCAGCAAGTACAGTGTATTGGACTGAAGAGGTTCTATTGTTCTTGTCAGTTTCCTGAGCAGAGTTGAACTAGATATGCCCCGTGTGTGTAGGAAGCACAGTTCTTTTGTTCTGAGCAAGCTCACGGTTCGGACCCCATAGAAAACACAGTAGAGAAGAAGAGTGCTCTTTTCTAAAAAGCAGAGTGTGTTTCTTGTAAGGCGAGCTAGCGTTTTTTTCCCAGTCCTAAATGGAGTTGAGTCACATGCAGTTTCGGGTCCTACGAGCAAGAGTTGTTTTCTAGTATGAAGAGTCCCTATTGCGCTCCCATTGTCATACACAGGGCAAATAGTACTGGCATCTGTTCCCAGCATGTCCAGTGTATTGGACAGAAGAGGTTCTTCTGTTCTTGTAATGTTCCTAAGCAGAATTCAAGGAGATATGGCCCGTGTGTGTAGAAAGCACAGTTCTTTTGTTCTGAGCAAGCTCACTGTTCTGGCCTTATAGGAAAAACAGTAGAGAAGAAGAGTGCTCTTTTCTCAAAAGCAGAGTGTGTTTCTTGTAAGGCAAGCTAGCGTTTGTTTCCCAGTCCTAAATGGAGTTGAATCCCATGCAGTTTCTGGTCCTATGAGCAAGAGTTTTTTTCTTGTAAGAAGAGTCACTATTGCGCTCGCATTGTCATAAACAGGGCAAACAGCACTGGCGTCTGTTCCCAGCATATACAGTGTATTGGACTGAAGAGGAGCTACTGTTCTTGTCATTTTCCTAAGCAGAATTGAACTAGATATGTCCGGTGTGTGTAGGAAGCACAGTTCTTTTGTTCTGAACAAGCTCACTTTTCAGACCCCATAGGAAACACAGTAGATTAGAAGAGTTCTCATTTCTCAAAAGCAGAGTGTGTTTCTTGTAAGGCAAGCTAGCGTTTGTTTCCCAGTCATAAATGGAGTTGAATCATATGCAGTTTCTGGTCCTACGAGCAAGAGTCGTTTTTTGGTAAGAAGAGTCACTATTGCGCTCCCTTTCTATGCACAGTGAAAATAGCACTCGCGTATGTTCCCAGCAAGTGTAGTGTATTGGACTGAAGAGGAGCTACTGTTCTTGTCTGTTTCCTAAGCAGAGTTGAACTAGATATGGCCCCTGTGTATAGGAAGCACAGTTCTTTTGTTCTGAGCAAGCTCACTGTTTGGACCCCATAGGCAACACAGTAGAGTAGAAGAGTGCTCTTTTCTCAAAAGTAGAGTCTGTTTCTTGTAAGGCAAGCTAGTATTTGTTTCCCAGTCCTAAAAGAAGTTGAATCACATGCAGTTTTTGGTCCTACGAGCAAGAGTTGTTTTCTGGTAAGAGAGTCACTATTGTGCTCGCATTGTAATAAACAGTGCAAATAGCACTGGCGTCTGTTTCCAGCAAGTACAGTGTATTGGACTGAAGAGGATCTACTGTTCTTGTCAGGTTCCTAAGCAGAGTTGAACTAGATATGGCCCGTGTGTGTAGGAAGCACAGTTCATTTGTTCTGAGCAAGCTCACTGTTCTGGCCCTATAGGAAAGAGAGTAGAGTAGAAGAGTGCTCTTTTCTCAAAAGCAGAGTGTGTTTCTCATAAGGCGAGCTAGCATTTGTTTCCCAGTCCCAAATGGAGTTGAGTCACATGCAGTTTCTGGTCCTATGAGCAAGAGTTGTTTTCTGGTAAGAAGAGTCACTATTGTGCTACCATTGCCATACACAGAGCAAATAGCACTCGCGTCTGTTCCCAGCAAGTACAGTGTATTGGACTGAAGAGGAGCTACTGTTCTTGTCAGTTTCCTAAGCAGAGTTGAACTAGATATGGCCCGTGTGTGTAGGAAGCACAGTACTTTTGTTCTGAGCAAGCTCACTGTTCTGGCCCTATAGAAAACACAGTAGAGTAGAAGAGTGCTCTTTTCTCAAAAGCAGAGTGTGTTTCTCATAAGGCGAGCTAGCATTTGTTTCCCAGTCCTAAATGGAGTTGAGTCACATGCAGTTTCTGGTCCTACAAGCAAGAGTTGTTTTGTGATAAGAACAGTCACTATTGCGCTCCCATTGCCATACACAGTCCAAATAGCTCTCGCGTCTGTTCCCAGCAAGTACAGTGTATTGTACTGAACAGGAGCTATTGTTCTTGTCAGTTTCCTAAACACAGTTGAACTATATGTGGCCCGTGTGTGTACGAAGCACAGTTCTTTTGTTCTGAGCCAGCTCACTGTTCTGGCCATATAGGAAACACAGTAGAGTAGACGAGTGCTCTTTTCTCAAAAGCAGAGTGTGTTTCTTGTAAGGTGAGCTAGCGTTTGTTTCCTAGTCCTAAATGGAGTTGAGTCACATGCAGTTTCTGGTCCTAAGAGCAAGAGTTGTTTTATGGTAAGATGAGTCACTATTGCGCTCCCATTGCCATACACTGTGCAAATAGCACTCGCGTCTGTTCCCAGCAATTACAGTGTATTGGACTGAAGGGGAGCTACTGTTCTTGTCAGTTTCTTAAGCACAGTTAAACTAAATATGGCCCGTGTGTGTAGGAAGCACAGTTCTTTTGTTCTGAGCAAGCTCACTATTCTGGCCCTATAGGAAACACAGTAGAGTAGAAGAGTGCTCTTTTCCCAAAAGCAGAGTGTGTTTCTTGTAAGGCGATCTAGCATTTGTTTCCCAGTCTTAAATGGAGTTGAATCACATGCAGATTCTGGTCCTACGAGCAAGAGTTGTTTTCTGGTAAGAAGAGTCACTATTGCGCTCCCATTGCCATACACAGGGAAAATAGCACTCATGTCTGTTCCCAGCAAGTACAGTGTATTGGACTGAAGAGGAGCTACTGTTCTTGTCAGTTTCCTAAGCAGAGTTGAACTAGATATAGCCCGTGTGTGTAGGAAGCACAGTTCTTTTGTTCTGAACAAGCTCACTGTTCAGACCCCATAGGAAACACAGTAGAGTAGAAGAGTTCTCTTTTCTCAAAAGCAGAGTGTGTTTCTTGTAAGGCGAGCTAGCGTTTGTTTCCCAGTCAGAAATGGAGTTGAATCACATGCAGTTTTTGGTCCTACGAGCAAGAGTTGTTTTCTGGTAAGGAAAGTCACTATTGAGCTCCCATTGCCATACATAGTACAAACAGCACTCGCGTCTGTTCCTAGCAAGTACAGTGTATTGGACTGAAGAGGAGATACTGTTCTTGTCAGTTTCCTAAGCAGATTTGAACTAGATATGGCACTTGGGTGTAGGAAGCACACTTCTTTTGTTCGGAGCAAGCTCACTGTTCAGACCACATAGGAAACACAATAGAGTAGAAGAGTGCTCTTTTCTGAAAAGCAGAGTGTGTTTCTTGTAAGGCGAGCTAGTGTTTGTTTCCCAGTCAGAAATGCAGTTGAATCCCATGCAGTTTCTGGTCCTACGAGCAAGAGTTGTTTTCTGGTAAGAAGAGTCACTCTTGCGCTCCCATTGCCATACACAGAGCAAATAGCTCTCACGTCTGTTCCCAGCAAGTACAGTGTATTGGACTGAAGAGGAGCTACTGTTCTTGTCAGTTTTCTAAGCAGAGTTGAAATAGATATGACCCGTGTGTGTAGGAAGCACAGTTCTTTTGTTCTGAGCAAGCTCACTGTTTTGGCCCTTTAGGAAACACAGTAGAGTAGAAGAGTGCTCTTTTCTCAAAAGCAGAGTGTGTTTCTTGTAAGGCGAGCTAGTGTTTGTTTCCCAGTCCTTAATGGAGTTGAATCACATGCAGTTTTTGGTCCTACGAGCAAGAGTTGTTTTCTGGTAAGGAAAGACACTATTGCGCTCCCATTGTCATACACAGGGCAAATAGCACTCGCTTCTGTTCCCAGCAAGTACAGTGTATTGGATTGAAGAGGAGCTACTGTTCTTGTCATTTTACTAAGCAGAGTTGAACTAGATATGGCCCGTGTGTGTAGGAAGCACAGTTCTATTGTTCTGAACAAGCTCACTGTTCAGACCCCATAGGAAACACAGTAGAGTAGAAGAGTTCTCATTTCTCAAAAGCAGAGTGTGTTTCTTGTAAGGCGAGCTAGCGTTTGTTTCCCAGTCAGAAATGGAGTTGAATCACATGCTGTTTTTGGTCCTACTAGCAAGAGTTGTTTTCTGGTAAGGAAAGTCACTATTGAGCTCCCATTGCCATACACAGTGCAAATAGCACTCGCGTCTGTTCCTAGCAAGTACAGTGTATTGGACTGAAGAGGAGCTACCGTTCTTGTCAGTTTCCTAAGCAGAGTTGAACTAGATATGGCCCGTGTGTGTAGGAAGCCCACTTCTTTTGTTCGGAGCAAGCTCACTGTTCGGACCCCATATGAAACACAGAATAGTAGAAGAGTGCTCTTTTCTCAAAAGCAGAGTGTGGTTCTTGTAAGGCGAGCTAGTGTTTGTTTCACAGTCAGAAATAGAGTTGAATTCCCATGCAGTTTCTGTTTCTACGAGCAAGAGTTGTTTTGTGATAACAAGAGTCACTATTGCGTTCCCATTGTCATACACAGGGCAAATAGCACTGGTGTCGGTTCCCAGCATGTACAGTGTATTGGACTGAAGAGGATCTACTGTTCTTGTCAGTTTCCTAAGCAGAGTTGAACTAGATATGGCCCGTGTGTGTAGGAAGCACAGTTCTTTTGTTCTGAGCAAGCTCACTGTTCGAACCCCATAGGAAAATATGTAGAGCAGAAGAGTGCTCTTTTCTCAAAAGCAGAGTGTGTTTCTTGTAAGGCGAGCTAGCATTTATTTCCCAGTCCTAAATGGAGTTGAATCACATGCATTTCTGGTCCTAAGAACAAGAGTTGTTTTCTGGTAAGGAAAGTCACTATTGCGCTCCCATTGCCATACACAGTGCAAATAGCTCTCACGTCTGTTCCCAGCAAGTACAGTGTATTTGACTGAAGAGGATCTTCTGTTCTTGTCAGTTCCCTAAGCAGAGTTGAACTAGATATGGCCCGTGAGTGTAGGAAGCACAGTTCTTTTGTTCTGAGCAAGCTCACTGTTCGGACCCCATAGGAAACACAGTAAAGTAGAAGAGTGCTCTTTTCTCATAAGCAGAGTGTGTTTCTTGTTTGGCGAGCTAGTGTTTATTTCCCAGTCAGAAATGTAATGAATCCCATGCAGTTTCTGGTCCTACGAGCAAGAGTAGTTTTCTGGTAAGAATAGTCACTATTGCGCTCCCATTGCCATACACAGTCAAATAGCACTCGCGTCTGTTCCCAGCAAGCACAGTGTATTGTACTGAACAGGAGCTACCGTTCTTGTCAGTTTCCTAAGCACAGTTGAACTAGATATGGCCCGTGTGTGTACGAAGCCCAGTTCTTTTGTTCTGAGGCAGCTCACTGCTCTGGCCCTATAGGAAACAAAGTAGAGTAGAAGAGTGCTCTTTTCTCAAAAGCAGAGTGTGTTTCTTGTAAGGTGAGCTAACGTTTGTTTACCAGTCCTAAATGGAGTTGAGTCACATGCAGTTTCTGGTCCTACGAGCAAGAGTTGTTTTCTGGTAAGAAGAGTCACTATTGCGCTCCCATTGCCATACACAGTGCAAATAGCACTCACGTCTGTTCACAGCAAGTACAGTGTATTGGACTGAAGGTGAGCCACTGTTCTTGTCAGTTTCTTAAGCACAGTTAAACTAGATAAGGCCTGTGTGTGTAGGAAGCACAGTTCTTTTGTTCTGAGCAAGCTCACTATTCTGGACATATAGGAAACACAGTAGAGTAGAAGAGTGCTCTTTTCTCAAAAGCAGAGTGTGTTTCTTGTAAGGGGAGGTAGCATTTGTTTCCCAGTCCTAAATGGAGTTGAATCACATGTAGTTTCTGGTCCTATGAGCAAGAGTTGTTTTCTGGTAAGAAGAGTCACTATTGCGCTCCCATTGCCATACACAGTGCAAATAGCACTCGCGTCTGTTCCCAGCAAGTACAATGTATTGGACTGAAGAGGAGCTTCTGTTCTTCTCAGTTTCTTACGCAGAATTGAACTAGATATGGCCGTGTGTGTAAGAAGCACAGTTCTTTTGTTCTGAGCAAGCTCACTGTTTTGGCCCTATAGGAAACACAGTAGAGTAGAAGAGTGCTCTTTTCTCAAAAGCAGAATGTGTTCCTTGTAAGGCGAGCTAGCGTTTGTTTCTCAGTCTTTAATGGAGTTGAATCACATGCAGTTTTTGGTTCTACGAGCAAGAGTTGTTTTCTGGTAAGGAAAGTTACTATTGCGCTCCCTTTGCCATACACAGTGCAAACAGCGCTCGCATATGTTCCCAGCAATTACAGTGTATTGGACTGAGGAGGAGCTACTGTTCTTGTCAGTTTCCTAAGCAGAGTTGAACTAGATATGGCCCGTGTGTTTAGGAAGCACAGTTCTTTTGTTCTGAGCAAGCTCACTGTTCTGGCCCTATAGGAAACACAGTAGAGAAGAAGAGTGCTCTTTTCTCAAAAGCAGAGTGTGTTTCTTGTAAGGCGAGCTAGCGTTTGTTTCCCAGTCCTAAATGGAGTTCAATCACATGCAGTTTCTGGTCCTACGAGCAAGAGTTGTTTTCTGGTAAGAAGAGTCACTATTGCACTTCCATTGCCATATACAGTGCAAATAGCACTTGCTTCTGTTCCCAGCAAGTACAGTGAATTGGACAGAAGAGGAGATACTGTTCTTGTCAGTTTCCTAAGCAGAGTTGAACTAGATATGGCCCGTGTGTGTAGGAAGCACAGTTCATTTGTTCTGAGGTAGCTCACTGTTCTGGCCCTATAGGAAACACAGTAGAGTAGAAGAGTGCTTTTTTCTCAAGAGCAGAGTGTGTTTCTTGTAAGGCGAGCTAGCGTTTGTGTCCCAGTCCTAAATGGAGTTGAATCACATGTAGGTTCTGGTCCTCCGAGCAAGAGTTGTTTTCTGGTAAGAAGAGTCACTATTGCGCTCTTTTTTGTCATACACAGGGAAAATGGCACTGGCGTCTGTTCCTAGCATGTACAGTGTATTGGACTGAAGAGGATCTACTGTTCTTGTCAGGTTCCTAAGCAGAGTTGAACTAGATATGGCCCGTGTGTGTAGGAAGCAAAGTTCATTTGTTCTGAGCAAGCTCACTGTTCTGGCCCTATAGGAAACAGAGTAGAGTAGAGGAGTGCTTTTTTCTCAAAAGCAGAGTGTGTTTCTTGTAAGGGGAGGTAGCATTTGTTTCCCAGTCCTAAATGGAGTTGAATCACATGTAGTTTCTGGTCCTACAAGCAAGAGTTGTTTTCTGGTAAGAAGAGTCACTATTGTGCTCCCATTGCCATACACAGTGCAAATAGCACTCGCGTCTGTTCCCAGCAAGTACAATGTATTGGACTGAAGAGGAGCTTCTGTTCTTCTCAGTTTCTTAAGCAGAATTGAACTAGATATGGCCGTGTGTGTAAGAAGCACAGTTCTTTTGTTCTGAGCAAGCTCACTGTTTTGGCCCTATAGGAAACACAGTAGAGTAGAAGAGTGCTCTTTTCTCAAAAGCAGAATGTGTTACTTGTAAGGCGAGCTAGCGTTTGTTTCCCAGTCCTTAATGGAGTTGAATCACATGCAGTTTTTGGTTCTACGAGCAAGAGGTTTTTTCTGGTAAGGAAAGTTACTATTGCGCTCCCTTTGCCATACACAGTGCAAATAGCACTCGCATATGTTCCCAGCAAGTACAGTGTATTGGACTGAGGAGGAGCTACTGTTCTTGTCAGTTTCCTAAGCAGAGTTGAACTAGATATGGCCCGTGTGTTTAGGAAGCACAGTTCTTTTGTTCTGAGCAAGCTCACTGTTCTGGCCCTATAGGAAACACAGTAGAATAGAAGAGTGCTCTTTTCTCAAATGCAGAGTGTGTTTCTTGTAAGGCGAGCTAGCGTTTGTGTCCCAGTCCTAAATGGAGTTGAATCACATGCAGTTTCTGGTCCTCCGAGCAAGAGTTGTTTTCTGGTAAGAAGAGTCACTATTGTGCTCTTTTTGTCATACACAGGGAAAATGGCACTGGCGTCTGTTCCCAGCAAGTACAGTGTATTGGACTGAAGAGGAGCTACTGTTCTTGTCAGTTTCCTAAGCAGAATTGAACTAGATATGGCCCGTGTGCGTAGGAAGCACAGTACTTTTGTTCTGAGCAAGCTCACTGTTCTGGCCCTATAGGAAACACAGTAGAGTAGAAGAGTGCTCTTTTCTAAAAAGCAGAGTGTGTTTCTCATAAGGCGAGCTAGCATTTGTTTCCCAGTCCTAAATGGAGTTGAGTCACATGCAGTTTCTGGTCCTACGAGCAAGAGTTGTTTTGTGATAAGTAGAGTCACTATGGCGCTCCCATTGCCATACACAGTCCAAATAGCTCTCGCGTCTGTTCCCAGCAAGTACAGTGTATTGTACTGAACAGGAGCTATTGTTCTTGTCAGTTCCCTAAACACAGTTGAACTATATATGGCCCGTGTGTGTACGAAGCACAGTTCTTTTGTTCTGAGCCAGCTCACTGTTCTGGCCATATAGGAAACACAGTAGAGTAGAAGAGTGCTCTTTTCTCAAAAGCAGAGTGTGTTTCTTGTAAGGTGAGCTAGCGTTTGTTTCCCAGTCCTAAATGGAGTTGAGTCACATGCAGTTTCTGGTCCTAAGAGCAAGAGTTGTTTTCTGGTAAGAAGAGTCACTATTGCGCTCCCATTGCCATACACAGTGCAAATAGCACTCGCGTCTGTTCCCAGCAATTACAGTGTATTGGACTGAAGGGGAGCTACTGTTCTTGTCAGTTTCTTAAGCACAGTTAAACTAAATATGGCCCGTGTGTGTAGGAAGCACAGTTCTTTTGTTCTGAGCAAGCTCACTATTCTGGCCCTATAGGAAACACAGTAGAGTAGAAGAGTGCTCATTTCTCAAAAGCAGAGTGTGTTTCTTGTAAGGCAATCTAGCGTTTGTTTCCCAGTCCTAAATGGAGTTGAATCACATGCAGTTTCTGGTCCTACGAGCAAGAGTTGTTTTCTGGTAAGAAGAGTCACTATTGCGCTCCCATTGCCATACACTGGGAAAATAGCACTCGCGTCTGTTCCCAGCAAGTACAGTGTATTGGACTGAAGAGGAGCTACTTTTCTTGTCAGTTTCCTAAGCAGAGTTGAACTAGATATAGCCCGTGTGTGTAGGAAGCACAGTTCTTTTGTTCTGAACAAGCTCACTGTTCAGACCCCATAGGAAACACAGTAGAGTAGAAGAGTTCTCTTTTCTCAAAAGCAGAGTGTGTTTCTTGTAAGGCGAGCTAGCGTTTGTTTCCCAGTCCTAAATGGAGTTGAATCACATGCAGTTTTTGGTCCTACGAGCAAGAGTTGTTTTCTGGTAAGGAAAGTCACTATTGTGCTCCCATTGCCATACACAGGGCAAATAGCACTCGCGTCTGTTCCCAGCAAGTACAGTGTATTGGACTGAAGAGAAGCTACTGTTCTTCTCAGTTTCTTAAGCAGAATTGAACTAGATATGGCCGTGTGTGTAGGAAGCACATTTCTTTTGTTCTGAGCAAGCTCACTGTTTTGGCCCTATAGGAAACACAGTAGAGTAGAAGAGTGCTCTTTTCTCAAAAGCAGAATGTGTTACTTGTAAGGCGAGCTAACGTTTGTTTCCCAGTCCTTAATGGAGTTGAATCACATGCAGTTTTTGGTTCTACGGGCAAGAGTTGTTTTCTGGTAAGGAAAGTTACTATTGCGCTCCCTTTGCCATATACAGTGCAAATAACACTCGCATATGTTCCCAGCAAGTACAGTGTATTGGACTGAGGAGGAGCTACTGTTCTTGTCAGTTTCCTAAGCAGAGTTGAACTAGATATGGCCCGTGTGTTTAGGAAGCACAGTTCTTTTGTTCTGAGCAAGCTCACTGTTCTGGCCCTATAGGAAACACAGTAGAGTAGAAGAGTGCTCTTTTCTCAAAAGCAGAATGTGTTCCTTGTAAGGCGAGCTAGCGTTTGTTTCCCAGTCCTTAATGGAGTTGAATCACATGCAGTTTTTGGTTCTACGAGCAAGAGTTGTTTTCTGGTAAGGAAAGTTACTATTGCGCTTCCTTTGCCATACACAGTGCAAATAGCACTCGCATATGTTCCCAGCAAGTACAGTGTATTGGACTGAGGAGGAGCTACTGTTCTTGTCAGTTTCCTAAGTAGAGTTGAACTAGATATGGCCCGTGTGTTTAGGAAGCACAGTTCTTTTGTTCTGAGCAAGCTCACTGTTCTGGCCCTATAGGAAACACAGTAGAGAAGAAGAGTGCTCTTTTCTCAAAAGCAGAGTGTGTTTCTTGTAAGGCAAGCTAGCGTTTGTTTCCCAGTCCTAAATGGAGTTCAATCACATGCAGTTTCTGGTCCTACGAGCAAGAGTTGTTTTCTGGTAAGAAGAGTCACTATTGCACTTCCATTGCCATATACAGTGCAAATAGCACTCGCTTCTGTTCCCAGCAAGTGCAGTGTATTGGACTGAAGAGGAGATACTGTTCTTGTCAGTTTCCTAAGCAGAGTTGAACTAGATATGGCCCGTGAGTGTAGGAAGCACAGTTCTTTTGTTCTGAGCTAGCTCACTGTTCTGGCCCTATAGGAAACACAGTGGAGTAGAAGAGTGCTTTTTTCTCAAGAGCAGAGAGTGTTTCTTGTAAGGCGAGCTAGCGTTTGTGTCCCAGTCCTAAATGGAGTTGAATCACATGCAGTTTCTGGTCCTCCGAGCAAGAGTTGTTTTCTGGTAAGAAGAGTCACTATTGTGCTCTTTTTGTCATACACAGGGAAAATGGCACTGGCGTCTGTTCCCAGCATGTACAGTGTATTGGACTGAAGAGGATCTACTGTTCTTGTCAGGTTCCTAAGCAGAGTTGAACTAGATATGGCTCGTGTGTGTAGGAAGCACAGTTCTTTTATTCTGAGCAATGTCACTGTTCTGGCCCTATAGGAAACAGAGTAGAGTAGAAGAATGCTTTTTTCTCAAAAGCAGTGTTTGTTTCTTGTAAGGCAAGCTAGCGCTTGTTTCCCAGTCCTAAATGGAGATCAATCACATGCAGTTTCTGGTCCTACGAGCAAGAGTTGTTTTCTGGTAAGAAGAGTCACTATTGTGCTACCATTGCCATACACAGTGCAAAGAGAACTCGCGTCTGTTCCCAGCAAGTACAGTGTATTGGACTGAAGAGGAGCTACTGTTCTTGTCAGTTTCCTAAGCAGAGTTGAACTAGATATGGCCCATGTGTGTAGGAAGCACAGTACTTTTGTTCTGAGCAAGCTCACTATTCTGGCCCTATTGGAAACACAGTAGTGTAGAAGAGTGCTCTTTTCTCAAAAGCAGAGTGTGTTTCTCATAAGGCGAGCTAGCATTTGTTTCCCAGTCCTAAATGGAGTTGAGTCACATGCAGTTTCTGGTCCTACGAGCAAGAGTTGTTTTGTGATAAGAACAGTCACTATTGTGCTCCCATTGCCATACACAGTCCAAATAGCACTCGCGTCTGTTCCCAGCAAGTACAGTGTATTGGACTGAAGAGGAGCTACTGTTCTTGTCAGTTTCCTAAGCAGAGTTGAACTAGATATGGCCCGTGTGTTAGGAAGCACAGTTCTTTTGTTCTGAGCAAGCTCACTGTTCGGACCCCATAGGAAAACCAGTAGAGTAGAAAAGTGCTCTTTTCTAAAAAGAAGAGTGTGTTTCTTGTAAGGTGACTTAGCGTTTGTTTACCAGTCCTAAATGGAGTTCAGTCACATGCAGTTTCTGGTCCTACCAGCAAGAGTTGTTTTCTGGTAAGAAGAGTCACTATTGTGCTCCCATTGCCATACACAGTGCAAATAGCACTCGCGTCTGTTCCCAGCAAGTACAGTGTATTGGACTGAAGAGGAGCTACTGTTCTTGTCAGTTTCCTAAGCAGAGTTGAACTAGATATGGCCCGTGTGTGTAGGAAGCACAGTTCTTTTATTCTGAGCAAGGTCACTGTTTTGGCCCTATAGGAAACAAAGTAGAGTAGAAGAGTGCTCTTTTCTCAAAAGCAGAGTGTGTTTCTCGTAAGGCGAGCTAGCATTTGTTTCCCAGTCCTAAATGGAGTTGAGTCACATGCCGTTTCTGGTCATACGAGCAAGAGTTGTTTTGTGATAAGAAGAGTCACTATTGCGCTCCCATTGTCATACACAGGGCAAAAAGCACTGGCGTCGGTTCCCAGCATGTACAGTGTATTGGACTGAAGAGGATCTACTGTTCTTGTCAGTTTCCTAAGCAGAGTTGAACTAGATATGGCCCGTGTGTGTAGGAAGCACAGTTCTTTTGTTTTGTGCAAGCTCACTGTTCGGACCCCATAGGAAACTCAGTAGAGTAGAAGAGAGCTCTTTTCTCAAAAGCAGAGTGTGTTTCTTGTAAGGCGAGCTAGCATTTATTTCCCAGTCGTAAATGGATTTGAATCACATGCATTTCTGGTCCTAAGAGCAAGAGATGTTTTCTGGTAAGGAAAGTCACTATTGTGCTCCCATTGTCATACACAGTGCAAATAGCACTCACGTCTGTTCCCAGCAAGTACAGAGTATTTGACTGAAGAGGATCTACTGTTCTTGTCAGGTTCCTAAGCAGAGTTGAACTACATATGGCCCGTGAGTGTAGGAAGCACAGTTCTTTTGTTCTGAGCAAGCTCACTTTTCAGACTCAATAGGATACACAGAAGAGTAGAAGAGTGCTCTTTTCTCAAAAGCAGAGTGTGTTTCTTGTAAGGCGAGCTAGTGTTTGTTTCCCAGTCAGAAATGGAGTTGAATCCCATGCAGTTTCTGGTTCTACGAGCAAGAGTTGTTTTGTGATAAGAAGAGTCACTATTGCGTTCCCATTGTCAAACACAGCGCAAATAGCACTCGCGTCTGTTCCCAGCAGGTACAATGTATTGGACTGAAGAGGAGCTACTGTTCTCAGTTTCTTAAGCAGAATTGAACTAGATATGGCCCTGTGTGTAAGAAGCACAGTTCTTTTGTTCTGAGCAAGCTCACTGTTTTGGCCCTATAGGAAACACAGTAGAGTAGAAGAGTGCTCTTTTCTCAAAAGCAGAGTGTGTTTCTTGTAAGGCGAGCTAGCGTTTGTTTCCCAGTCCTTAATGGAGTTGAATCACATGCAGTTTCTGGTTCTACGAGCAAGAGTTGTTTTCTGGTAAGGAAAGTCACTATTGTGCTCCCCTTGCCATACACAGTGCAAATAGCACTCGCGTCTGTTCCCAGCAAGTACAGTGTATTGGACTGAGGAGGAGCTACTGTTCTTTTCAGTTTCCTAAGCAGAGTTGAACTAGATATGGCCCGTGTGTGTAGGAAGCACAGTTCTTTTATTCTGAGCAAGCTCACTGTTCTGGCCCTATAGGAAACACAGTAGAGTAGAAGAGTGCTCTTTTCTCAAAAGCAGAGTGTGTTTCTTGTACGGCGAGCTAGCATGTGTTTCCCAGTCCTAAATGGAGTTGAATCACATGCAGTTTCTGGTCCTAGGAGCAAGAGTTGTTTTCTGGTAAGAAGAGTCACTATTGTGCTCTTTTTTTTTCATACACAGGGCAAATGGCACTGGCGTCTGTTTCCAGCATACAGTGTATTGGACTGAAGAGGATCTATTAATCTTGTCAGTTTCCTAAGCAGAGTTGAACTAGATATGCCCCGTGTGTGTAGGAAGCACAGTTCTTTTGTTCTGAGCAAGCTCACTGTTCTGGCCCTATAGGAAACAGAGTAGAGTAGAAGAGTGCTCTTTTCTCAAAAGCAGAGTGTGTTTCTTGTAAGGCAAGCTAGCGTTTGTTTCCCAGTCCTAAATGGAGATCAATCACATGCAGTTTCTGGTCCTACGAGCAAGAGTTGTTTTCTGGTAAGAAGAGTCACTATTGTGCTACCATTGCCATACACAGTGCAAATAGCACTCGCGTCTGTTCCCAGCAAGTACAGTGTATTGGACTGAAGAGGAGCTACTGTTCTTGTCAGTTTCCTAAGCAGAGTTGAACTAGATATGGCCCGTTTGTGTAGGAAGCACAGTTCTTTTGTTCTGAGCAAGCTCACTGTTCTGGCCCTATAGGAAACACAGTAGAGTAGAAGAGTGCTCTTTTCTCAAAAGCAGAGTGTGTTTCTTGTAAGGTGAGCTAGCGTTTGTTTCCCAGTCATAATTGGAGTTGAGTCACATGCAGTTTCTGGTCCTACGAGCAAGAGTTGTTTTCTGGTAAGAAGAGTCACTATTGCGCTCCCATTACCATACGCAGTGCAAATAGCACTCGCATCTGTTCCCAGCAAGTACAGTGTATTGGACTGAAGGGGAGCTACTGTTCTTGTCAGTTTCTTAAGCACAGTTAAACTAAATATGGCCCGTGTGTGTAGGAAGCACAGTTCTTTTGTTCTGAGCAAGCTCACTATTCTGGCCCTATAGGAAACACAGTAGAGTAGAAGAGTGCTGTTTTCTCAAAAGCAGAGTGTGTTTCTTGTAAGGCGAGTTAGCATTTGTTTCCCAGTCCTAAATGGAGTTGAATAACATGAAGTTTCTGGTCCTACGAGCAAGAGTTGTTTTCTGGTAAGAAGAGTCACTATTGTGCTCCCATTGCCATACACAGGGCAAATAGCACTCGCGTATGTTCCCAGCAAGTACAGTGTATTGGACTGAAGAGGAGCTACTGTTCTTGTCAGTTTCCTAAGCAGAGTTAAACTAGATATAGCCCGTGTCTGTAGGAAGCACAGTTCTTTTGTTCTGAGCAAGCTCACTGTTCTGGCCCTATAAGAAACACAGTAGAGTAGAAGAGTGCTCTTTTCTCAAAAGCAGAGTGTGTTTCTTGTAAGGCGAGCTAGCGTTTGTGTCCCAGTCCTAAATGGAGTTGAATCACATGCAGTTTCTGGTCCTCCTAGCAAGAGTTGTTTTCTGGTAAGAAGAGTCACTCTTGCGCTCCCATTGCCTTACACAATGCAAATAGCACTCAGGTCTGTTCCCAGCAAGTACAGTGTATTGGACTGAAGAGGAGCTACTGTTCTTGTCAGTTTTCTAAGCAGAGTTGAAATAGATATGACCCGTGTGTAGGAAGCACAGTTCTTTTGTTCTGAGCAAGCTCACTGTTCGGATCCAATAGGAAACCCAGTAGAGTAGAAGAGTGCTATTTTCTCAAAAGCAGAGTGTGTTTCTTGTAAGTCGAGCTAGCATTTGTTTCCCAGTCCTAAATGGAGTTGAATCACATGCAGTTTCTGGTTCTACGAGCAAGAGTTGTTTTCTGGTAAGGAAAGTTACTATTGCGCTCCCTTTGCCATATACAGTGCAAATAACACTCGCATATGTTCCCAGCAAGTACAGTGTATTGGACTGAGGAGGAGCTACTGTTCTTGTCAGTTTCCTAAGCAGAGTTGAACTAGATATGGCCCGTGTGTTTAGGAAGCACAGTTCTTTTGTTCTGAGCAAGCTCACTGTTCTGGCCCTATAGGAAACACAGTAGAGTAGAAGAGTGCTCTTTTCTCAAAAGCAGAATGTGTTCCTTGTAAGGCGAGCTAGCGTTTGTTTCCCAGTCCTTAATGGAGTTGAATCACATGCAGTTTTTGGTTCTACGAGCAAGAGTTGTTTTCTGGTAAGGAAAGTTACTATTGCGCTTCCTTTGCCATACACAGTGCAAATAGCACTCGCATATGTTCCCAGCAAGTACAGTGTATTGGACTGAGGAGGAGCTACTGTTCTTGTCAGTTTCCTAAGTAGAGTTGAACTAGATATGGCCCGTGTGTTTAGGAAGCACAGTTCTTTTGTTCTGAGCAAGCTCACTGTTCTGGCCCTATAGGAAACACAGTAGAGAAGAAGAGTGCTCTTTTCTCAAAAGCAGAGTGTGTTTCTTGTAAGGCAAGCTAGCGTTTGTTTCCCAGTCCTAAATGGAGTTCAATCACATGCAGTTTCTGGTCCTACGAGCAAGAGTTGTTTTCTGGTAAGAAGAGTCACTATTGCACTTCCATTGCCATATACAGTGCAAATAGCACTCGCTTCTGTTCCCAGCAAGTGCAGTGTATTGGACTGAAGAGGAGATACTGTTCTTGTCAGTTTCCTAAGCAGAGTTGAACTAGATATGGCCCGTGAGTGTAGGAAGCACAGTTCTTTTGTTCTGAGCTAGCTCACTGTTCTGGCCCTATAGGAAACACAGTGGAGTAGAAGAGTGCTTTTTTCTCAAGAGCAGAGAGTGTTTCTTGTAAGGCGAGCTAGCGTTTGTGTCCCAGTCCTAAATGGAGTTGAATCACATGCAGTTTCTGGTCCTCCGAGCAAGAGTTGTTTTCTGGTAAGAAGAGTCACTATTGTGCTCTTTTTGTCATACACAGGGAAAATGGCACTGGCGTCTGTTCCCAGCATGTACAGTGTATTGGACTGAAGAGGATCTACTGTTCTTGTCAGGTTCCTAAGCAGAGTTGAACTAGATATGGCTCGTGTGTGTAGGAAGCACAGTTCTTTTATTCTGAGCAATGTCACTGTTCTGGCCCTATAGGAAACAGAGTAGAGTAGAAGAATGCTTTTTTCTCAAAAGCAGTGTTTGTTTCTTGTAAGGCAAGCTAGCGCTTGTTTCCCAGTCCTAAATGGAGATCAATCACATGCAGTTTCTGGTCCTACGAGCAAGAGTTGTTTTCTGGTAAGAAGAGTCACTATTGTGCTACCATTGCCATACACAGTGCAAAGAGAACTCGCGTCTGTTCCCAGCAAGTACAGTGTATTGGACTGAAGAGGAGCTACTGTTCTTGTCAGTTTCCTAAGCAGAGTTGAACTAGATATGGCCCATGTGTGTAGGAAGCACAGTACTTTTGTTCTGAGCAAGCTCACTATTCTGGCCCTATTGGAAACACAGTAGTGTAGAAGAGTGCTCTTTTCTCAAAAGCAGAGTGTGTTTCTCATAAGGCGAGCTAGCATTTGTTTCCCAGTCCTAAATGGAGTTGAGTCACATGCAGTTTCTGGTCCTACGAGCAAGAGTTGTTTTGTGATAAGAACAGTCACTATTGTGCTCCCATTGCCATACACAGTCCAAATAGCACTCGCGTCTGTTCCCAGCAAGTACAGTGTATTGGACTGAAGAGGAGCTACTGTTCTTGTCAGTTTCCTAAGCAGAGTTGAACTAGATATGGCCCGTGTGTTAGGAAGCACAGTTCTTTTGTTCTGAGCAAGCTCACTGTTCGGACCCCATAGGAAAACCAGTAGAGTAGAAAAGTGCTCTTTTCTAAAAAGAAGAGTGTGTTTCTTGTAAGGTGACTTAGCGTTTGTTTACCAGTCCTAAATGGAGTTCAGTCACATGCAGTTTCTGGTCCTACCAGCAAGAGTTGTTTTCTGGTAAGAAGAGTCACTATTGTGCTCCCATTGCCATACACAGTGCAAATAGCACTCGCGTCTGTTCCCAGCAAGTACAGTGTATTGGACTGAAGAGGAGCTACTGTTCTTGTCAGTTTCCTAAGCAGAGTTGAACTAGATATGGCCCGTGTGTGTAGGAAGCACAGTTCTTTTATTCTGAGCAAGGTCACTGTTTTGGCCCTATAGGAAACAAAGTAGAGTAGAAGAGTGCTCTTTTCTCAAAAGCAGAGTGTGTTTCTCGTAAGGCGAGCTAGCATTTGTTTCCCAGTCCTAAATGGAGTTGAGTCACATGCCGTTTCTGGTCATACGAGCAAGAGTTGTTTTGTGATAAGAAGAGTCACTATTGCGCTCCCATTGTCATACACAGGGCAAAAAGCACTGGCGTCGGTTCCCAGCATGTACAGTGTATTGGACTGAAGAGGATCTACTGTTCTTGTCAGTTTCCTAAGCAGAGTTGAACTAGATATGGCCCGTGTGTGTAGGAAGCACAGTTCTTTTGTTTTGTGCAAGCTCACTGTTCGGACCCCATAGGAAACTCAGTAGAGTAGAAGAGAGCTCTTTTCTCAAAAGCAGAGTGTGTTTCTTGTAAGGCGAGCTAGCATTTATTTCCCAGTCGTAAATGGATTTGAATCACATGCATTTCTGGTCCTAAGAGCAAGAGATGTTTTCTGGTAAGGAAAGTCACTATTGTGCTCCCATTGTCATACACAGTGCAAATAGCACTCACGTCTGTTCCCAGCAAGTACAGAGTATTTGACTGAAGAGGATCTACTGTTCTTGTCAGGTTCCTAAGCAGAGTTGAACTACATATGGCCCGTGAGTGTAGGAAGCACAGTTCTTTTGTTCTGAGCAAGCTCACTTTTCAGACTCAATAGGATACACAGAAGAGTAGAAGAGTGCTCTTTTCTCAAAAGCAGAGTGTGTTTCTTGTAAGGCGAGCTAGTGTTTGTTTCCCAGTCAGAAATGGAGTTGAATCCCATGCAGTTTCTGGTTCTACGAGCAAGAGTTGTTTTGTGATAAGAAGAGTCACTATTGCGTTCCCATTGTCAAACACAGCGCAAATAGCACTCGCGTCTGTTCCCAGCAGGTACAATGTATTGGACTGAAGAGGAGCTACTGTTCTCAGTTTCTTAAGCAGAATTGAACTAGATATGGCCCTGTGTGTAAGAAGCACAGTTCTTTTGTTCTGAGCAAGCTCACTGTTTTGGCCCTATAGGAAACACAGTAGAGTAGAAGAGTGCTCTTTTCTCAAAAGCAGAGTGTGTTTCTTGTAAGGCGAGCTAGCGTTTGTTTCCCAGTCCTTAATGGAGTTGAATCACATGCAGTTTCTGGTTCTACGAGCAAGAGTTGTTTTCTGGTAAGGAAAGTCACTATTGTGCTCCCCTTGCCATACACAGTGCAAATAGCACTCGCGTCTGTTCCCAGCAAGTACAGTGTATTGGACTGAGGAGGAGCTACTGTTCTTTTCAGTTTCCTAAGCAGAGTTGAACTAGATATGGCCCGTGTGTGTAGGAAGCACAGTTCTTTTATTCTGAGCAAGCTCACTGTTCTGGCCCTATAGGAAACACAGTAGAGTAGAAGAGTGCTCTTTTCTCAAAAGCAGAGTGTGTTTCTTGTACGGCGAGCTAGCATGTGTTTCCCAGTCCTAAATGGAGTTGAATCACATGCAGTTTCTGGTCCTAGGAGCAAGAGTTGTTTTCTGGTAAGAAGAGTCACTATTGTGCTCTTTTTTTTTCATACACAGGGCAAATGGCACTGGCGTCTGTTTCCAGCATACAGTGTATTGGACTGAAGAGGATCTATTAATCTTGTCAGTTTCCTAAGCAGAGTTGAACTAGATATGCCCCGTGTGTGTAGGAAGCACAGTTCTTTTGTTCTGAGCAAGCTCACTGTTCTGGCCCTATAGGAAACAGAGTAGAGTAGAAGAGTGCTCTTTTCTCAAAAGCAGAGTGTGTTTCTTGTAAGGCAAGCTAGCGTTTGTTTCCCAGTCCTAAATGGAGATCAATCACATGCAGTTTCTGGTCCTACGAGCAAGAGTTGTTTTCTGGTAAGAAGAGTCACTATTGTGCTACCATTGCCATACACAGTGCAAATAGCACTCGCGTCTGTTCCCAGCAAGTACAGTGTATTGGACTGAAGAGGAGCTACTGTTCTTGTCAGTTTCCTAAGCAGAGTTGAACTAGATATGGCCCGTTTGTGTAGGAAGCACAGTTCTTTTGTTCTGAGCAAGCTCACTGTTCTGGCCCTATAGGAAACACAGTAGAGTAGAAGAGTGCTCTTTTCTCAAAAGCAGAGTGTGTTTCTTGTAAGGTGAGCTAGCGTTTGTTTCCCAGTCATAATTGGAGTTGAGTCACATGCAGTTTCTGGTCCTACGAGCAAGAGTTGTTTTCTGGTAAGAAGAGTCACTATTGCGCTCCCATTACCATACGCAGTGCAAATAGCACTCGCATCTGTTCCCAGCAAGTACAGTGTATTGGACTGAAGGGGAGCTACTGTTCTTGTCAGTTTCTTAAGCACAGTTAAACTAAATATGGCCCGTGTGTGTAGGAAGCACAGTTCTTTTGTTTTGAGCAAGCTCACTATTCTGGCCCTATAGGAAACACAGTAGAGTAGAAGAGTGCTGTTTTCTCAAAAGCAGAGTGTGTTTCTTGTAAGGCGAGTTAGCATTTGTTTCCCAGTCCTAAATGGAGTTGAATAACATGAAGTTTCTGGTCCTACGAGCAAGAGTTGTTTTCTGGTAAGAAGAGTCACTATTGTGCTCCCATTGCCATACACAGGGCAAATAGCACTCGCGTATGTTCCCAGCAAGTACAGTGTATTGGACTGAAGAGGAGCTACTGTTCTTGTCAGTTTCCTAAGCAGAGTTAAACTAGATATAGCCCGTGTCTGTAGGAAGCACAGTTCTTTTGTTCTGAGCAAGCTCACTGTTCTGGCCCTATAAGAAACACAGTAGAGTAGAAGAGTGCTCTTTTCTCAAAAGCAGAGTGTGTTTCTTGTAAGGCGAGCTAGCGTTTGTGTCCCAGTCCTAAATGGAGTTGAATCACATGCAGTTTCTGGTCCTCCTAGCAAGAGTTGTTTTCTGGTAAGAAGAGTCACTCTTGCGCTCCCATTGCCTTACACAATGCAAATAGCACTCAGGTCTGTTCCCAGCAAGTACAGTGTATTGGACTGAAGAGGAGCTACTGTTCTTGTCAGTTTTCTAAGCAGAGTTGAAATAGATATGACCCGTGTGTAGGAAGCACAGTTCTTTTGTTCTGAGCAAGCTCACTGTTCGGATCCAATAGGAAACCCAGTAGAGTAGAAGAGTGCTATTTTCTCAAAAGCAGAGTGTGTTTCTTGTAAGTCGAGCTAGCATTTGTTTCCCAGTCCTAAATGGAGTTGAATCACATGCAGTTTCTGGTCCTACAAGCAAGAGTTGTTTTCTGGTAAGAAGAGTCACTATTGTGCTCCCATTGCCATACACAGGGCAAATAGCACTGGCATCTGTTCCCAGCAAGTACAGTGTATTGGACTGAAGAGAAGCTACTGTTCTTCTCAGTTTCTTAAGCAGAATTGAACTAGATATGGCCGTGTGTGTAGGAAGCACAGTTCTTTTGTTCTGAGCAAGCTCACTGTTTTGGCCCTTTAGGAAACACAGTAGAGTAGAAGAGTGCTCTTTTCTCAAAAGCAGCGTGTGTTTCTTGTAAGGCGAGCTAGCGTTTGTTTCCCAGTCCTTAATGGAGTTGAATCACATGCAGTTTTTGGTCCTAGGAGCAAGAGTTGTTTTCTGGTAATGAAAGTCACTATTGCGCTCCCATTGCCATACACAGTGCAAATAGCACTCATGTCTGTTCCATGAAAGTACATTGTATTGGACTGAAGAGGAGCTACTGTTCTTGTCAGTTTCCTAAGCAGAGTTGAACTAGATATGGCCCGTGTGTGTAGGAAGCACAGTTCTTTTGTTGTGAGCAAGCTCACTGTTGGGACCCCATAGGAAACACAGAAGAGTAGAAGAGTGCTCTTTTCTCAATCTGAGTGTCTTTCTTGTAAGGCGAGCTAGTGTTTGTTTCTCAGTCAGAAATGGAATGAATTTCATGCAGTTTCTGGTCCTACGAGCAAGAGTAGTCTGGTAAGAATAGTCATTATTGCGCTCCCATTGCCATACACAGTCCAAATAGCACTCGCGTCTGTTCCCAGCAAGCACAGTGTATTGTACTGAACAGGAGCTACTGTTCTTGTCAGTTTCCTAAGCAGAGTTGAACTAGATATGGCCCGTGTGTGTAGGAAGCACAGTTCTTTTGTTCTGAGCAAGCTCACTGTTTTGGCCCTATAGGAAACACAGTAGAGTAGAAGAGTGCTCTTTTCTCAAAAGCAGAATGTGTTCCTTGTAAGGCGAGCTAGCGTTTGTTTCCCAGTCCTTAATGGAGTTGAATCACATGCAGTTTTTGGTTCTACGAGCAAGAGTTGTTTTCTGGTAAGGAAAGTTACTATTGTGCTCCCTTTACCATACACAGTGCAAATAGCACTCGCATATGTTCCCAGCAAGTACAGTGTATTGGACTGAGGAGGAGCTACTGTTCTTGTCAGTTTCCTAAGCAGAGTTGAACTAGATATGGCCCGTGTGTTTAGGAAGCACAGTTCTTTTGTTATTGGCAAGATCACTGTTCTGGCCCTATAGGAAACACAGTAGAGAAGAAGAGTGCTCTTTTCTCAAAAGCAGAGTGTGTTTCTTGTAAGGCGAGCTAGCGTTTGTTTCCCAGTCCTAAATGGAGTTCAATAACATGCAGTTTCTGGTCCTACGAGCAAGAGTTGTTTTCTGGTAAGAAGAGTCACTATTGCACTTCCATTGCCATATACAGTGCAAATAGCACTCTCTTCTGTTCCCAGCAAGTACAGTGTATTGGACAGAAGAGGAGATACTCTTCTTGTCAGTTTCCTAAGCAGAGTTGAACTAGATATGGCCCGTGTGTTTAGGAAGCACAGTTCTTTTGTTCTGAGCTAGCTCACTGTTCTGGCCCTATAGGAAACACAGTAGAGTAGAAGAGTGCTTTTTTCTCAAGCGCAGAGTGTGTTTCTTGTAAGGCGAGCTAGTGTTTGTGTCCCAGTCCTAAATGGAGTTGAATCACATGCAGTTTCTGGTCCTTCGAGCAAGAGTTGTTTTCTGGTAAGAAGAGTCACTATTGTGCTCTTTTTGTCATACACAGGGAAAATGGCACTGGCGTCTGTTCCCAGCATGTACAGTGTATTGGACTGAAGAGGATCTACTGTTCTTGTCAGGTTCCTAAGCAGAGTTGAACTAGATATGGCCCGTGTGTGTAGGAAGCACAGTTCTTTTATTCTGAGCAATGTCACTGTTCTGGCCCTATAGGAAACAGAGTAGAGTAGAAGAATGCTTTTTTCTCAAAAGCAGTGTTTGTTTCTTGTAAGGCAAGCTAGCGCTTGTTTCCCAGTCCTAAATGGAGATCAATCACATGCAGTTTCTGGTCCTACGAGCAAGAGTTGTTTTCTGGTAAGAAGAGTCACTATTGTGCTACCATTGCCATACACAGTGCAAAGAGAACTCGCGTCTGTTCCCAGCAAGTACAGTGTATTGGACTGAAGAGGAGCTACTGTTCTTGTCAGTTTCCTAAGCAGAGTTGAACTAGATATGGCCCATGTGTGTAGGAAGCACAGTACTTTTGTTCTGAGCAAGCTCACTATTCTGGCCCTATTGGAAACACAGTAGTGTAGAAGAGTGCTCTTTTCTCAAAAGCAGAGTGTGTTTCTCATAAGGCGAGCTAGCATTTGTTTCCCAGTCCTAAATGGAGTTGAGTCACATGCAGTTTCTGGTCCTACGAGCAAGAGTTGTTTTGTGATAAGAACAGTCACTATTGTGCTCCCATTGCCATACACAGTCCAAATAGCACTCGCGTCTGTTCCCAGCAAGTACAGTGTATTGGACTGAAGAGGAGCTACTGTTCTTGTCAGTTTCCTAAGCAGAGTTGAACTAGATATGGCCCGTGTGTTAGGAAGCACAGTTCTTTTGTTCTGAGCAACCTCACTGTTCGGACCCCATAGGAAAACCAGTAGAGTAGAAAAGTGCTCTTTTCTAAAAAGAAGAGTGTGTTTCTTGTAAGGTGACTTAGCGTTTGTTTACCAGTCCTAAATGGAGTTCAGTCACATGCAGTTTCTGGTCCTACCAGCAAGAGTTGTTTTCTGGTAAGAAGAGTCACTATTGTGCTCCCATTGCCATACACCTTGCAAATAGCACTCGCGTCTGTTCCCAGCAAGTACAGTGTATTGGACTGAAGAGGAGCTACTGTTCTTGTCAGTTTCCTAAGCAGAGTTGAACTAGATATGGCCCGTGTGTGTAGGAAGCACAGTTCTTTTATTCTGAGCAAGGTCACTGTTTTGGCCCTATAGGAAACACAGTAGAGTAGAAGAGTGCTCTTTTCTCAAAAGCAGAGTGTGTTTCTCGTAAGGCGAGCTAGCATTTGTTTCCCAGTCCTAAATGGAGTTGAGTCACATGCCGTTTCTGGTCATACGAGCAAGAGTTGTTTTGTGATAAGAAGAGTCACTATTGCGCTCCCATTGTCATACACAGGGCAAAAAGCACTGGCGTCGGTTCCCAGCATGTACAGTGTATTGGACTGAAGAGGATCTACTGTTCTTGTCAGTTTCCTAAGCAGAGTTGAACTAGATATGGCCCGTGTGTGTAGGAAGCACAGTTCTTTTGTTTTGTGCAAGCTCACTGTTCGGACCCCATAGGAAACTCAGTAGAGTAGAAGAGAGCTCTTTTCTCAAAAGCAGAGTGTGTTTCCTGTAAGGCGAGCTAGCATTTATTTCCCAGTCGTAAATGGATTTGAATCACATGCATTTCTGGTCCTAAGAGCAAGAGATGTTTTCTGGTAAGGAAAGTCACTATTGTGCTCCCATTGTCATACACAGTGCAAATAGCACTCACGTCTGTTCCCAGCAAGTACAGAGTATTTGACTGAAGAGGATCTACTGTTCTTGTCAGGTTCCTAAGCAGAGTTGAACTACATATGGCCCGTGAGTGTAGGAAGCACAGTTCTTTTGTTCTGAGCAAGCTCACTTTTCGGACTCAATAGGATACACAGAAGAGTAGAAGAGTGCTCTTTTCTCAAAAGCAGAGTGTGTTTCTTGTAAGGCGAGCTAGTGTTTGTTTCCCAGTCAGAAATGGAGTTGAATCCCATGCAGTTTCTGGTTCTACGAGCAAGAGTTGTTTTGTGATAAGAAGAGTCACTATTGCGTTCCCATTGTCATACACAGCGCAAATAGCACTCACGTCTGTTCCCAGCAGGTACAATGTATTGGACTGAAGAGGAGCTACTGTTCTCAGTTTCTTAAGCAGAATTGAACTAGATATGGCCCTGTGTGTAAGAAGCACAGTTCTTTTGTTCTGAGCAAGCTCACTGTTTTGGCCCTATAGGAAACACAGTAGAGTAGAAGAGTGCTCTTTTCTCAAAAGCAGAGTGTGTTTCTTGTAAGGCGAGCTAGCGTTTGTTTCCCAGTCCTTAATGGAGTTGAATCACATGCAGTTTCTGGTTCTACGAGCAAGAGTTGTTTTCTGGTAAGGAAAGTCACTATTGTGCTCCCCTTGCCATACACAGTGCAAATAGCACTCGCGTCTGTTCCCAGCAAGTACAGTGTATTGGACTGAGGAGGAGCTACTGTTCTTTTCAGTTTCCTAAGCAGAGTTGAACTAGATATGGCCCGTGTGTGTAGGAAGCACAGTTCTTTTATTCTGAGCAAGCTCACTGTTCTGGCCCTATAGGAAACACAGTAGAGTAGAAGAGTGCTCTTTTCTCAAAAGCAGAGTGTGTTTCTTGTACGGCGAGCTAGCATGTGTTTCCCAGTCCTAAATGGAGTTGAATCACATGCAGTTTCTGGTCCTAGGAGCAAGAGTTGTTTTCTGGTAAGAAGAGTCACTATTGTGCTCTTTTTTTTTTCATACACAGGGCAAATGGCACTGGCGTCTGTTTCCAGCATACAGTGTATTGGACTGAAGAGGATCTATTAATCTTGTCAGTTTCCTAAGCAGAGTTGAACTAGATATGCCCCGTGTGTGTAGGAAGCACAGTTCTTTTGTTCTGAGCAAGCTCACTGTTCTGGCCCTATAGGAAACAGAGTAGAGTAGAAGAGTGCTCTTTTCTCAAAAGCAGAGTGTGTTTCTTGTAAGGCAAGCTAGCGTTTGTTTCCCAGTCCTAAATGGAGATCAATCACATGCAGTTTCTGGTCCTACGAGCAAGAGTTGTTTTCTTGTAAGAAGAGTCACTATTGTGCTACCATTGCCATACACAGTGCAAATAGCACTCGCGTCTGTTCCCAGCAAGTACAGTGTATTGGACTGAAGAGGAGCTACTGTTCTTGTCAGTTTCCTAAGCAGAGTTGAACTAGATATGGCCCGTTTGTGTAGGAAGCACAGTTCTTTTGTTCTGAGCAAGCTCACTGTTCTGGCCCTATAGGAAACACAGTAGAGTAGAAGAGTGCTCTTTTCTCAAAAGCAGAGTGTGTTTCTTGTAAGGTGAGCTAGCGTTTGTTTCCCAGTCATAATTGGAGTTGAGTCACATGCAGTTTCTGGTCCTACGAGCAAGAGTTGTTTTCTGGTAAGAAGAGTCACTATTGCGCTCCCATTACCATACGCAGTGCAAATAGCACTCGCATCTGTTCCCAGCAAGTACAGTGTATTGGACTGAAGGGGAGCTACTGTTCTTGTCAGTTTCTTAAGCACAGTTAAACTAAATATGGCCCGTGTGTGTAGGAAGCACAGTTCTTTTGTTCTGAGCAAGCTCACTATTCTGGCCCTATAGGAAACACAGTAGAGTAGAAGAGTGCTGTTTTCTCAAAAGCAGAGTGTGTTTCTTGTAAGGCGAGTTAGCATTTGTTTCCCAGTCCTAAATGGAGTTGAATAACATGAAGTTTCTGGTCCTACGAGCAAGAGTTGTTTTCTGGTAAGAAGAGTCACTATTGTGCTCCCATTGCCATACACAGGGCAAATAGCACTCGCGTCTGTTCCCAGCAAGTACAGTGTATTGGACTGAAGAGGAGCTACTGTTCTTGTCAGTTTCCTAAGCAGAGTTGAACTAGATATAGCCCGTGTCTGTAGGAAGCACAGTTCTTTTGTTCTGAGCAAGCTCACTGTTCTGGCCCTATAAGAAACACAGTAGAGTAGAAGAGTGCTCTTTTCTCAAAAGCAGAGTGTGTTTCTTGTAAGGCGAGCTAGCGTTTGTGTCCCAGTCCTAAATGGAGTTGAATCACATGCAGTTTCTGGTCCTCCTAGCAAGAGTTGTTTTCTGGTAAGAAGAGTCACTCTTGCGCTCCCATTGCCTTACACAATGCAAATAGCACTCAGGTCTGTTCCCAGCAAGTACAGTGTATTGGACTGAAGAGGAGCTACTGTTCTTGTCAGTTTTCTAAGCAGAGTTGAAATAGATATGACCCGTGTGTAGGAAGCACAGTTCTTTTGTTCTGAGCAAGCTCACTGTTCGGATCCAATAGGAAACCCAGTAGAGTAGAAGAGTGCTATTTTCTCAAAAGCAGAGTGTGTTTCTTGTAAGTCGAGCTAGCATTTGTTTCCCAGTCCTAAATGGAGTTGAATCACATGCAGTTTCTGGTCCTACAAGCAAGAGTTGTTTTCTGGTAAGAAGAGTCACTATTGTGCTCCCATTGCCATACACAGGGCAAATAGCACTGGCATCTGTTCCCAGCAAGTACAGTGTATTGGACTGAAGAGAAGCTACTGTTCTTCTCAGTTTCTTAAGCAGAATTGAACTAGATATGGCCGTGTGTGTAGGAAGCACAGTTCTTTTGTTCTGAGCAAGCTCACTGTTTTGGCCCTTTAGGAAACACAGTAGAGTAGAAGAGTGCTCTTTTCTCAAAAGCAGCGTGTGTTTCTTGTAAGGCGAGCTAGCGTTTGTTTCCCAGTCCTTAATGGAGTTGAATCACATGCAGTTTTTGGTCCTAGGAGCAAGAGTTGTTTTCTGGTAATGAAAGTCACTATTGCGCTCCCATTGCCATACACAGTGCAAATAGCACTCATGTCTGTTCCATGAAAGTACATTGTATTGGACTGAAGAGGAGCTACTGTTCTTGTCAGTTTCCTAAGCAGAGTTGAACTAGATATGGCCCGTGTGTGTAGGAAGCACAGTTCTTTTGTTGTGAGCAAGCTCACTGTTGCGACACCATAGGAAACACAGAAGAGTAGAAGAGTGCTCTTTTCTCAATCTGAGTGTCTTTCTTGTAAGGCGAGCTAGTGTTTGTTTCTCAGTCAGAAATGGAATGAATTTCATGCAGTTTCTGGTCCTACGAGCAAGAGTAGTCTGGTAAGAATAGTCATTATTGCGCTCCCATTGCCATACACAGTCCAAATAGCACTCGCGTCTGTTCCCAGCAAGCACAGTGTATTGTACTGAACAGGAGCTACTGTTCTTGTCAGTTTCCTAAGCAGAGTTGAACTAGATATGGCCCGTGTGTGTAGGAAGCACAGTTCTTTTGTTCTGAGCAAGCTCACTGTTTTGGCCCTATAGGAAACACAGTAGAGTAGAAGAGTGCTCTTTTCTCAAAAGCAGAATGTGTTCCTTGTAAGGCGAGCTAGCGTTTGTTTCCCAGTCCTTAATGGAGTTGAATCACATGCAGTTTTTGGTTCTACGAGCAAGAGTTGTTTTCTGGTAAGGAAAGTTACTATTGTGCTCCCTTTACCATACACAGTGCAAATAGCACTCGCATATGTTCCCAGCAAGTACAGTGTATTGGACTGAGGAGGAGCTACTGTTCTTGTCAGTTTCCTAAGCAGAGTTGAACTAGATATGGCCCGTGTGTTTAGGAAGCACAGTTCTTTTGTTATTGGCAAGATCACTGTTCTGGCCCTATAGGAAACACAGTAGAGAAGAAGAGTGCTCTTTTCTCAAAAGCAGAGTGTGTTTCTTGTAAGGCGAGCTAGCGTTTGTTTCCCAGTCCTAAATGGAGTTCAATAACATGCAGTTTCTGGTCCTACGAGCAAGAGTTGTTTTCTGGTAAGAAGAGTCACTATTGCACTTCCATTGCCATATACAGTGCAAATAGCACTCTCTTCTGTTCCCAGCAAGTACAGTGTATTGGACAGAAGAGGAGATACTCTTCTTGTCAGTTTCCTAAGCAGAGTTGAACTAGATATGGCCCGTGTGTTTAGGAAGCACAGTTCTTTTGTTCTGAGCTAGCTCACTGTTCTGGCCCTATAGGAAACACAGTAGAGTAGAAGAGTGCTTTTTTCTCAAGCGCAGAGTGTGTTTCTTGTAAGGCGAGCTAGTGTTTGTGTCCCAGTCCTAAATGGAGTTGAATCACATGCAGTTTCTGGTCCTCCGAGCAAGAGTTGTTTTCTGGTAAGAAGAGTCACTATTGTGCTCTTTTTGTCATACACAGGGAAAATGGCACTGGCGTCTGTTCCCAGCATGTACAGTGTATTGGACTGAAGAGGATCTACTGTTCTTGTCAGGTTCCTAAGCAGAGTTGAACTAGATATGGCCCGTGTGTGTAGGAAGCACAGTTCTTTTATTCTGAGCAATGTCACTGTTCTGGCCCTATAGGAAACAGAGTAGAGTAGAAGAATGCTTTTTTCTCAAAAGCAGTGTTTGTTTCTTGTAAGGCAAGCTAGCGCTTGTTTCCCAGTCCTAAATGGAGATCAATCACATGCAGTTTCTGGTCCTACAAGCAAGAGTTGTTTTCTGGTAAGAAGAGTCACTATTGTGCTACCATTGCCATACACAGTGCAAAGAGAACTCGCGTCTGTTCCCAGCAAGTACAGTGTATTGGACTGAAGAGGAGCTACTGTTCTTGTCAGTTTCCTAAGCAGAGTTGAACTAGATATGGCCCATGTGTGTAGGAAGCACAGTACTTTTGTTCTGAGCAAGCTCACTATTCTGGCCCTATTGGAAACACAGTAGTGTAGAAGAGTGCTCTTTTCTCAAAAGCAGAGTGTGTTTCTCATAAGGCGAGCTAGCATTTGTTTCCCAGTCCTAAATGGAGTTGAGTCACATGCAGTTTCTGGTCCTACGAGCAAGAGTTGTTTTGTGATAAGAACAGTCACTATTGTGCTCCCATTGCCATACACAGTCCAAATAGCACTCGCATCTGTTCCCAGCAAGTACAGTGTATTGGACTGAAGAGGAGCTACTGTTCTTGTCAGTTTCCTAAGCAGAGTTGAACTAGATATGGCCCGTGTGTTAGGAAGCACAGTTCTTTTGTTCTGAGCAAGCTCACTGTTCGGACCCCATAGGAAAACCAGTAGAGTAGAAAAGTGCTCTTTTCTAAAAAGAAGAGTGTGTTTCTTGTAAGGTGACTTAGCGTTTGTTTACCAGTCCTAAATGGAGTTCAGTCACATGCAGTTTCTGGTCCTACCAGCAAGAGTTGTTTTCTGGTAAGAAGAGTCACTATTGTGCTCCCATTGCCATACACCTTGCAAATAGCACTCGCGTCTGTTCCCAGCAAGTACAGTGTATTGGACTGAAGAGGAGCTACTGTTCTTGTCAGTTTCCTAAGCAGAGTTGAACTAGATATGGCCCGTGTGTGTAGGAAGCACAGTTCTTTTATTCTGAGCAAGGTCACTGTTTTGGCCCTATAGGAAACACAGTAGAGTAGAAGAGTGCTCTTTTCTCAAAAGCAGAGTGTGTTTCTCGTAAGGCGAGCTAGCATTTGTTTCCCAGTCCTAAATGGAGTTGAGTCACATGCCGTTTCTGGTCATACGAGCAAGAGTTGTTTTGTGATAAGAAGAGTCACTATTGCGCTCCCATTGTCATACACAGGGCAAAAAGCACTGGCGTCGGTTCCCAGCATGTACAGTGTATTGGACTGAAGAGGATCTACTGTTCTTGTCAGTTTCCTAAGCAGAGTTGAACTAGATATGGCCCGTGTGTGTAGGAAGCACAGTTCTTTTGTTTTGTGCAAGCTCACTGTTCGGACCCCATAGGAAACTCAGTAGAGTAGAAGAGAGCTCTTTTCTCAAAAGCAGAGTGTGTTTCCTGTAAGGCGAGCTAGCATTTATTTCCCAGTCGTAAATGGATTTGAATCACATGCATTTCTGGTCCTAAGAGCAAGAGATGTTTTCTGGTAAGGAAAGTCACTATTGTGCTCCCATTGTCATACACAGTGCAAATAGCACTCACGTCTGTTCCCAGCAAGTACAGAGTATTTGACTGAAGATGATCTACTGTTCTTGTCAGGTTCCTAAGCAGAGTTGAACTACATATGGCCCGTGAGTGTAGGAAGCACAGTTCTTTTGTTCTGAGCAAGCTCACTTTTCGGACTCAATAGGATACACAGAAGAGTAGAAGAGTGCTCTTTTCTCAAAAGCAGAGTGTGTTTCTTGTAAGGCGAGCTAGTGTTTGTTTCCCAGTCAGAAATGGAGTTGAATCCCATGCAGTTTCTGGTTCTACGAGCAAGAGTTGTTTTGTGATAAGAAGAGTCACTATTGGGTTCCCATTGTCATACACAGCGCAAATAGCACTCGCGTCTGTTCCCAGCAGGTACAATGTATTGGACTGAAGAGGAGCTACTGTTCTCAGTTTCTTAAGCAGAATTGAACTAGATATGGCCCTGTGTGTAAGAAGCACAGTTCTTTTGTTCTGAGCAAGCTCACTGTTTTGGCCCTATAGGAAACACAGTAGAGTAGAAGAGTGCTCTTTTCTCAAAAGCAGAGTGTGTTTCTTGTAAGGCGAGCTAGCGTTTGTTTCCCAGTCCTTAATGGAGTTGAATCACATGCAGTTTCTGGTTCTACGAGCAAGAGTTGTTTTCTGGTAAGGAAAGTCACTATTGTGCTCCCCTTGCCATACACAGTGCAAATAGCACTCGCGTCTGTTCCCAGCAAGTACAGTGTATTGGACTGAGGAGGAGCTACTGTTCTTTTCAGTTTCCTAAGCAGAGTTGAACTAGATATGGCCCGTGTGTGTAGGAAGCACAGTTCTTTTATTCTGAGCAAGCTCACTGTTCTGGCCCTATAGGAAACACAGTAGAGTAGAAGAGTGCTCTTTTCTCAAAAGCAGAGTGTGTTTCTTGTACGGCGAGCTAGCATGTGTTTCCCAGTCCTAAATGGAGTTGAATCACATGCAGTTTCTGGTCCTAGGAGCAAGAGTTGTTTTCTGGTAAGAAGAGTCACTATTGTGCTCTTTTTTTTTTCATACACAGGGCAAATGGCACTGGCGTCTGTTTCCAGCATACAGTGTATTGGACTGAAGAGGATCTATTAATCTTGTCAGTTTCCTAAGCAGAGTTGAACTAGATATGCCCCGTGTGTGTAGGAAGCACAGTTCTTTTGTTCTGAGCAAGCTCACTGTTCTGGCCCTATAGGAAACAGAGTAGAGTAGAAGAGTGCTCTTTTCTCAAAAGCAGAGTGTGTTTCTTGTAAGGCAAGCTAGCGTTTGTTTCCCAGTCCTAAATGGAGATCAATCACATGCAGTTTCTGGTCCTACGAGCAAGAGTTGTTTTCTGGTAAGAAGAGTCACTATTGTGCTACCATTGCCATACACAGTGCAAATAGCACTCGCGTCTGTTCCCAGCAAGTACAGTGTATTGGACTGAAGAGGAGCTACTGTTCTTGTCAGTTTCCTAAGCAGAGTTGAACTAGATATGGCCCGTTTGTGTAGGAAGCACAGTTCTTTTGTTCTGAGCAAGCTCACTGTTCTGGCCCTATAGGAAACACAGTAGAGTAGAAGAGTGCTCTTTTCTCAAAAGCAGAGTGTGTTTCTTGTAAGGTGAGCTAGCGTTTGTTTCCCAGTCATAATTGGAGTTGAGTCACATGCAGTTTCTGGTCCTACGAGCAAGAGTTGTTTTCTGGTAAGAAGAGTCACTATTGCGCTCCCATTACCATACGCAGTGCAAATAGCACTCGCATCTGTTCCCAGCAAGTACAGTGTATTGGACTGAAGGGGAGCTACTGTTCTTGTCAGTTTCTTAAGCACAGTTAAACTAAATATGGCCCGTGTGTGTAGGAAGCACAGTTCTTTTGTTCTGAGCAAGCTCACTATTCTGGCCCTATAGGAAACACAGTAGAGTAGAAGAGTGCTGTTTTCTCAAAAGCAGAGTGTGTTTCTTGTAAGGCGAGTTAGCATTTGTTTCCCAGTCCTAAATGGAGTTGAATAACATGAAGTTTCTGGTCCTACGAGCAAGAGTTGTTTTCTGGTAAGAAGAGTCACTATTGTGCTCCCATTGCCATACACAGGGCAAATAGCACTCGCGTCTGTTCCCAGCAAGTACAGTGTATTGGACTGAAGAGGAGCTACTGTTCTTGTCAGTTTCCTAAGCAGAGTTGAACTAGATATAGCCCGTGTCTGTAGGAAGCACAGTTCTTTTGTTCTGAGCAAGCTCACTGTTCTGGCCCTATAAGAAACACAGTAGAGTAGAAGAGTGCTCTTTTCTCAAAAGCAGAGTGTGTTTCTTGTAAGGCGAGCTAGCGTTTGTGTCCCAGTCCTAAATGGAGTTGAATCACATGCAGTTTCTGGTCCTCCTAGCAAGAGTTGTTTTCTGGTAAGAAGAGTCACTCTTGCGCTCCCATTGCCTTACACAATGCAAATAGCACTCAGGTCTGTTCCCAGCAAGTACAGTGTATTGGACTGAAGAGGAGCTACTGTTCTTGTCAGTTTTCTAAGCAGAGTTGAAATAGATATGACCCGTGTGTAGGAAGCACAGTTCTTTTGTTCTGAGCAAGCTCACTGTTCGGATCCAATAGGAAACCCAGTAGAGTAGAAGAGTGCTATTTTCTCAAAAGCAGAGTGTGTTTCTTGTAAGTCGAGCTAGCATTTGTTTCCCAGTCCTAAATGGAGTTGAATCACATGCAGTTTCTGGTCCTACAAGCAAGAGTTGTTTTCTGGTAAGAAGAGTCACTATTGTGCTCCCATTGCCATACACAGGGCAAATAGCACTGGCATCTGTTCCCAGCAAGTACAGTGTATTGGACTGTAGAGAAGCTACTGTTCTTCTCAGTTTCTTAAGCAGAATTGAACTAGATATGGCCGTGTGTGTAGGAAGCACAGTTCTTTTGTTCTGAGCAAGCTCACTGTTTTGGCCCTTTAGGAAACACAGTAGAGTAGAAGAGTGCTCTTTTCTCAAAAGCAGCGTGTGTTTCTTGTAAGGCGAGCTAGCGTTTGTTTCCCAGTTATTAATGGAGTTGAATCACATGCAGTTTTTGGTCCTAGGAGCAAGAGTTGTTTTCTGGTAATGAAAGTCACTATTGCGCTCCCATTGCCATACACAGTGCAAATAGCACTCATGTCTGTTCCATGAAAGTACATTGTATTGGACTGAAGAGGAGCTACTGTTCTTGTCAGTTTCCTAAGCAGAGTTGAACTAGATATGGCCCGTGTGTGTAGGAAGCACAGTTCTTTTGTTGTGAGCAAGCTCACTGTTGGGACCCCATAGGAAACACAGAAGAGTAGAAGAGTGCTCTTTTCTCAATCTGAGTGTCTTTCTTGTAAGGCGAGCTAGTGTTTGTTTCTCAGTCAGAAATGGAATGAATTTCATGCAGTTTCTGGTCCTACGAGCAAGAGTAGTCTGGTAAGAATAGTCATTATTGCGCTCCCATTGCCATACACAGTCCAAATAGCACTCGCGTCTGTTCCCAGCAAGCACAGTGTATTGTACTGAACAGGAGCTACTGTTCTTGTCAGTTTCCTAAGCAGAGTTGAACTAGATATGGCCCGTGTGTTTAGGAAGCACAGTTCTTTTGTTTTGAGCAAGCTCACTGATCTGGCCATATAGGAAACACAATAGAGAAGAAGAGTGCTCTTTTCTCAAAAGCAGAGTGTGTTTCTTGTAAGGAGAACTAGCGTTTGTTTCCCAGTCCTAAATGGAGTTCAATCACATGCAGTTTCTGGTCCTAGGAGCAAGAGTTGTTTTCTGGTAAGAAGAGTCACTATTGCACTTCCATTGCCATATACAGTGCAAATAGCACTCGCTTCTGTTCCCAGCAAGTACAGTGTATTGGACAGAAGAGGAGATACTGTTCTTGTCAGTTTCCTAAGCAGAGTTGAACTAGATATGGCCCGTGTGTGTAGGAAGCACAGTTCTTTTGTTCTGAGCAAGCTCAATGTTCTGGCCGTATAGGAAACACAGTAGAGTAGAAGAGTGCTTTTTTCACAAAAGCAGAGTGTGTTTCTTGTAAGGCGAGCTAGCGTTTGTGTCCCAGTCCTAAATGGAGTTGAATCACATGCAGTTTCTGGTCCTAGGAGCAAGAGTTGTTTTCTGGTAAGAAGAGTCACTATTGCGCTCTTTTTGTCATATCTAGGGCAAATGGCACTGGCGTCTGTTTCCAGCATATACAGTGTATTGGACTGAAGAGGATCTACTGTTCTTGTCAGTTTCCTAAGCAGAGTTGAACTAGATATGGCCCGTGTGTGTAGGAAGCACAGTTCTTTTGTTCTGAGCAAGCTCACTGTTTTGGCCCTATAGGAAACACAGTAGAGTAGAAGAGTGCTCTTTTCTCAAAAGCAGAATGTGTTCCTTGTAAGGCGAGCTAGCGTTTGTTTCCCAGTCCTTAATGGAGTTGAATCACATGCAGTTTTTGGTTCTACGAGCAAGAGTTGTTTTCTGGTAAGGAAAGTTACTATTGTGCTCCCTTTGCCATACACAGTGCAAATAGCACTCGCATATGTTCCCAGCAAGTACAGTGTATTGGACTGAGGAGGAGCTACTGTTCTTGTCAGTTTCCTAAGCAGAGTTGAACTAGATATGGCCCGTGTGTGTAGGAAGCACAGTTCTTTTGTTATTGGCAAGATCACTGTTCTGGCCCTATAGGAAACACAGTAGAGAAGAAGAGTGCTCTTTTCTCAAAAGCAGAGTGTGTTTCTTGTAAGGCGAGCTAGCGTTTGTTTCCCAGTCCTAAATGGAGTTCAATAACATGCAGTTTCTGGTCCTACGAGCAAGAGTTGTTTTCTGGTAAGAAGAGTCACTATTGCACTTCCATTGCCATATACAGTGCAAATAGCACTCTCTTCTGTTCCCAGCAAGTACAGTGTATTGGACAGAAGAGGAGATACTCTTCTTGTCAGTTTCCTAAGCAGAGTTGAACTAGATATGGCCCGTGTGTTTAGGAAGCACAGTTCTTTTGTTCTGAGCTAGCTCGCTGTTCTGGCCCTATAGGAAACACAGTAGAGTAGAAGAGTGCTTTTTTCTCAAGCGCAGAGTGTGTTTCTTGTAAGGCGAGCTAGTGTTTGTGTCCCAGTCCTAAATGGAGTTGAATCACATGCAGTTTCTGGTCCTCCTAGCAAGAGTTGTTTTCTGGTAAGAAGAGTCACTCTTGCGCTCCCATTGCCTTACACAATGCAAATAGCACTCAGGTCTGTTCCCAGCAAGTACAGTGTATTGGACTGAAGAGGAGCTACTGTTCTTGTCAGTTTTCTAAGCAGAGTTGAAATAGATATGACCCGTGTGTAGGAAGCACAGTTCTTTTGTTCTGAGCAAGCTCACTGTTCGGATCCAATAGGAAACCCAGTAGAGTAGAAGAGTGCTATTTTCTCAAAAGCAGAGTGTGTTTCTTGTAAGTCGAGCTAGCATTTGTTTCCCAGTCCTAAATGGAGTTGAATCACATGCAGTTTCTGGTCCTACAAGCAAGAGTTGTTTTCTGGTAAGAAGAGTCACTATTGTGCTCCCATTGCCATACACAGGGCAAATAGCACTGGCATCTGTTCCCAGCAAGTACAGTGTATTGGACTGTAGAGAAGCTACTGTTCTTCTCAGTTTCTTAAGCAGAATTGAACTAGATATGGCCGTGTGTGTAGGAAGCACAGTTCTTTTGTTCTGAGCAAGCTCACTGTTTTGGCCCTTTAGGAAACACAGTAGAGTAGAAGAGTGCTCTTTTCTCAAAAGCAGCGTGTGTTTCTTGTAAGGCGAGCTAGCGTTTGTTTCCCAGTTATTAATGGAGTTGAATCACATGCAGTTTTTGGTCCTAGGAGCAAGAGTTGTTTTCTGGTAATGAAAGTCACTATTGCGCTCCCATTGCCATACACAGTGCAAATAGCACTCATGTCTGTTCCATGAAAGTACATTGTATTGGACTGAAGAGGAGCTACTGTTCTTGTCAGTTTCCTAAGCAGAGTTGAACTAGATATGGCCCGTGTGTGTAGGAAGCACAGTTCTTTTGTTGTGAGCAAGCTCACTGTTGGGACCCCATAGGAAACACAGAAGAGTAGAAGAGTGCTCTTTTCTCAATCTGAGTGTCTTTCTTGTAAGGCGAGCTAGTGTTTGTTTCTCAGTCAGAAATGGAATGAATTTCATGCAGTTTCTGGTCCTACGAGCAAGAGTAGTCTGGTAAGAATAGTCATTATTGCGCTCCCATTGCCATACACAGTCCAAATAGCACTCGCGTCTGTTCCCAGCAAGCACAGTGTATTGTACTGAACAGGAGCTACTGTTCTTGTCAGTTTCCTAAGCAGAGTTGAACTAGATATGGCCCGTGTGTTTAGGAAGCACAGTTCTTTTGTTTTGAGCAAGCTCACTGATCTGGCCATATAGGAAACACAATAGAGAAGAAGAGTGCTCTTTTCTCAAAAGCAGAGTGTGTTTCTTGTAAGGAGAACTAGCGTTTGTTTCCCAGTCCTAAATGGAGTTCAATCACATGCAGTTTCTGGTCCTAGGAGCAAGAGTTGTTTTCTGGTAAGAAGAGTCACTATTGCACTTCCATTGCCATATACAGTGCAAATAGCACTCGCTTCTGTTCCCAGCAAGTACAGTGTATTGGACAGAAGAGGAGATACTGTTCTTGTCAGTTTCCTAAGCAGAGTTGAACTAGATATGGCCCGTGTGTGTAGGAAGCACAGTTCTTTTGTTCTGAGCAAGCTCAATGTTCTGGCCGTATAGGAAACACAGTAGAGTAGAAGAGTGCTTTTTTCACAAAAGCAGAGTGTGTTTCTTGTAAGGCGAGCTAGCGTTTGTGTCCCAGTCCTAAATGGAGTTGAATCACATGCAGTTTCTGGTCCTAGGAGCAAGAGTTGTTTTCTGGTAAGAAGAGTCACTATTGCGCTCTTTTTGTCATATCTAGGGCAAATGGCACTGGCGTCTGTTTCCAGCATATACAGTGTATTGGACTGAAGAGGATCTACTGTTCTTGTCAGTTTCCTAAGCAGAGTTGAACTAGATATGGCCCGTGTGTGTAGGAAGCACAGTTCTTTTGTTCTGAGCAAGCTCACTGTTTTGGCCCTAGAGGAAACACAGTAGAGTAGAAGAGTGCTCTTTTCTCAAAAGCAGAATGTGTTCCTTGTAAGGCGAGCTAGCGTTTGTTTCCCAGTCCTTAATGGAGTTGAATCACATGCAGTTTTTGGTTCTACGAGCAAGAGTTGTTTTCTGGTAAGGAAAGTTACTATTGTGCTCCCTTTGCCATACACAGTGCAAATAGCACTCGCATATGTTCCCAGCAAGTACAGTGTATTGGACTGAGGAGGAGCTACTGTTCTTGTCAGTTTCCTAAGCAGAGTTGAACTAGATATGGCCCGTGTGTGTAGGAAGCACAGTTCTTTTGTTATTGGCAAGATCACTGTTCTGGCCCTATAGGAAACACAGTAGAGAAGAAGAGTGCTCTTTTCTCAAAAGCAGAGTGTGTTTCTTGTAAGGCGAGCTAGCGTTTGTTTCCCAGTCCTAAATGGAGTTCAATAACATGCAGTTTCTGGTCCTACGAGCAAGAGTTGTTTTCTGGTAAGAAGAGTCACTATTGCACTTCCATTGCCATATACAGTGCAAATAGCACTCTCTTCTGTTCCCAGCAAGTACAGTGTATTGGACAGAAGAGGAGATACTCTTCTTGTCAGTTTCCTAAGCAGAGTTGAACTAGATATGGCCCGTGTGTTTAGGAAGCACAGTTCTTTTGTTCTGAGCTAGCTCGCTGTTCTGGCCCTATAGGAAACACAGTAGAGTAGAAGAGTGCTTTTTTCTCAAGCGCAGAGTGTGTTTCTTGTAAGGCGAGCTAGTGTTTGTGTCCCAGTCCTAAATGGAGTTGAATCACATGCAGTTTCTGGTCCTCCGAGCAAGAGTTGTTTTCTGGTAAGAAGAGTCACTATTGCGCTCCCATTGCCATACACAGGGCAAATAGCACTCGCGTCTGTTCCCAGCAGGTACAATGTATTGGACTGAAGAGGAGCTACTGTGCTCAGTTTCTTAAGCAGAATTGAACTAGATATGGCCCTGTGTGTAAGAAGCACAGTTCTTTTGTTCTGAGCAAGCTCACTGTTTTGGCCCTATAGGAAACACAGTAGAGTAGAAGAGTGCTCTTTTCTCAAAAGCAGAGTGTGTTTCTTGTAAGGCGAGCTAGCGTTTGTTTCCCAGTCCTTAATGGAGTTGAATCACATGCAGTTTTTGGTTCTACGAGCAAGAGTTGTTTTCTGGTAAGTCGAGTCACTATTGAGCTCCCCTTGCCATACACAGTGCAAATAGCACTCGCGTCTGTTCCCAGCAAGTACAGTGTATTGGACTGAGGAGGAGCTACTGTTCTTGTCAGTTTCCTAAGCAGAGTTGAACTAGATATGGCCCGTGTGTTTAGGAAGCACAGTTCTTTTGTTCTGAGCAAGCTCACTGTTCTGGCCCTATTGGAAACACAGTAGAGAAGAAGAGTGCTCTTTTCTCAAAAGCAGAGTGTGTTTCTCGTAAGGCGAGCTAGTGTTTGTTTCCCAGTCAAAAATGGAGTTGAATCACATGCAGTTTTTGGTCCTATGAGCAAGAGTTGTTTTCTGGCAAGGAAAGTCAATATTGCGCTCCCATTGCCATACACAGTGCAAATAGCACTCGCGTCTGTTCGATGCAAGTACAGTGTATTGGACTGAAGAGGAGCTACTGTTCTTGTCAGTTTCCTAAGTAGAGTTGAACTAGATATGGCCCGTGTGTGTAGGAAGCACAGTTCTTTTGTTGTGAGCAAGCTCACTGTTCGTACCCCATAGGAAACACAGAAGAGTAGATGAGTGCTCTTTTCCCAAAAGCTGAGTGTCTTTCTTGTAAGGCGAGCTAGTGTTTTTTTCTCAGTCAGAAATTGAATGAATTTCATGCAGTTTCTGGTTCTACGAGCAAGAGTAGTTTTCTGGTAAGAATAGTCACTATTGCGCTCCCATTGTCATACACAGTCCAAATAGCACTCCCGTCTGTTCCCAGAAAGTACACTGTATTGTACTGAACAGGAGCTACTGTTCGTGTCAGTTTCCTAAGCACAGTTGAACTAGATATGGCCCGTGTGTGTACGAAGCCCAGTTCTTTTGTTCTGAGCCAGCTCACTGTTCTGGCCCTATAGGAAACACAGTAGAGTAGAAGAGTGCTCTTTCCTGAAAAGCAGAGAGTGTTTCTTGTAAGGGGAGGTAGCATTTGTTTCCCAGTCCTGAATGGAGTTGAATCACATGTAGTTTCTGGTCCTACGAACAAGAGTTGTTTTCTGGTAAGAAGAGTCACTATTGCGCTCCCATTGCCATACACAGGGCAAATAGCACTCGCGTCTGTTCCCAGCAAGGACAATGTATGGGACTGAAGAGGAGCTACTGTTCTTCTCAGTTTCTTAAGCAGAATTGAACAAGATATGGCCATGTGTGTAAGAAGCACAGGTCTTTTGTTCTGAGCAAGCTCACTGTTTTGGCCCTATAGGAAACACAGTAGAGTAGAAGAGTGCTCTTTTCTGAAAAGCAGAGTGTGTTTCTTGTAAGGCAAGCTAGCGTTTGTTTCCCAGACCTAAATGGAGATCAATCACATGCAGTTTCTGGTCCAACGTGCAAGAGTTGTGTTCTGGTAAGAGGAGTCACTATTGTGCTACCATTGCCATACACAGTGCAAATAGCACTCCCGTATGTTCCCAGCAAGTACAGTGTATTGGACTGAAGAGGAGCTACTGTTCTTGTCAGTTTCCTAAGCAGAGTTGAACTAGATATGGCCCGTGTGCGTAGGAAGCACAGTTCTTTTGTTCTGAGCAAGCTCACTGTTCTGGCCCTATAGGAAACACAGTAGAGTAGAAGAGTGCTCTTTTCTCAAAAGCAGAGTGTGTTTCTCGTAAGCCGAGCTAGCGTTTGTTTCCCAGTCCTAAATGGAGTTGAGTCACATGCAGTTTCTGGTCCTACGAGCAAAAGTTGTTTTGTGATAAGAAGAGTCACTATTGCGCTCCCATTGTCATACACAGGGCAAAAAGCACTGGCGTCGGTTCCCAGCATGTACAGTGTATTGGACTGAAGAGGATCTACTGTTCTTGTCAGTTTCCTAAGCAGATTTGAACTAGTTATGGCCCGTGTTTGTAGGAAGCAGAGTTTTTTTGTTCTGAGCAAGCTCACTGTTCGGACCCCATAGGAAAACCAGTAGAGTAGAAGAGTGCTTTTTTTTCAAAAGCAGAGTGTGTTTCTTGTAAGGTTAGCTAGCATTTCTTTACCAGTCCTAAATGGAGTTGAATCACATGCAGTTTCTGGTTCTACGAGCAAGAGTTGTTTTCTGGTAAGAAGAGTCACTATTGTGCTACCATTGCCATAAACAGTGCAAATAGCACTCGCGTCTGTTCCCAGCAAGTACAGTGTATTGGACTGAAGAGGAGCTACTGTTCTTGTCAGTTTCCTAAGCAGAGTTGAACTAGATATGGCCCGTGTGTGTAGGAAGCACAGTTCTTTTGTTCTGAGCAAGCTCACTGTTCTGGCCCTATAGGAAACACAGTAGAGTAGAAGAGTGCTTTTTTCTCAAAAGCAGAGTGTGTTTCTTGTAAGGCGAGCTAGCGTTTGTGTCCCAGTCCTAAATGGAGTTGAATCACATGCAGTTTCTGGTCCTAGGAGCAAGAGTTGTTTTCTGGTAAGAAGAGTCACTATTGCGCTCTTTTTGTCATACACAGGGCAAATGGCCCTGGCATCTGTTTCCAGCATACAGTGTATTGGACTGAAGAGGATCTACTAATCTTGTCAGTTTCCTAAGCAGAGTTGAACTAGATATGCCCCGTGTGTGTAGGAAGCACAGTTCTTTTGTTCTGAGCAAGCTCACTGTTCTGGCGCTATAGGAAACAGAGTAGAGTAGAAGAGTGCTTTTTTCTCAAAAGCAGAGTGTGTTTCTTGTAAGGCAAGCTAGCGTTTGTTTCCCACTCCTAAATGGAGATCAATCACATGCAGTTTCTGGTCCTACGAGCAAGAGTTGTTTTTTGGTAAGAAGAGTCACTATTGTGCTACCATTGCCATACACAGTGCAAATAGCACTCGCGTCTGTTCCCAGCAAGTACAGTGTATTGGACTGAAGAGGAGCTGCTGTTCTTGTCAGTTTCCTAAGCAGAGTTGAACTAGATATGGCCCGTTTGTGTAGGAAGCACAGTTCTTTTGTTCTGAGCAAGCTCACTGTTCTGGCCCTATAGGAAACACAGTAGAGTAGAAGAGTGCTCTTTTCTCAAAAGCAGAGTGTCTTTCTCGTAAGGCGAGCTAGCATTTCTTTCCCAGTCCTAAATGGAGTTGAGTCACATGCAGTTTCTGGTCCTACGAGCAAGAGTTGTTTAGTGATAAGAGGAGTCACTATTGCGCTCCCATTGTCATACACAGGGCAAAAAGCACTGGCGTCGGTTCCCAGCATGTACAGTGTATTGGACTGAAGAGGATCTACTGTTCTTTTCAGTTTCCTAAGCAGAGTTGAACTAGATATGGCCCGTGTGTGTAGGAAGCACAGTTCTTTTGTTCTGTGCAAGCTCACTGTTCGGACCCCATAGGAAACCCAGTAGAGTAAAAGAGAGCTCTTTTCTCAAAAGCAGAGTGTGTTTCTTGTAAGGCGAGCTAGCATTTATTTCCCAGTCGTAAATGGATTTGAATCACATGCATTTCTGGTCCTAAGAGCTAGAGATGTTTTCTGGTAAGGAAAGTCAATATGGCGCTCCCATTGTCATACACAGTGCAAATAGCAATCACGTCTTTTCCCAGCAAGTACAGCGTATTTCACTGAAGAGGATCTACTGTTCTTGTCAGGTTCCTAAGCAGAGTTGAACTAGATATGGCCCGTGAGTGTAGGAAGCACAGTTCTTTTGTTCTGAGCAAGCTCACTGTTCGGACCCCACAGGAAACACAGTAGAGTAGAAGAGTGCTCTTTTCTCAAAGGCAGAGTGTGTTTCTTGTAAGGCAAGCTAGTGTTTGTTTCCCAGTCAGAAATGGAATGAATTCCATGCAGTTTCTGGTCCTACGAGCAAGAGATGTTTTCTGGTAAGAATAGTCACTATTGCGCTCCCATTGCCATACACAGTCCAAATAGCACTCGCTTCTGTTCCCAGCAAGTACAGTGTATTGTACTGAACAGGAGCTATTGTTCTTGTCAGTTTCCTAAACACAGTTGAACTATATATGGTCCATGTGTGTACGAAGCACAGTTCTTTTGTGCTGAGCCAGCTCACTGTTCTGGCCCTATAGGAAACAAAGTAGAGTAGAAGAGTGCTCTTTTCTCAAAAGCAGAGTGTGTTTCTTGTAAGGTGAGCTAGCGTTTGTTTCACAGTCATAATTGGAGTTGAGTCACATGCAGTTTCTGGTCCTACGAGCAAGAGTTGTTTTCTGGTCAGAAGAGTCACTATTGTGCTCCCATTGCCATACACAGGGCAAATAGCACTCGCGTCTGTTCCCAGCAAGTACAGTGTATTGGACTGAGGAGGAGCTACTGTTCTTGTCAGTTTCCTATGCAGAGTTGAACTAGATATAGTCCGTTTGTGTAGGAAGCACAGTTCTTTTGTTCTGAGCAAGCTCACTGTTCTGGCCCTATAAGAAACACAGTAGAGTAGAAGTGTGCTCTTTTCTCAAAAGCAGAGTGTGTTTCTTGTAAGGCGAGCTAGCGTTTGTGTCCCAGTCCTAAATGGAGTTGAGTCACATGCAGTTTCTGGTCCTCCTAGCAAGAGTTGTTTTCTGGTAAGAAGAGTCACTCTTGCGCTCCCATTGCCTTACACAGTGCAAATAGCACTCAGGTCTGTTCCCACCAAGTACAGTGTATTGGACTGAAGCGGAGCTACTGTTCATGTCAGTTTTCTAAGCAGAGTTGAAATAGATATGACCCGTGTGTAGGAAGCACAGTTCTTTTGTTCTGAGCAAGCTCACTGTTCGGACCCAATAGGAAACCCAGTAGAGTAGAAGAGTGCTCTTTTCTCAAAAGCAGAGTGTGTTTCTTGTAAGTCGAGCTAGCATTTGTTTTCCAGTCCTAAATGGAGTTGAATCACATGCAGTTTCTGGTCCTACGAGCAAGAGTTGTTTTCTGGTAAGAAGAGTCACTATTGTGCTCCCATTGCCATACACACGGCAAATAGCACTGGAATCTGTTCCCAGCAAGTACAGTGTATTGGACTGAAGAGAAGCTACTGTTCTTCTCAGTTTCTTAAGCAGAATTGAACTAGATATGGCCGTGTGTAGGAAGCACAGTTCTTTTGTTCTGAGCAAGCTCACTGTTTTGGCCCTTTAGGAAACACAGTAGAGTAGAAGAGTGCTCTTTTCTCAAAAGCAGCGTGTGTTTCTTGTAAGGCGAGCTAGCGTTTGTTTCCCAGTCCTTAATGGAGTTGAATCACATGCAGTTTTTGGTCCTAAGAGCAAGAGTTGTTTTCTGGTAACGAAAGTCACTATTGTGCTCCCATTGCCATACACAGTGCAAATAGCACTCACGTCTGTTCCATGAAAGTACAGTGTATTGGACTGAAGAGGAGCTACTGTTCTTGTCAGTTTCCTAAGCAGAGTTGAACTAGATATGGCCCGTGTGTGTAGGAAGCACATTACTTTTGTTGTGAGCAAGCTCACTGTTCTGACCCCATAGGAAACACAGAAGAGTAGAAGAGTGCTCTTTTCTCAAGCTGAGTGTCTTTCTTGTAAGGCGAGCTAGTGTTTGTTTCTCAGTCAGAAATGGAATGAATTTCATGCAGTTTCTGGTCCTACGAGCAAGAGTAGTTTTCTGGTAAGAATAGTCATTATTGCGCTCCCATTGCCATACACAGTCCAAATAGCAATCGCGTCTGTTCCCAGCAAGCACAGTGTATTGTACTGAACAGGAGCTACTGTTCTTGTCAGTTTCTTAAGCACAGTTAAACTACATATGGCCCGTGTGTGGAGGAAGCACAGTACTTTTGTTCTGAGCAAGCTCACTATTCTGGCCATATAGGAAACACAGTAGAGTAGAAGAGTGCTCTTTTCTCAAAAGCAGAGTGTGTTTCTTGTAAGGGGAGGTAGCATTTGTTTCCCAGTCCTAAATGGAGTTGAATCACTTGTAGTTTCTGGTCCCACGAGCAAGATAGTTTTTCTGGTAAGAAGAGTCACTATTGAGCTCCCATTGCCATACACAGGGCAAATAGCACTCGCTTCTGTTCCCAGCAAGTACAGTGTATTGGACAGAAGAGGAGATACTGTTCTTGTCAGTTTCCTAAGCAGAGTTGAACTAGATATGGCCCGTGTGTGTAGGAAGCACAGTTCTTTTGTTCTGAGCAAGCTCAATGTTCTGGCCCTATAGGAAACACAGTAGAGTAGAAGAGTGCTTTTTTCTCAAAAGCAGAGTGTGTTTCTTGTAAGGCGAGCTAGCGTTTGTGTCCCAGTCCTAAATGGAGTTGAATCACATGCAGTTTCTGGTCCTCCGAGCAAGAGTTGTTTTCTGGTAAGAAGAGTCACTATTGTGCTCTTTTTGTCATATCTAGGGCAAACAGCACTCGCGTCTGTTCCCAGCAAGGACAATGTATGGGACTGAAGAGGAGCTACTGATCTTCTCAGTTTCTTAAGCAGAATTGAACAAGATATGGCCATGTGTGTAAGAAGCACAGGTCTTTTGTTCTGAGCAAGCTCACTGTTTTGGCCCTATAGGAAACACAGTAGAGTAGAAGAGTGCTCTTTTCTCAAAAGCAGAGTGTGTTTCTTGTAAGGCAAGCTAGCGTTTCTTTCCCAGACCTAAATGGAGATCAATCACATGCAGTTTCTGGTCCAACGAGCAACATTGTTTTCTGGTAAGAGGAGTCAAAATTGTGCTACCATTGCCATACACAGTGCAAATAGCACTCGCGTATGTTCCCAGCAAGTACAGTGTATTGGACTGAAGAGGAGCTACTGTTCTTGTCAGTTTCCTAAGCAGAGTTGAACTAGATATGGCCCGTGTGTGTAGGAAGCACAGTTCTTTTGTTCTGAGCAAGCTCACTGTTCTGGCCATATAGGAAACACAGTAGAGTAGAAGAGTGCTCTTTTCTCAAAAGCAGAGTGTGTTTCTCGTAAGCCGAGCTAGCGTTTGTTTCCCAGTCCTAAATGGAGTTGAGTCACATGCAGATTCTGGTCCTACAAGCAAAAGTTGTTTTGTGATAAGAAGAGTCACTATTGCGCTCCCATTGTCATACACAGGGCAAAAAGCACTGGCGTCGGTTCCCAGCATGTACAGAGTATTGGACTGAAGAGGATCTACTGTTCTTGTCAGTTTCCTAAGCAGAGTTGAACTAGATATGGCCCGTGTGTGTAGGAAGCACGGTTCTTTTGTTCTGAGCAAGCTCACTCTTCGGAACCCATAGGAAACCCAGTAGAGAAGAGTGCTCTTTTCTCAAAAGCAGAGTGTGTTTCTTGTAAGGCGAGCTAGCATTTATTTCCCAGTCGTAAATGGATTTGAATCACATGCATTTATGGTCGTAAGAGCAAGAGATGTTTTCTGGTAAGGAAAGTCACTATTGCGCTCCCATTGTCATACACAGTGAAAACAGCACTCACGTCTGTTCCCAGCAAGTAAAGCGTATTTGACTGAAGAGGATCTACTGTTCTTGTCAGGTTCCTAAGCAGAGTTGAACTAGATATGGCCCGTGAGTGTAGGAAGCACAGTTCTTTTGTTCTGAGCAAGCTCACTGTTCAGACCCCATAGGAAACACAGTAGAGTAGAAGAGTGCTCTTTTCTCAAAAGCAGAGTGTGTTTCTTGTAAGGTGAGCTAGCGGTTGTTTCCCAGTCCTAAATGGAGTTGAGTCACATGCAATTTCTGGTACTACAAGCAAGAGTTGTTTTCTGGTAAGAAGAGTCACTATTGCGCTCCCATTGCCATACACAGTGCAAATAGCACACGCGTCTATTCCCAGCAAATACAGTGTATTGGACTGAAGGGGAGCTACTGTTCTTGTCAGTTTCTTAAGCACAGTTAAACTAAATATGGCCCGTGTGTGTAGGAAGCACAGTTCATTTGTTCTGAGCAAGCTCACTGTTCTGGCCCTATTGGAAACACAGTAGAGTATAAGAGTGCTCTCTACTCAAAAGCAGAGTGTGTTTCTTTTAAGGCGAGCTAGCATTTTTTCCCAGTCCTAAATGGAGTTGAATCACATGCAGTTTCTGGTCCTCCGAGCAAGAGTTGTTTTCTGGTAAGAAGAGTCACTATTGTGCTCCCTTTGTCATACACATTGCAAATGGCCCTGGCGTCTGTTTCCAGCATGTACAGTGTATTCGACTGAAGAGGAGCTACTGTTCTTGTCAGTTTCCTAAGCAGAGTTGAACTAGAAATGGCCCGTGTGTGTAGGAAGCACAGTTCTTTTGTTCTGAGCAATTTCACTGTTCTGGCCCTATAGGAAACAGAGAAGAGTAGAAGAGTGCTCTTTTCTCAAAAGCAGAGTGTGTTTCTTGTAAGGCAAGCTAGCGTTGGTTTCCCACTCCTAAATGGAGATCAATCACATGCAGTTTCTGGTCCTCCGAGCAAGAGTTGTTTTCTGGTAAGAAGAGTCACTATTGCGTTCCCTTTGTCTTACACAGGGCAAATGGCACTGGCGTCTGTTTCCAGCATGTACAGTGTATTGGTCTGAAGAGGATCTCCTGTTCTTGTCAGTTTCCTAAGCAGAGTTGAACTAGATATGGCCCGTGTGTGTAGGAAGCACAGTTCTTTTGTTCTGAGCAAGCTCACTGTTCTGGCCCCATGGAAACACAGTAGAGTAGAAGAGTGCTCTTTTCTCAAAAGCAGAGTGTGTTTCTTGTAAGGCGAGCTAGCATTTATTTCTCAGTCGTAAATGGATTTGAATCTCATGCATTTTTGGTCGTAAGAGCAAGAGATGTTTTCTGGTAAGGAAAGTCACTATTGCGCTCCCATTGTCATACCCAGTGCAAATAGCACTCGCGTCTGTTCCCAGCAAGTACAGTGTATTGGACTGAAGAGGAGCTACTGTTCTTCTCAGTTTCGTAAGCAGAGTTGAACTAGATATGGCCCGTGTGTGTGAAGCACAGTTCTTTTGTTCTGAGCAAGCTCACTTTTCCGACGCCATAGGAAACACAGTAGAGTAGAAAAGTGCTCTTTTCTCAAAAGCAGAGTGTATTTCTTGTAAGGTGAGCTAGCGTTTGTTTCCCAGTCCTAAATGGAGTTGAATCACATGCAGTTTTTGGTCCTACTAGCAAAGGATGTTTTCTGGTAAGGAAAGTCACATTGTGCTCCCTTTGCCATACACAGTGCAAATATCACTCGCGTCTGTTCCCAGCAATTACAGTGTATTGGACTGAAGAGGAGCTACTGTTCTTGTCAGTTTCCTAAGCAGAGTTGAACTAGATATGGCCCGTGTGTGTAGGAAGCACAGTTCTTTTGTTCTGAGCAAGCTCACTCTTCTGGCCCTATAGGAAACACAGTAGAGTAGAAGAGTGCTCTTTTCTCAAAAGCAGAGTATGTTTCGTGTAAGGCGAGCTAGCGTTTTTTTCCCAGTCGTAAATGGATTTGAATGACATGCAGTTTCTGGTCCTACGAGCAAGAGTTGTTTTCTGGTAAAGAAAGACAATATTGTGCTCCCTTTGCCATACACAGTTTAAATAGCACTCGTGTCTGTTCCCAGCAAGTACAGTATATTGGACTGAAGAGGAGCTACTGTTCTTGTCAGTTTCCTAAGCAGAGTGGAACTAGATATTGTCCGTGTATGTAGGAAGCACAGTTCTTTTGTTCTGAGCAAGCTCACTGTTCTGGCCCTAAAGGAAACACAGTAGAGTAGAAGAGTGCTCTTTTCTCAAAAGCCGAGTGTGTTTCTTGTAAGGCAAGCTAGCATTTATTTCCCAGTCCTAAATGGAGTTGAATCACATGCATTTCTGGTCCTAAGAGCAAGAGTTGTTTTCTGGTAAGGAAAGTCACTATTGCGATCCCTTTGCCATACACAGTGCAAATAGCACTCGCGTCTGTTCCCAGCAAGTACAGTGTATACGAATGAAGAGGAGCTACTGTTCTTGTCAGTTTCCTAAGCAGAGTTGAACTAGATATGGCCCGTGTGTGTAGGAAGCACAGTTCTTTTGTTCTGAGCAAGCTCACTGTTCTGGCCCTATAGGAAACACAGTAGAGAAGAAGAGTGCTCTTTCCTCGAAAGCAGAGTGTTTTTCTTGTAAGCCGAGCTAGCGTTTGTTTTCCAGTCCTAAATGGACTAGAATTACATGCAGTTTCTGGTCCTCTGAACAAGAGTTGTTTTCTGGTAAGGAAAGTCACTATTGTGCTCCCTTTGCCATACACAGTGCAAATAGCACTCTTGTCTGTTCCCAGCAAATACTGTGTATTGGACTGAAGAGGAGCTACTGTTCTTGTCAGTTTCCTAAGCAGAGTTGAACTAGATATATCCCGTGTGTGTAGGAAGCACAGTTCTTTTTTTCTGAGCAAGCTCACTCTCTGGCCTATAGGAAACACAGTAGAGTAGAAGAGTGCTCTTTTCTCAAAAGCAGAGTGTGTTTCTTTAAGGCGAGCTATCGTTTGTTTCCCAGTCCTAATTGGAGTTGAATCACATGCAGTTTTTGGTCCTATGAGCAAGAGTTGTTTTCTGGTAAGGAAAATCACTATTGCGCTCCCTTTGCCATACACAGTGCAAATAGCACTCGGTTCTGTTCCCAGCAAGTACAGTGTATTGGAAAGCAGAGGAGCTACAGTTCTTGTCAGTTTCCTAAGCAGAGTTGAACTAGATATGGCCCGTGTGTGTAGGAAGCACAGTTCTTTTGTTGTGAGCAAGCTCACTGTTCGGACCCCATAGGAAACACATTAGAGTAGAAGTGTGCTCTTTTCTCAAAAGCAGAGTATGTTTCTTGTAAGGCGAGCTATTGTTTTTTCCCAGTCCTAAATGGAGTTGAATCACAAGCAGTTTCTGGTCCTACTAGCAAGAGTTGTTTTCTGGTAAGAAGAGCCACTATTGTGCTACCATTGCCATACACAGTGCAAATAGCACTCGCGTCTGTTCCCAGCAAGTACAGTGTATTAGACAGAAGAGTAGCTACTGTTCCTGTCAGTTTCCTAAGCAGAGTTGAACTAGATATGGCCCCTGTGTGTAGGAAGCACAGTTCTTTTGTTCTGAGCAAGCTCACTGTTCCGGTCATATAGTTAACACAGTAGAGTAGAAGAGTGCTCTTTTCTCAAAAGCAGAGTGTGTTTCTTGTAAGGCGAGCTAGCGTTTGTTTCCCAGTCCTAAATGGAGTTGAATCACATGCAGTTTCTGTTGCTATGAGCAAGAGTTGTTTTCTGGTAAGAAGAGTCACTATTGCACTCCCATTGCCATACACAGTGCAAAGAGCATAGGCGTCTGTTCCCAGCAAGTACAGTGTATTGGACAGAAGAGGAGCTACAGATCTTGTCAGTTTCCTAAGCAGAGTTGAACTAGATATGGCCCCTGTGTGTAGGAAGCACAGTTCTTTTGTTCTGAGCAAGCTCACTGTTCCGGTCATATAGTTAACACAGTAGAGTAGAAGAGTGCTCTTTTCTCAAAAGCAGAGTGTGTTTCCTGTAAGGCGAGCTAGCGTTTGTTTCCCAGTCCTAAATGGAGTTGAATCACATGCAGTTTCTGCTCCTACAAGCAAGAATTGTTTTCTGGTAAGAAGAGTCACTATTGCTCTCCCATTGCATTACACAGTGCAAACAGCACTCGCATCTGTTACCAGCAAGTACAGTTTATTGGACTGAAGAGGAGCTACTGTTCTTGTCAGTTTCCTAAGCAGAGTTGAACTAGATATGGCCCGTGTATGTAGGAAGCACAGTTCTTTTTTTCTGAGCAAGCTCACTGTTTGGACCCCATAAAAAACACATTAGAGTAGAAGTGTACCCTTTTCTCAAAAGCAGAGCTTGTTTCTCGTAAGGCGAGCTAGAGTTTGTTTCTGATTCCTAAGTGGAGTTGAATCACATGCAGTTTTTGGTCCTAAGAGCAAGAGTTGTTTTCTGGTAAGAAGAGACACTATTGTGCTCCCATTGCTGTACACAGTGCAAATAGCACTCGCGCCTGTTCCCAGCAACTACAGTGTATTGGACTGAAGAAGAGCTACTGTTCTTCTCAGCTTCCTAAGCAGAGTTGAACTAGATATGGCCCGTGTGTTTAGGAAGCACAGTTCTTTTGTTCTGAGCAAGCTCACTGTTTTGGCCCTATAGAAAACACAGTAGAGTAGAAGAGTGCTCTTTTCTCAGAAACAGAGTATGGTTCTTGTATGCCGAGCTAGCGTTTATTTCCCAGTCCTAAATGGAGTTGAATCACATGCAGTTTTTGGTCTTACGATCAAGAGTTGTTTTCTGGTATGGAAAGTCACTATTGTGCTCCCATTGCCATACACATTGCAAATAGCACTAGCGTCTGTTCCCAGCAAGTACAGTGTATTGGACTGAAGAGGAGCTATTGTTCTTGTCAGTTTCCTAAGCAGAGTTGAACTAGATATGGCCCCTGTGTGTAGGAAGCACAGTTCTTTTGTTCTGAGCAAGCTCACTGTTCGGACCCCACAGGAAACACAGTAGAGTAGAAGAGTGCTTTTTCTCAAAAGCAGAGTGTGTTTCTTGTAAGGCGATATAGTGTTTGTTTCCCAGTCCTAAATGGAGTTGAATCCCATGCAGTTTCTGGTCCTATGAGCAAGAGTTGTTTTCTGGTAAGAAGAGTCACTATTGTGCTCCCATTGTCATACACAGTGCAAATAGCACTGTCGTCTCTTTCCTGCGTGTACAGTGTATTGGACTGAAGAGGACCTACTGTTCTTGTCAGTTTCTTAAGCAGAATTGTACTAGATATGGCCGTGTGTGTAGGAAGCACAGTTCTTTTGTTCTGAGCAAGCTCACAGTTTTGGCCCTATAGGAAACACAGTAGAGTAGAAGAGTGATCTTTTTTAAAAAGCAGAGTGTGTTTCTTGTAAGGCGAGCTAGCGTTTGTTTCCCAGTCTGAAATGTAGTTGAATCCCATGCAGTTTTTGATCCTACGAGCAAGAGTTGTTTTCTGGTAAGGAAAGTCACTATTGAGCTCCCATTGCCATACACAGTGCAAATAGCACTCGCGTGTGTTCCCAGCAAGTACAGTGTATTGGACTGAAGAGGAGCTACTGTTCTTGTCAGTCTCCTAAGCAGAATTGAACTAGATATGGCCCGTGTGTGTAGGAAGCACAGTTCTTTTGTTCTGAGCAAGCTCAATATTCTGGCCCTATAGGAAACACAGTAGAGTAGAAGAGTGCTCTTTTCTCAAAATTAGGGTGTGTTTCTTGTAAGGGGAGCTAGCGTTTTTTTTCCGTCCTAAATGGATTTGAATCACATGCAGTTTCTTGTCCTATGAGGAAGAGTTGTTTTCTGGTAAGAAGAGTCACTATTGCGCTCCCATTGCCATACACCGTGCAAATAGCACTCACGTCTGTTCCCAGCAAGTACAGTGTATTGGACTGAAGAGGAGCTATTGTTCTTGTCAGTTTTCTAAGCAGAGTTGAAATAGATATGACCCGTGTGTGTAGGGAGCAAAGTTCTTTTGTTCTGAGCAAGCTCCATGTTCGGACCCAATAGGAAACCCAGTAGAGTAGAAGAGTGCTCTTTTCTCAAAAGCAGAGTGTGTTTCTTGTAAGGCGAGCTAGCATTTCTTTCCCAGTCCTAAATGGAGTTGAATCACATGCAGTTTCTGGTCCTACGAGCAAGAGTTGTTTTCTGGTAAGAAGAGTCACTGTTGCGCTCCCATTGCCATACACAGGGCAAATAGCACTCGCCTCTGTTCCCAGCAAGTACAGTGTATTGGATTGAAGAGGAGCTACTGTTCTTCTCAGTTTCTTAAGCAGAATTGAACTAGATATGGCCGTGTGTGTAGGAAGCACAGTTCTTTTGTTCTGAGCCAGCTCACTGTTTTGGCCCTTTAGAAAACACAGTAGAGTAGAAGAGTGCTCTTTTCTCAAAAACAGAGTGTGTTTCTTGTAAGGCGAGCTAGCGTTTGTTTCCCAGTCCTTAATGGAGTTGAATCACATGCAGTTTTTGGTCCTATGAGCAAGAGTTGTTTTCTGGTAAGGAAAGTCACTATTGCGCTCCCATTGCCATACTCAGTGCAAATAGCACTCGCGTCTGTTCCCAGCAAGTACAGTGTATTGGACTGAAGAGGAGCTAATGTTCTTGTCAGTTTCCTAAGCAGAATTGAACTAGATATGGCCGTGTGTGTAGGAAGCACAGTTCTTTTGTTGTGAGCAAGCTCACTGTTCGGACCCCATAGGAAACACAGAAGAGTAGAAGAGTGCTCTTTTCTCAAAAGCAGAGTGTGTTTCTTGTAAGGCGAGCTAGTGTTTGTTTCCCAGTCAGAAATGGAGTTGAATCCCATGCAGTTTCTGATTCTACGAGCAAGAGTTGTTTTGAGATAAGAAGAGTCACTATTGCGTTCCCATTGTCATACACAGGGCAAATAGCACTGGTGTCGCTTCCTAGCATGCACAGTGTATTGGACTGAAGAGGATCTACTGTTCTTGTCAGTTTCCTAAGCAGAGTTGAACTAGATATGGCCCGTGTGTGTAGGAAGCTCAGTTCTTTTGTTCTGAGCAAGCTCACTGTTCAGAGCCCATAGGAAACCCAGTACAGTAGAAGAGTGCTCTTTTCTCAAAAGCAGAGTGTGTTTCTTGTAAGGCGAGCTAGCATTTATTTCCCAGTCCTAAATGGATTTGAATCACATGCATTTCTGGTCCTAAGACCAAGCGTTGTTTTCTGGTAAGGAAAGTCACTATTGCGCCCCCATTGCCATACACAGTGCAAATAGCACTCACGTCTGTTCCCAGCAAGTACAGTGTATTTGACTGAAGAGGATCTACTGTTCTTGTCAGGTTCCTAAGCAGAGTTGAACTAGATATGGCCCGTGAGTGTAGGAAGCACAGTTCTTTTGTTCTGAGCAAGCTCACTGTTCGGATCACATAGGAAACACAGTAGAGTAGAAGAGTGCTCTTTCCTGAAAAGCAGAGAGTGTTTCTTGTAAGGTGAGCTAGCGTTTGTTTCCCAGTCCTAAATGGAGTTGAGTCACATGCAGTTTCTGGTCCTACGAGCAAGAGTTGTTTTCTGGTAAGAAGAGTCACTATTGCGCTCCCTTTGCCATACACAGGGCAAATAGCACTCGGGTCTGTTCCCAGCAAGGACAATGTATTGGACTGAAGAGGAGCTACTGTTCTTCTCAGTTTCTTAAGCAGAATTGAACTAGATATGGCCATGTCTGTAAGAAGCACAGTTCTTTTGTTCTGATCAAGCTCACTGTTTTGGCCCTATAGGAAACACAGAAGAGTATAAGAGTGCTCTTTTCTCAAAAGCATAGTGTGTTTCTTGTAAGGCAAGCTAGCGTTTGTTTCCCAGGCCTAAATGGAGATCAATCACATGCAGTTTCTGGTCCTACGAGCAGGAGTTGTTTTCTGGTAAGAAGAGTCACTATTGTGCTACCATTGCCATACACAGTGCAAATAGCACTCGCGTCTGTTCCCAGCAAGTACAGTGTATTGGACTGAAGAGGAGCTACTGTTCTTGTCAGTTTCCTAAGTAGAGTTGAACTAGATATGGTCCGTGTGTGTAGGAAGCACAGTTCTTTTTTTCTGAGCAAGCTCACTGTTCTGGCCCTATAGGAAACACAGTAGAGTAGAAGAGTGCTCTTTTTTCAAAAGCAGAGTGTGTTTCTCATAAGGCGAGTTAGTGTTTGTTTCCCAGTCCTAAATGGCGTTGAGTCACATGCAGTTTCTGGTCCTACGAGCAAGAGTTGTTTTGTGATAAGAAGAGTCACTATTGCGCTCCCTTTGTCATACACAGGGCAAATGGCACTGGCGTCTGTTTCCAGCATGTACAGTGTATTGGTCTGAAGAGGATCTACTGTTCTTGTCAGTTTCCTAAGCAGAGTTGAACTAGATATGGCCCGTGAATGTATGAAGCACAGTTCTTTTGTTCTGAGCAAGGTCACTGTTCTGGCCCCATTGGAAACACAGTAGAGTAGAAGAGTGCTCTTTTCTCAAAAGCAGAGTTTGTTTCTTGTAAGCTGAGCTAGCATTTGTTTCCCAGTCCTAAATGGAGTTGAGTCACGTGCAATATCTGGTCCTCCGAGCAAGAGTTGTTTTCTGGTAAGAAGAGTCACTATTGCGCTCCCATTGCCATACACAGTGCAAATAGCACTCGCGTCTATTCTCAGCAAATACAGTTTATTGGACTGAAGGGGAGCTAATGTTCTTGTCAGTTTCTTAAGCACAGTTAAACTAAATATGGCCCATGTGTGTAGGAAGCACAGTTCTTTTTTTCTGAGCAAGCTCACTCTTCTGGCCTACAGGAAACACTGTAGAGTAGAAGAGTGCTCTTTTCTCAAAAGCAGAGTGTGTTTCTTTAAGGCGAGCTATCGTTTGTTTCCCAGTCCTAATTGGAGTTGAATCACATGCAGTTTCTGGCCCTACGAGCAAGAGTTGTTTTCTGGTAAGAATAGTCACTATTGTGCTTCCATTGCCATACCCAGTGCAAATAGCACTCGCGTCTGTTCCCAGCAAGTACAGTGTATTGGACTGAAGAGGAGCTACTGTTCTTGTCAGTCTCTTAAGCAGAGTTGAACTAGATATGGCCCGTGTGTGTAGGAAGCACAGTTCTTTTGTTCTGAGCAATCTCACTGTTCTGGCCCCATAGGAAACAGAGTAGAGTAGAAGAGTGCTCTTTTCTCAAAAGCAGAGTGTGTTTCTTGTAAGGCAAGCTGGCGTTTGTTTCCCAGTCCTAAATGGAGATCAATCACATGCAGTTTCTGGTCTTGTGAGCAAGAGTTGTTTTCTGGTAAGAAGAGTCACTATTGCGCTCCCTTTTTCATACACAGGGCAAATGGCACTGGCGTCTGTTTTCAGCATGTACAGTGTATTGATCTGAAGAGTATCTACTGTTCTTGTCAGTTTCCTAAGCAGAGTTGAACTAGATATGGCCCGTGTGTGTAGGAATCACAGTTCTTTTGTTCTGAGCAAGGTCACTGTTCTGGCCCTATGGGAAACACAGTAGACTAGAAGAGTGCTCTTTTCTCAAAAGCAGAGTGTGTTTCTTGTAAGGCGAGCTAGCGTTTGTTTCGCAGTCCTAAATGGAGTTGAATCACATTCAGTTTCTGCTCCTACAAGCAAGAATTGTTTTCTGGTAAGAAGAGTCACTATTGCGCTCCCATTGCATTACACAGTGCAAACAGCACTCGCATCTGTTACCAGCAAGTACAGTTTATTGGACTGAAGAGGAGCTACTGTTCTTGTCAGTTTCCTAAGCATAGTTGAACTAGATATGGCCCGTGTATGTAGGAAGCACAGTTCTTTTTTTCTGAGCAAGCTCACTGTTTGGACTCCATAAAAAACACATTAGAGTAGAAGTGTACCCTTTTCTCAAAAGCAGAGCTTGTTTCTTGTAAGGCGAGCTAGAGTTTGTTTCTGATTCCTAAGTGGAGTTGACTCACATGCAGTTTTTGGTCCTAAGAGCAAGAGTTGTTTTCTGGTAAGAAGAGACACTATTGTGCTCCTATTGCTGTACACAGTGCAAATAGCACTCGCGCCTGTTCCCAGCAACTACAGTGTATTGGACTGAAAAAGAGCTACTGTTCTTCTCAGCTTCCTAAGCAGAGTTGAACTAGATATGGCCCGTGTGTTTAGGAAGCACAGTTCTTTTGTTCTGAGCAAGCTCACTCTTCTGGCCCTATAGAAAACACAGTAGAGTAGAAGTGTGCTCTTTTCTCAAAAGCAGAGTGTGTTTCTTGTAAGGCGAGCTAGCGTTTGTTTCCCAGTCCTAAATGGAGTTGAATCACATGCAGTTTTTGGTCGTACGATCAAGAGTTGTTTTCTGTTATGGAAAGTCACTATTGCGCTCCCATTGCCATACACATTGCAAATAGCACTAGCGTCTGTTCCCAGCAAGTACAGTGTATTGGACTGAAGAGGAGCTGCGGTTCTTGTCAGTTTCCTAAGCAGAGTTGAACTAGATATGGCCCGTGTGTGTAGGAAGCACAGTTCTTTTGTTCTGAGCAAGCTCACTGTTCGGACCCCACAGGAAACACTGTAGAGTAGAAGAGTGCTTTTTCTCAAAAGCAGAGTGTGTTTCTTGTAAGGCGATATAGTGTTTGTTTCCCAGTCCTAAATGGAGTTGAATCCCATGCAGTTTCTGGTCCTACGAGCAAGAGTAGTTTTCTGGTAAGAATAGTCATTATTGCGCTCCCATTGCCATACACAGTCCAAATAGCAATCGCGTCTGTTCCCAGCAAGCACAGTGTATTGTACTGAACAGGAGCTACTGTTATTGTCAGTTTCCTAAGCACAGCTGAACTAGATATGGCCCGTGTGTGTACGAAGCCCAGTTCTTTTGTTCTGAGCCAGCTCACTGTTCTGGCCCTATAGGAAACACAGTAGTGTAGAAGAGTGCTCTTTTCTCAAAAGCAGAGAGTGTTTCTTGTAAGGTGAGCTAGCGTTTGTTTCCCAGTCCTAAATGGAGTTGAGTCACATGCAGTTTCTGGTCCTACGAGCAAGAGTTGTTTTCTGGTAAGAAGAGTCACTATTGCGCTCCCATTGCCATACACAGGGCAAATAGCACTCGCGTCTGTTCCCAGCAAGGACAATGTATTGGACTGAAGAGGAGCTACTGTTCTTCTCAGTTTCTTAAGCAGAATTGAACTAGATATGGCCATGTGTGTAAGAACCACAGTTCTTTTGTTCTGAGCAAGCTCACTGTTTTGGCCCTATAGGAAACACAGAAGAGTAGAAGAGTGCTCTTTTCTCAAAAGCATAGTGTGTTTCTTGTAAGGCAAGCTAGCGTTTGTTTCCCAGTCCTAAATGGAGATCAATCACATGGAGTTTCTGGTCCTACGAGCAAGAGTTGTTTTCTGGTAAGAAGAGTCACTATTGTGCTACCATTCCCATACACAGTGCAAATAGCACTCGCGTCTGTTCCCAGCAAGTACAGTGTATTGGACTGAAGAGGAGCTACAGTTCTTGTCAGTTTCCTAAGCAGAGTTGAACTAGATATGGTCCGTGTGTGTAGGAAGCACAGTTCTTTTGTTCTGAGCAAGCTCACTGTTCTGGCCCTATAGGAAACACAGTAGAGTAGAAGAGTGCTCTTTTCTCAAAAGCAGAGTGTGTTTTTCATAAGGCCAGCTAGCGTTTGTTTCCCAGTCCTAAATGGAGTTGAGTCACATGCAGTTTCTGGTCCTATGAGCAAGAGTTGTTTTGTGATAAGAAGAGTCACTATTGCGCTCCCTTTGTCATACACAGGGCAAATGGCACTGTCGTCTGTTTCCAGCATGTACAGTGTATTGGTCTCTAGAGGATCTACTGTTCTTGTCAGTTTCCTAAGCAGAGTTGAACTAGATATGGCCCGTGTATGTATGAAGCACAGTTCTTTTGTTCTGAGCAAGCTCACTGTTCTGGCCCAATTGGAAACACAGTAGAGTAGAAGAGTGCTCTTTTCTCAAAAGCAGAGTGTGTTTCTTGTAAGGTGAGCTAGCGTTTGTTTCCCAGTCCTAAATGGAGTTGAGTCACATGCAGTTTCTGGTCCTCTGAGCAAGAGTTTTTTTCTGGTAAGGAAAGTCACTATTGTGCTCCCTTTGCCATACACAGTGCAAATAGCACTCACGTCTGTTCCCAGCAAGTACTGTGTATTGGACTGAAGAGGAGCTACTGTTCTTGTCAATTTCCTAAGCAGAGTTGAACTAGATATGGCCCGTGTGTGTAGGAAGCACAGTTCTTTTTTTCTGAGCAAGCTCACTCTTCTGGCCTATAGGATACACTGTAGAGTAGAAGAGTGCTCTTTTCTCAAAAGCAGAGTGTGTTTCTTTAAGGCGAGCTATCGTTTGTTTCCCAGTCCTAATTGGAGTTGAATCACATGCAGTTTCTGGCCCTACAAGCAAGAGTTGTTTTCTGGTAAGAATAGTCACTATTGTGCTTCCATTGCCATAACCAGTGCAAATAGCACTCGCGTCTGTTCCCAGCATGTACAGTGTATTGGACTGAAGAGGAGCTACTGTTCTTGTCAGTTTCCTAAGGAGAGTTGAACTAGATATGGCCCGTGTGTGTAGGAAGCACAGTTCTTTTGTTCTGAGCAAGCTCACTGTTCTGGCCCTATAGGAAACACAGTAGAGAAGAAGAGTGCTCTTTTCTCAAAAGCAGAGTGTGTTTCTTGAAAGGCGAGTTAGTGTTTGTTTTCCAGTCCTAAATGGAGTTGAATCACATGCTGTTTTTGGTCCTATGAGCAAGAGTTGTTTTCTGGTAAGGAAAGTCACTATTGCACTCCCATTTCCTTACACAGTGCAAATAGCACACACGTATGTTCCCAGCAAGTACAGTGTATTGGACTGAAGTGGAGCTACTGTTCTCGTCAGTTTCCTATGCAGAGTTAAACTAGATATGGCCCGTGTGTGTAGGAAGCACAGTTCTTCTGTTCTGAGCAAGCTCACTTTTCTGGCCCTAAAGGAAACACAGTAGAGTAGAAGAGTGCTCTTTTCTCAAAAGCAGAGTGTGTTTCTTGTAAGGCGAGCTAGCGTTTGTTTCCCAGTCCTAAGTGGAGTTGAATCACATGCAGTTTCTGACCTAAGAGCTGGAGGTGTTTTCCGGTAAGAAGAGACACTGTTGTGCTCCCATTGCTGTACTCAGTGCAAATAGCACTCCTGTCTGTTCCAGCAAGTGCAGTGTATTGGACTGAAGAAGAGCTACTGTTCTTGTCAGTTTCTTAAGCAGAGTTGAACTAGATATAGCCAGTGTGTGTAGGAAGCACAGTTCTTTTGTTCTGAGCAAGCTCACTGTTCGGTCCCCATAGGAAACACAGTAGAGTAGATGAGTGCTCTTTTCTCAAAAGCAGAGTGTGTTTCTTGTAAGGCGAGCTAGCGTTTGATTCCCAGTCCTAAATGGAGTTGAATCTCATGCAGTTTATGGTCCTACGAGCAAGAGTTGTTTTCTGGTAAGGAAAGTCACTATTGTGCTCCCATTGCCATACACAGTGCAAACAGCTCTCGCGTCTGTTCCCAGCAAGTACAGTGTATTGGACTGAAGAGGAGCTACTGTTCTTGTCAGTTTCCTAAGCAGAGTTGAACTAGATATGGACCGTGTGTGTAGGAAGCACAGTTCTTTTGTTCTGAGCAAGCTCACTCTTCGGACACCATAGAAAAAACAGTAGAGTAGAAGCGTGACCTTTTCTCAAAAGCAGAGCGTGTTTCTTGTAAGGGGAGCTAGCATTTGTTTCCCAGTCCTAAGTGGAGTTGAATCACATGCAGTTTCTGGTCCTACGAGCAAGAGCTGTTTTCTGGTAAGAAGAGTCACTATTGTGCTCCCATTGCCGTACACAGTGCAAAGAGCACTCGCGTGTGTTCCCAGCAAGTACAGTGATTTGGACCGAAGAGGAGCTACTCTTCTCGTCAGTTTCCTAAGCAGAGTTGAACTAGATATGGCCCCTGTGTGTAGGAAGCACAGTCCTTTTGTTCTGAGCAAGCTCACTGTTCTGGCCCTATAGGAAACACAGTAGAGTAGAAGAGTGCTCTTTTCTAAAAAGCAGAGTGTGTCTCTTGTAAGGCGAGCTAGCGTTTGTTTCCCAGTCAGAAATGGAGTTGAATCACATGCAGTTTTTGGTCCTACAATCAAGAGTTGTTTTATGGTAAGGAAAGTCACTATTGCGCTCCCATTGTCATACACAGTACAAATAGCACTGGCGTCTGTTCCCAGCAAGTACAGTGTATTAGACTGAAGAGGAGCTATTGTTCTTGTCAGTTTCCTAAGCAGAGTTGAACTAGATATGACCCGTGTGTGTAGGAAGCACGGTTCTTTTGTTTGGAGCAAGCTCACTGTTCAGACCCCATAGGAAACACAGTAGAGTAGAAGAGTGCTCTTTTCTCAAAAGCAGACTGTGTTTATTGTAAGGCGAGCTAGCGTTTATTTCCCAGTCCTAAATGGAGTTGAATCCCATGCAGTTTCTGGTCCTATGAGCAAGAGTTGTTTTCTGGTAAGAAGAGTCACTGTTGTGCTCCTGTTGTCATACACAGTGCAAATAGCACTGGCGTCTGTTTCCAGCAAGTACAGTGTATTTGACTGAAGAGGATCTACTGTTCTTGTCAGTTTCGTAAGCAGAATTGAACTAGATATGGCCCGTGTGTGTAGGAAGCACAGTTCTTTTGTTCTGAGCAAGCTCACTGTACTGGCCCTACAGGAAACAGAGCAGAGTAGAAGAGTGCTCTTTTCTCAAAAGCAGAGTGTGTTTCTTGTAAGGCGAGCTAGTGTTTGATTCCCAGTCCTAAATGGAGTTGAATCACATGCAGTTTTTGGTCCTATGAGCAAGAGTTGTTTTCTGGTAAGGAAAGTCACTATTGCACTCCCATTTCCTTACACAGTATAAATAGCACTCACGTCTGTTCCCAGCAAGTACAGTGTATTGGACTGAAGAGGAGCTACTGTTCTTGTCAGTTTCCTATGCAGAGTTGAACTAGATATGGCCAGTGTGCGTAGGAAGCACAGTTCTTTTGTTCTGAGCAAGCTCACTGTTCGGTCCCCATAGGAAACACAGTAGAGTAGATGAGTGCTCTTTTCTCAAAAGCAGAGTGTGTTTCTTGTAAGGCGAGCTAGCGTTTGTTTCACAGTCCTAAAAGGAGTTGAATCACATGCAGTTTCTGGTCCTACGGGCAAGAGTTTTTTCTGGTAAGAAGAGTCACTATTGCGCTCCCATTGTCATACACAGGGCAAATAGCACTGGGGTCTGTTCGCAGCAAGTACAGTGCATTGGACTGAAGAAGAGCTACTGTTCTTGTCAGCTTCCTAAGCAGAGTTGAACTAGATATTGCCCGTGTACGTAGGAAGCACAGTTCTTTTGTTCTGAGCAAGCTCACTGTTCGGACCCCATAGGACACATAGTAGAGAAGAAGCGTGCTCTTTTCTCAAAAGCAGAGTGTGTTTCTTGTAAGGCGAGCTAGCTTTTGTTTCCCAGTCCTAAATGAAGTTGAATCACATGCAGTTTCTGGTACTACGAGTAGAGTTGTTTTTTGGTAAGAAGAGTCACTATTGCGCTCCCATTGTCATACACAGTACAAATAGCACTTGTGTCTGTTCCCAGCAAGTACAGTGTTTTAGACGGAAGAGGAGCTACTGTTCTTGTCAGTTTCCTAAGCAGAGTTGAACTAGATATGACCCGTTTGTGCAGGAAGGACAGATCTTTTGTTCTGAGCAAGCTTACTGTTCTGGCCCTATAGGAAACTCAGTAGAGTAGAAGAGTGCTCTTATCTCAAAAGAAGAGTGTGTTGCTTGTAAGGCGAGCTAGCATGTGTTTCCCAGTCCTAAATGGAGTTGAATCACATGCAGTTTCTGGTCCTACGAGCAAGAGTTTTTTTCTGGTAAGAAGAGTCACTATTGCGCTCCCATTGTCATACACAGGGCAAATAGCACTGGCGTCTGTTCGCAGCAAGTACAGTGTATTGGACTGAAGAGGAGCTACTGTTCTTGTCAGCTTCCTAAGCAGAGTTGAACTAGATATGGCCCGTGTACGTAGGAAGCACAGTTCTTTTGTTCTGAGCAAGCACACTGTTCAGACCCCATAGGACACATAGTAGAGAAGAAGAGGGCTCTTTTCTCAAAAGCAGAGTGTGTTTCTTGTAAGGCGAGCTAGCGTTTGTTTCCCAGTCCTAAATGGAGTTGAATCCCATGCAGTTTCTGGTCCTAGGAGCAAGAGTTGTTTTGTGGTAAGAAGAGTCACTATTGCGGTCCCATTGTCGTACACAGTGCAAATAGCCCTGGCGTCTGTTCCCAACAAGTTCAGTGTATTGGACTGAAGAGGATCTACTGTTCTCGTCAGTTTCCAAAGCAGAATTGAACTAGATATGGCCCGTGTGTGTAGGAAGCACAGTTCTTTTGTTCTGAGCAAGCTCACTGTTCTGGCCCTATAGGAAACACAGTAGAGTAGAAGAGTGCTCTTTTCTCAAAAGCAGAGTGTGTTTCTTGTAAGGCAAGCTAGCATTTGTTTCCCAGTCCTAAGTGGAGTTGAATAACATGCAGTTTCTGGTCCTAAGAGCTAGAGTTGTTTTCTGGTAAGAAGAGACACTATTGTGCTCCCATTGCTGTACTCAGTGCAAATAGCACACGTGTCTGTTCCCAGCAAGTACAGTGTATTGGACTGAAGAAGAGCTACTGTTCTTGTCAGTTTCCTAAGCAGAGTTGAACTAGATATGGCCAGTGTGTGTAGGTAGCACAGTTCTTTTGTTCTGAGCAAGCTCACTGTTCGGTCCCCATAGGAAACACAGTAGAGTAGATGAGTGCTCTTTTCTCAAAAGCAGAGTGTGTTTCTTGTAAGGCGAGCTAGTGTTTGTTTCCCAGTCCTAAAAGGAGTTGAATCATATACAGTTTTTTGTCCTCCGAGCAAGAGTTGTATTCTGGTAAGGAAAGTCACTATTGCGCTCCCATTGCCATACACATTGCAAATAGCACTTGCCTCTGTTCCTAGCAAGTACAGTGTATTAGACTGAAGAGGAGCTACTGTTCTCGTCAGTTTCCTAAGCAGATTTGAACTAGATATGACCCGTGTGTGTAGGAAGCACAGTTCTTTTGTTCTGAGCAAGCTCACTGTTTGGACCCCATTGGAAACACAGTAGAGTAGAAGTGTACCCTATTCTCAAAAGCAGAGGTTGTTTCTTGTAAGGCCAGCTAGCGTTTGTTTCCGAGTCCTAAGTGGAGTTGAATCACATGCAGTTTCTGTTCCTAAGAGCAAAAGTTGTTTTCTGGTAAGAAGAGTCACTATTTTGCTCCTATTACCTTACACAGTGCAAATAGCACTCGCGTCTGTTCCCAGCAAGTACAGTGTATTGGACTGAAGAGGAGCTACTGTTCTTGGCAGTTTCCTAAGCAGAGTTGAACTAGATATGGCCCGTGTGTGTATGAAGCACATTTCTTTTGTTCTGTTCAAGCTCACTGTTCAGGCCCTCTAGGAAACAGAGTAGAGTAGAAGAGTGCTCTTTTTCAAAAGTAGAGTGTGTTTCTTGTAAGGCAAGCTAGCGTTTGTTTCCCAGTCCTAAATGGACTAGAATTACATGCAGTTTCTGGTCCTCTGAGCAAGAGTTTTTTTCTGGTAAGGAAAGTCACTATTGTGCTCCCTTTGCCATACACAATGCAAATAGCACTCACGTCTGTTCCCAGCAAGTACAGTGTATTGGACTGAAGAGGAGCTACTGTTCTTGTCCGTTTCCTAAGGAGAGTTGAACTAGATATGGCCCTTGTGTGTAGGAAGCACAGTTCTTTTGTTCTGAGCAAGCTCACTGTTCTGGCCCTATAGGAAACACAGTAGAGAAGAAGAGTGCTCTTTTCTCAAAAGCAGAGTGTGTTTCTTGTAAGGCGAGTTAGTGTTTGTTTTCCAGTCCTAAATGGAGTTGAATCACATGCTGTTTTTGGTCCTATGAGCAAGAGTTGTTTTCTGGTAAGGAAAGTCACTATTGCACTCCCATTTCCTTACACAGTGCAAATAGCACACACGTATGTTCCCAGCAAGTACAGTGTATTGGACTGAAGTGGAGCTACTGTTCTCGTCAGTTTCCTATGCAGAGTTAAACTAGATATGGCCCGTGTGTGTAGGAAGCACAGTTCTTTTGTTCTGAGCAAGCTCACTTTTCTGGCCCTAAAGGAAACACAGTAGAGTAGAAGAGTGCTCTTTTCTCAAAAGCAGAGTGTGTTTCTTTTAAGGCGAGCTAGCGTTTGTTTCCCAGTCCTAAGTGGAGTTGATTCACATGCAGTTTCTGACCTAAGAGCTGGAGGTGTTTTCTGGTAAGAAGAGACACTATTGTGCTCCCATTGCTGTACTCAGTGCAAATAGCACTCGTGTCTTTTCCCAGCAAGTACAGTGTATTGGACTGAAGAAGAGCTACCGTTCTTGTCAGTTTCCTAAGCAGAGTTGAACTAGATATGGCCAGTGTGTGTAGGAAGCACAGATCTTTTGTTCTGAGCAAGCTCACTGTTCGGTCCCCATAGGAAACACAGTAGAGTAGATGAGTGCTCTTTTCTCATGATCAGAGTGTGTTTCTTGTAAGGCGAGCTAGCGTTTGTTTCACAGTCCTAAAAGGAGTTGAATCACATGCAGTTTCTGGTCCTACGAGCAAGAGTTTTTTCTGGTAAGGAAAGTCACTGTTGCGCTCCCATTGCCATACACAGTACAAGTAGCACTCGCGTCTGTTCCCAGCAAGTACAGTGTATTGGACTGAAGAGGAGCTACTGTTCTTGTCAGTTTGCTAAGCAGAGTTGAACTAGATATGGCCCGTGTGTAGGAAGCACAGTTCTTTTGTTCTGAGCAAGGTCACTGTTCGGACCCCATAGGAAACACAGTAGAGTAGAAGTGTGCCCTTTTCTCAAAAGCAGAGCGTGTTTCTTGTAAGGCGAGCTAGCATTTGTTTCCCAGTCCTAAGTGGAGTTGAATAACATGAAGTTTCTGGTCCTAAGAGATAGAGGTGTTTTCTGGAAAGAAGAGACACTATTGTGCTCCCATTGCTGTACTCAGTGCAAATAGCACTACTGTCTGTTCCCAGCAAGTGCAGTGTATTGGACTGAAGAAGAGCTACTGTTCTTGTCAGTTTCTTAAGCAGAGTTGAACTAGATATGGCCAGTGTGTGTAGGAAGCACAGTTCTTTTGTTCTGAGCAAGCTCACTGTTCGGTCCCCATAGGAAACACAGTAGAGTAGATGAGTGCTCTTTTCTCAAAAGCAGAGTGTGTTTCTTGTAAGGCGAGCTAGCGTTTGATTCCCAGTCCTAAATGGAGTTGAATCTCATGCAGTTTATGGTCCTACGAGCAAGAGTTGTTTTCTTGTAAGGAAAGTCACTATTGTGCTCCCATTGCCATACACAGTGCAAACAGCTCTCGCGTCTGTTCCCAGCAAGTACAGTGTATTGGACTGAAGAGGAGCTACTGTTCTTGTCAGTTTCCTAAGCAGAGTTGAACTAGATATGGACCGTGTGTGTAGGAAGCACAGTTCTTTTGTTCTGAGCAAGCTCACTCTTCGGACACCATAGAAAAAACAGTAGAGTAGAAGCGTGACCTTTTCTCAAAAGCAGAGCGTGTTTCTTGTAAGGGGAGCTAGCATTTGTTTCCCAGTCCTAAGTGGAGTTGAATCACATGCAGTTTCTGGTCCTACGAGCAAGAGTTGTTTTCTGGTAAGAAGAGTCACTATTGTGCTTCCATTGCCGTACACAGTGCAAAGAGCACTCGCGTCTGTTCCCAGCAAGTACAGTGATTTGGACCGAAGAGGAGCTACTCTTCTCGTCAGTTTCCTATGCAGAGTTAAACTAGATATGGCCCGTGTGTGTAGGAAGCACAGTTCTTTTGTTCTGAGCAAGCTCACTTTTCTGGCCCTAAAGGAAACACAGTAGAGTAGAAGAGTGCTCTTTTCTCAAAAGCAGAGTGTGTTTCTTTTAAGGCGAGCTAGCGTTTGTTTCCCAGTCCTAAGTGGAGTTGAATCACATGCAGTTTCTGACCTAAGAGCTGGAGGTGTTTTCTGGTAAGAAGAGACACTATTGTGCTCCCATTGCTGTACTCAGTGCAAATAGCACTCGTGTCTTTTCCCAGCAAGTACAGTGTATTGGACTGAAGAAGAGCTACCGTTCTTGTCAGTTTCCTAAGCAGAGTTGAACTAGATATGGCCAGTGTGTGTAGGAAGCACAGATCTTTTGTTCTGAGCAAGCTCACTGTTCGGTCCCCATAGGAAACACAGTAGAGTAGATGAGTGCTCTTTTCTCATGATCAGAGTGTGTTTCTTGTAAGGCGAGCTAGCGTTTGTTTCACAGTCCTAAAAGGAGTTGAATCACATGCAGTTTCTGGTCCTACGAGCAAGAGTTTTTTCTGGTAAGGAAAGTCACTGTTGCGCTCCCATTGCCATACACAGTACAAGTAGCACTCGTGTCTGTTCCCAGCAAGTACAGTGTATTGGACTGAAGAGGAGCTACTGTTCTTGTCAGTTTGCTAAGCAGAGTTGAACTAGATATGGCCCGTGTGTAGGAAGCACAGTTCTTTTGTTCTGAGCAAGGTCACTGTTCGGACCCCATAGGACACACAGTAGAGTAGAAGTGTGCCCTTTTCTCAAAAGCAGAGCGTGTTTCTTGTAAGGCGAGCTAGCATTTGTTTCCCAGTCCTAAGTGGAGTTGAATAACATGAAGTTTCTGGTCCTAAGAGATAGAGGTGTTTTCTGGAAAGAAGAGACACTATTGTGCTCCCATTGCTGTACTCAGTGCAAATAGCACTACTGTCTGTTCCCAGCAAGTGCAGTGTATTGGACTGAAGAAGAGCTACTGTTCTTGTCAGTTTCTTAAGCAGAGTTGAACTAGATATGGCCAGTGTGTGTAGGAAGCACAGTTCTTTTGTTCTGAGCAAGCTCACTGTTCGGTCCCCATAGGAAACACAGTAGAGTAGATGAGTGCTCTTTTCTCAAAAGCAGAGTGTGTTTCTTGTAAGGCGAGCTAGCGTTTGATTCCCAGTCCTAAATGGAGTTGAATCTCATGCAGTTTATGGTCCTACGAGCAAGAGTTGTTTTCTGGTAAGGAAAGTCACTATTGTGCTCCCATTGCCATACACAGTGCAAACAGCTCTCGCGTCTGTTCCCAGCAAGTACAGTGTATTGGACTGAAGAGGAGCTACTGTTCTTGTCAGTTTCCTAAGCAGAGTTGAACTAGATATGGACCGTGTGTGTAGGAAGCACAGTTCTTTTGTTCTGAGCAAGCTCACTCTTCGGACACCATAGAAAAAACAGTAGAGTAGAAGCGTGACCTTTTCTCAAAAGCAGAGCGTGTTTCTTGTAAGGGGAGCTAGCATTTGTTTCCCAGTCCTAAGTGGAGTTGAATCACATGCAGTTTCTGGTCCTACGAGCAAGAGTTGTTTTCTGGTAAGAAGAGTCACTATTGTGCTCCCATTGCCGTACACAGTGCAAAGAGCACTCGCGTCTGTTCCCAGCAAGTACAGTGATTTGGACCGAAGAGGAGCTACTCTTCTCGTCAGTTTCCTAAGCAGAGTTGAACTAGATATGGCCCCTGTGTGTAGGAAGCACAGTTCTTTTGTTCTGAGCAAGCTCACTGTTCTGGCCCTATAGGAAACACAGTAGAGTAGAAGAGTGCTCTTTTCTAAAAAGCAGAGTGTGTCTCTTGTAAGGCGAGCTAGCGTTTGTTTCCCAGTCAGAAATGGAGTTGAATCACATGCAGTTTTTGGTCCTACAATCAAGAGTTGTTTTATGGTAAGGAAAGTCACTATTGCGCTCCCATTGTCATACACAGTACAAATAGCACTGGCGTCTGTTCCCAGCAAGTACAGTGTATTAGACTGAAGAGGAGCTACTGTTCTTGTCAGTTTCCTAAGCAGAGTTGAACTAGATATGACCCGTGTGTGTAGGAAGCACGGTTCTTTTGTTTGGAGCAAGCTCACTGTTCAGACCCCATAGGAAACACAGTAGAGTAGAAGAGTGCTCTTTTCTCAAAAGCAGACTGTGTTTATTGTAAGGCGAGCTAGCGTTTGTTTCCCAGTCCTAAATGGAGTTGAATCCCATGCAGTTTCTGGTCCTATGAGCAAGAGTTGTTTTCTGGTAAGAAGAGTCACTGTTGTGCTCCTGTTGTCATACACAGTGCAAATAGCACTGGCGTCTGTTCCCAGCAAGTACAGTGTATTTGACTGAAGAGGATCTACTGTTCTTGTCAGTATCGTAAGCAGAATTGAACTAGATATGGCCCCTGTGTGTAGAAGCACAGTTCTTTTGTTCTGAGCAAGCTCACTGTACTGGCCCTACAGGAAACAGAGCAGAGTAGAAGAATGCTCTTTTCTCAAAAGCAGAGTGTGTTTCTTGTAAGGCGAGCTAGTATTTGATTCCCAGTCCTAAATGGAGTTGAATCACATGCAGTTTTTGGTCCTATGAGCAAGAGTTGTTTTCTGGTAAGGAAAGTCACTATTGCACTCCCATTTCCTTACACAGTACAAATAGCACTCGCGTCTGTTCCCAGCAAGTACAGTGTATTGGACTGAAGAGGAGCTACTGTTCTTGTCAGTTTCCTATGCAGAGTTGAACTAGATATTGCCCGTGTACGTAGGAAGCACAGTTCTTTTGTTCTGAGCAAGCTCACTGTTCGGACCCCATAGGACACATAGTAGAGAAGAAGCGTGCTCTTTTCTCAAAAGCAGAGTGTGTTTCTTGTAAGGCGAGCTAGCTTTTGTTTCCCAGTCCTAAATGAAGTTGAATCACATGCAGTATCTGGTACTAAGAAGAGAGTTGTTTTTTGGTAAGAAGAGTCACTATTGCGCTCCCATTGCCATACACAGTACAAATAGCACTTGTGTCTGTTCCCAGCAAGTACAGTGTTTTAGACGGAAGAGGAGCTACTGTTCTTGTCAGTTTCCTAAGCAGAGTTGAACTAGATATGACCCGTTTGTGTAGGAAGGACAGATCTTTTGTTCTGAGCAAGCTTACTCTTCTGGCCCTATAGGAAACTCAGTAGAGTAGAAGAGTGCTCTTATCTCAAAAGAAGAGTGTGTTGCTTGTAAGGCGAGCTAGCATGTGTTTCCCAGTCCTAAATGGAGTTGAATCACATGCAGTTTCTGGTCCTACAAGCAAGAGTTCTTTTCTGGTAAGGAAAGTCACTATTGTGCTCCCATTGCCATACACAGTGCAAATAGCACTCGCGTCTGTTCCCAGCAAGTACAGTGTATTGGAATGAAGAGGAGCTACTGTTCTTGTCAGTTTCATAAGCAGAGTTGAACTAGATATGGCCCGTGTGTGTAGGAAGCACAGTTCTTTTGTTCTGATCAAGCTCACTGTTCGGACCCCATAGGAAACACAGTAGAGTAGAAGTGTGCCCTTTTCTCAAAAGCAGAGCTTGTTTCTTGTAAGGCGGGCTAGCGTTTGTATCCCAGTCCTAAGTGGAGTTGAATCACATGCAGTTTCTGGTCCTAAGGCCAGAGTTGTTTTCTGGTAAGAAGAGTCAGTATTGTGCTCCCTTTGCTGTACACAGTGCAAATAGCACTCGCGTCTGTTCCCAACAAATACAGTGTATTGGACTGAAGAGGAGCTACTGTTCTCATCAGTTTCGTAAGCAGAGTTGAACTAGATATGGCCCGTGTGTGTAGGAAGCACAGTTCTTTTGTTCTGAGCGAGCTCACTGTTCTGGCCCTATAGGAAACACAGTAGACTAGAAGCATGCTCTTTTCTCAAAAGCAGAGTGTGTTTCTTGTAAGGCGAGATAGCATTTGTTTCCCAGTCCTAAATGGAGTTGAGTCACATGCAGTTTCTGATCCTACGAGCAAGAGTTGTTTTCTGTTAAGAAGAGTCACTATTGCGCTCCCATTGTCATACACTGGGCAAATAGCCCTGGCGTCTGTTCCCAGCATGTACAGTGTATTGGACTGAAGAGGATCTACTGTTCTTGTCAGTTTCCGACACAGAGTTGAACTAGATATGGCCCGTGTGTGTAGGAAGCACAGTTCCTTTGTTCTGAGCAAGCTCACTGTTCCGACCCCAAAGGAAACACAGTAGAGAAGAAGAGTGCTCTTTTCTCAAAAGCAGAGTGTGTTTCTTGTAAGGCGAGTTAGTGTTTGTTTTCCAGTCCTAAATGGAGTTGAATCACATGCTGTTTTTGGTCCTATGAGCAAGAGTTGTTTTCTGGTAAGGAAAGTCACTATTGCACTCCCATTTCCTTACACAGTGCAAATAGCACACACGTATGTTCCCAGCAAGTACAGTGTATTGGACTGAAGTGGAGCTACTGTTCTCGTCAGTTTCCTATGCAGAGTTAAACTAGATATGGCCCGTGTGTGTAGGAAGCACAGTTCTTTTGTTCTGAGCAAGCACACTTTTCTGGCCCTAAAGGAAACACAGTAGAGTAGAAGAGTGCTCTTTTCTCAAAAGCAGAGTGTGTTTCTTTTAAGGCGAGCTAGCGTTTGTTTCCCAGTCCTAAGTGGAGTTGAATCACATGCAGTTTCTGACCTAAGAGCTGGAGGTGTTTTCTGGTAAGAAGAGACACTATTGTGCTCCCATTGCTGTACTCAGTGCAAATAGCACTCGTGTCTTTTCCCAGCAAGTACAGTGTATTGGACTGAAGAAGAGCTACCGTTCTTGTCAGTTTCCTAAGCAGAGTTGAACTAGATATGGCCAGTGTGTGTAGGAAGCACAGATCTTTTGTTCTGAGCAAGCTCACTGTTCGGTCCCCATAGGAAACACAGTAGAGTAGATGAGTGCTCTTTTCTCATGATCAGAGTGTGTTTCTTGTAAGGCGAGCTAGCGTTTGTTTCACAGTCCTAAAAGGAGTTGAATCACATGCAGTTTCTGGTCCTACGAGCAAGAGTTTTTTCTGGTAAGGAAAGTCACTGTTGCGCTCCCATTGCCATACACAGTACAAGTAGCACTCGCGTCTGTTCCCAGCAAGTACAGTGTATTGGACTGAAGAGGAGCTACTGTTCTTGTCAGTTTGCTAAGCAGAGTTGAACTAGATATGGCCCGTGTGTAGGAAGCACAGTTCTTTTGTTCTGAGCAAGGTCACTGTTCGGACCCCATAGGACACACAGTAGAGTAGAAGTGTGCCCTTTTCTCAAAAGCAGAGCGTGTTTCTTGTAAGGCGAGCTAGCATTTGTTTCCCAGTCCTAAGTGGAGTTGAATAACATGAAGTTTTTGGTCCTAAGAGATAGAGGTGTTTTCTGGAAAGAAGAGACACTATTGTGCTCCCATTGCTGTACTCAGTGCAAATAGCACTACTGTCTGTTCCCAGCAAGTGCAGTGTATTGGACTGAAGAAGAGCTACTGTGCTTGTCAGTTTCTTAAGCAGAGTTGAACTAGATATGGCCAGTGTGTGTAGGAAGCACAGTTCTTTTGTTCTGAGCAAGCTCACTGTTCGGTCCCCATAGGAAACACAGTAGAGTAGATGAGTGCTCTTTTCTCAAAAGCAGAGTGTGTTTCTTGTAAGGCGAGCTAGCGTTTGATTCCCAGTCCTAAATGGAGTTGAATCTCATGCAGTTTATGGTCCTACGAGCAAGAGTTGTTTTCTGGTAAGGAAAGTCACTATTGTGCTCCCATTGCCATACACAGTGCAAACAGCTCTCGCGTCTGTTCCCAGCAAGTACAGTGTATTGGACTGAAGAGGAGCTACTGTTCTTGTCAGTTTCCTAAGCAGAGTTGAACTAGATATGGACCGTGTGTGTAGGAAGCACAGTTCTTTTGTTCTGAGCAAGCTCACTCTTTGGACACCATAGAAAAAACAGTAGAGTAGAAGCGTGACCTTTTCTCAAAAGCAGAGCGTGTTTCTTGTAAGGGGAGCTAGCATTTGTTTCCCAGTCCTAAGTGGAGTTGAATCACATGCAGTTTCTGGTCCTACGAGCAAGAGTTGTTTTCTGGTAAGAAGAGTCACTATTGTGCTCCCATTGCCGTACACAGTGCAAAGAGCACTCGCGTCTGTTCCCAGCAAGTACAGTGATTTGGACCGAAGAGGAGCTACTCTTCTCGTCAGTTTCCTAAGCAGAGTTGAACTAGATATGGCCCCTGTGTGTAGGAAGCACAGTTCTTTTGTTCTGAGCAAGCTCACTGTTCTGGCCCTATAGGAAACACAGTAGAGTAGAAGAGTGCTCTTTTCTAAAAAGCAGAGTGTGTCTCTTGTAAGGCGAGCTAGCGTTTGTTTCCCAGTCAGAAATGGAGTTGAATCACATGCAGTTTTTGGTCCTACAATCAAGAGTTGTTTTATGGTAAGGAAAGTCACTATTGCGCTCCCATTGTCATACACAGTACAAATAGCACTGGCGTCTGTTCCCAGCAAGTACAGTGTATTAGACTGAAGAGGAGCTACTGTTCTTGTCAGTTTCCTAAGCAGAGTTGAACTAGATATGACCCGTGTGTGTAGGAAGCACGGTTCTTTTGTTTGGAGCAAGCTCACTGTTCAGACCCCATAGGAAACACAGTAGAGTAGAAGAGTGCTCTTTTCTCAAAAGCAGACTGTGTTTATTGTAAGGCGAGCTAGCGTTTGTTTCCCAGTCCTAAATGGAGTTGAATCCCATGCAGTTTCTGGTCCTATGAGCAAGAGTTGTTTTCTGGTAAGAAGAGTCACTGTTGTGCTCCTGTTGTCATACACAGTGCAAATAGCACTGGCGTCTGTTCCCAGCAAGTACAGTGTATTTGACTGAAGAGGATCTACTGTTCTTGTCAGTATCGTAAGCAGAATTGAACTAGATATGGCCCCTGTGTGTAGAAGCACAGTTCTTTTGTTCTGAGCAAGCTCACTGTACTGGCCCTACAGGAAACAGAGCAGAGTAGAAGAATGCTCTTTTCTCAAAAGCAGAGTGTGTTTCTTGTAAGGCGAGCTAGTATTTGATTCCCAGTCCTAAATGGAGTTGAATCACATGCAGTTTTTGGTCCTATGAGCAAGAGTTGTTTTCTGGTAAGGAAAGTCACTATTGCACTCCCATTTCCTTACACAGTACAAATAGCACTCGCGTCTGTTCCCAGCAAGTACAGTGTATTGGACTGAAGAGGAGCTACTGTTCTTGTCAGTTTCCTATGCAGAGTTGAACTAGATATTGCCCGTGTACGTAGGAAGCACAGTTCTTTTGTTCTGAGCAAGCTCACTGTTCGGACCCCATAGGACACATAGTAGAGAAGAAGCGTGCTCTTTTCTCAAAAGCAGAGTGTGTTTCTTGTAAGGCGAGCTAGCTTTTGTTTCCCAGTCCTAAATGAAGTTGAATCACATGCAGTTTCTGGTACTACGAGTAGAGTTGTTTTTTGGTAAGAAGAGTCACTATTGCGCTCCCATTGCCATACACAGTACAAATAGCACTTGTGTCTGTTCCCAGCAAGTACAGTGTTTTAGACGGAAGAGGAGCTACTGTTCTTGTCAGTTTCCTAAGCAGAGTTGAACTAGATATGACCCGTTTGTGTAGGAAGGACAGATCTTTTGTTCTGAGCAAGCTTACTCTTCTGGCCCTATAGGAAACTCAGTAGAGTAGAAGAGTGCTCTTATCTCAAAAGAAGAGTGTGTTGCTTGTAAGGCGAGCTAGCATGTGTTTCCCAGTCCTAAATGGAGTTGAATCACATGCAGTTTCTGGTCCTACGAGCAAGATTTTTTTCTGGTAAGAAGAGTCACTATTGCGCTCCCATTGTCATACACAGGGCAAATAGCACTGGCGTCTGTTTGCAGCAAGTACAGTGTATTGGACTGAAGAGGAGCTACTGTTCTTGTCAGCTTCCTAAGCAGAGTTGAACTAGATATGGCCCGTGTACGTAGGAAGCACAGTTCTTTTGTTCTGAGCAAGCACACTGTTCAGAACCCATAGGACACATAGTAGAGAAGAAGAGTGCTCTTTTCTCAAAAGCAGAGTGTGTTTCTTGTAAGGCGAGCTAGCGTTTGTTTCCCAGTCCTAAATGGAGTTGAATCCCATGCAGTTTCTGGTCCTAGGAGCAAGAGTTGTTTTGTGGTAAGAAGAGTCACTATTGCGGTCCCATTGTCGTACACAGTGCAAATAGCACTGGCGTCTGTTCCCAACAAGTTCAGTGTATTGGACTGAAGAGGATCTACTGTTCTCGTCAGTTTCCAAAGCAGAATTGAACTAGATATGGCCAGTGTGTGTAGGAAGCACAGTTCTTTTGTTCTGAGCAAGCTCACTGTTCTGGCCCTATAGGAAACACAGTAGAGTAGAAGAGTGCTCTTTTCTCAAAAGCAGAGTGTGTTTCTTGTAAGGCGAGCTAGCGTTTCTTTCCCAGTCTTAAATGGAGTTGAATCACATGCAGTTGTTGGTCCTACGATCAAGAGTTGTTTTATGGTAAGGAAAGTCACTGTTGCGCTCCCATTGCCATACACAGTACAAATAGCACTGGCGTCTGTTCCCAGCAAGTACAGTGTATTGGACTGAAGAGGAGCTACTGTTCTTGTCAGTTTTCTAAGCAGAGCATAACTAGATATGGCCCGTGTGTGTAGGAAGCACAGTTCTTTTGTTCTGAGCAAGGTCACTATTCGGACCCCATAGGAAACACAGTAGAGTAGAAGTGTGCCCTTTTCTCAAAAGCAGAGCGTGTTTCTTGTAAGGCAAGCTAGCGTTTTTTTCCCAGTCCTGAATGGAGTTGAATCACATTCAGTTTTTGGTCCTACAAGCAAGAGTTGTTTTCTGGTAAGGAAAGGAATGTCACTATTGCTCTCCCATTGCCATACACAGTGCAAATAGTACTCGTGTCTGTTTATAGCAAGTACAGTGTATTGGACTGAAGAAGAGCTACTGTTCTTGTCAGTTTCCTAAGCAGAATTGAACTAGATATGGCCCATGTGTGCAGGAAGCACAGCTCTTTTGTTCTGAGCAAGCACACTGTTCTGGCCCTATAGGAAAGACAGTAGAGTAGAAGAGTGCTCTTTTCTCAAAAGCAGAGTGTGTTTCTTTTAAGGCGAGCTAGCGTTTGTTTCCCAGTCCTAAATGGAGTAGAATCACATGCAGTTTTTGGTCCTACAAGCAAGAGATGTTTTCCGGTAAGGAATGTCACTATAGCACTCCCATTGCCATACATAGTGCAAATAGTACTCGCGTCTGTTCCCAGCAATTACAGTGTATTGGACTGAAGAGGAGCTACTGTTCTTGTCAGGTTCCTAAGCAGAGTTGAACTATATATGTCCCATGTGTGTAGGAAGCACTGTTCTTTTGTTCTGAGCAAGGTCACTGTTCGGACCCCATAGGAAACACAGTAGAGTAGAAGTGTGCCCTTTTCTCAAAAGCAGAGCTTGTCTTTTGTAAGGCGAGCTAGCGTTTGTTTCCCAGTCCTAAGTGGAGTTGAATCACATGCAGTTTCTGGTTCTAAGAGCCAGAGTTGTTTTCTGGTAAGAAGAGACACTATTGTGTTCCCATTGCTGTACACAGTGCAAATAGCACTCGCGTCTGTTCCCAGCAAGTACAGTGTATTGGACTGAAGAAGAGATACTGTTCTTGTCAGTTTCCTAAGCAGAGTTGAACTAGATATGGCCCGTGTGTGCAGGAAGCACAGCTCCTTTGTTCTGAGCAAGCTCACTGTTCTGGCCCTATAGGAAACACAGTAGAGTAGAAGAGTGCTTTTTTCTCAAAAGCAGAGTGTGTTACTTGTAAGGCAAGCTAGCATTTGATTCCCAGTCCTAAATGGAGTTGAATCACATGCAGTTTTTGGTCCTACGAGCAAGAGTTGTTTTCTGGTAAGGATAGTCACTATTGCGCTCCCTTTGCCATACACAGTGCAAACAGCAGTCGCGTCTGTTCCCAGCAAGTACAGTGTATTGGACTGAAGAGGAGCTACTGTTCTTGTCAGTTTCCTGAGCAGAGTTGAACTAGATATGGACCGTGTGTATAGGAAGCACAGTTCTTTTGTTCTGAGCAAGCTCAGTGTTCGGACACCACAGAAAACACAGTAGAGTAGAAGTGTGTCCTTTTCTCAAAAGCAGAGCGTGTTTCTTGTAAGGGGAGCTAGCATTTGTTTCCCAGTCCTAAGTGGAGTTGAATCACATGCAGTTTCTGGTCCTACGAGCAAGAGTTGTTTTCTGGTAAGAAGAGTCACTATTGTGCTCCCATTGCCATACACAGTGCAAATAGCACTTGCGTCTGTTCCCAGCAAGTACAGTGTTTTGGATCATAGAGAAGCTACTCTTCTCGTCAGTTTCCTAAGCAGAGTTGAACTAGATATGGCCCCCGTGTGTAGGAAGCACAGTTCTTTTGTTCTGAGCAAGCTCACTGTTCTGGCCCTATAGGAAACACAGTAGAGTAGAAGAGTGCTCTTTTCTCAAAAGCAGAGTGTGTTTCTTGAAAGGCGAGCTAGCATGTGTTTCCCAGTCGTAAATGGAGTTGAATCACATGCAGTTTCTGGTCCTACCAGCAAGAGTTGTTTTCTGGTAAGAAGAGTCACTGTTGCGCTCCCATTGTCATACACAGGGCAAATAACACTGGCGTCGTTTCCCAGCATGTAGAGTGTATTGGACTGAAGAGGAGCTACTCTTCTTGTCAGTTTCCTAAGCAGAATTGAACTGGATATGGCCATGTGTGTAAGAAGCACAGTTCTTTTGTTCTGAGCAAGCTCAATGTTCGGACCCCATAGGAAACACAGTAGAGTAGAAGAATACTCTTTTCTCAAAAGCAGAGTGTGTTTCTTGTAAGCGAGCTAGCGTTTGTTTCCCAGTCCTAAAAGGATTTGAATCACATGCAGTTTCTGGTCCTACAGGCAAGAGTTTTTTCTGGTAAGAAGAGTCACTATTGTGCTCCCTTTGTCATACACAGGGCAAATAGCACTGGCATCTGTTCCCAGCAAGTACAGTGTATTGGACTAAGAGGAGTTACTGTTCTTGTCAGTTTCCTAAGCAGAATTGAACTAGATATGGGCCGTGTGTGTAGGAAGCACAGTTCTTTTGTTCTGAACAAACTCACTGTACTGGCCCTATAGGAAACAACATAGAGTAGAAGAGTGCTCTTTTCTCAAGAGCAGAGTGTGTTTCTTGTAAGGCGAGCTAGCGTTTTTTTCCCAGTCCTAAATGGAGTTGAATCCCATGCAGTTTTTGGTCCTACGAGCAAGAGTTGTTTTCTGGTAAGGAAAGTCACTATTGCGCTCCCATTGTCATATACAGTGCAAATAGCAATGGCGTCTGTTCCCAGCAAGTACAGTGTATGGGACTGAAGAGGATCTACTGTTTTTGTCAGTTTCCTAAGCAGAATTGAACTAGATATGGCCCGTGTTTGTAGGAAGCACAGTTCTTTTGTTCTGTGCAAGCTCACTGTTCTGGCCCTGTACGAAACACAGTATAGTAGAAGACTGCTCTATTCTCAAAAGCAGAGTGTGTTTCTTTTAAGGCATGCTAGCGTTTGTTTCCCAGTCCTAAATGGAGTTGAATCCCATGCAGTTTTTGGTCCTACAAGCAAGAGTTCTTTTCTGGTAAGGAAAGTCACTATTGTGCTCCCATTGCCATACACAGTGCAAATAGCACTCGCGTCTGTTCCCAGCAAGTACAGTGTATTGGAATGAAGAGGAGCTACTGTTCTTGTCAGTTTCCTAAGCAGAGTTGAACTAGATATGGCCCGTGTGTGTAGGAAGCACAGTTCTTTTGTTCTGATCAAGCTCACTGTTCGGACCCCATAGGAAACACAGTAGAGTAGAAGTGTGCCCTTTTCTCAAAAGCAGAGCTTGTTTCTTGTAAGGCGGGCTAGCGTTTGTATCCCAGTCCTAAGTGGAGTTGAATCACATGCAGTTTCTGGTCCTAAGGCCAGAGTTGTTTTCTGGTAAGAAGAGTCAGTATTGTGCTCCCTTTGCTGTACACAGTGCAAATAGCACTCGCGTCTGTTCCCAACAAGTACAGTGTATTGGACTGAAGAGGAGCTACTGTTCTCATCAGTTTCGTAAGCAGAGTTGAACTAGATATGGCCCGTGTGTGTAGGAAGCACAGTTCTTTTGTTCTGAGCGAGCTCACTGTTCTGGCCCTATAGGAAACACAGTAGACTAGAAGCATGCTCTTTTCTCAAAAGCAGAGTGTGTTTCTTGTAAGGCGAGATAGCATTTGTTTCCCAGTCCTAAATGGAGTTGAGTCACATGCAGTTTCTGATCCTACGAGCAAGAGTTGTTTTCTGTTAAGAAGAGTCACTATTGCGCTCCCATTGTCATACACTGGGCAAATAGCCCTGGCGTCTGTTCCCAGCATGTACAGTGTATTGGACTGAAGAGGATCTACTGTTCTTGTCAGTTTCCGACACAGAGTTGAACTAGATATGGCCCGTGTGTGTAGGAAGCACAGTTCCTTTGTTCTGAGCAAGCTCACTGTTCGGACCCCAAAGGAAACACAGTAGAGTAGAAGAGTGCTCTTTTCTCAAAAGCAGAGTGTGTTTCTTGTAATGCGGGCTAGTGTTTGCTTCCCAGACCTAAATGGAGTTGAATCACATGCAGTTTCTGGTCCTACAAGCAAGAGTTGTTTTCTGGTAAGAAGAGTCACTATTACGCTCCCATTGTCATACACAGGGCAAATAGCACTGGCGTCTTTTCCCAGCATGTACAGTGTATTGGACTGAAGAGGATCTACTGTTCTTGTCAGTTTCTGATGCAGAGTTGAACTAGATATGGCCCCTGTGTGTAGGAAGCACAGTTCTTTTGTTCTGAGCAAGCTCACTGTTCTGGCCCTATAGGAAACTCAGTAGAGTAGAAGAGTGCTCTTTTCTCAAGAGCAGAGTGTGTTTCTTGTAAGGCGAGCTAGTGTTTTTTTCCCAGTCCTAAATGGAGTTGAATCACATGCAGTTTTTGGTCCTACGAGCAAGAGTTGTTTTCTGGTAAGGAAAGTCACTATTGCGCGCCCACTGTCATACACAGTGCAAATAGCACTGGCGTCTGTTCCCAGCAAGTTCAGTGTTTTGGACTGAAGAGGATCTACTGTTCCTTTCAGTTTCCTAAGCAGAATTGAACTAGATATGGCCCGTGTGTGTAGGAAGCACAGTTCCTTTGTTCTGAGCAAGCTCACTGTTCGGACCCCATAGGAAACACAGTAGAGTAGAAGTGTGCCCTTTTCTCAAAAGCAGAGCTTGACTCTTGTAAGACGAGCTAGCGTTTGTTTCCCAGTCCTAAGTGGAGTTGAATCACATGCAGTTTCTGGTTCTAGGTTCCAGAGTTGTTTTCTGTTAAGAAGAGACACTATTGTGCTCCCATTTCTGTACACAGTGCAAATAGCACTGCCGTCTAGTCCCAGCATGTAGAGTGTATTGGACTGAAGAGAATCTACTGTTCTCAGTTTACTAAGCAGATTAGAACTAGATATGGCCGTGTGTATAGGAACCACAGTTCTTTTGTTCTGAGCAAGCTAACTGTTCTGGCGCTATAGGAAACACAGTAGCGTAGAAGAGGGCTCTTTTCTCAAAAGCAGAGTGTGCTTCTTGTAAGGCGAGCTAGCGTTTCTTTCCCAGTCCTAAATGGAGTTGAATCACAAGCAGTTTTTGGTCCTACACGCAAGAGTTATTTTCTGGTAAGGAAAGTCACTATTGCGCTCCCATTGCCATACACAGTGCAAATAGCACTCGCATCTGTTCCCAGCAAGTACAGTGTATTGGAATGAAGAGGAGCTACTGCTCTTGTCAGTTTACTAAGCAGAGTTGAACTAGATATGGCCCGTGTGTGTAGGAAGCACAGTTCTTTTGTTCTGAGCAAGCTCACTCTTCAGACCCCATAGGAAACACAGTAGAGTGGAAGAGTGCTCTTTTTTAAAAAGCAGAGTGTGTTTCTTTTAAGTCGAGCTACCGTTTGTTTCCCAGTCCTAAATGGAGTTGAATCCCATGCAGTTTTTGGTCCTATGAGCAAGAGTTGTTTTCTGGTAAGGTAAGTCACTATTGCGCTCCCATTGCCATACACAGTGCGATTAGCACTCGCGTCTGTTCCCAGCAAGTACAGTGTATTGGACTGAAGAGGAGCTACTGTTCTTGTAAGTTTCCTAAGCAGAGTTGAACTAGATATGGCCCGTGTATGTAGGAAGCCCAGTTCTTTTGTTCTGAGCAAGCTCACTGTTCGGACCCCATAGAAAACACAGTAGAGTAGAAGAGTGCCCTTTTCTCAAAAGCAGAGCTTGTTTCTTGTAAGGCGAGCTAGTGTTTGTTTTGGAATCCTAAGTGGAGTTGAATCACATGCAATTTCTGGTCCTAAGAGCAAAAGTTGTTTTCTGGTAAGAAGAGTCACTATTGTGCTCCTATTAAGGTACACAGTGCAAATAGCACTCGTGTCTCTTCCCAGCAAGTACAGTGTATTGGACTGAAGAGGAGCTACTTTTCTTGTCAGTTTCGTAAGCAGAGTTGAACTACATATGGCCCGTGTGTAGGAAGCACAGTTCTTTTTTTCTGATCAAGCTCACTGTTCGGACTCCATAGGAAACACAGTAGAGTAGAAGTGTGCCCTTTTCTCAAAAGCAGAGCTTGTTTCTTGTAAGGCGTGCTAGCGTTTATTTCCCAGTCCTAAGTGGAGTTGAATCACATGCAGTTTCTGGTCCTATGAGCAAGAGTTGTTTTCTGGTAAGAATAGTCACTATTGTGCTCCCTTTGCTGTACACAGTGCAAATAGCACTCACGTCTGTTCCCAGCAAGTACAGTGTATTGGACTGAAGAGGAGCTACTGTTCTCGTCAGTTTCCTAAGCAGAGTTGAACTAGATATGGCCCGTGTGTGTAGGAAGCACAGTTCTTTTGTTCTGAGTGAGCTCACTGTTCTGGCCCTATAGGAAACACAGTAGAGTAGAAGTGTGCTCTTTTCTCAAAAGCAGAGTGTGTTTCTTGTAAGGCGACATAGCATTTGTTTCCCAGTCCTAAATGGAGTTGAGTCACATGCAGTTTCTGATCCTACGAGCAAGACTTGTTTTCTGGTAAGAAGAGTCACTATTGCACTCCCATTGCCGTACACAGTGCAAATAGCACTCACGTCTGTTCCCAGCAACTAGAGTATTGGACTGAAGAGGAGCTACTGTTCTTGTCAGTTTCCTAAGCAGAGTTGAACTAGATATGGCCCGTGTGTGCAAGAAGCACAGCTCTTTTGTTCTGAGCAAGCTCACTGTTCTGGCCCTGTATGAAACACAGTATAGTAGAAGAGTTCTCTATTCTCAAAAGCAGAGTGTGTTTCTTTTAAGGCGAGCTAGTGTTTGTTTCCCAGTCCTAAATGGAGTTGAATCCCATGCAGTTTTTGGTCCTACGAGCAAGAGTTCTTTTCTGGTAAGGAAAGTCACTATAGTGCTCCCATTGCCATACACAGTGCAAATAGCACTCGCGTCTGTTCCCAGCAAGTACAGTGTATTGGAATGAAGAGGAGCTACTGTTCTTGTCAGTATCCTAAGCAGAGTTGAACTAGATATGGCCCGTGTGTGTAGGAAGCACAGTTCTTTTTTTCTGATCAAGCTCACTGTTCGGACCCCATAGGAAACACAGTAGAGTAGAAGTGTGCCTTTTTCTCAAAAGCAGAGCTTGTTTCTTGTAAGGCGAGCTAGCGTTTGTTTCCCAGTCCTAAGTGGAGTTGAATCACATGCAGTTTCTGGTCCTAAGAGCCAGAGTTGTTTTCTGGTAAGAATAGTCATTATTGTGCTCCCATTGCTGTACACAGTGCAAATAGCACTCACGTCTGTTCCCAGCAAGTACAGTGTATTGGACTGAAGAGGAGCTACTGTTCTCGTCAGTTTCCTAAGCAGAGTTGAACTAGATATGGCCCATGTGTGTAGGAAGCACAGTTCTTTTGTTCTGAGTGAGCTCACTGTTCTGGCCCTATAGGAAACACAGTAGAGTAGAAGCGTGCTCTTTTATCAAAAGCAGAGTGTGTTTCTTGTAAGGCGAAATAGCATTTGTTTCCCAGTCCTAAATGGAGTTGAATCCCATGCAGTTTCTGGTCCTACGAGCAAGAGTTGTTTTCTGGTAAGAAGAGTAACTATTGTGCTCCCATTGTCATACAGTGCAAATAGCACTGGCGTCTGTTCCCAGCATGTACAGTATATTGGACTGAAGAGGAGCTATTGTTCTTGTCAGTTTCCTAAGCAGAGTTGAACTAGATATGGCCCGTGTGTGTAGGAAGCACAGTTCTTTTGTTCAGAGCAAACTCATTGTTCTGGCCCTATAGGAAACACAGTAGAGTAGAAGAGTGCTCTTTTCTCAAAAGGAGAGTGCATTTCTTGTAAGGCGAGCTAGCGTTTGTTTCCCAGTCCTAAATGGAGTTGAATCCCATGCAGTTTCTGGTCCTACGAGCAAGAGTTGTTTTCTGGTAAGAAGAGTCACTATTGTGCTCCCATTGTCATACAGTGCAAATAGCACTCGCGTATGTTCCCAGCAAGTACAGTGTATTGGACTGAAGAGGAGCTACTGTTCTGTCAGTTTCCTAAGCAGAATTGAACTGGATATGGCCATGTGTGTAGGAAGCACAGTTCTTTTTTTATGAGCAAGCTCACTGTACTGGCCCTCTAGGAAACACAGTAGAGTAGAAGAGTGCTCTTTTCTCAAAAGCAGAGTGTGTTTCTTGTAAGGTAAGCTAGCGTTTGTTTCACAGTCCTAAATGGAGTTGAATCACATGCAGTTTTTGGTCCTATGAGCAAGAGTTGTTTTCTGGTAAGGAAAGTCACTATTGCGCTCCCATTGACATACACAGTGCAAATAGCACTCGCGTCTGTTCCCAGGAAGTACAGTGTATTGGACGGAAGAGGAGCTACTGTTCTTGTCAGTTTCCTAAGCAGAGTTGAACTAGATATGTCTCGTGTATACAGGAAGCACAGTTCTTTTGTTCTGAGCAAGCTCACTGTTCGGACCCCATAGGAAACACAGTAGAGTAGAAGTGTGCCCTTTTCTCAAAAGCAGAGCTTGTTTCTTGTAAGGCGAGCCAGTGTTTGTATCCCAGTCCTAAGTGGAGTGGAATCACATGCAGTTTCTGGTCCTAGGAGCAGAGTTGTTTTCTGGTAAGAAGAGTAAGTATTGTGCTCCCATTGTCATACAGTGCAAATAGCACTGGCGTCTGTTCCCAGCATGTACAGTATATTGGACTGAAAAGGAGCTACTGTTCTCGTCAGTTTCCTAAGCAGAGTTGAACTAGATATGACCCGTGTGTGTAGGAAGCACAGTTCTTTTGTTCAGAGCAAACTCATTGTTCTGGCCTTATAGGAAACACAGTAGAGTAGAAGAGTGCTCTTTTCTCAAAAGCAGAGTGCATTTCTTGTAAGGCGAGCAAGCGTTTGTTTCCCAGTCCTAAATGGAGTTGAATCCCATGCAGTTTCTGGTCCTACGAGCAAGAGTTGTTTTCTGGTAAGAAGAGTCACTATTGTGCTCCCATTGTCATACAGTGCAAAGAGCACTCACGTCTGTTCCCAGCAAGTACAGTGTATTGGACTGAAGAGGAGCTACTGTTCTCGTCAGTTTCCTAAGCAGAGTTGAAGTAGATATGGCCAGTGTGTGTAGGAAGCACAGTTCTTTTGTTCTGAGTGAGCTCACTGTTCTGGCCATATAGGAAACACAGTAGAGTAGAAGCGTGCACTTTTCTCAAAAGCCGAGTGTGTTTCTTGTAAGGGAAGCTAGCGTTTGTTTCCCAGTCCTAAATGGAGTTGAATGACATGCAATTTCTGGTCCTACGAGCAAGAGTTGTTTTCTGGTAAAAAGAATCACTATTGAGCTCCCATTGCTGCACACTGTCCAAATAGCTCTCGCGTATGTTCCCAGCAAGTACAGTGTATGGGACTGAAGAGGACCTACTGTTCTCATCAGTTTCCTAAGCAGAGTTGAACTAGAAATGGCCCGTGTGTGTAGGAAGCACAGTTCTTTTGTTCTGAGCAAGCACACTGTTCGGACACCATAGAAAACACAGTAGAGTAGAAGTGTCCTTTTCTCAAAAGCAGAGCGTGTTTCTTGTTAGGCAAGCTAGCCTTTGTTTCCCAGTCTTAAGTGGAGTTGAATCCCATGCAGTTTCTGGTCCTACAAGCAAGAGTTGTTTTCTGGTAAGAAGAGTCACTATTGTGCTCCCATTGTCATACAGTGCAAATAGCACTGGCGTCTCTTCCCAGGAAGTACAGTGTATTGGACTGAAGAGGAGCTACTGTTCTTGTCAGTTTCCTAAGCAGAGTTGAACTAGATATGGCTCGTGTATATAGGAAGCACAGTTCTTTTGTTCTGAGCAAGCTCACTGTTCGGACCCCATAGGAAACACAGTAGAGTAGAAGTGTGCCCTTTTCTCAAAAGCAGAGCTTGTTTCTTGTAAGGCGAGCTAGCGTTTGTTTTCCAGTCCTAATTGGAGTTGAATCACATGGAGTTTGTGGTCCTACGAGCAAGAGTTGTTTTCTGGTAAGAAGAATCACTATTGCGCTCACATTGCTGCTCACAGTGCAAATAGCACTCGCGTATGTTCCCAGCAAGTACAGTGTATTGGACTGAAGAGGAGCTACTGTTCTCGTCAGTTTCCTAAGCAGAGTTGAACTAGATATGGCCCGTGTGTGTAGGAAGCACAGTTCTTTTGTTCTGAGCAAGCTCACTGTTCTGGCCCTATATGAAACACATTAGAGTAGAAGTGTGCTCTTTTATCAAAAGCAGAGTGTGTTTCTTGTAAGGCGAGCTAGCGTTTGTTTCCCAGTCCTAAATGAAGTTGAATAACAAGCAGTTCCTGGTCCTACGAGCAAGAGTTGTTTTCTGGTAAAGAAAGTCACTACTGTGCTCCCATTGCCATACACAGTGCAAATAGTACTTGCGTCTGTTCCCAGCATGTACAGTGTATTGGACTGAAGAGGATCTACTGTTCTTGTCAGTTTACTAAGAAGAATTGAACTAGATATGGCCGTGTGTGTAGGAAGCACAGTTCATTTGTTCTGAGCAAGCTCACTGTTCTGGCGCTATAGGAAACACAGTAGAGTAGAAGAGTGCTCTTTTCTCAAAAGCCGAGTGTGTTTCTTGTAAGGGAAGCTAGCGTTTGTTTCCCAGTCCTAAATGGAGTTGAATGACATGCAGTTTCTGGTCCTACAAGCAAGAGTTGTTTTCTGGTAAGAAGAATCACTATTGCGCTCCCATTGCTGCACACTGTCCAAATAGCACTCGCGTATGTTCCCAGGAAGTACAGTGTATGGGACTGAAGAGGACCTACTGTTCTCCTCAGTTTCTTAAGCAGATTTGAACTAGATATGGCCCGTGTGTGCAGGAAGCACAGTTCTTTTGTTCTGAGCAAGCTCACTGTTCGACAGCATAGAAAACACAGTAGAGTAGAAGTGTCCTTTTCTCAAAAGCAGAGCGTGTTTCTTGTTAGGCGAGCTAGCGTTTGTTTCCCAGTCTTAAGTGGAGTTGAATCCCATGCAGTTTCTGGTCCTACGAGCAAGAGTTGTTTTCTCGTAAGAAGAGTCACTATTGTGCTCCCATTGTCATACAGTGCAAATAGCACTGGCGTCTGTTCCCAGCATGTACAGTATATTGGACTGAAGAAGAGCTACTGTTCTCGTCAGTTTCCTAAGCAGAATTGAACTGGATATGTCCATGTGTGTAGGAAGCACAGTTCTTTTTTTATGAGCAAGCTCACTGTACTGGCCCTCTAGGAAACACAGTAGAGTAGAAGAGTGCTCTTTTCTCAAAAGCAGAGTGTGTTTCTTGTAAGGAAAGCTAGCGTTTGTTTCCCAGTCCTAAATGGAGTTGAATCACATGCAGTTTTTGGTCCTATGAGCAAGAGTTGTTTTCTGGTAAGGAAAGTCACTATTGCGCTCCCATTGCTGTACACAGTGCAAATAGCACTCGCGTCTGTTCCCAGCAAGTACAGTGTATTGGACTGAAGAAGAGCTACTGTTCTTGTCAGTTTCCTAAGCAGAGTTGAACTAGATATGGCTCTTGTATATAGGAAGCACAGTTCTTTTGTTCTGAGCAAGCTCACTGTTCGGAACCCATAGGAAACACAGTAGAGTAGAAGAGTGCTCTTTTCTCAAAAGCAGAGTGTGTTTCTTGTAAGGCGAGCTATCGTTTGTTTCCCAGTCCTAAATGAAGTTGAATCACAAGCAGTTCCTGGTCCTACGAGCAAGAGTTGTTTTCTAGTAAGACCAGTCACTTTTGTGCTCCTATTACCGTACACAGTGCCAATAGCACTGGCGTCTGTTCCCAGCATGTACAGTGTATTGGACTGAAGAGGATCTACTGTTCTTGTCAGTTTACTAAGCAGAATTGAACTAGATATGGTCGTTTTTGTAGGAAGCACAGTTCTTTTGTTCTGAGCAAGCTAACTGTTCTGGCACTATAGGAAACACAGTTGAGTAGAAGAGTGCTCTTTTCTTAAAAGCAGAGAGTGTTTCTTGTAAGGCGAGCTAGCATTTGTTTCCCAGTCCTAAATGGAGTTGAATCACAAGCAGTTTTTGGTCCTACGCGCAAGAGTTGTTTTCTGGTAAGGAAAGTCACTATTGGGCTCCCATTGCCATACACAGTGCAAATAGCACTCGCATCTGTTCCCAGCAAGTACAGTGTATTGGACTGAAGAGGAGCTACTGCTCTTGTCAGTTTCCTAAGCAGAGTTGAACTAGATATGGCCCGTGTGTGTAGGAAGCACAGTTCATTTGTTCTGAGCAAGCTCACTCTTCGGACCCCATAGGAAACACAGTAGAGTAGAAGAGTGCTCTTTTCTCAAAATCAGAGTGTGTTTCTTGTAAAGCGAGCTAGCGTTTGTTTCCCAGGCCTAAATGGAGTTGAATCCCATGCAGTTTCTGGTCCTACGAGCAAGAGTTGTTTTCTCGTAAGAAGAGTCACTATTGTGCTCCCATTGTCATACAGTGCAAATAGCACTGGCATCTGTTCCCAGCATGTACAGTGTATTGACTGAAGAGGATCTACTGTTCTTGTCAGTTTCTTAAGCAGAATTCAACTGGATATGGCCATGTGTGTAGGAAGCACAGTTCTTTTTTTATGAGCAAGCTCACTGTACTGGCCCTCTAGGAGACACAGTAGAGTAGAAGAGTGCTCTTTTCTCAAAAGCAGAGTGTGTTTCTCGTATGGCAAGCTAGCGTTTGTTTCCCAGTCCTAAATGGAGTTGAATCACATGCAGTTTTTGGTCCTATGACCAAGAGTTGTTTTCTGGTAAGGAAAGTCACTATTGCGCTCCCATTGCTGTACACAGTGCAAATAGCACTCGCGTCTGTTCCCAGCAAGTACAGTGTATTGGACTGAAGAAGAGCTACTGTTCTTGTCAGTTTCCTAAGCAGAGTTGAACTAGATATGGCCCGTGTATGTAGGAAGCCTAGTTCTTTTGTTCTGAGCAAGCTCACTGTTCGGACCCCATAGGAAACACAGTAGAGTAGATGTGTGCCCTTTTCTCAAAAGCAGAGCTTGTTTCTTTTAAGGCGAGTTAGCGTTTGTTTCCCAGTCCTAAGTGGAGATGAATCACAATCAATTTCTGGTCCTAAGAGCAAAAGTTGTTTTCTGGTAAGAAGAGTCACTATTGTGCTCACATTACCATACACAGTGCAAATAGCACTCGCGTCTCTTCCCAGCTAGTACAGTGTATTGGACTGAAGAGGAGCTACTGTTCTCATCAGTTTCCTATGCAGAGTTGAACTAGATATGGCCCGTGTGTGTAGGAAGCACAGTTCTTTTGTTCTGAGTGAGCTCACTGTTCTGGCCTTATAGGAAACACAGTAGAGTAGAAGCGTGCTCTTTTCTCAAAAGCAGAGTGTGTTTCTTGTAAGGCGACATAGCATTTGTTTCCCAGTTCTAAATGGAGTTGAGTCACATGCAGTTTCTGATCCTACGAGCAAGAGTTTTTTTCTGGTAAGAAGAGTCACTATTGCACTCCCATTGCCGTACACAGTGCAAATAGCACTCGCGTCTGTTCCCAGCAACTAGAGTATTGGACTGAAGAGGAGCTACCGTTCTTGTCAGATTCCTAACCAGAGTTGAACTAGATATGACCCGTGTGTGCAAGAAGCGCAGCTCTTTTGTTCTGAGCAAGCTCACTGTTCTTTCCCTATAGGAAACACAGTAGAGTAGAAGAGTGCTCTTTTCTCAAAAGCCAAGTGTGTTTCTTGTAAGGCGAGCTAGAGTTTGATTCCCAGTCCTAAATGGAGTGAATCACATGCAGTTTTTGGTCCTATGAGCAAGAGTTGTTTTCTGGTAAGAAGAGTCACTATTGTGCTACCATTGCCATACACAGTGCAAATAGCACTGGCGTCTGTTCCCAGCATATACAGTGTATTGGACTGTAGAGGATCTACTGTTCTTGTCAGTTTACTAAGAAGAATTGAACTAGATATGGCCGTGTGTGTAGGAAGCACAGTTCATTTGTTCTGAGCAAGCTCACTGTTCTGGCGCTATAGGAAACACAGTAGAGTAGAAGAGTGCTCTTTTCTCAAAAGCCGAGTGTGTTTCTTGTAAGGGAAGCTAGCGTTTGTTTCCCAGTCCTAAATGGAGTTGAATGACTTGCAGTTTCTGGTCCTACGAGCAAGAGTTATTTTCTGGTAAGAAGAATCACTATTTCGCTCCCATTGCTGCACACTGTCCAAATAGCACTCGCATATGTTCCCAGCAAGTACAGTGTATGGGACTGAAGAGGACCTACTGTTCTCCTCAGTTTCTTAAGCAGAGTTGAACTAGATATGGCCCGTGTGTGTAGGAAGCATAGTTCTTTTGTTTTGAGCAAGCTCCCTGTTCGGACACCATAGAAAACACAGTAGAGTAGAAGTGTCCTTTTCTCAAAAGCAGAGCGTGTTTCTTGTTAGGCGAGCTAGCGTTTGTTTCCCAGTCTTAAGTGGAGTTGAATCCCATGCAGTTTCTGGTCCCACGAGCAAGAGTTGTTTTCTGGTAAGAAGAGTCACTATTGTGCTCCCATTGTCATACAGTGCAAATAGCACTGGCGTCTGTTCCCAGCATGTACAGTATATTGGACTGAAGAAGAGCTACTGTTCTCGTCAGTCTCCTAAGCAGAGTTGAACTAGATATGGCCCGTGTGTGTAGGAAGCACAGTTCTTTTGTTCAGAGCAAACTCATTGTTCTGGCCCTATACGAAACACAGTAGAGTAGAAGAGTGCTCTTTTCTCAAAAGCAGAGTGCATTTCTTGTAAGGCGAGCTAGCATTTGTTTCCCAGTCCTAAATGGAGTTGAATCCCATGCAGGTTCTGGTCGTACGAGCAAGAGTTGTTTTCTGGTAAGAAGAGTCACTATTGTGCTCCCATTGTCATACAGTGCAAATAGCACTCGCGTATGTTCCCAGCAAGTACAGTGTATTGGACTAAGAGGAGCTACTGTTCTTGTGAGTTTCCTAAGCAGAATTGAACTGGATATGGCCATGTGTGTAGGAAGCACAGTTCTTTTTTTATGAGCAAGCTCACTGTACTGGCCCTCTAGGAAACACAGTAGAGTAGAAGAGTGCTCTTTTCTCAAAAGCAGAGTGTGTTTCTTGTAAGGAAAGCTAGCGTTTGTTTCCCAGTCCTAAATGGAGTTGAATCACATGCAGTTTTTGGTCCTATGAGCAAGAGTTGTTTTCTGGTAAGGAAAGTCACTATTGTGCTCCCATTGCTGTACACAGTGCAAATAGCACTCGCGTCTGTTCCCAGCAAGTACAGTGTATTGGACTTAAGAAGAGCTACTGTTCTTGTCAGTTTCCTAAGCAGAGTTGAACTAGATATGGCTCTTGTATATAGGAAGCACAGTTCTTTTGTTCTGAGCAAGCTCACTGTTCGCAACCCATAGGAAACACAGTAGAGTAGAAGTGTGCCCTTTTCTCAGAAGCAGAGCTTGTTTCTTGTAAGGCGAGCTAGCGTTTGTTTCCCAGTCCTAAGTGGAGTGGAATCACATGCTGTTTCTGGTCCTACGAGCAAGAGTTGTTTTCTGGTAAGAAGAATCACTATTGCGCTCCCTTTGCTGCACACAGTGCAAATAGCACTCGCGTCTGTACCCCGCAAGTACAGTGTATTGGACTGAAGAGGAGCTATTGTTCTCGTCAGTTTCCTAAGCAGAGTTGAACTAGATATGGCCCCTGTGTGTAGGAAGCACTGTTCTTTAGTTCTGAGCAAGCTCACTGTTCGGACACCATAGAAAACACAGTAGAGTAGAAGTGTCCTTTTCTCAAAAGCAGAGCGTATTTCTTTTTAGGCGAGCTGGAGTTTGTTTCCCAGTCTTTAGTGGAGTTGAATCACATGCAGTTTCTGGTCCTATGAGCAAGAGTTGTTTTCTGGTAAGAAGAGTCACTATTGTGCTCCCATTGCCGTACATAGTCCAAAAAGCACTCGTGTCTGTTCCCAGCAAGTACAGTGTATTGGACTGAAGAGGAGCTACTGTTCTCATCAGTTTCCTAATCAGAGTTGAACTAGATATGACCCGTGTGTAGGAAGCACAGTTGTTTTGTTCTGAGCAGGCTCACTGTTCTGGCCCTATAGGAAACACAGTAGAGTAGAAGAGTGCTCTTTTCTCAAAAGCAGAGTGTATTTCTTGTAAGGCGAGCTAGCGTTTGTTTCCCAGTCCTAAATGAAGTTGAATCACAAGCAGTTCCTGGTCCTACGAGCAAGAGTTGTTTTCTAGTAAGACCAGTCACTTTTGTGCTCCTATTACCGTACACAGTGCCAATAGCACTGGTGTCTGTTCCCAGCATGTACAGTGTATTGGACTGAAGAGGATCTACTGTTCTTGTCAGTTTACTAAGCAGAATTGAACTAGATATGGTCGTTTTTGTAGGAAGCACAGTTCTTTTGTTCTGAGCAAGCTAACTGTTCTGGCGCTATAGGAAACACAGTTGAGTAGAAGAGTGCTCTTTTCTTAAAAGCAGAGAGTGTTTCTTGTAAGGCGAGCTAGCATTTGTTTCCCAGTCCTAAATGGAGTTGAATCACAAGCAGTTCCTGGTCCTACGAGCAAGAGTTGTTTTCTGGTAAGGAAAGTAACTGTTGGGCTCCCATTGCCATACACAGTGCAAATAGCACTCGCATCTGTTCTCAGCAAGTACAGTGTATTGGACTGAAGAGGGGCTACTGTTTTTGTCAGTTTCCTAAGCAGAGTTGAACTGGATATGGCCATGTGTGTAGGAGGCACAGTTCTTTTGTTCTGAGCAAGCTCACTGTTCGGACCCCTTAGGAAACACAGTAGAGTAGAAGTGTGCCCTATTCCTAAAAGAAGAGTGTGTTTCTTGTAAGGCGGGCTAGCGTTTGCTTCCCAGACCTAAATGGAGTTGAATCACATGCAGTTTCTGGTCCTACGAGCAAGAGTTGTTTTCTAGTAAGAAGAGTCCCTATTGCGCTCCCATTGTCATACACAAGGCAAATAGCACTGGTGTCTGTTCCCAGTATGTACAGTGTATTGGACTGAAGAGGATATACTCTTCTTGTCAGTTTCCGATGCAGAGTTGAACTAGATATGGCCCCTGTGTGTAGGAAGCACAGTTCCTTTGTTATGAGCAAGCTCACTGTTCTGGCCCTATAGGAAACACAGTAGAGAAGAAGAGTACTCTTTTCTCAAAAGCAGAGTGTGTTTCTTGTAAGGCGACATAGCATTTCTTTCCCAGTCCTAAATGGAGTTGAGTCACATGCAGTTTCTGATCCTATGAGCAAGAGTTTTTTTCTGGTAAGAAGAGTCACTATTGCACTCCCATTGCCGTACACAGTGCAAATAGCACTCGCGTCTGTTCCCAGCAACTAGAGTATTGGACTGAAGAGGATCTACTGTTCTTGTCAGACTCCTAAGCAGAGTTGAACTAGATATAGCCGTGTGTGTAGGAAGCACAGTTCATTTGTTCTGAGCAAGCTCACTGTTCTGGCGCTATAGGAAACACAGTTGAGTAGAAAAGTGCTCTTTTCTCAAAAGCCGAGTGTGTTTCTTGTAAGGGAAGCTAGCGTTTGTTTCCCAGTCCTAAATGGAGTTGAATGACATGCAGTTTCTGGTCCTACGAACAAGAGTTGTTTTCTGGTAAGAAGAATCACTATTGCGCTCCCATTGCTGCACACTGTCCAAATAGCACTGGCGTATGTTCCCAGCAAGTACAGTGTATGGGACTGAAGAGGAGCTACTGTTCTCGTCAGTTTTCTAAGCAGAGTTGAACGAGATATGGCCCGTGTGTGTAGGAAGCACAGTTCTTTTGTTCTGAGCAAGCTCACTGTTCGGAAACCATAGAAAACACAGTAGAGTAGAAGTGTCCTTTTCTCAAAAGCAGAGTGTGTTTCTTGTTAGGCGAGCTAGCGTTTGTTTCCCAGTCTTAAGTGGAGTTGAATCCCATTCAGGTTCTGGTCCTACGAGCAAGAGATGTTTTCTGGTAAGAAGAGTCACTATTGTGCTCCCATTGTCATACAGTGCAAATAGCACTGGCGTCTGTTCCCAGCATGTACAGTATATTGGACTGAAGAGGAGCTACTCTTCTTGTCAGTTTCCTAAGCAGAGTTGAACTAGATATGGCCCGTGTGTGTAGGAAGCACAGTTCTTTTTTTCTGATCAAGCTCACTGTTCGGACCCCATAGGAAACACAGTAGAGTAGAAGTGTGCCCTTTTCTCAAAAGCAGAGCTTGTTTCTTTTAAGGCGAGCTAGCGTTTGTTTCCCAGTCCTAAGTGGATTTGAATCACATGCAGTTTCTGGTCCTAAGAGCCAGAGTTGTTTTCTGGTAAGTATAGGCACTATTGTGCTCCCTTTGCTGTACACAGCGCAAATAGCACTCACGTCTGTTCCCAGCAAGTACAGTGTATTGGACTGAAGAGGAGCTACTGTTCTCGTCAGTTTCCTAAGCAGAGTTGAACTAGATATGGCCAGTGTATGTAGGAAGCACAGTTCTTTTGTTCTGAGTGAGCTCACTGTTCTGGCCATATAGGAAACACAGTAGAGTAGAAGCGTGCTCTTTTCTAAAAAGCCGAGTGTGTTTCCTGTAAGGGAAGCTAGCGTTTGTTTCCCAGTCTTATATGGAGTTGAATGACATGCAGTTTCTGGTCCTAAGAGCAAGAGTTGTTTTCTGGTAAGAAGAATCACTATTGCGCTCCCATTGCTGCACACTGTCCAAATAGCTCTCGCGTATGTTCCCAGCAAGTACAGTGTATGGGACTGAAGAGGACCTACTGTTCTCATCAGTTTCCTAAGCAGAGTTGAACTAGAAATGGCCCGTGTGTGTAGGAAGCACAGTTCTTTTGTTCTGAGCAAGCACACTGTTCAGACACCATAGAAAACACAGTAGAGTAGAAGTGTCCTTTTCTCAAAAGCAGAGCGTATTTCTTGTTAGGCGAGCTAGCGTTTGTTTCCCAGTCTTAAGTGGAGTTGAATCCCATGCAGTTTCTGGTCCTACAAGCAAGAGTTGTTTTCTGGTAAGAAGAGTCACTATTGTGCTCCCATTGTCATACAGTGCAAATAGCACTGGCGTCTGTTCCCAGCATGTACAGTATATTGGACTGAAGAGGAGATACTGTTCTCGTCAGTTTCCTAAGCAGAATTGAAATGGATATGGCCATGTGTGTAGGAAGCACAGTTCTTTTTTTATGAGCAAGCTCACTGTACTGGCCCTCTAGGAAACACAGTAGAGTAGAAGAGTGCTCTTTTCTCAAAAGCAGAGTGTGTTTCTTGTAAGGTAAGCTAGCGTTTGTTTCCCAGTCCTAAATGGAGTTGAATCACATGCAGTTTTTGGTCCTATGAGCAAGAGTTGTTTTCTCGTAAGGAAAGTCACTATTGCGCTCCCATTGACATACACAGTGCAAATAGCACTCGCGTCTGTTCCCAGGAAGTACAGTGTATTGGACGGAAGAGGAGCTACTGTTCTTGTCAGTTTCCTAAGCAGAGTTGAACTAGATATGGCTCGTGTATATAGGAACCACAGTTCTTTTATTCTGAGCAAGCTCACTGTTCGGACCCCATAGGAAACACAGTAGAGTAGAAGTGTGCCCTTTTCTCAAAAGCAGAGCTTGTTTCTTGTAAGGCGAGCTAGCGTTTGTTTTCCAGTCCTAAGTGGAGTGGAATCACATGCAGTTTGTGGTCCTACGAGCAAGAGTTGTTCTCTGGTAAGAAGAATCACTATTGCGCTCCCATTGTCATACACAGTGCAAAAAGCACTGGCGTCTGTTCCCAGAAAGTATAGTGTATTGGACAGAAGATGATCTACTGTTTTTGTCAGTTTCCTAAGCAGAATTCAACTAGATATGGCCCGTGTGTGTAGGAAGCACAGTTCTTTTGTTCTGAACAAACTCACTGTACTGGCCCTATAGGAAACAACATAGAGTAGAAGAGTGCTCTTATCTCAAGAGCAGAGTGTGTTTCTTGTAAGGCGAGCTAGCATTTTTTTCCCAGTCCTAAATGGAGTTGAATCACATGCAGTTTTTGGTCCTACGAGCAAGAGTTGTTTTCTGGTAAGGAAAGTCACTATTGTGCTCCCATTGTCATATACAGTGCAAATAGCACTGGCGTCTGTTCCAAGCAAGAACAGTGTATTGGACTGAAGAGGATCTACTGTTCTTGTCAGTTTCCTAAGCAGAATTGAACTAGATATGGCCCGTGTGTGTAGGAAGCACAGTTCTTTTGTTCTGTGCAAGCTCACTGTTCTGGCCCTGTACGAAACACAGTATAGTAGAAGAGTGCTCTTTTCTCAAAAGCAGAGTGTGTTTCTTGTAAGGCGACATAGCATTTGTTTCCCAGTCCTAAATGGAGTTGAGTCACATGCAGTTTCTGATCCTAGGAGCAAGAGTTTTTTTCTGGTAAGAAGAGTCACTATTGCACTCCCATTGCCGTACACAGTGAAAATAGCACTGGCGTCTGTTCCCAGCATGTACAGTGTATTGGACTGAAGAGGATCTACTGTTCTTGTCAGTTTACTAAGAAGAATTGAACTAGATATGGCCGTGTGTGTAGGAAGCACAGTTCATTTGTTCTGAGCAAGCTCACTGTTCTGGCGCTATAGGAAACACAGTAGAGTAGAAGAGTGCTTTTTTCTCAAAAGCCGAGTGTGTTTCTTGTAAGGGAAGCTAGCGTTTGTTTTCCAGTCCTAAATGGAGTTGAATGACATGCAGTTTTTGGTCCTACGAGCAAGAGTTGTTTTCTGGTAAGAAGAATCACTATTGTGCTCCCATTGCTGCACACTGTCCAAATAGCACTCGTGTCTGTTCCCAGCAAGTACAGTGTATTGGACTGAAGAGGAGCTACTGTTCTCGTCAGTTTCCTAATCAGAGTTGAACTAGATATGGCCCGTGTGTGTAGGAAGCACAGTTCTTTTGTTCTGAACAAGCTCACTGTTCTGGCCCTAAAGGAAACACAGTAGGGTAGAAGAGTGCTCTTTTATCAAAAGCAGAGTGTGTTTTTTGTAAGGCGAGCTAGCATTTGTTTCCCAGTCCTAAATGAAGTTGAATCCCATGCAGTTTCTGGTCCTACGCGCAAGAGTTGTTTTCTGGTAAGAAGAGTCACTATTGTGCTCCCATTGTCATACAGTGCAAATAGCACTGGCGTCTGTTCTCAGCATGTACAGTGTATTGTACTGAAGAGGAGCTGCTGTTCTTGTCAGTTTCCTTAGCAGAATTGAACTAGATATGGCCATGTGTGTAGGAAGCACAGTTCTTTTTTTATGAGCAAGCTCACTGTACTGGCCCTCTAGGAAACACAGTAGAGTAGAAGAGTGCTCTTTTCTCAAAAGCAGAGTCTGTTTCTTGTAAGGCAAGCTAGCGTTTGTTTCCCAGTCCTAAATGGAGTTGAATCACATGCAGTTTTTGGTCCTATGAGCAAGAGTTGTTTTCTGGTAAGGAAAGTCACTATTGCGCTCCCATTGCTGTACACAGTGCAAATAGCACTCGCGTCTGTTCCCAGCAAGTACAGTGTATTGGACTGAAGAGGAGCTACTGTTCTTGTCAGTTTCCTAAGCAGAGTTGAACTAGATATGGCTCGTGTATATAGGAAGCACAGTTCTTTTGTTCTGAGCAAGCTCGTTGTTCGGACCCCATAGGAAACACAGGAGAGTAGATGTGTGCCCTTTTCTCAGAAGCAGAGCTTGTTTCTTGTAAGGCGAGCTAGCGTTTGTTTCCCAGTCCTAAGTGGAGTGGAATCACATGCAGTTTCTGAACCTAAGAGCAAGAGTTGTTTTCTGGTAAGAAGAGACACTATTGTGCTCCCATTGCTGTACACAATGCAAATAGCACTCGCGTCTGTTCCCAGCAAGTACAGTGTATTGGACTGAAGAATAGCTACTGTTCTTGTCAGATTCCTAAGCAGAGTTGAACTAGATATGGCCCGTGTGTTTAGGAAGCACAGTTCTTTTGTTCTGAGCAAGCTCACTGTTCAGGACCTAAAGGAAACACAGTAGAGTAGAAGAGTGCTCTTCCTCAAAAGCAGAGTGTGTTTCTTGTAAGGCGAGCTAGTGTTTGTTTCCGATTCCTAAATGGAGTTGAATCACATGCAGTTGTTGGCGTTACGAGCAAGAGTTGTTTTCTGGTAAAGAAAGTAACTATTTCGCTCCCATTGCCATACACAGTGCAAATAGTACTTGCGTCTGTTCCCAGCAAGTACAGTGTATTGGACTGCAGAGGGGCTACTGTTCTTGTCAGTTTCCTAAGCAGAGTTGAACTAGATATGACCCGTGTGTAGGAAGCACAGTTCTTTTGTTCTGAGCAGGCTCACTCTTTGGACCCCATAGGAAACACAGTAGAGTAGAAGTGTGCCCTATTCTTGAAAGCAGAGCGTGTTTCTTGTAAGGCGAGCTAGCGTTTTTTTCCGAATCCTAAGTGGTGTTGAATCACATGCAGTTTCTGGTCCTAAGAGCAAAAGTTGTTTTCTGGTAAGACGAGTCACTTTTGTGCTCCTATTACCGTACACAGTGCAAATAGCACTCGCGTTTGTTCCCAGCAAGTACAGTGTATTGGACTGATGAGGAGCTACTGTTCTCGTCAGTTTCCTAAGCAGAGTTGAACTACATATGGCCCGTGTGTGTAGGAAGCACAGTTCTTTTGTTCTGAGCAAGCTCACTGTTCTGGCCCTATAGGAAACACAGTAGAGTAGAAGCGTGCTCTTTTCTCAAAAGCAGAGTGTGTTTCTTGTAAGGTGAGCTAGCGTTTATTTCCCAGTGCTAAATGGAGTTGAATCACATGCAGTTTTTGGTCCTACGAGCAAGAGTTGTTTTCTGGTAAGGAAATTCACTATTGCGCTCCCATTGCCATACACAGTGCAAATAGCATTTGCGTCTGTTCCCAGCAAGTACAGTGTATTGGACTGAAGAGGAGCTACTGTTCTTGTCAGTTTCCTAAGCAGAGTTGAACTAGATATGACCCGTGTGTGTAGGAAGCACAGTTCTTTTGTTCTGAGCAAGCTCACTGTTTGTACCCCATAGGAAACACAGTAGAGTAGAAGTGTGCCCTATTCTCAAAAGCAGAGCGTGTTTCTTGTAAGGCGAGCTAGCGTTTGTTTCCGAATCCTAAGTGGAGTTGAATCACATGCAGTTTCTGGTCCTAAGAGCAAAAGTTGTTTTCTGGTAAGTCGAGTCACTATTGTGCTCCTATTACCGCACATAGTGCAATTAGCACTCGCGTCTTTTCCCAGCAAGTACAGTGTATTGGACTGAAGAGGAGCTACTGTTCTCGTCAGTTTCCTAAGCAGAGTTAAGATAGATATGGCCCCTGTGTGTAGGAAGCACAGATCTTTTGTTCTGAGCAAGCTCACTGTTCTGGCCCTATAGGAAACACAGTAGAGTAGAAGAGTGCTCTTTTCTCAAAACCAGATTGTGTTTTTGTAAGGCGAGCTAGCATTTGTTTCCCAGTGCTAAATGGAGTTGAATCACATGCAGTTTTTGGTCCTACGAGCAAGAGTTGTTTTCTGGTACAGAAAGTCACTATTGCGCTCCCATTGCCATATACAGTGCAAATAGCACTTGCGTCTGTTCCCAGCAACTACAGTGTATTGGACTGAAGAGGAGCTACTGTTCTTGTCAGTTTCCTAAGCAGAGTTGAACTAGATATGGCCCGTGTATGTAGGAAGCCTAGTTCTTTTGTTCTGAGCAAGCTCACTGTTCGGACCCCATAGGAAACACAGTAGAGTAGATGTGTGCCCTTTTCTCAAAAGCAGAGCTTGTTTCTTGTAAGGCGAGCTAGCGTTTGTTTCCCAGTCCTAAGTGGAGTTGAATCACATGCAATTTCTGGTCCTAAGAGCAAAAGTTGTTTTCTGGTAAGAAGAGTCACTATTGTGCTCCTATTACCATACACAGTTCAAATAGCACTCGCGTCTCTTCCCAGCAAGTACAGTGTATTGGACTGAAGAGGAGCTACTGTTCTCGTCAGTTTCCTAAGCAGAGTTGAACTACATATGGCCCGTGAATGTAGGAAGCACAGATCTTTTGTTCTGAGCAAGCTCACTCTTCTGGCCCTATAGGAAACACAGTTGAGTAGAAGAGTGCTCATTTCTCAAAAGCAGAGTGTGTTTCTTGTAAGGCGAGCTAGCATGTGTTTCCCAGTCCTAAATGTAGTTGAATCACACGCAGTTTCTGGTCCTACGAGCAAGAGTTTTTTCTGGTAAGAAGAGTCACTGTTGCGCTCCCATTGTCATACACAGGGCAAACAGCACTGGCGTCTGTTCCCAGCATGTAGAGTGTATTGGACTGAAGAGGAGCTACTGTTCTTGTCAGTTTCCTAAGCAGAATTGAACTGGATATGGCCATGTGTGTAGGAAGCACAGTTCTTTTGTTCTGAGCAAGCTCACTGTTCCGACCCCATAGGAAACACAGTAGAGTAGAACAGTGCTCTTTTCTCAAAAGCAGAGTGTGTTTCTTGTAAGGCGAGCTAGAGATTGTTTCCCAGTCCTAAATGGAGTTGAATCCCATGCAGTGTAATCCCATGCAGTTTGTTGTCCTACGAGCCAGAGTTGTTTTCTGGTAAGTAGAGTCACTATTGTGCTCCCATTTTCATACACAGGGCAAATAGCACTGGCGTCTGTTCAGAGCAAGTACAGTTTATTGGACTGAATAGGAGCTACTGTTCTTGTCAGTTTCCTAAGCAGAGTTAAACTAGATATGGCCCGTGTATGTAGGAAGCCCAGTACTTTTTTTCTGAGCAAGCTCACTCTTGGGACCCCATAGGAAACACAGTAGAGTAGAAGTGTGCCCTTTTCTCAAAAGCAGAGCTTGTTTCTTGTAAGGCGAGCTTGCGTTTGTTTCCCAGTTCTAAGTGGAGTTGAATCACATGCAATTTCTGGTCCTAAGAGCAAAAGTTGTTTTCTGGTAAGAAGAGTCACTATTGTGCTCCTATTAAGGTACACAGTGCAAATAGCACTCGCGTGTCTTCCCAGCAAGTACAGTGTATTGGACTGAAGAGGATCAACTGTTCTCGTCAGTTTCTTAGCAGAGTTGAACTACATATGGCCCGTGTGTGTAGGAAGCACAGTTCTTTTGTTCTGAGCAAGCTCACTGTTCTGGCCCTATAGGAAACACAGTAGAGTAGAAGAGTGCTCTTTTCTCAAAAGCAGAGTGTGCTTCTTGTAAGGCGAGCTAGCGTTTGTTTCCCAGTCCTGAATGGAGTTGAATCACATGCAGTTTCTGGTCCTACGAGCAGGAGTTGTTTTCTGGTAAGAAGAGTCACTATTGAGCTCCCATTGTCATAAACAGGGCAAATAGCAGTGGCGTCTGTTCCCAGCATGTACAGTGTATTGGACTGTAGAGGATCAACTTTTCTTGTCAGTTTCCTAAGCAGAGTTGAACTAGATATGGTCTGTGTGTGTAGGTAGCACAGTTCATTTGTTCAGAGCAAGCTCACTGTTCTAGCCCTAAAGGAAACACAGTAGAGTAGAAGAGTGCTCTTTTCTCAAATGCAGAGTGTGTTTCTTGTAAGGCGAGCTAGCATTTGTTTCCTAGTCCTAAATGGAGTTGAATCACATGCAGTTTCTGTTCCTACGAGCAAGAGTTTTTTCTGGTAAGGAAAGTCACTATTGTGCTCCCATTGCCATACACAGTGCAAATAGAACTCGCGTCTGTTCCCAGCAATTACAGTGTTTTGGACTGAAGAGGATCTACTGTTCTTGTCAGTTTCCTAAGCAGAGTTGAACTAGATATGACCCGTGTGTGTAGGACGCACAGTTCTTTTGTTCAGAGCAAGCTCACAGTTTGGACCCCATAGGAAACACAGTAGAGTAGATGTGTGCCCTATTCTCAAAAGCAGAGTGTGTTTCTTGTAAGGCGAGCAAGCATTTGTTTCCCAGTCCTAAGTGGATTGAATCAAATGCAGTTTCTGTTCCTAAGAGCAAGAGTTGTTTTCTGGTAAGAAGAGTCACTATTGTGCACTTATTGCCGTACACAGTGCAAATAGCACTCGCGTCTGTTCCCAGCAAGTACAGTGTATTGGACTGAAGAGGAGCTACTGTTCTTGTCAGTTTCCTAAGCAGAGTTGAACTAGATATGGCCCGTGTGTGTAGGAAGCACATTTCTTTTGTTCTGAGCAATCTCACTGTTCGGGACCTATAGAAAATACAGTAGAGTAGAAGAGTGCTCTTTTCTCAAAAGCAGAGTGTGTTTCTTGTAAGGCGAGCTAGCATTTGTTTCCCAGTCCTGAATGGAGTGAAATACACTTACAGTTTTTGGTCCTATGAGCAAGAGTTGTTTTCTGGTAAGAAGAGTCACTTTTGCGCTCCCATTGTCATAAACAGGGCAAATAGCACTGGCATCTGTTCCCAGCATGCATAGTGTACTGGACTTAAGAGGATCTACTGTTCTTGTCAGTATCCTAAGCAGAATTGAACTAGATATGGCCGTGTGTGCAGGAAGCACAGTTCTTTTGTTCTGAGCAAGCTCACTGTTCTGACCCTATAGGAAACACAGTAGAGTAGAATTGTGCCCTTTTCTCAAAAGCACAGTGTGTTTCTTGTAAGGAGAGCTAGTATTTCTTACCCAGTTCTAAGTGGAGTTGAATCACATGCAGTTTCTGTTCCTACGAGCAAGAGTTTTTTTCTGGTAAGAAGAGTCACTATTGCGCTCCCATTGTCATACACAGGGCAAATAGCGCTGGCGTCTGTTCCCAGCATGTACAGTGTATTCGACTGAAGAGGATCTACTGTTCTTGTCCGTTTCCTAAGCAGAATTGAACTAGATATGGCCCGTGTGTGTTAGAAGCACAGTTCTTTTGTTCTGAGCAAGCTCACTGTTTTGGCCCTATAGGAAACACAGTAGAGTAGAAGAGTGCTCCTTTCTCAAAAGCAGAGTGTGTTTCTTGTAAGGGAAGCTAGCGTTTGTTTCCCAGTCCTAAATGGAGTTGAATGACATGCAGTTTTTGGTCCTACGAGCAAGATTTGTTTTCTGGTAAGAAGAGTCACTATTGCGCTCCCATTGCCATACACAGTGCAAATAGCACTCGCGTCTGTCCCAAGCAAGTACAGAGTATTGGACTGAAGATGAGCTACTGTTCTTGTCAGTTTCCTAAGCAGAGTTTAACTAGACATGGCCCGTGTGTAGGAAGCACAGTTCCTTTGTTCTGATCAAGCTCACTGTTCGGACCCAATAGGAAACACAGTAGAGTAGAAGTGTGCCCTTTACTCAAAAGCAGAGTGTGTTTCTTGTAAGGCGAGCTAGCGTTTTTTTCCCAGTCCTAAATGCAGTTTAATCCCATGCAGTTTTTGGTCCTACGAGCAAGAGTTGTTTTCTGGTAAGAAGAGTCACTATTGTGCTCCCATTGCCATACACAGTGCAAATAGCACTCGCGTCTGTTCCCAGCAAGTACAGCTTATTGGATTGAAGAGGAGCTACTGTTCTTGTCAGTTTCCTAAGTAGAGTTGAACGAGATATGGCACATGTGTGTAGCAAGCACAGTTCTTTTGTTCTGAGCAAGCTCACTGTTCTGGCCCTATAGGAAACACAGTAGAGTAGAAGAGTGCTCTTTTCTCAAAAGCAGAGTGTGTTTCTTGTAAGGCGAGCTTGCGTTTGTTTCCCAGTCCTAAATGGAGGTGAATCACATGCAGTTGTTGGTGTTACGAGCAAGAGTTGTTTTCTGGTAAGAAGAGTCACTATTGCGCTCCCATTGCCATAGATAGTACAAATAGCACTGCCGTCTGTTCCCAGCAAGTACAGTGTATTGGACTGAAGAGGAGCTACTGTTCTTGTCAGTTTCCTAAGCAGAGTTGAACTAGATATGAGCCGTGTGTGTAGGAAGCACTTTTCTTTTGTTCTGAGTAAGCTTACTGTTTGGACCCCATAGGAAACACAGTAGAGTAGAAGAGTGCTCTTTTCTCAAAAGAAGAGTGTGTTTCTTTTAAGGCGAGCTATTGTTTGTTTCCCAGTCAATAATAGAGTTGAATCCCATTCAGATTCTGGTCCTACAAGCAAGAGTTGTTTTCTGGTAAGAAGAGTCACTATTGCGCTCCCATTGACATACACAGTGCAATAACACTCGCGTCTGTTCCCAGCAAGTACAGTGTATTGGACTGAAGAGGAGCTACTGTTCTTGTCAGTTTACTAAGCAGAGTTGAACTAGATATGATCCGTGTGTGAGGGAAGCACAGTTCTTTTGTTCTGAACAAGGTCACTGTTCTGGCCCTATAGGAAACACAGTAGAGTAGAAGAGTGCTCTTTTCTCAAAAGCAGAGTGTGTTTCTTGTAAGGGGAGCTAGCGTTTGTTTCCCAGTCCTAAAAGGAGTTGAATCACATGCAGTTTCTGGTCCTAGGAGCAAGAGTGTTTTGTGGTAAGAAGAGTCACTATTGTGCTCCCATTGCCATACACAGTGCAAATAGCACTAGCGTCTGTTCCCAGCAAGTACAGTATATTGGAATGAAGAGGAGCTACTGTTCTTGTCAGTTTCCTAAGCAGAGTTGAACTAGATATGGCCCCTGTGTGTAGGAAGCACAGTTCATTTGTTCTGAGCAAGCTCACTGTTCTAGCCCTAAAGGAAACACAGTAGAGTAGAAGAGTGCTCTTTTCTCAAATGCAGAGTGTGTTTCTTGTAAGGCGAGCTGGCGTTTGTTTCCCAGTCCTAAATGGAGTTGAGTCACATACAGTTTTTCATCCTATGAGCAAGAGTTGTTTTCTGGTAAGGAAAGTCACTTTTGCGCTCCCATTGCATTACACAGTGCAAATAGCACTCGCGTCTGTTCCTAGCAAGTACAGTGTTTTGGACTGAAGAGAAGCTACTGTTCTTGTCAGTTTCCTAAGCAGAGTTGAACTAGAAATGGCCCATGTGTGAAGGAAGCACAGTTTTTTTGTTCTGAGCAAGCTCACTGTACGGACCCCATAGAAAACACAGTAGAGTAGAAGAGTGCTCTTTTCTCAAAAGCAGAGTGTGTTTCTTGTAAGGCGAGCTAGCATTTGTTTCCCAGTCCTAAATGGAGTTGAATCACATGCAGTTTCTGGTCCTACGAGCAAGATTTGTGTTCTGGTAAGAAGTGTCACTATTGTGCTCCCCTTGTCATACACCGTGCAAATAGCACTCGTGTCTGTTCCCAGCAAGTACACTGTAATGGACTGAAGAGGAGCTACTGTTCTTGTCAGTTTTCAAAGCAGAGTTGAACTAGATATGGCCCGTGTGTGTAGGAAGCACAGTTCTTTTGTTCTGAGCAAGCTCACAGTTTGGACCCCATAGGAAACACAGTAGAATAGAAGAGTGCTCTTTTCTCAAAAGCAGAGTGTGTTTCTTGTAAGGCGAGCTAGCATTTGTTTCCCAGTCCTAAATGGAGTTTAATCACATGCAGTTTTTGGTCCTACAAGCAAGAGTAGTTTTAGGTAAGAAGAGTCACTACTGCGCTCCCATTGCCATACACAGTGCAAATAGCACTCGCGTCTGTTCCCTGCAAGTACAGTGTATTGGACTGAAGAAGAGCTACTGTTCTTGTCAGTTTCCTAAGCAGAGTTGTACGAGATATGGCCCGTGTGTGTAGCAAGCACAGTTCTTTTGTTCTGAGCAAGCTCACTGTTAGGACCCCATAGGAAACACAGTAGAGTAGAAGAGTGCTCTTTTCTCAAAAGCAGAGTGTGCTTCTTGTAAGGCGAGCTAGCGTTTGTTTCCCAGTCCTTAATGGAGTTGAATCACATGCAGTTTCTGGTCCTACGTGCAGGAGTTGTTTTCTGGTAAGAAGAGTCACTATTGCGCTCCCATTGTCATAAACAGGGCAAATAGCAGTGGCGACTGTTCTGAGCATGTACAGTGTATTGGACTTAAGAGGATCTACTGTTCTTGTCAGTTTCCTAAGGAGAGTTGAACTAGATATGGCCCGTGTGTGTAGGAAGCACAGTTCTTTTGTTCTCAGCAAGCTCACTTTTCGGACCCCATAGAAAACTCAGTAGAGTAGAAGAGTGCTCTTTTCTCAAAAGCACAGTGTGTTTCTTGTAAGGCGAGCTAGTGTTTGTTTCCCAGTCAGAAAGAGATTTGAATCCCATGCAGATTCTGGTCCTACGAGCAAGAGTTGTTTTCTGGTAAGAAGAGTCACTATTGCGCTCCCATTGCCAAAAACAGTGCAAATAGCACTCGCGTCTCTTCCCAGCAAGTACAGTGTATTGGACTGAAGAGGAGTTACTGGTCTTGTCAGTTTCCTAAGCAGAGTTGAACTAGATATGACCTGTGTGTGTAGGAAGCACAGTTCTTTTGTTCTGAGCAAGCTCACTGGTCGAACGCCAGAGGAAACACAGTAGAGTAGAGGAGTGCTCTTTTCTCAAAAGCAGAGTGTGTTTCTTGTAAGGCGAGCTAGCATTGGTTTCCCAGTCCTAAATGGAGTTGAAATACACATGCAGTTTCTGGTCCTACGAGCTAGAGTTGTTTTGTGGTAAGAAGAGTCACTATTGCGCTCCCTTTGCCATACACAGTGCAAATAGCACTCGCGTCTGTTCCCAGCCATTACACTGTATTGGACTGAAGAGGAGCTACTGTTCTTGTCAGTTTCCTAAGAAGAATTGAACTAGATATGTCTCGTCTGTGTAGGAAGCACAGTTCTTTTGTTCTGAGCAAGCTCACTGTTCTGGCCCTATAGGAAACACAGTAGAGTAGAAGAGTGCTCTTTTCTCAAAAGCAGAGTGCGTTTCTTGTTAGGCGAGCTAGCATTTGTTTCCAAGTTCTAAAGGAGTTGAATCACATGCAGTTTTTGGTGCTACACGCAAGAGTTGTTTTCTGGTAAGGAAAGTCACTATTGTGCTCCAATTGCCATACACTTTGCAAATAGCACTCGCATCTGTTCCCAGCAAGTACAGTGTATTGGGCTGAAGAGGAGCTACTGTTGTTGTCAGTTTCCTAAGCAGAGTTGAAGTAGATATGGCCCGTGTGTGTAGGAAGCACAGTTCTTTTGTTCTGAGCAAGCTCACTGTTCTGCCCCTATAGGAAACACAGTAGAGTAGAAGAGTGCTCTTTTCTCAAAAGCAGAGTGTGTTTCTTCTAAGGCGAGCTAGAGTTTGTTTCCCAGTCCTAAATAGAGTTGAATCACATGCAGTTTCAGGTCCTACGAGCAAGAGTTGTTTTCTGGTAAGGAAAGTCACTATTGCACTTCCATTGCAATATACAGTGCAAATAGCACTCGCGTCTATTCCCAGCAAGTACAGTGTATTGGAATGAAGAGGAGCTACTGTTCTTGTCAGTTTCCTAAGCAGAGTTGAACTAGATATGACCCGTGTGTGTAGGAAGCACAGTTCTTTTGTTCTGAGCAAGCTCCCTGTTCTGGCCCTATAGGAAACACAGTAGAGTAGAAGAGTGCTCTTTTTTCAAAATCAGAGTGTGTTATTGTAAGGCGAGCTAGCGTTTGTTTCCCAGTCCTAAATGGAGTTGAATCACATGCAGTTTCTGGTCCTACGAGCAAGAATTTTTTCTGGTAATAAGAGTCACTATTGTGCTCCCATTGTCATACACAGGGCAAATAGCACTGGCGTCTGTTCCCAGCATTTACAGTGTATTGGACTGAAGAGGATCTACTGTTCTTGTCAGGATCTTAAGCAGAGTTGAACTAGATATGGCCAATGTGTGTAGGAAGCACAGTTCTTTTGTACTCAGCAAGCACACTGTTCTGGCCATATAGGAAACATAGTAGAGTAGAAGAGTGCTCTTTTCTCAAAAGCAGAGTGTGTTTCTTGTAAGGCGAGCTAGCATTTGTTTCCCAGTCCTAAATGGAGTTGAATCACATGCAGTTTTTGGTTTTACACGCAAGAGTTGTTTTCTGGTAAGGAAAGTCACTTTTGCGCTCCAATTGCCATACACAGTGCAAATAGCACTCGCATCTGTTCCCAGCAAGTACAGTGTATTGGGCTGATGAGGAGCTACTGTTCTTGCCATTTTCCTAAGCAGAGTTGTACTAGATATGGCCCGTGTGTGTAGGAAGCACAGTACTTTTCTTCTGAGCAAGCTCACTGTTCTGCCCCTATAGGAAACACAGTAGACTAGATGAGTGCTCTTTTCTCAAAAGCAGAGTGTGTTTCTTGTAAGGCGAGCTAGCGTTTGTTTCCCAGTCCTAAATGGAGTTGAATCACATGCAGTTTCTGGTCCTACAAGCAAGAGTTGTTTTCTGGTAAGAAAAGTCACTATTGTGCTCCCATTGTCATACACAGGGCAAATAGCACTGGCGTCTCTTCCCAGCATGTACAGTGTATTGGACTGAAGAGGATCAACTGTTCTTCTCAGGTTCCTAAGCAGAGTTGAACTAGATATGGCCCGTGTGTGTAGGAGGCACAGTTCTTTTGTTCTTAGCAAGCTCACTGTTCTGGCCCTATAGGAAACACAGTAGAGTAGAAGAGTGCCCTACTCTCAAAAGCATAGTGCGTTTCTTTTAAGGCGAGCCAGCGTTTGTTTCCCAGTTCTAAATGGAGTTGAATCAAATGCAGTTTTCGGTTCTACAAGCAAGAGCTGTTTTCGGGTAAGAAGAGTCACTATTGCGCTCCCATTGCCATACACAGTACAAATACCAATCGCGTCTGTTCCGAGGAAGTACAGTGTATTGGAACGAATAGGAGCTACTGTTCTTGTCAGTTTCCTAAGGAGAGTTGAACTAGATATGGCCCCTGTGTGTAGGAAGCACAGTTCTTTTGTTCTGAGCAAGCTCACTGTTCGAACCCCATAGGAAACACATTAGAGAAGAAGAGTGCTCTTTTCTCGAAAACAGAGTGTGTTTCTTGTAAGGCGAGCTAGCATTTGTTTCCAAGTCCTAAATGGAGTTGAATCACATGCAGTTTTTGGTGCTACACGCAAGAGTTGTTTTCTGGTAAGGAAAGTCACTATTGCGTTCCCATTGCCATACACAGTGCAAATAGCACTCGCGTCTGTTCCCAGCAAGTACAGTGTATTGGACTGAAGAAGAGCTACTGTTCTTGACAGTTTCCTAAGCAGAGTTAAATTAGATATGGCCCGTGTTTAGGAAGCACATTTCTTTTGTTCTGAGCAAGCTCACTGTTTGGACCCCATAGGAAACACAGTAGAGTAGATGTGTGCCCTATTCTCAAAAGCAGAGTGTGTTTCTTGTAAGGCGAGCTAGCGTTTGTTTCCCAGTCCTAAATGGAGTTGAATCACATGCAGTTTCTGGTCCTACGAGCAAGAGTTTTTTCTGGGAATAAGAGTCACTATTGCCCTCCCATTGTCATACACAGGGCAAATATCACTGGGTCTGTTCCCAGCATGTACCTTGTATTGGACTGAAGAGGATCTACTGTTCTTGTCAGGATCTTAAGCAGAGTTGAACTAGATATGGCCAATGTGTGTAGAAACCACAGTTCTTTTGTACTCAGCAAGCTCACTGTTCTGGCCATATAGGAAACACAGTAGAGTAGAAGAGTGCTCTTTCCACAAAAGCAGAGTGTGTTTCTTGTAAGGCGAGCTAGCGTTTGTTTCCCAGTCCTAAATGTAGTTGAATCACATGCAGTTTCAGGTCCTACGAGCAAGAAAATTTTTGTGGTAAGAAGAGTCACTACTGCGCTCCCATTATCATACACAGTGCAAATAGCACTGGCGTCTGTTCCCAGCAAGTACAGTGTATTGGACTGAAGAGGATCTGCTGTTCTTGTCAGTTTCGTAAGCAGAATTGAACTAGATATGGCCGTGTGTAGGAAGCACAGTTCTTTTGCTCTGAGCAAGCTCACTGTTCTGGCGCTATAGGAAACACAGTAGAGTAGAAGAGTGCTGTTTTCTCAAAAGCAGAGTGTGTTTCTTGTAAGGCGAGCTAGCGTTTGTTTCCCAGTCCTAAATGGAGTTGAATCACATGCAGTTTCTGGTCCTACAATCAAGGGTTGTTTTCTGGTAAGAAGAGTCACTATTGAGCTCCATTTCCATACACAGTGCAAATAGCACTCGTATCTGTTCCCAGCAAGTACAGTGTATTGACCTGAAGAGGAGCTACTGTTCTTGTCAGTTTCCTAAGCAGATTGAACTAGATATGACCCGTATGTGTATGAAGCAAAGTTCTTTTGTTCTGAGCAAGCTCCCTGTTCTGGCCCTATAGGAAACACAGTAGAGTAGAAGAGTGATCTTTTCTAAAAATCAGAGTGTGTTACTTGTAAGGCGAGCTAGCGTTTGTTTCCCAGTCCTAAATGGAGTTGAATCACATGCAGTTTCTGGTCCTACAAGCAAGAATTTTTTTCTGGTAATACGAGTCACTTTTGAGCTCCCGTTGTCATACACTGGGCAAATAGCACTGGGGTCTGTTCCCAGCATGTACAGTGTATTGGACTGAAGAGGATCTACTGTTCTTGTCAGGTTCCTAAGCAGAATTCAACTAGATATGGCCCATGTGTGTAGGAAGCACAGTTCTTTGTTCTGAGCAAACTCACTGTTCTGGCCCTATAGGAAACACAGTAGAGTAGAAGAGTGCTCTTTTCTTAAAAGCAGAGTGTGTTTCTTGTAAGGCGAGCTAGCATTTGTTTCCCAGTCCTATATGGAGTTGAACCACATGCATTTTCAGGTCCTACGAGCAAGAGTTGTTTTCTGGTAAGGAAAGTCACTATTGCGCTCCCATTGACATACACATTGCAAATAGCACTCGCGTCTGTTCCCAGCAAGTACAGTGTATTGGACTGAAGAGGAGATACTGTTCTTGTCAGTTAACTAAGCAGAATTGAACTAGATATGGCCCATGTGTGTAGGAAGCACAGTTCTTTGGTTCTGAGCAAGCTCACTGTTTGGACCCCATAGGAAACACCGTAGAGTAGATGTGTGCCCTATTCTCAAAAGCAGAGCGTGTTCTTGTAAGGCGAGCTAGCGTTTGTTTCCCAGTCCTAAATGGAGTTGAATCACATGCAGTTTCTGGTCCTACGAGCAAGAGGTGTTTTCAGGTAAGAAGAGTCACTATTGTGCTCCCTTTGCCATACACAGTGCAAATAGCACTCGCGTCTGTTCCCAGCAAGTACAGTGTATTGGACGGAAGAGGAGCTACTGTTCTTGTCAGTTTCCTAAGCAGAGTTGAACTAGATATGGCTCGTGTATATAGGAAGCACAGTTTTTTTGTTCTGAGCAAGCTCACTGTTTGGACCCCATAGGAAACACAGTAGAGTAGAAGTGTGCCCTTTTCTCAAAAGCAGAGCTTGTTTCTTGTAAGGCGAGCTAGCGTTTGTTTCCCAGTCCTAAGTGGAGTGGAATCACATGCAGTTTATGGTCCTAAGTGCAAGAGTTGTTTTCTGGTAAGAAGAGACACTATTGTGCTCCCATTGCTGTACACAGGGCAAATAGCACTAACGTCTGTTCCCAGCAAGTATAGTGTATTGGACTGAAGAAGAGCTACTGTTCTTGTCAGTGTCCTAAGCAGAGTTGAACTAGATATGGCCCGAGTGTTTAGGAAGCACAGTTCTTTTGTTCTGAGCAAGCTCATTGTTCTGACCCTAAAGGAAACACTGTAGAGTAGAAGAGTGCTCTTTTCTAAAAACCAGAGTGTGTTTATTGTAAGGCGAGCTAGCGTTTGTTTCCCAGTCCTAAATGGAGTTGAATCAAATGCAGTTTTTGGTCCTACGAGCAAGAGTTGTTTTCTGGTAAGAAGAGTCACTATTGTGCTCTCATTGCCATACACAGTACAAATAGCACTCGCGTCTGTTCCCAGCAAGTACAGTGTATTGGACAGAAGAGGAGATACTGTTCTTGTCAGTTTCCTAAGCAGAGTTGAACTAGATATGACCCGTGTGTAGGAAGCACAGTTCTTTTTTTCTGAGCAAGCTCACTGTTCGGACCCCATAGGAAACACAGTAGAGTAGAAGTGTGCCCTTTTCTCAAAAGCAGAGCTTGTTTCTTGTAAGGCGAGCTAGAGTTTGTTTCCCAGTCCTAAGTGGAGTGGAATCACATGCAGTTTATGGTCCTAAGTGCAAGAGTTGTTTTCTGGTAAGAAGAGACACTATTGTGCTCCCATTGCTGTACACAGTACAAATAGCACTCGCGTCTGTTCCCAGCATGTACAGTGTATTGGACTGAAGAGGATCTACTGTTCTTGTCAGGTTCCTAAGCAGAGTTGAACGAGATATGGCCCATGTGTGTAGGAAGCACAGTTCTTTTGTACCTAGAAAGCTCACTGTTCTGGCCCTATAGGAAACACAGTAGAGTAGAAGAGTGCTCTTTCCTCAAAAGCAGAGTGTGTTTCTTTTAAGAGGACCTAGTGTTTGTTTCCCAGTCCTAAATGGAGTTGAATCACTTGCAGTTTCAGGTCCTACGATCAAGAGTTGTTTTCTGGTAAGGAAAGTCACTATTATGCTCCCATTGCCATACACAGTACAAATAGCACTTGCATCTGTTCCCAGCAAGTACAGTGTATTGGACTGAAGAGGAGCTACTGTTCTTGTCAGTTTCCTAAGCAGAATTGAACTAGATATGGCCCGTGTGTGTAGGAAGCACAGTTCTTTTGTTCTGAGCAAGCTCACTGTTCTGGCCCTATAGGGAACACAGTAGAGTAGAAGAGTGCTCTTTTCTCAAAAGCGGAGTGTGTTTCTTGTAAGGCGAGCTAGCGTTTGTTTCCCAGTCCTAAATGGAGTTGAATAACATGCAGTTTTGGGTTCTATGAGCAAGAGTTGTTTTCTGGTAAGGAAAGTCACTATTGCGCTCCCATTGCATTACACAGTGCAAATAACACTCGCGTCTGTTCCCAGCAAGTACAGTGTATTGGACTGAAGAGTAGCTACTATTCTTGTCAATTTCCTAAGCTGAGTTGAACTAGATATTGCCCGGGTGTGTGGGAAGCACAGTTCTTTTGTTCTGAGCAAGCACAGTGTTCGGACCCCATAGGAAACACAGTAGAGTAGAAGAGTGCTCTTTTCTCAAAAGCAGAGTGTGTTTCTTGTAAGGCAAGCTAGCGTTTGTTTCCCAGTCCTAAATGGAGTTGAATCAAATGCAGTTTTTGGTCCTACGAGCAAGAGTTGTTTTCTGGTAAGAAGAGTCACTATTGTGCACTTATTGCCGTACACAGTGCAAATAGCACTCGCGTCTGTTCCCAGCAAGTACAGTGTATTGGACTGAAGAGGAGCTACTGTTCTTGTCAGTTTCCTAAGCAGAGTTGAACTAGATATGGCCCGTGTGTGTAGGAAGCACATTTCTTTTGTTCTGAGCAAGCTCACTGTTCTGGACCTATAGAAAATACAGTAGAGTAGAAGAGTGCTCTTTTCTCAAAAGCAGATTGTGTTTCTTGTAAGGTGAGCTAGCGTTTGCTTTCCAGTCCTAAATGGAGTTGAATCAAATGCAGTTTTTGGTCCTACGAGCAAGAGTTGTTTTCTGGTAAGAAGAGTCACTATTGTGCTCCAATTGCCATTCACAGTACAAATAGCACTCGCGTCTGTTCCCAACAAGTACAGTGTATTGGACTGAAGAGGAGCTACTGTTCTTGTCAGGTTCCTAAGGAGAGTTGAAATAGATATGGCCCGTGTGCAGGAAGCACAGTTCTTTTGTTCTGAGCAAGCTCACTGTTTGAACCCCATAGGAAACACAGTAGAGTAGAAGAGTGCTCTTTTCTCAAAAGCAGAGTGTGTTTCTTGTAAGGTGAGCTAGCATTTGTTTCCCAGTCCTAAATGGAGTTGAATCAAATGCAGTTTTTGGTCCTACGAGCAAGAGTTGTTTTCTGGTAAGAAGAGTCACTATTGTGCTACCATTGTCATACACAGGGCAAATAGCACTGGCGTCTGTTCCCAGCATGTACAGTGTATTGGCCTGAAGAGGATCTACTGTTCTTGTCAGGTTCCTAAGCAGAGATGAACTAGATATGGCCTGTGTGTGTAGGAAGCACAGTTTTTTTGTTCTCAGCAAGCTCACTGTTCTGGCCCTATAGGAAAAACAGTAGAGAAAAAGAGTGCTCTTTTCTCAAAAGCAGAGTGTGTTTCTTCTAAGGCAAGCTAGCATATGTTTCCCAGTCCTAAATGGAGTTGAATCACATGCAGTTTCTGTTCTTACGAGCAAGAGTTTTTTCTGGTAAGGAAAGTCACTATTGTGCTCCCATTGCCATACACAGTGCAAATAGCACTCGCGTCTGTTCCCAGCAATTACAGTGTATTGGACTGAAGAGGATCTACCGTTCTTGTCAGTTTCCTAAGCAGAGTTGAACTAGATATGGCCCGTGTGTGTAGGAAGCACAGTTCTTTTGTTCAGAGCAAGCTCACTGTTTGGACCCCATAGGAAACACAGTAGAGTAGATGTGTGCCCTATTCTCAAAAGCAGAGTGTGTTTCTTGTAAGGTGAGCTAGCGTTTGTTTCCCAGTCCTAAATGGAGTTGAATCAAATGCCGTTTTTGGTCCTACGAGCAAGAGTTTTTTTCTGGTAAGAAGAGTCACTATTGTGCTCCCATTGCCATACACAGTGCAAATAGCACTTGCCTCTGTTCCCAACAAGTACAGTGTATTGGACTGAAGAGAAGCTACTGTTCTTGTCAGTTTCCTAAGGAGAGTTGAACTAGATATGGCCCGTGTGTGCAGGAAGCACAGTTCTTTTGTTCTGAGCAAGCTCACAGTTTGAACCCCATAGGAAACACAGTAGAGTAGAAGAGTGCTCTTTTCTCAAAAGCAGAGTGTGTTTCTTGTAAGGTGAGCTAGCGTTTGCTTTCCAGTCCTAAATGGAGTTGAATCAAATGCAGTTTTTGGTCCTACGAGCAAGAGTTGTTTTCTGGTAAGAAGAGTCACTATTGTGCTCCAATTGCCATTCACAGTACAAATAGCACTCGCGTCTGTTCCTAACAAGTACAGTGTATTGGACTGAAGAGGAGCTACTGTTCTTGTCAGGTTCCTAAGGAGAGTTGAAATAGATATGGCCCGTGTGCAGGAAGCACAGTTCTTTTGTTCTGAGCAAGCTCACTGTTTGAACCCCATAGGAAACACAGTAGAGTAGAAGAGTGCTCTTTTCTCAAAAGCAGAGTGTGTTTCTTGTAAGGTGAGCTAGCATTTGTTTCCCAGTCCTAAATGGAGTTGAATCAAATGCAGTTTTTGGTCCTACGAGCAAGAGTTGTTTTCTGGTAAGAAGAGTCACTATTGTGCTACCATTGTCATACACAGGGCAAATAGCACTGGCGTCTGTTCCCAGCATGTACAGTGTATTGGCCTGAAGAGGATCTACTGTTCTTGTCAGGTTCCTAAGCAGAGATGAACTAGATATGGCCTGTGTGTGTAGGAAGCACAGTTTTTTTGTTCTCAGCAAGCTCACTGTTCTGGCCCTATAGGAAAAACAGTAGAGAAAAAGAGTGCTCTTTTCTCAAAAGCAGAGTGTGTTTCTTGTAAGGCAAGCTAGCATATGTTTCCCAGTCCTAAATGGAGTTGAATCACAAGCAGTTTCTGTTCCTACGAGCAAGAGTTTTTTCTGGTAAGGAAAGTCACTATTGTGCTCCCATTGCCATACACAGTGCAAATAGCACTCGCGTCTGTTCCCAGCAATTACAGTGTATTGGACTGAAGAGGATCTACCGTTCTTGTCAGTTTCCTAAGCAGAGTTGAACTAGATATGGCCCGTGTGTAGGAAGCACAGTTCTTTTGTTCAGAGCAAGCTCACTGTTTGGACCCCATAGGAAACACAGTAGAGTAGATGTGTGCCCTATTCTCAAAAGCAGAGCTTGTTTCTTGTAAAGCGAGCTAGCGTTTGTTTCCCAGTCCTAAGTGGATTGAATCAAATGCAGTTTCTGTTCCTAAGAGCAACAGTTGTTTTCTGGTTAGAAGAGTCACTATTGTGCACTTATTGCCATACACAGTGCAAATAGCACTCGCGTCTGTTCCCAGCAAGTACAGTGTATTGGACTGAAGAGGAGCTACTGTTCTTGTCAGTTTCCTAAGCAGAGTTGAACTAATATGGCCAGTGAGTGTAGGTAGCACAGTTCTTTTGTTCTGAGCAAGCTCACTGTTCTGGCGCTATAGGAAACGCAGCAGAGTAGAAGAGTGCTCTTTTCCTTAAAGCAGAGTGTGTTTCTTGTAAGGAGAACTAGCGTTTGTTTCCCAGTCCTAAATGGAGTTGAATCACATGCAGTTATTGGTCCTAAGCGCAAGAGTTGTTTTCTGGTAAGGAAAGTCACTATTGCGTTCCATTGCCATACACGTTGCAAATAGCACTCGCATCTGTTCCCAGTAAGTACACTGTATTGCACTGAAGAGGATCTACTGCTCTTGTCAGTTTCCTAAGCAGACTTGAACTAGATATTGCCCGTGTGTGTAGGAAGCACACTTCTTTTGTTCTGAGCAAGCTCATTGTTTGGACACCATAGGAAACACAGTAGAGTAGATGAGTGCTCTTTTCTCAAAAGCAGAGTGTGTTTCTTGTAAGGCGAGCTAGCATTTGTTTCCCAGTCCTAAATTGAGTTGAAATACACATGCAGTTTCTGGTCCTACGAGCAAGAGTTGTTTTCTGGTTAGAAGAGTCACTATTGCGCTCCCTTTGCCATACACAAAGCAAATAGCCCTCGCGTCTGTTCCTAGCAAATGCAGTGTATTGGACTGAAGAGGAGCTACTGTTCTTGTCAGTGTCCTAAGCAGAGTTGAACTAGATATGGCCCAGGTGTTTAGGAAGCACAATTCTTTTGTTCTCAGCAAGCTCACTGTTCGGACCCCATAGAAAACACAGTAGAGTAGAAGAGTGCTCTTTTCTCAAAAGCAGAGTGTGTTTCTTGTAAGGCGAGCTAGCGTTTGTTTCCCAGTCCTAAATGGAGTTGAATCACATGCAGTTTCTGGTCCTATGAGCAAGAGTTGTTTTCTGGTAAGAAGAGTCACTATTGTGCTCCCATTGCTGTACACAGTGCAAATAGCACTCGCGTCTGTTCCCAGGAAGTACAGTGTATTGGACTGAAGAGGATCTACTGTTCTTGTCAGTTTCCTAAGCAGAGTTGAACTAGATATGGCCCGTGTGTGTAGGAAGCACAGTTCATTTGTACTGAGCAAGCTCACTGTTCGGACCCCAAAGGAAACACAGTAGAGAAGAAATGTTCCCTTTTTTCAAAAGCAGAGCATGTTTCTTGTAAGGTGAGCTAGCGTTTGTTTCCCAGTCCTAAGAGGAGTTGAATCATATGCAGTTTCTGGTCCTAGGAGCAAGAGTTGTTTTCTGGTAAGAAGAGTCACTACTATGCTCCCATTGCTATACACAGTGCAAATAGCACTCACGTCTGTTCCCAGCAAATACAGTGTATTGGATTGAAGAGGAGCTACTATTCTCGTCAGTTTCCTAAGCAGAATTGAACTAGATATGGCCCGTGTGTGTAGGAAGCACAGTTCTTTTGTTCTGAGCAAGCTCACTGTTCTGGCCCTATGGGAAACACAGTAGAGTAGAAGAGTGCTCTTTTCTCAAAAGCAGAGTGTGTTTCTTGTAAGGTTAGCAAGCGTTTGTTTCCCAGTCCTAAATGGAGTTGAATCAAATGCAGTTTTTGGTCCTACGAGCAAGAGTTGTTTTCTGGTAAGAAGAGTCATATTATGCTCCCATTGCCATACACAGTACAAATAGCACTCGCGTCTGTTCCCAACAAGTACAGTGTGTTGGACTGAAGAGAAGCTACTGTTCTTGTCAGTTTCCTAAGGAGAGTTGAACTAGGTATGGCCCGTGTGTGCAGGAAGCACAGTTCTTTTGTTCTGAGCAAGCTCACTGTTTGAACCCCATAGGAAACACAGTAGAGTAGAAGAGTGCTCTTTTTTCAAAACCAGAGTGTGTTTCTTGTAAGGTGAGCAAGCGTTTGTTTCCCAGTCCTAAATGGAGTTGAATCACATGCAGTTTTTGGTCCTACGAGCAAGAGTTGTTTTCTGGTAAGAAGAGTCACTATTGTGCTCCCATTGCCATACACAGTACAAATAGCACTCGCGTCTGTTCCCAACAAGTACAGTGTATTGGACTGAAGAGGAGCTACTGTTCTTGTCAGGTTCCTAAGCAGAGTTGAACTAGATATGGCCCGTGTGTGCAGGAAGCACAGTTCTTTTGTTCTGAATATGCGCACTGTTCTGGCCCTACAGGAAACACAGTAGAGTAGAAGAGTGCTCTTTTCTCAAAAGCAGAGTGTGTTTCTTGTAATGCAAGCTAGCGTTTGTTTCCCAGTCCTAAATGGAGTTGAATCACATGCAGTTTCTGGTCCTACGAGCAAGAGTTGTTTTCTGGTAAGAAGAGTCACTATTGTGCTCCCATTGTCATACACAGGGCAAATAGCACTGGCGTCTCTTCCCAGCATGCACAGTGTATTGGCCTGAAGAGGATCTACTGTTCTTGTCAGGTTCCTAAGCAGAGATGAACTAGATATGGCCTGTGTGTTTAGGAAGCACAGTTTTTTTGTTCTCAGCAAGCTCACTGTTCTGGCCATATAGGAAACACAGGAGAGTAGAAGAGTGCTCTTTCCTCACATGCAGAGCGTGTTTCTTGTAAGGCAAGCTAGCATTTGTTTCCCAGTCCTAAATGGAGTTGAATCACATGCAGTTTCTGTTCCTATGAGCAAGAGTTTTTTCTGGTAAGGAAAGTCACTATTGTGCTCCCATTGCCATACTAGTGCAAATAGCACTCGCGTCTGTTCCCAGCAATTACAGTGTTTTGGACGGAAGAGGATCTACTGTTCTTGTCAGTTTCCTAAGCAGAGTTGAACTAGATATGACCCGTGTGTGTAGGACGCACAGTTCTTTTGTTCAGAGCAAGCTCACTGTTTGGACCCCATAGGAAACACAGTAGAGTAGATGTGTGCCCTATTCTCAAAAGCAGAGCGTGTTTCTTGTAAGGCGAGCAATCATTTGTTTCCCAGTCCTAAGTGGATTGAATCAAATGCAGTTTCTGTTCCTAAGAGCAAGAGTTGTTTTCTGGTAAGAAGAGTCACTATTGTGCACTTATTGCCGTACACAGTGCAAATAGCACTCGCGTCTGTTCCCAGCAAGTACAGTGTATTGGACTGAAGAGGAGCTACTGTTCTTGTCAGTTTCCTAAGGAGAGTTGAAGTAGATATGGCCTGTGTGTGTAGGAAGCACATTTCTTTTGTTCTGAGCAAGCTCACTGTTCTGGACCTATAGAAAATACACTAGAGTAGAAGAGTGCTCTTTTCTCAAAAGCAGAGTGTGTTTCTTGTAAGGCGAGCTAGCATTTGTTTCCCAGTCCTAAATGGAGTGAAATACACTTACAGTTTCTAGTCCTACGAGCAAGAGTTGTTTTCTGGTTAGAAGAGTCACTATTGTGCTCCCATTGCCATACACAGTGCAAATAGCACTCGCGTCTGTTCCCAGCAATTACAGTGTTTTGGAGTGAAGAGGAGCTACTCTTCTTGTCAGTTTCCTAAGCAGAGTTGAACTAGATATGACCCGTGTGTGTAGGAAGCACAGTTCTTTTGTTCTGAGCATGCTCACTGTTTGGACCCCATAGGAAACACAGTAAAGTAGATGTGTGCCCTATTCTCAAAAGCAGAGCGTGTGTATTGTAAGGAGAGCTAGCGTTTGTTTCCCAGTCCTAAGTGGATTGAATCAAATGCAGTTTCAGGTCCTAAGAGCAAGAGTTGTTTTCTGGTAAGAAGAGTCACTATTGTGCACTTATTGCCGTACACAGTGCAAATAGCACTCGCGTCTGTTCCCAGCAAGTACAGTGTATTGGACTGAAGAGGAGCTACTGTTCTCGTCAGTTTCCTAAGCAGAGTTGAACTAGATATTGCCCGTGTGTGTAGGAAGCAAAGTTCTTTTGTTCTGAGCAAGCTCACTGTTCGAACCCCATAGGAAACACAGTAGAGTAGAAGAGTGCTCTTTTCTCAAAAGCAGAGTGTGTTTCTTGTAAGCCGAACTAGCGTTTCTTTCCCAGTTCTAAATGGAGTTGAATTACATGCAATTTTTGGTCCTATGAGCAAGAGTTGTTTTCTGGTTTATAGAGTCACTATTGCGCTCCCATTGCCATACACAGTACAAATAGCACTCGCGTCTGTTCCCAGCAAGTACAGTGTATTGGACTGAAGAGGAGCTACTGTTCTTGTCAGTTTCCTAAGCAGAGTTGAACGAGATATGGCCCGTGTGTGTAGGAAGCACAGTTCTTTTGTTCTGAGCAAGCTCACTGTTCGGACCCCATAGGAAACACCTTAGAGTAGAAGAGTGCTCTTTTCTCAAAAGCAGAGTGTGCTTCTTGTAAGGCAAGCTAGCGTTTGTTTCCCAGTCCTAAATAGAGTTGAATCACATGCGGTTTAAGGTCCTATGAGCAAGAGTTGTTTTCTGGTAAGAAGAGTCACTTTTGCGCTCCCATTGTCATAAACAGGGCAAATAGCACTGGCATCTGTTCCCAGCATGCATAGTGTACTGGACTTAAGAGGATCTACTGTTCTTGTCAGTATCCTAAGCAGAATTGAACTAGATATGGCCGTGTGTGTAGGAAGCACAGTTCTTTTGTTCTGAGCAAGCTCACTGTTCTGGCCCTATAGGAAAAACAGTAGAGTAGAAGAGTGCTCTTTTCACAAAAGCAGAGTGTTTTTCTTGTAAGGTGAGTTAGCGTTTCTTTCCAAGTTATAAATGTATTTGAATCACATGCAGTTTCTGGTCCTACGAGCAAGAGTTGTTTTCGGGTAAGAAGAGACACTATTGCGCTCCCATTGCCATACACAGTGCAAATATCCCTCACGTCTGATCCCAGCAAGTACAGTGTATTGGACTGAAGAGGATCTACTGTTCTTGTCAGGTTCCTAAGCAGAGTTGAACTAGAGATGACCCGTGTGTGTAGGAAGCACAGTCATTTGTTCAGAACAAGCTCACTGTTCGAACCCCATAGGAAACACAGTAGAATAGAAGAGTGCTCTTTTCTCAAAAGCAGAGTGTGTTTCTTGTAAGGCGAGCTAGCATTTGTTTCCCAGTCCTAAATGTAGTTTAATCACATGCAGTTTTTGGTCCTACGAGCAAGAGTAGTTTTAGGTAAGAAGAGTCACTACTGTGCTCCCATTGCCATACACAGTGCAAATAGCACTCGCGTCTGTTCCCAGCAAGTACAGTGTATTGGACTGAAGAAGAGCTACTGTTCTTGTCAGTTTTTTAAGCAGAGTTGAACGAGATATGGCCCGTGTGTGTAGGAAGCACAGTTCTTTTGTTCTGAGCAAGCTCACTGTTCTGGCCTTATAGGAAACACAGTAGAGTAGAAGAGTGCTCTTTTCTCAAAAGCAGAGTGTGTTTCTTGTAAGGCGAGGTAGCGTTTGTTTCCCAGTCCTAAATGGAGTTGAATCACATGCAGTTTCTGGTCCTACGACCAAGAGTTGTTTATTGGTAAGAAGTGTCACTGTTGTGCTCCAATTGTCATACACAGTGCAAATAGCATTCGAGTCTGTTCGAAGCAAGTACATTGTAGTGGACTGAAGAGGAGCTACTGTTCTTGTCAGTTTCCTGAGCGGAGTTAAACTAGATATGGCCCGTGTGTGTAGGAAGCACAGTTCTTCTGTTCTGAGCAAGCTCACTGTTCAGATCCCGCAGGAAACACAGTAGAATAGAAGAGTGCTCTTTTCTCAAAAGCAGAGTGTGTTTCTTGTAAGGCGAGCTAGTGTTTGTTTCCCAGTCAGAAATGGAGTTGAATCCTATGCAGTTTCTGGTCGTACGAGCAAGTGTTGTTTTCTGGTAACAAGAATCACTATTTTGCTCCCATTGCCATACACAGTGCAAATAGCACTCGCGTTTGTTCCCAGCAAGTACAGTGTAGTGGACTGAAAACGAGCTACTGTTCTTGTCAGTTTCCTAAGCAGAGTTGAACTAGATATGGCCCGTGTGTGTAGGAAGCACAGTTCTTTTGTTCTGAGCAAGCTCACTGTTCGGACCCCATAGGAAACACAGTAGAATAGAAGAGTGCTCTTTTCTGAAAAGCAGAGTGTGTTTCTTGTAAGGCGAGCAAGCATTTGTTTCCCAGTCCGAAATGGAGTTGAATCACATGCAGTTTCTGTTCCTACAAGCAAGATTTGTTTTCTGGTAAGAAGAGTAAGTATTGTGCTCCCATTGCCATACACAGTGCAAATAGCACTCGCGTCTGTTCCCAGCAAGTACACTGTATTGGACTGAAGAGGAGCTACTCTTCTTGTCAGTTTTCTAAGCAGAGTTGAACTAGATATGGTCCGTGTGTGTAGGAAGCACACTTCTTTTGTTATGAGCAAGCTCACTGTTCTAGCCCTAAAGGAAACACAGTAGAGTAGAAGAGTGCTCTTTTCTCAAATGCAGAGTGTGTTTCTTGTAAGGTGAGCTGGCGTTTGTTTCCCAGTCCTAAATAGAGTTGAATCACATTCAGTTTTTCATCCTATGAGGAAGAGTTGTTTTCTGGTAAGGAAAGTCACTTTTGCGCTCCCATTGCCATACACAGTGCAAATAGCACTCGCATCTGTTCCCAGCAAGTACAGTGTTTTGGTCTGAACAGAAGCTACTATTCTTGTCAGTTTCCTAAGCAGAGTTGAACTAGATATGGCCCATGTGTGAAGGAAGCACAGTTCTTTTGTTCTGAGCAAGCTCACTGTTCCGACCCAATAGGAAACACAGTTAAGTACAAGTGTGCCCTTTTCTCAAAAGCAGAGTGTGTTTCTTGTAAGGCGAGCTAGCATTTGTTTCCCAGTCCTAAATGGAGTTTAATCACATGCAGTTTTTGGTCCTACGAGCAAGAGTAGTTTTAGGTAAGAAGAGTCACTACAGCGCTCCCATTGCCTTACACAGTGCAAATAGCACTCGCGTCTGTTCCCAGCAAGTACAGTGTATTGGACTGAAGAAGAGCTACTGTTCTTGTCAGTTTCCTAAGCAGAGTTGAACGAGATATGGCCCGTGTGTGTTGCAAGCACAGTTCTTTTGTTCTGAGCAAGCTCACTGTTCTGGCCCTATAGGAAAACCAGTAGAGTAGAAGAGTGCTCTTTTCTTAAAAGCAGAGTGTGCTTCTTGTAAGGCGAGCTAGCGTTTGTTTCCCAGTCCTAAATGGAGTTGAATCACATGCAGTTTCTGGTCCTACGAGCAGGAGTTGTTTTCTGGTAAGAAGAGTCACTATTGTGCTCCCATTGTCAAAAACAGGGCAAATAGCAGTGGCGACTGTTCCCAGCATGTACAGTGTATTGGACTTAAGAGGATCTACTGTTCTTGTCAGTTTCCTAAGGAGAGTTGAACGAGATATGGCCCCTGTGTGTAGGAAGCACAGTTCTTTTGTTCTCTGCAAGCTCACTGTTCGGACCCCATAGAAAACACAGTAGAGTAGAAGAGTGCTCTTTTCTCAAAAGCACAGTGTGTTTCTTGTAAGGCGAGCTAGCGTTTGTTTCCCAGTCCTAATTGGAGTTGAATCACATGCATTTTCTGGTCTTACGAGCAAGAGTTGTTTTCTGGTAAGAAGAGTCACTATTGTGCTCCCATTGTCATACACAGGGCAAATAGCACTGGTGTCTGTTCCCAGCATGTACAGTGTATTGGACAGAAGAGGAGCTAATGTTCTTGTCAGTTTCCTAAGCAGAGTTGAACGAGATATGGCCCGTGTGTAGGTAGCACAGTTCTTTTGTTCTGAGCAAGCTCACTGTTCGGATCCCATAGGAAACACAGTAGCGTAGAAGAGTGCTCTTTTCTCAAAAGCAGAGTGGCCTTCTTGTAAGGCGAGCTAGCGTTTGTTTCCCAGTCCTAAATGGAGTTGAATCACATGCAGTTTCTGGTCCTACGCGCAGGAGTTGTTTTCTGGTAAGAAGAGTCACTTTGAGCTCCCATTGTCATAAACAGGGCAAATAGCAGTGGCGTCTGTTCCCAGCATGTACAGTGTATTGGACTTAATAGGATCTACTGTTCTTGTCAGTTTCCTAAGCAGAGTTGAACTAGATATGGCCCGTGTGTGTAGGAAGCACAGTTCTTTTGTTCTGAGCAAGCTCACTGTTCGGAACCCATAGGAAACACAGTAGAGTAGAATTGTGCCCTTTTCTCAAAAGCACAGTGTGTTTCTTGTAAGGAGAGCTAGTATTTCTTACCCAGTTCTAAGTGGAGTTGAATCACATGCAGTTTCTGTTCCTATGAGCAAGAGTTGTTTTCTGGTAAGAAGAGTCACTATTTCGCTCCCATTGTCATACACAGGGCAAATAGCGCTGGCGTCTGTTCCCAGCATGTACAGTGTATTCGACTGAAGAGGATCTACTGTTCTTGTCCGTTTCCTAAGCAGAATTGAACTAGATATGGCCCGTGTGTGTTAGAAGCACAGTTCTTTTGTTCTGAGCAAGCCTACTGTTTTGGCCCTATAGGAAACACAGTAGAGTAGAAGAGTGCTCCTTTCTCAAAAGCAGAGTGTGTTTCTTGTAAGGCGAGCTAGCTTTTATTTCCCAGTTCTAAATGGAGTTGAATGACATGCAGTTTTTGGTCCTACGAGCAAGATTTGTTTTCTGGTAAGAAGAGTCACTATTGTGCTCCCATTGCCATACACAGTGCAAATAGCATTCGCGTCTGTCCCAAGCAAGTACAGTGTATTGGACTGAAGATGAGCTACTGTTCTTGTCAGTTTCCTAAGCAGAGTTTAACTAGACATGGCCCGTGTGTAGGAAGCACAGTTCTTTTGTTCTGATCAAGCTCACTGTTCGGACACAATAGGAAACACAGTAGAGTAGAAGTGTGCCCTTTACTCAAAAGCAGAGTGTGTTTCTTGTAAGGCGAGCTAGCGTTTTTTTCCCAGTCCTAAATGGAGTTTAATCCCATGCAGTTTTTGGTCCTATGAGCAAGAGTTGTTTTCTGGTAAGAAGAGTCACTATTGTGCTCCCATTGCCATACACAGTGCAAATAGCACTCGCGTCTGTTCCCAGCAAGTACAGCTTATTGGATTGAAGAGGAGCTACTGTTCTTGTCAGTTTCCTAAGCAGAGTTGAACGAGATATGGCACATGTGTGTAGCAAGCACAGTTCTTTTGTTCTGAGCAAGCTCACTGTTCTGGCCCTATAGGAAACACAGTAGAGTAGAAGAGTGCTCTTTTCTCAAAAGCAGAGTGTGTTTCTTGTAAGGCGAGCTTGCGTTTGTTTCCCAGTCCTAAATGGAGGTGAATCACATGCATTTGTTGGTGTTATGAGCAAGAGTTGTTTTCTGGTAAGAAGAGTCACTATTGCGCTCCCATTGCCATAGATAGTACAAATAGCACTGCCGTCTGTTCCCAGCAAGTACAGTGTATTGGACTGAAGAGGAGCTACTGTTCTTGTCAGTTTCCTAAGCAGAGTTGAACTAGATATGAGCCGTGTGTGTAGGAAGCACTTTTCTTTTGTTCTGAGTAAGCTTACTGTTTGGACCACATAGGAAACACAGTAGAGTAGAAGAGTGCTCTTTTCTCAAAAGAAGAGTGTGTTTCTTTTAAGGCGAGCTATTGTTTGTTTCCCAGTCAATAACAGAGTTGAATCCCATTCAGATTCTGGTCCTACAAGCAAGAGTTGTTTTCTGGTAAGAAGAGTCACTATTGCGCTTCCATTTACATACACAGTGCAATAACACTCGCGTCTGTTCCCAGCAAGTACAGTGTATTGGACTGAAGAGGAGCTACTGTTCTTGTCAGTTTACTAAGCAGAGTTGAACTAGATATGATCCGTGTGTGTGAGAAGCACAGTTCTTTTGTTCTGAACAAGGTCACTGTTCTGGCCCTATAGGAAACACAGTAGAGTAGAAGAGTGCTCTTTTCTCAAAAGCAGAGTGTGTTTCTTGTAAGGGGAGCTAGTGTTTGTTTCCCAGTCCTAAAAGGAGTTGAATCACATGCAGTTTCTGGTCCTAGGAGCAAGAGTGTTTTGTGGTAAGAAGAGTCACTATTGTGCTCCCATTGCCATACACAGTGCAAATAGCACTAGCGTCTGTTCCCAGCAAGTACAGTATATTGGAATGAAGAGGAGCTAATGTTCTTGTCAGTTTCCTAAGCAGAGTTGAACTAGATATGGCCCCTGTGTGTAGGAAGCACAGTTCTTTTGTTCTGAGCATGCTCACTCTTCGGAACCAAAGGAAACACAGTAGAGTAGAAGAGAGCTCTTATCTCAAACGAAGAGTGTGTTTCTTGTAAGGCGAGCTAGCGTTTGTTTCCCAGTCCTAAATGGAGTTGAATCACATGCAGTTTCTGGTCCTACGAGCAAGAGTTGTTTTCCAGTAAGAAGATTCACTATTGTGCTCCCATTGTCATACACAGGGCAAATAGCACTGGCGTCTGTTCCCAGCAAGTACAGTGTATTGGACTGAAGATGAGCTACTGTTCTTGTCAGTTTCCTAAGCAGAGTTTAACTAGACATGGCCCGTGTGTAGGAAGCACAGTTCTTTTGTTCTGATCAAGCTCACTGTTCGGACCCAATAGGAAACACAGTAGAGTAGAAGTGTGCCCTTTACTCAAAAGCAGAGTGTGTTTCTTGTAAGGCGAGCTAGCGTTTTTTTCCCAGTCCTAAATGGAGTTTAATCCCATGCAGTTTTTGGTCCTACGAGCAAGAGTTGTTTTCTGGTAAGAAGAGTCACTATTGTGCTCCCATTGCCATACACAGTGCAAATAGCACTCGCGTCTGTTCCCAGCAAGTACAGCTTATTGGATTGAAGAGGAGCTACTGTTCTTGTCAGTTTCCTAAGCAGAGTTGAACGAGATATGGCACATGTGTGTAGCAAGCACAGTTCTTTTGTTCTGAGCAAGCTCACTGTTCTGGCCCTATAGGAAACACAGTAGAGTAGAAGAGTGCTCTTTTCTCAAAAGCAGAGTGTGTTTCTTGTAAGGCGAGCTTGCGTTTGTTTCCCAGTCCTAAATGGAGGTGAATCACATGCATTTGTTGGTGTTATGAGCAAGAGTTGTTTTCTGGTAAGAAGAGTCACTATTGCGCTCCCATTGCCATAGATAGTACAAATAGCACTGCCGTCTGTTCCCAGCAAGTACAGTGTATTGGACTGAAGAGGAGCTACTGTTCTTGTCAGTTTCCTAAGCAGAGTTGAACTAGATATGAGCCGTGTGTGTAGGAAGCACTTTTCTTTTGTTCTGAGTAAGCTTACTGTTTGGACCACATAGGAAACACAGTAGAGTAGAAGAGTGCTCTTTTCTCAAAAGAAGAGTGTGTTTCTTTTAAGGCGAGCTATTGTTTGTTTCCCAGTCAATAACAGAGTTGAATCCCATTCAGATTCTGGTCCTACAAGCAAGAGTTGTTTTCTGGTAAGAAGAGTCACTATTGCGCTTCCATTTACATACACAGTGCAATAACACTCGCGTCTGTTCCCAGCAAGTACAGTGTATTGGACTGAAGAGGAGCTACTGTTCTTGTCAGTTTACTAAGCAGAGTTGAACTAGATATGATCCGTGTGTGTGGGAAGCACAGTTCTTTTGTTCTGAACAAGGTCACTGTTCTGGCCCTATAGGAAACACAGTAGAGTAGAAGAGTGCTCTTTTCTCAAAAGCAGAGTGTGTTTCTTGTAAGGGGAGCTAGAGTTTGTTTCCCAGTCCTAAAAGGAGTTGAATCACATGCAGTTTCTGGTCCTAGGAGCAAGAGTGTTTTGTGGTAAGAAGAGTCACTATTGTGCTCCCATTGCCATACACAGTGCAAATAGCACTAGCGTCTGTTCCCAGCAAGTACAGTATATTGGAATGAAAAGGAGCTACTGTTCTTGTCAGTTTCCTAAGCAGAGTTGAACTAGATATGGCCCCTGTGTGTAGGAAGCACAGTTCTTTTGTTCTGAGCATGCTCACTCTTCGGAACCAAAAAAAACACAGTAGAGTAGAAGAGAGCTCTTATCTCAAACGAAGAGTGTGTTTCTTGTAAGGCGAGCTAGCGTTTGTTTCCCAGTCCTAAATGGAGTTGAATCACATGCAGTTTCTGGTCCTACGAGCAAGAGTTGTTTTCCGGTAAGAAGATTCACTATTGTGCTCCCATTGTCATACACAGGGCAAATAGCACTGGCGTCTGTTCCCAGCAAGTACAGTGTATTGGATTGAAGAGGATCAACTGTTCTTGTCAGTTTCCTAAGCAGAGTTGAACTAGATATGGTCCGTGTGTTTAGGTAGCACAGTTCATTTGTTCTGAGCAAGCTCACTGTTCTAGCCCTAAAGGAAACACAGTAGAGTAGAAGAGTGCTCTTTTCTCAAATGCAGAGTGTGTTTCTTGTAAGGCGAGCTGGCGTTTGTTTCCCAGTCCTAAATGGAGTTGAGTCACATACAGTTTTTCATCCTATGAGCAAGAGTTGTTTTCTGGTAAGGAAACTCACTTTTGCGCTCCCATTGCATTACACAGTGCAAATAGCACTGGCATCTGTTCCTAGCAAGTACAGTGTTTTGGACTGAAGAGAAGCTACTATTCTTGTCAGTTTCCTAAGCAGAGTTGAGCTAGATATGGCCCATGTGTGAAGGAAGCACAGTTTTTTTGTTCTGAGCAAGCTCACTGTACGGACCCCATAGAAAACACAGTAGAGTAGAAGAGTGCTCTTTTCTCAAAAGCAGAGTGTGTTTCTTGTAAGGCGAGCTAGCATTTGTTTCCCAGTCCTAAATGGAGTTGAATCACATGCAGTTTCTGGTCCTACGAGCAAGATTTGTTTTCTGGTAAGAAGTGTCACTATTGTGCTCCCCTTGTCATACACCGTGCAAATAGCACTCGTGTCTGTTCCCAGCAAGTACACTGTAGTGGACTGAAGAGGAGCTACTGTTCTTGTCAGTTTTCAAAGCAGAGTTGAACTAGATATGGCCCGTGTGTGTAGGAAGCACAGTTCTTTTGTTCTGAGCAAGCTCACTGTTTGGACCCCATAGGAAACACAGTAGAATAGAAGAGTGCTCTTTTCTCAAAAGCAGAGTGGGTTTCTTGTAAGGCGAGCTAGCATTTGCTTCCCAGTCCTAAATGGAGTTTAATCACATGCAGTTTTTGGTCTTACAAGCAAGAGTAGTTTTAGGTAAGAAGAGTCACTAATGCGCTCCCATTGCCATACACAGTGCAAATAGCACTCGCGTCTGTTCCCAGCAAGTACAGTGTATTGGACTGAAGAAGAGCTACTGTTCTTGTCAGTTTCCTAAGCAGAGTTGTACGAGATATGGCCCGTGTGTGTAGCAAGCACAGTTCTTTTGTTCTGAGCAAGCTCACTGTTAGGACCCCATAGGAAACACAGTAGAGTAGAAGAGTGCTCTTTTCTCAAAAGCAGAGTGTGCTTCTTGTAAGGCGAGCTAGCGTTTGTTTCCCAGTCCTTAATGGAGTTGAATCACATGCAGTTTCTGGTCCTACGTGCAGGAGTTGTTTTCTGGTAAGAAGAGTCACTATTGCGCTCCCATTGCCAAAAACAGTGCAAATAGCACTCGCGTCTCTTCCCAGCAAGTACAGTGTATTGGACTGAAGAGGAGTTACTGGTCTTGTCAGTTTCCTAAGCAGAGTTGAACTAGATATGACCTGTGTGTGTAGGAAGCACAGTTCTTTTGTTCTGAGCAAGCTCACTGGTCGAACGCCAGAGGAAACACAGTAGAGTAGAGGAGTGCTCTTTTCTCAAAAGCAGAGTGTGTTTCTTGTAAGGCGAGCTAGCATTGGTTTTCCAGTCCTAAATGGAGTTGAAATACACATGCAGTTTCTGGTCCTACGAGCTAGAGTTGTTTTGTGGTAAGAAGAGTCACTATTGCGCTCCCTTTGCCATACACAGTGCAAATAGCACTCGCGTCTGTTCCCAGCCATTACACTGTATTGGACTGAAGAGGAGCTACTGTTCTTGTCAGTTTCCTAAGCAGAATTGAACTAGATATGTCCCGTCTGTGTAGGAAGCACAGTTCTTTTGTTCTGAGCAAGCTCACTGTTCTGGCCCTATAGGAAACACAGTAGAGTAGAAGAGTGCTCTTTTCTCAAAAGCAGAGTGCGTTTCATGTTAGGCGAGCTAGCATTTGTTTCCAAGTTCTAAAGGAGTTGAATCACATGCAGTTTTTGGTGCTACACGCAAGAGTTGTTTGCTGGTAAGGAAAGTCACTATTGTGCTCCAATTGCCATACACTTTGCAAATAGCACTCGCATCTGTTCCCAGCAAGTACAGTGTATTGGGCTGAAGAGGAGCTACTGTTCTTGTCATTTTCCTAAGCAGAGTTGAAGTAGATATGGTCCGTGTGTGTAGGAAGCACAGTTCTTTTGTTCTGAGCAAGCTCACTGTTCTGCCCCTATAGGAAACACAGTAGAGTAGAAGAGTGCTCTTTTCTCAAAAGCAGAGAGTGTTTCTTCTAAGGCGAGCTAGAGTTTGTTTCCCAGTCCTAAATGGAGTTGAATCACATGAAGTTTTTGGTCCTACATGCAAGAGTTGTTTTCTGGAAAGGAAAGTCACTATTGTGCTCCCATTGCCATACACAGTGCCAATAGCACTCGCTTCTGTTCACAGCAAGTACAGTGTATTGGACTGAAGAGGAGCTACTGTTCTTGTCAGTTTCCTAAGCAGAGTTGAACTAGATATGGCCCGTGTGTGTAGGAAGCACAGTTCTTTTCTTCTGAGCAAGCTCACTGTTCTGCCCCTATAAGAAACACAGTAGAGTAGAAGAGTGCTCTTTCCTCAAAAGCAGAGTGTGTTTCTTGTAAGGCGAGCTAGTGTTTGTTTCCCAGTCCTAAATGGAGTTAAATCAGATGCAGTTTCTGGTCCTAAGAGCAAGAGTCGTTTTCTGGTAAGAAGAGTCACTATTGTGCTCCCATTGCCATACACAGTGCAAAGAGCACTCACGTCTGTTTCCAGCAAGTACAGTGTATTGGACTGAAGAGGAGCTACTGTTCTTGTCAGTTTCCTAAGCAGAGTTGAACTAGATATGACCTGTGTGTGTAGGAAGCACAGTTCTTTGTTCTGACCAAGCTCACTGTTTGGACCCCATAGGAAACACAGTAGAGTAGATGTGTGCCCTACTCTCAAAAGCAGATTGTGTTTCTTGTAAGGCTAGCTAGCGTTTGTTTCCCAATCCTAAATGGAGTTGAATCCCATGCAGTTTCTGGTCCTATGGGCAAGAGTTGTTTTGTTGTAAGAAGAGTCATATTATGCTCCCATTGTCATACACCGGGCAAATAGCACTGGCGTCTGTTCCCTAAAGTACAGTGTATTGGACTGAAGAGGATCTACTGTTCTTGTCAGTTTTCTAAGCAGAATTGAACTAGATATGGCCTGTGTGTGTAGGAAGCACAGTTCTTTGGTTCTGAGCAAGCTCATTGTTCTGGCCCTATAGGAAACACAGTAGAGTAGAAGAGTGCTCTTTTCTCAAAAGCAGAGTGTGTTTCTTGTAAGGCGAGCTAGCATTTGTTTCCCAGTCCTAAATGGAGTTGAATCACATGCAGTTTCAGGTCCTACGAGCAAGAGTTGTTTTCTGGTAAGGAAAGTCACTATTGCGCTCCCATTGCCATACACAGTGCAAATAGCACTCGCATCTGTTCCCAGCAAGTACAGTGTATTGGACTGAAGATGAGATACTGTTCCTGTCAGTTTCCTGAGCAGAGTTGAACTAGAAAAGATCCGTGTGTGTAGGAAGCACAGTTCTTTTGTTCTGAGCAAGCTCACTCTTCGGACCCATAGGAAACACAGTAGAGTAGAAGAGTGGTCTTTTCTCAAAAGCAGAGTGTGTTTCTTGTAAGGTGAGCTAGCGTTTGTTTCCCAGTCCTAAATGAAGTTGAATCACATGCAGATTCAGGTCCTACAACAAGAGTTGTTTTCTGGAAAGAAGAGTCACTATTGTGCTCCCATTGTCATACACCTGGCAAATAGCACTCGCGTCTGTTCCCAGCAATTACAGTGTATTGGACTGAAAAGGAGCTACTGTTCTTGTCAGTTTCCTAAGCAGAGTTGAACTACTTATGGCTCGTGTGTGTAGGAAGAAGATTTCTTTTGTTCTGAGCAAGCTCACTGTTCTGTCCCTATGGGAAACACAGTAGAGTAGAAGAATGCTCTTTTCTCAAAAGCAGAGTGTGTTTCTTGTAAGGCTAGCTAGCGTTTGTTTCCCAGTCCTAAATGGAGTTGAATCACATACAATTTCTGGTCCTACGAGCAAGAGTTGTTTTCTGGTAAGAAGAGTCACTATTGCGCTCACATTGTCATACACCGGGCAAATAGCACTGGCGTCTGTTCCCAGCATTTACAGTGTATTGGACTGAAGAGGATCTACTGTTCTTGTCAGTTTCCTAAGCAAAATTGAACTAGATATGGCCGTGTGTGTAAGAAGCACAGTTCTTTTGTTCTGAGCAAGCTCACTGTTCTGGCCCTATAGGAAACACAGTAGAGTAGAAGAGTGCTCTTTTCTCAAAAGCAGAGTATGTTTCTTGTAAGGCGAGCTAGTGTTTGTTTTAGAGTCAGAAATGGAGTTGAATACAATGCAGTTTCTGGTCCTACGATCAAGAGATTTTTTCTGGTAAGAAGTGTCACTATTGTGCTCCCATTGCCATTCACAGTGCAAATAGCACTCGCGTCTGTTCCCAGCAACTACAGTGTATTGGACTGAAGAAGAGCTACTGTTCTTGTCAGTTTCATAAGCAGAGTTGAACTAGATATGGCCGTGTGTGTAGGAAGCACAGTTCTTTTGTTCTGAGCAAGCTCACTGTTCAGACCTCAAAGGAAACACTGTGAAGCAGATGCGTGCTCTTTTCTGAAAAGCAGAGTGTGTTTCTTTTAAGGCGAGTTAGTGTTTGTTTCCCTGTCCTACATGGAGTTGAATCCCATGCAGTTTCTGGTCCTACGAGCAAGAGTTGTTTTCTGGTAAGAAGAGCCACTATTGTGCTCCCATTGCCATACACAGCGCAAATAGTACTGGCGTCTGTTCCCAGCAAGTACAGTGTATTGGACTGAAGAAGAGCTACTGTTCTTGTCAATTTCCTAAGCGGAATTGAACTAAATATGGCCCGTGTGTTTAGGAAACACAGTTCTTTTGTTCTGAGCAAGCTCAATGTTCCGGCCCTATGGGTAACACACTAAAGTAGATGAGTGCTCATTTCTCAAAAGCAGAGTTTGTTTCTTTTAAAGCGAGTTAGTGTTTGTTTCCCTGTCCTACATGGAGTTGAATCCCATGCAGTTTCTGGTCCTACGAGCAAGAGTTGTTTTCTGGTAAGAAGAGTCACTATTGCGCTCCCATTGTCATACACAGGGCAAATAGCACTCGCGTTTGTTCCCACAAGTACAGTGTATTGGACTGAAGAGGATCTACTGTTCTTGTCAGTTTCCTAAGCAGAGTTGAACTAGATATGGCCCCTGTGTGTAAGAAGCATAGTTTTTTGTTCTGAGCAAGCTCACTGTTCGGACCCCATAGGAAACACAGTAGCGTAGAATAGTGCCCTTTTCTCAAAAGCAGAGTGTCTTTCTTGTAAGGCAAGGTAGCGTTTGTTTACCAGTCATAAATGGAGTTTAATCACATGCAGTTCTTGGTCCTACGAGCAAGACTTGTTTTCTGGTAAGAAGTGTCACTATGGCGCTCCCATTGTCATACACAGGGGAAATAGCACTGGCGTCTGTTCCCAGCTTGTACAGTGTATTGGACTGAAGAGGAGCTACTGTTCTTGTCATTTTCCTAAGCAGAGTCGAACTATATATGGCCCCTGTGTGTAGGTAGCACAGTTCTTTTGTTCTGAGCAAGCTCACTGTTCGGATTCCATAGGAAACACAGTAGATAGAAGAGTGCTCTTTTCTCAAAAGCAGAGAGTGTTTCTTGTAAGGTGATCTAGCGTTTGTTTCCCAGTAATAAAAGGACTTGAATCACATGCAGTTTCTGGTCCTATGAGCAAGAGTTGTTTTCTGTAAGAAGAGTCACTATTGTGCTCCCATTTTCATACACAGTATAAATAGCACTGGTGTCTGTTCGCAGCATGTACAGTGTATTGGACTGAAGAGGATCTACTGTTCTTGTCAGTTTCCTAAGCAGAATTGAACTAAATATGGCCCGTGTGTGTAGGAAGCACAGTTCTTTTGTTCTGAGCAAGCTCACTGTTCTGGCCCTTTGGTTAACACTGTAGAGTAGAAATGTGCTCTATTCTCAAAAGCAGAGTGTGTTTCTTGTAGGGCGAGCTAGCGTTTGTTTCCCAGTCCTAAATGGACTTGAATCACATGCAGTTTCTGGTTTTACGAGCAAGAGTTGTTTTCTAGTAAGAAGAGTCACTATTGCGCTCCCATTGTCATACACAGGGCAAATAGCACTGGCGTCTGTTCCCAGCATGCACAGTGTATTGGACTGAAGAGGATCTACTGTTCTTGTCAGTTTCATAAGCAGAATTGAACTAAATGTGGCCCGTGTGTGTAGGAAGCACAGTTCGTTTGTTCTGAGCAAGCTCACTGTTCTGGCCCTATAGGAAACACAGTAGAGTAGAAGAGTGCTCTTTTCTCAAAAGCAGAGTGTGTTTCTTATAAGGCAAGCTAGCGTTTGTTTCCCAGTCCTAAATGGAGTTGAATCACATGCAGTTTTTGGTCCTACGAGCAAGAGTTGTTTTCTGGTAAGGAAAGTCACTATTGCGCTCCCATTGCCATACACAGTGCAAAGAGCACTCGCGTCTGCTCCCAGCAAGTACAGTGTATTGGACTGAACAGGAGCTACTGTTCTTGTCAGTTTCCTAAGCAGAGTTGAACTAGATATGGCCGAGTGTGTGGGAAGCACAGTTCTTTAGTTCTGAGCATGCTCACTGTTTTGGCCCAATAGGAAACACAGTAGAGTAGAAGAGTGCTCTTTTCTCATAAGCAGAGTGTGTTTCTTGTAAGGCGAGCTAGCGTTTGTTTCCCAGTCCTAAATGGAGTTGAATCCCATGCAGTTTCTGGTCCTATGAGCAAGAGTTATTTTCTGGTAAGAAGAGTCACTATTGTGCTCCTATTGTCATACACAGGGCAAATAGCACTGGCGTCTGTACCCAGCAAGTACAGTGTATTGGACTGAAGAGGATATACTGTTCTTGTCAGTTTCCTAAGCAGAATTGAACTAGATATGGCCGTGTGTGTAGGAAGCACAGTTCTTTTGTTCTGAGCAAGCTCACTATTCAGACACCATCGGAAACACAGTAGAGTAGAAGAGTGCTCTTTTCTCAAAAGCAGAGTGTGTTTCATGTAACATGAGCTAGCCTTTGTTTCCCAGTCATAAATGGAGTTGAATCACATGCAATTTCTGATCCTATGAGCAAGAGTTGTTTTCTGGTAAGAAGAGTCACTGTTGCTCTCCCATTGTCATACACAGGGCAAATAGCACTGGCGTCTGTTACCAGCAAGTACAGTGTATTGGACTGAAGAAGAGCTACTGTTCTTAACTGTTTCCTAAGCACAGTTGAACTAGATATGTCCCGTGTGTGTAGGAAGCACAGTTCTTTTGTTCTGAGCAAGCTCACTGTTCTGGCCCTATGGGTAAAACCGTAGAGTAGAAGAGTGTTCTTTTCTCAAAAGAAGAATGTGTTTCTTGTAAGGCGAGCTAGCATTTGTTTCCCAGTCCTAAATGGAGTTGAATCACATGCAGTTTTTGGTCCTACGCGCAAGAGTTGTTTTCTGGTATGGAACGTCACTATTGCGCTCCCATTGCCACACACAGTGCAAATAGCACTCGCGTCTGTTCCCAGCAAGTACAGTGTATTGGAATGAAGAGGAGCTACTGTTCTTGTCAGTTTCCTATGCCGAATTGATCTAGATATGGCCCGTGTGTGTTGGAAGCACAGTTCTTTTGTTCTGATCAAGCTCACTGTTCTCGCCCAATAGAAAACACAGTAGAGTAGAGGAGTACTCTTTTCTCAAAAGCAGAGTGTGTTTCTTGTAAGGCGAGCTTGTGTTTGTTTCCAAGTCAGAAATGAATTGAATACAATGAAGTTTCTGGTCCTACGAGCAAAAGTTGTTTTCTGGTAAGAAGAGTCCCTTTTGTGCTGCCATTGCCATACACAGTGCAAATAGCACTCGCGTCTGTTCCCAGCAAGTACAGTGTATGGGACTGAAGAGGAGCTACTGTTCATGTCAGTTTCCTAAGCAGAGTTGAACTAGATATGGCCCCTGTGTGTAGGAAGCACAGTTCTTTTGTTCTGAGCAAGCTCACTGTTCGGACCCCATGGGAAACACAGTAGAGTAGAAGAGTGCTCATTTCTCAAAAGCAGAGTGTGTTTCTTGTAAGGGGAACTAGAGTTTGTTTCCCAGTCCTAAATGGAGTTGAATCACATTCAGTTTTTGGTCCTACGAGCAAGAGTTTTTTCCGGTAAGGAAAGTCACTATTGCCCTCCCATTGCCATACACAGTGCAAAAAGCACTCTCGTTTGTAACCACCAACTACAGTGTATTGGACTGAAGAGGAGCTACTGTTCTTGTCAGTTTCCTAAGCAGAGTTGACCTAGATATGGCCCGTGTGTGTAGGAAGCACAGTTATTTGTTCTGAGCAACCTCACTCTTCTGGCCCAATAGAAAACACAGTAGAGTAGAAGAGTACTCTTTTCTGAAAAGCAGAGTGTGTTTCTTCTAAGGCGAGCTAGTGTTTGTTTCCATGTCAGAAATGGAGTTGAATACAATGCAGCTTCTGGTCCTACGAGCAAGAGTTGTTTTCTGGTAAGAAGAGTCACTTTTGTGCTCCCATTGCCATACACAGTGCCAGTAGCACTCGCGTCTGTTCCCAGCAAGTACAGTGTATGGGACTGAGGAGGAGCTACTGTTCTTGTCAGTTTCCTAAGCAGAGTTGAACTAGATATGGCCCCTGTGTGTAGGAAGCACAGTTCTTTTATTCTGATGAAGCTCACTGTTCGGACCCTATGGGAAACACAGTAGAGTAGAAGAGTGCTCTTTTCTCAAAAGCAGAGTGTGTTTCTTGTAAGGCGAGCTAGTGTTTGTTTCCCAGTCCTAAATGGAGTTGAATCACATGCAGTTTCTGGTCCTACGAGCAAGAGTTGTTTTCTGGTAAGAAGAGTCACTATTGCGCTCCCATTGTCATACACAGGGCAAATAGCACTGGCGTCTGTTCCTAGCATGTACAGTGTATTGGACTGAAGAGGACCTACTGTTCTTGTCAGTTTCCAAAGCAGAATTGAACTAGATATGGCCGTGTGTGTGGGAAGCACAGTTCTTTAGTTCTGAGCAAGCTCACTGTTCTGGCCCTATTCAAAAGACAGTAGTGTAGAAGAATGCTCATTTCTCAAATGCAGAGTATGTTTCTTTTAAGGCGAGTTAGTGTTTGTTTCCCAGTCCTACATGGAGTTTAATCCCATGCAGTTTCTGGTCCTACGAGCAAGACTTGTTTTCTGGTATGAAGAGTCACAATTGTGTTCCCATTGCCATACATAGTGCAAATAGCACTGGCATCTGTTCCCAGCATGTACAGTGTATTGGACTGAAGAGGATCTACTGTTCTTGTCAGTTTCCTAAGCAGAGTTGAACTAGATATGGCCCGTGTGTGTAGGAAGCACAGTTCTTTTGTTCTGAGCAAGCTCACTGTTCTGGCCCTATAGGAAACACAATAAAGTAGAAGAGTGCTCTTTTCTCAAAAGCAGAGTGTGTTTCTTGTAAGGCAAACTAGCACTTGTTTCCTAGTCCTAAATAGAGTTGAATCACATGCAGATTCTGGTCCTACGAGCAAGAGTTGTTTTCTGGTAAGAAGAGTCACTATTGTGCTCCCATTGTCATACACAGGGCAAATAGCACTGGCGTCTGTTCCTAGCACGTACAGTGTATTGGACTGAAGAGGATCAATTGTTCTTGTCAGTTTCCTAAGCATAATTGAACTAGATATGGCCATGTGTGTGGGAAGCACAGTTCTTTGGTTCTGAGCAAGCTCACTGTTTTGGCCCAATAGGAAACACAGTAGAGTAGAAGAGTGCTCTTTTCTCAAAAGCAGAGTGTTTTTCTTGTAAGGTGAACTAGAGTTTGTTTCCCAGTCTTAAATGGAGTTGAATCACATTCAGTTTTTGGTCCTACGAGCAAGAGTTTTTTCCAATAAGGAAAGTCACTATTGCCCTCCCATTGCCATACACAGTGCAAAAAGCACTCGCGTTTGTAACCACCAAGTACAGTGTATTGGACTGAAGAGGAGCTACTGTTCTTGTCAGTTTCCTAAGCAGAGTTGAACTACATATGGCCCGTGTGTGTAGGAAGCACTGTACTTTTGTTCTGAGCAAGGTCACTGTTTGGAAACCATAGGAAACACAGTAGAGTAGAAGAATGCTCTTTTGTCAAAAGCAGAGTGTGTTTCATGTAAGGCTAGCTAGCGTTTGTTTCCCAGTCCTAAATGGAGTTGAATCACATGCAATTTCTGATCCTATGAGCAAGAGTTGTTTTCTGGTAAGAGGAGTCACTATTGTGCTCCCATTGTCATACACAGGGCAAATAGCACTGGCGTCTGTTACCAGCAAGTACAGTGTAGTGGACTGAAGAAGACCTACTGTTCTTAACAGTTTCCTAAGCACAGTTGAACTAGATATGTCCCGTGTGTGTAGGAAGCACAGTTCTTTTGTTCTGAGCAAGCTCACTGTTCTGGCCCTACGGGTAACACAGTAGAGTAGAAGGGAGCTCTTTTCTCAAAAGAAGAATGTGTTTCTTGTAAGGCGAGCTAGCGTTTGTTTCCCAGTCCTAAATGGAGTTGAATCACATGCAGTTTTTGGTCCTACAAGAAGAGTTGTTTTCTGGTAAGGAAAGTCACTGTTGCGCTCCCATTGCCACACACATTGCAAATAGCACTCATGTCTGTTCCCAGCAAGTACAGCGTATTGGACTGAAGAGGAGCTACTGTTCTTGTCAGTTTCCTAAGCAGAGTTGAACTAGATATGGCCCGTGTGTGTACGAAGCACAGTTCTTTTGTTCTTATCAAGCTCACTGTTCTGGCCCAATAGAAAACAGAGTAGATTAGAAGAGTGCTCTTTTCTCAAAAGCAGAGTGTGTTTCTTGTAAGGCCAGCTAGTGTTTGTTTCCAAGTCAGAAATGGAGTTGAATACAATGCAGTTTCTGGTCCTACGAGCAAGAGTTGTTTTCTGGTAAGAGGAGTCACTATTGTGCTCCCATTGTCATACACAGTGCAAATAGCACTGGCGTCTGTTCCCAGCAAGTACAGTGTATGGGACTGAGGAGGAGCTACTGTTCTTGTCAGTTTCCTAAGCAGAGTTGAACTAGACATGGTCCATGTGTGTAGGAAGCACAGTTCTTTTGTTCTGAGCAAGATCACTGTTCGGACCCTATGGGAAACACAGTAGAGTAGAAGAGTGCTCTTTTCTCAAAAGCAGAGTGTGTTTCTTGTAAGGCGTGCTAGTGTTTGTTTCCCAGTCCTAAATGGAGTTGAATCACATGCAGTTTCTGGTCCTATGAGCAAGAGTTGTTTTCTGGTAAGAAGAGTCACTATTGCGCTCCCATTGTCATACACAGGGCAAATAGCACTCGCGTCTGTTCCCAGCATGGACAGTGTATTGGACTGAAGAGGACCTACTGTTCTTGTCAGTTTCCTAAGCAGAATTGAACTAGATATGGCCGTGTGTGTGGGAAACACAGTTCTTTAGTTCTGAGCAAGCTCACTGTTTTGGCCCAATAGGAAACACAGTAGAGTAGAAGAGTGCTCTTTTCTCAAAAGCAGAGTGTGTTTCTTGTAAGGCAAACTAGCGTTTGTTTCCCAGTCCTAAATGGAGTTGAATCCCATGCAGTTTCTGGTCCTACAAGCAAGAGTTATTTTCTGGTAAGAAGAATCACTATTGTGCTCCCATTGTCATACACAGGGCAAATAGCACTGGCGTCTGTACCCAGCAAGTACAGTGTATTGGACAGAAGAGGATATACTGTTCTTGTCAGTTTCCTAAGCAGAATTGAACTAGATATGGCCCTGTGTAGGAAGCACAGTTCTTTTGTTCTGAGCAAGCTCACTGTTCAGGCCCTATTCAAAACACCGTAGAGTAGAAGAATGCTCATTTCTCAAAGGCAGAGTATGTTTCTTTTAAGGCGAGTTAGTGTTTGTTTCCCAGTCCTACATGGAGTTTAATCCCATGCAGTTTCTGGTCCTACGAGCAAGAGTTGTTTTGTGGTATGAAGAGTCACAATTGTGTTCCCATTGCCATACACAGTGCAAATAGCACTGGCATCTGTTCACAGCATGTACAGTGTATTGGACTGAAGAGGATCTACTGTTCTTGTCAGTTTCCTAAGCAGAGTCGAACTAGGTATGGCCCGTGTGTGTAGGAAGCACAGTTCTTTTGTTCTGAGCAAACTCACTGTTATGGACCTATAGGAAACACAATAGAGTAGAAGAGTGCTCTTTTCTCAAAAGCAGAGTGTGTTTCTTGTAAGGCAAACTAGCGCTTGTTTCCTAGTCCTAAATAGAGTTGAATCACATGCAGATTCTGGTCCTACGAGCAAGAGTTGTTTTCTGGTAAGAAGAGTCACTATTGTGCTCCCATTGTCATACACAGGGCAAATAGCACTTGCGTCTGTTCCTAGCACGTACAGTGTATTGGACTGAAGAGGATCTACTGTTCTTGTCAGTTTCCTAAGGAGAATTGAACTAGATATGGCCGTGTGTGTGGGAAGCACAGTTCTTTGGTTCTGAGCAAGCTCACTGTTTTGGCCCAATAGGAAACACAGTAGAGTAGAAGAGTGCTCTTTTCTCAAAAGCAGAGTGTTTTTCTTGTAAGGCGAGCTAGCACTTGTTTCCCAGTCCTAAATGGAGTTGAATCACATGCAGTTTTTGGTCCTACGTGCAAGAGTTGTTTTCTGGTAAGGAAAGTCACTATTGGGCTCCCATTGCCATACACAGTGCAAATAGCACTCGCGTCTGTTCCCAGCAAGTACAGTATATTGGACTGAAGAGGAGCTACTGTTCTTGTCAGTTTCCTAAGCAGAGATGTACTAGATATGGCCCCTGTGTGTAGGCAGCACAGTTCTTTTGTTCTGAGCAAGCTCACTATTCAGACACCATAGGAAACACAGTAGAGTAGAAGAGTGCTCTTTTCTCAAAAGCAGAGTGTGTTTCATGTAAGGCTAGCTAGCGTTTCTTTCCCAGTCATAAATGGAGTTTAATCACATGCAATTTCTGATCCTATGAGCAAGAGTTGTTTTCTGGTAAGAAGAGTCACTGTTGTGCTCCCATTGTCATACACAGGGCAAATAGCACTGGCGTCTGTTACCAGCAAGTACAGTGTATTGGACTGAAGAAGAGCTACTGTTCTTAACAGTTTCCTAAGCACAGTTGAACTAGATATGTCCAGTGTGTGTAGGAAGCACAGTTCTTTTGTTCTGGGCAATCTCACTGTTCTGGCCCTATGGGTAAAACAGTAGAGTAGAAGAGTGTTCTTTTCTCAAAAGAAGAATGTGTTTCTTGTAAGGCGAGCTAGCGTTTGTTTCCCAGTCCTAAATGGAGTTGAATCACATGCAATTTTTGGTCCTACGAGCAAGAGTTGTTTTCTGGTATGGAACGTCACTATTGCGCTCCCATTGCCACACACAGTGCAAATAGCACTCGCGTCTGTTCCCAGCAAGTACAGTGTATTGGAATGAAGAGGAGCTACTGTTCTTGTCAGTTTCCTATGCCGAGTTGATCTAGATATGGCCCGTGTGTGTCGGAAGCACAGTTCTTTTGTTCTGATCAAGCTCACTGTTCTGGCCCAATAGAAAACACAGTAGAGTAGAAGAGTGCTCTTTTTTCAAAAGCAGAGTGTGTTTCTTGTAAGGCGAGCTTGTGTTTGTTTCCAAGTCAGAAATGGAGTTGAATACAATGCAGTTTCTGGTCCTATGAGCAAGAGTTGTTTTCTGGTAAGAAGAGTCACTTTTGTGCTGTCATTGCCATACACAGTGCAAATAGCACTCGCGTCTGTTCCCAGCAAGTACAGTGTATGGGACTGAAGAGGAGCTACTGTTCTTGTCAGTTTCCTAAGCAGAGTTGAACTAGATATGGCCCGTGTGTGTAGGAAGCACATTTCTTTTGTTCTGAGCAAGCTCACTGTTCTGGCCCAATAGAAAACACAGTAGAGTAGAAGAGTGCTCTTTTCTCAAAAGCAGAGTGTGTTTCTTGTAAGGCGAGCTAGTGTTTGTTTCCAAGTCAGAAATGGAGTTGAATACAATGCAGTTTCTGGTCCTACGAGCAAGAGTTGTTTTCTGGTAAGAAGAGTCACTTTTGTGCTCCCATTGCCATACACAGTGGAAATAGCACTCGCGTCTGTTCCCAGCAAGTACAGTGTATGGGACTGAAGAGGAGCTACTGTTCTTGTCAGTTTCCTAAGCAGAGTTGAACTAGATATGGCCCCTGTGTGTAGGAAGCACATTTCTTTTGTTCTGAGCAAGCTCACTGTTCGGACCCCATGGGAAACACAGTAGAGTAGAAGAGTGCTCATTTCTCAAAAGCAGAGAGTGTTTCTTGTAAGGTGAACTAGAGTTTGTTTCCCAGTCCTAAATGGAGATGAATCACATTCAGTTTTTGGTCCTACCAGCAAGAGTTTTTTCCGGTAAGGAAAGTCACTATTGCCCTCCCATTGCCATACACAGTGCAAAAAGCACTCGCGTTTGTAACCACCAAGTACAGTGTATTGGACTGACGAGGAGCTACTGTTCTTGTCAGTTTCCTAAGCAGAGTTGAACTAGATATGGCCCGTGTGTGTAGGAAGCACTGTACTTTTGTTCTGAGCAACGTAACTGTTTGGAAACCATAGGAAACACAGTAGAGTAGAAGAGTGCTCTTTTGTCAAAAGCAGAGTGTGTTTCATGTAAGGCTAGCTAGCGTTTGTTTCCCAGTCCTAAATGGAGTTGAATCACATGCAATTTCTGATCCTATGAGCAAGAGTTGTTTTCTGGTAAGAGGTGTCACTATTGTGCTCCCATTGTCATACACAGGGCAAATAGCACTGGCGTCTGTTACCAGCAAGTACAGTGTATTGGACTGAAGAAGAGCTACTGTTCTTAACAGTTTCCTAAGCACAGTTGAACTAGATATGTCCCGTGTGTGTAGGAGGCACAGTTTTTTTGTTCTGAGCAAGCTCACTGTTCTGGCCCTATGGGTAACACAGTAGAGTAGAAGAGTGCTCTTTTCTCAAAACAAGAATGTGTTTCTTGTTAGGCGAGCTAGCATTTGTTTCCCAGTCCTAAATGGAGTTGAATCACAAGCAGTTTTTGGTCCTACGAGCAAGAGTTGTTTTCTGGTAAGGAAAGTCACTATTGCGCTCCCATTGCCACACACAGTGCAAATATCACTCGCGTCTGTTCCCAGCAAGTACAGCGTATTGGACTGAAGATGAGCTACTGTTCTTGTCAGTTTCCTAAGCAGAGTTGAACTAGATATGGCCCGTGTGTGTAGGAAGCACAGTTCTTTTGTTCTTATCAAGCTCACTGTTCTGGCCAAATAGAAAACACAGTAGAGAAGAAGAGTGCTCTTTTCTCAAAAGCAGAGTGTGTTTCTTGTAAGGCCAGCTAGTGTTTGTTTCCAAGTCAGAAATGGAGTTGAATACAATGCAGTTTCTGGTCCTACGAGCAAGAGTTGTTTTCTGGTAAGAAGAGTCACTTTTGTGCTCCCATTGCCATACACAGTGCAAATAGCACTCGCGTCTGTTCCCAGCAAGTACAGTGTATGGGACTGAGGAGGAGCTACTGTTCTTGTCAGTTTCCTAAGCAGAGTTGAACTAGACATGGCCCGTGTGTGTAGGAAGCACAGTTCTTTTGTTCTGAGCAAGCTCACTGTTCGGACACTATGGGAAACACAGTAGAGTAGAAGAGTGCTCTTTTCTCAAAAGCAGAGTGTGTTTCTTGTAAGGCGAGATTGTGTTTGTTTCCAAGTCAGAAATGGAGTTGAATCACATGCAGTTTCTGGTCCTACGAGCAAGAGTTGTTTTCTGGTAAGAAGAATCACTATTGCGCTCCCATTGTCATACACAGGGCAAATAGCACTGGCGTCTGTTACCAGCATGTACAGTGTATTGGACTGAAAAGGATCTAGTGTTCTTGTCAGTTTCCTAAGCAGAGTTGAACTAGATATGGCCCCTGTGTAGGAAGCACAGTTCTTTTGTTCTGAGCAAGCTCACTGTTCTGGCCCTATAGGAAACACAGTAGAGTAGAAGAGTGCTCTTTTCTCAAAAGCAGAGTGTGTTTTTTGTAAGGCGAGCTAGTATTTGTTTCCCAGTCCTAAATGGAGTTGAATCACATGCAGTTTCTGGTCCTACGAGCAAGAGTTGTTTTCTAGTAAGGAAAGTCACTATTGCGCTCCCATTGCCACACACAGTGAAATTAGCACTTGCGTCTGTTCCCAGCAAGTACAGTGTATTGGACTGAAGAGGAGCTACTTTTCTTGTCAGGTGCCTAAGCAGAGTTGAACTAGACATAGCCCGTGTGTGTAGGAAGCACAGTTCTTTTGTTCTGAGCAAGCTCACTGTTTGGACCCCAAAGGAAACACAGTAGAGTAGAAGAGTGCTCTTTTCTCAAAAGCAGAGTGTGTTTCTTGTAAGGCGAGCTAGCGTTTGTTTCACAGTCCTAAATGGAGTTGAATCCCATGCAGTTTCTGGTCCTACGAGCAAGAGTTGTTTTCTGGTAAGAAGAGTCACTATTGCGCTCCCATTGTCATACACAGGGCAGATAGCACTGGCGTCTTTTCCCAACATGTACAGTGTATTGGACTGAAGAGGAGCTACAGTTCTTGTCAGTTTCCTAAGGAGAATTGAACTAGATATGGCCCTGTGTGTAGGAAGCACAGTTCTTTTGTACTGAGCAAGCTCACTGTTCGAACCCATAGGAAACACAGTAGAGTAGAAGCGTGCCCTTTTCTAAAAAGCAGAATGTGTTTCTTGTAAGGCGAGCTAGCATTTGTTTCCAGGTCCTAAATGGAGTTGCATCACATGCAGTTTCTGGTCCAACGAGCAAGAGTTATTTTCTGGTTATAAGAGTCACTATTGCGCTCCCATTGTCATACACAGGGCAAATAGCACTGGCGTCTATTCCCAGGATTTAAAGTGTATTGGACTGAAGAGGATCTACTGTTCTGGTCAGTTTCCTAAGCAGAATTGAACTAGATATGGCCATGTGTAGGAAGCACAGTTCTTTTGTTCTGAGCAAGCTCACTGTTTTGGCCCTATAGGAAACACAGTAGAGTAGAAGAGTGCCCTTTTCTCAAAAGCAGAGTGTGATTCCTGTAAGGTGAGCTAGCGTTTGTTTTTCAGTCCTAAAAGGAGTTGAATCACATGCAGTTTCTGGTCCTATGAGCAAGAGTTGTTTTCTGGTAAGAAGAGTCACTATTGCGCTCCCATTTCATACACACGGCAAATAGCACTGGCGTCTGTTCCCAGCATGTACAGTGTATTGGACTGAAGAGGAGCTACTGTTCTTGTCAGTTTCCTACGCAGAGTTGAACTAGATATGGCCCCTGTGTAGGAAGCACAGTTCTTTGTTCTGAGCAAGCTCACTGTTCTGGCCCTATAGGAAACACAATAGAGTAGAAGAGTGCTCTTTTCTCAAAAGCAGAGTGTCTTTATTGTAAGGTGAGCTAGCGTTTGTTTCCCAGTTCTAAATGAAGTTGAATCACATGCAGTTTTTGGTCCTACAAGCAAGAGTTGTTTTCTGGTAAGAAGAGTCACTATTGCGCTCCCATTGTCATACACAGGGCAAATAGCACTTGCGTCTGTTCCCAGCATGTACAGTGTATTGGACTGAAGAGGACCTACTGTTCTTGTCAGTTTCCTAAGCAGAATTGAACTAGATATGGCCGTGTGTGTGGGAAGCACAGTTCTTTAGTTCTGAGCAAGCTCACTGTTTTGGCCCAATAGGAAACACAGTAGAGTAGAAGAGTGGTCTTTTCTCAAAAGCAGAGTGTGTTTCTTGTAAGGCGAGCTAGCGTTTGTTTCCCAGTCCTAAATGGAGTTGAATCTCATGCAGTTTCTGGTCCTACGAGCAAGAGTTATTTTCTGGTAAGAAGAGTCACTATTGTGCTCCCATTGTCATACACAGGGCAAATAGCACTGGCGTCTATTCCCAGCATGTACAGTGTATTGGACTGAAGAGGTTCTACTGTTCTGGTCAGTTTCCTAAGCAGAATTGAACTAGATATGGCCGTGTGTAGGAAGCACAGTTCTTTTGTTCTGAGCAAGCTCACTGTTTGGACCCCACAGGAAACACAGTAGAGTAGAAGAGTGCTCTTTTCTCAAAAGCAGAGTGTGTTTCTTGTAAGGCGAGCTAGCGTTTGTTTCTCAGTCCTAAATGGAGTTGCATCACATGCAGTTTCTGGTCCTATGAGCAAGAGTTGTTTTCTGGTTAGAAGAGTCACTATTGCGCTCCCATTGTCATACACAGGGCAAATAGCACTGGCATCTGTTCCCAGCATGTACAGTGTATTGGAATGAAAAGGATCTAGTGTTCTTGTCAGTTTCCTAAGAAGAGTTGAACTAGATATGGCCCCTGTTTAGGAAGCACAGTTCTTTTGTTCTGAGCAAGCTCACTGTTCTGGCCCTATAGGAAACACAGTAGAGTAGAAGAGTGCTCTTTTCTCAAAAGCAGAGTGTGTTTTTTGTAAGGCGAGCTAGTATTTGTTTCCCAGTCCTAAATGGAGTTGAATCACATGCAGTTTCTGGTCCTACGAGCAAGAGTTGTTTTCTGGTAAGGAAAGTCACTATTGTGCTCCCATTGCCACACACAGTGCAAATAGCACTCGCGTCTGTTCCCAGCAAGTACAGTGTATTGGACTGAAGAGGAGCTACTGTTCTTGTCAGTTTCCTAAGCAGAGTTGAACTAGACATAGCCCGTGTTTGAAGGAAGCACAGTTCTTTTGTTCTGAGCAAGCTCACTGTTTGGACCCCAAAGGAAACACAGTAGAGTAGAAGAGTGCTCTTTTCTCAAAAGCAGAGTGTGTTTATTGTAAGGCGAGCTAGCGTTTGTTTCCCAGTTCTAAATGGAGTTGAATCACATGCAGGTTCTGGTCCTATGAGCAAGAGTTGTTTTCTGGTAAGAAGAGTCACTATTGCGCTCCCATTATCATACACAGAGCAAATAGCACTGGCGTCTGTTCCCAGCATGTACAGTGCATTGGACTGAAGAGGAGCTACTGTTCTTTTCAGTTTCCTAAGCAGAGTTGAACTAGATATAGCCCGTGTGTGTAGGAAGCACAGTTCTTTTGTTCTGAGCAAGCACACTATTCTGGCCCTATAATAAACACAGTAGAGTAGAAGAGTGCTCTTTTCTCAAAAGCAGAGTGTGTTTCTTGTAAGGCGAGGTAGGGTTTGTTTCCCAGTCCTAAATGGAGTTGAATCACATGCAGTTTCTGTTCCTACGAGCAAGAGTTGTTTTCTGGTAAGAAGAGTCACTATTGCGCTCCCTTTGTCATACACAGGGCAAAGAGCACTGGCGTCTATTTCCATCATGTACAGTGTATTGGACTGAAGAGGATCTACTGTTCTGGTCAGTTTCCTAAGAAGAATCGAACTAGATATGGCCGTGTGTGTAGGAAGCTCAGTTCTTTTGTTCTGAGCAAGCTCACTGTTTTGGCCTTATAGGAAACACAGTAGAGTAGAAGAGTGCCCTTTTCTCAAAAGCAGAGTGTGTTTCTTGTAAGGTGAGCTAGCGTTTGTTTTTCAGTCTAAATGGAGTTGAATCACATGCAGTTTCTGGTCCTACAAGCAACAGTTGTTTTCTGGTAAGAAGAGTCACTATTGCGCTCCCATTGCCATATACAGTGCAAATAGCTCTCGCATCTGTTCCCAGCAAGGACAGTGTATTGGACTGAAGAGGAGCTTCTGTTCTTGTGAGGTTCCTAAGCAGAGTTGAACTAGATATGGCCCCTGTGTGTAGGAAGCACAGTTCTTTTGTTCTGAGCAAGCTCACTGTTTGGACCCCAAAGGAAACACAGAAGAGTAGAAGAGTGCTCTTTTCTCAAAAGCAGAGTGTGTTTCTTGTAAGGCGAGCTAGCGTTTGTTTCCCAGAACTAAATGGAGTTGAATCACATGCAGTTTCTGGTCCTATGAGCAAGAGTTGTTTTCTGGTAAGGAAAGTCACCATTGTGCTCCCATTGCCATACACAGTGCAAATAGCACTCCCGCCTGTTCCAAATAAGTACAGTGTATTGGACTGAAGAGGAGCTACTGTTCTTGTCAGTTTCCTAAGCAGAGTTGAACTAGATATGGCCCGTGTGTGTAGGAAGCACAGTTCTTTTGCTCTGAGCAAGCTCACTGTTCGGACACCATAGGAAACACTGTAGAGTAGAAGAGTGCTGTTTTCTCAAAAGCAGAGTGTGTTTCTTGTAAGGCGAGCTAGCATTTGTTTCCCAGTCGTAAATGGAGTTGAATCACATGCAGTTTCTGGTCCTACGAGCAAGAGTTGTTTTCTGGTAAGGAAAGTCACTATTGCGCTCCCATCGCAACACAGTGCAAATAGCACTCGCGTCTGTTCCCAGTAAGTACAGTGTATTGGACAGAAGAGGAGCTACCGTTCGTGTCAGTTTCCTCAGCAGAGTTGAACTAGACATGGCCCCTGTGTGTAGGAAGCACAGTTCTTTTGTTCTGAGCAAGCTCACTGTTTGGACCCCAAAGGAAACACAGTAGAGTAGAAGAGTGCTCTTTTCTCAAAAGCAGAGTGTGTTTCTTGTAAGGCGAGCTAGCGTTTGTTTCCAGATCCTAAATGGAGTTGAATCACATGCAGTTTCTGGTCCTACTAGCAAGAATTGTTTTCTGGTTAGAAGAGTCACTATTGTGCTTCCATTGTCATACACAGGGCAAATAGCACTGGCGTCTATTCCCTGCATGTACAGTGTATTGGACTGAAGAGGATCTACTGTTCTGGTCAGTTATCCTAAGCAGAATTGAACTAGATATGGCCGTGTGTGTAGGGAGCACAGTTCTTTAGTTCTGAGCAAGCTCACTGTTTTGGCCCTATAGGAAACACAGTAGAGTAGAAGAGTGCCCTTTTCTCAAAAGCAGAGTGTGTTTCCTGTAAGGTGAGATAGCGTTTGTTTTTCAGTCCTAAATGGAATTGAATCACATGCAGTTTCTGGTCCTATGAGCAAGAGTTGTTTTCTGGTACAAAGAGTCACTATTGCGCTCCCATTGTCATACACATGGCAAATAGCACTGGCGTCTGTTCCCAGCATGTACAGTGTAATGGACTGAAGAGGAGCTACTGTTCTTGTCAGTTTCCTAAGCAGAGTTGAACTAGATATGGCCCCTGTGTGTAGGAAGCACAGTTCTTTTGTTCTGAGCAAGCTCACTGTTTGGACACCATAGGAAGCACAGTAGAGAAGAAGAGTGCTCTTTTCTCAAAAGCAGAGTGTGTTTCTTGTAAGGCGAGCTAGGGTTTGTTTCCCAGTCATAAATGGAGTTGAATCACATGCAGTTTCTGTTCCTACGAGCAAGAGTTGTTTTCTGGTAAGAAGAGTCACTATTGCGCTCCCATTGTCATACACAGGGCAAATAGCACTGGCGTCTGTTCCCAGCAAGTACAGTGTATGGGACTGAAAAGGATCTACTGTTCTTGTCAGTTTCCTAAGCAGAATTGAACTAGATATGGCCGTGTGTGGGAAGCACACTTCTTTTGTTCTGAGGAAGCTCACTGTTTTGGCCCTATAGGAAACACAGTAGAGTAGAAGAGTGCTCTTTTCTCAAAAGCAGACTGTGTTTCTTCTAAGGCAAGCTAGCGTTTGTTTCCCAGTCCTAAATGGAGTTGAATCACATGCAGTTTTTGGTCCTACGAGCAAGAGTTGTTTTCTGGTAAGGAAAGTCACTATTGCGCTCCCATTGCCATACATAGTGCAAATAGCACTCGCGTCTGTTCCCAGCATGTACAGTGTATTGAACTGAAGATGAGCTACTGTTCTTGTCAGTTTCCTAAGCAGAGTTGAACTAGATATGGCCCCTGTGTGTAGGAAGCACAGTTCTTTTGTTCTGAGCAAGCTCACTGTTTCGACCCCTCAGGAAACACAGTAGAGTACAAGAGTGCTCTTTTCTCAAAAGCAGAGTGTGTTTTTTGTAAGGCGAGCTAGGGTTTGTTTCCCAGTCTGAAATGGAGTTGAATCACATGCAATTTCTGGTCCTACGAGCAAGAGTTGTTTTCTGGTAAGAAGAATCACTATTGCGCTCCCATTGTCATACACATTAAAATAGCACTGGCGTCTGTTCCCAGCATGTACAGTGTATTGGACTGAAAAGGATCTAGTGTTCTTGTCAGTTTCCTAAGCATAGTTAAACTAGATATAATCGGTGTGTGTAGGAAGCACAGTTCTTTTGTTGTGAGCAAGCTCACTATTCCTGCACTATAGGAAACACAGTAGAGTAGAAGAGTGCTCTTTTCTCAAAAGCAGAGTTTGTTTCTTGTAAGGCCAGCTAGTGTTTGTTTCCCAGTCCTAAAGGGAGTTGAATCACATGCAGTTTCTGGTCCTACGAGCAAGAGTTGTTTTCTGGTAAGAAGAGTCACTATTGAGCTCCCATTGTCATACACAGGGCAAATAGCACTGGCATCTATTTCCAGCATGTACAGTGTATTGGACTGAAGAGGATCTACTGTTCTTGTCAGTTTCCTAAGCAGAATTGAACTAGATATGGCCGTTGTGTAGGAAGCACAGTTCTTTTGTTCTGAGCAAGCTCACTGTTTTGGACTTATAGGAAACACAGTAGAGTAGAAGAGTGCCCTTTTCTCAAAAGCAGAGTGTGTTTCTTGTAAGATGAGCTAGCGTTTGTTTTTCAGTCCTAAATGGAGTTGAATCACATGCAGTTTCTGGTCCAACGAGCAAGAGTTGTTTTCTGGTAAGAAGAGTCACTATTGCACTCCCATTGTCATACACAGGGCAAATACCACTGGCGTCTGTTCCCAGCATGTACAGTGTATTGGACTGAAGAGGATCTACTGTCCTTGTCAGTTTCCTAAGCAGAATTGATCTAGATATGGCCCGTGTGTAGGAAGCACAGTTCTTTTGTTCTGAGCAAGCTCACTGTTCTGACCCCATAAGAAACACAGTAGAGTAGAAGAGTGCCCTTTTCTCAAAAGCAGTGTGTGTTTCTTGTAAGGGGAGCTATCTTTTGTTTCCCAGTCCTAAATGGAGTTGAATCACATGCAGTTTCTGGTCCTACGAGCAACAGTTGTTTTCTGGTAAGAAGAGTCACTATTGCGCTCCCATTGCCATATACAGTGCAAATAGCTCTCGCATCTGTTCCCAGCAAGTACAGTGTATTGGACTGAAGAGGAGCTACAGTTCTTGTCAGTTTCCTAAGCAGAGTTGAACTAGATTTGGCCCCTGTGTCTAGGAAGCACAGTTCTTTTGTTCTGAGCAAGCTCACTGTTTGGACCCCAAAGGAAACACAGAAGAGTAGAAGAGGGCTCTTTTCACAAAAGCAGAGTGTGTTTCTTGTAAGGCGAGCTAGCGTTTGTTTCGCAGTCCTAAATGGAATTGAGTCACATGCAGTTTCTGGTCCTATGTGCAAGGGTTGTTTTCTGGTAAGAAGAGTCACTATAGCGCTCCCATTGTCACACAATGGGCAAATAGCACTGGCGTCTGTTCCCAGCAGGACAGTGTATGGGACTGAAGAGGAGCTACTGTTCTTATCAGTTTCCTAAGCAGATTTGAACTAGATATAGCCCGTGTGTGTAGGAAGCACAGTTTTTTGTTCTGAGCAAGCTCACTATTCTGGCCCTATAGGAAACACAGTAGAGTAGAAAAGTGCTCTTTTCTCAAAAGCAGAGTGTGTTTTTTGTAAGGTGAGCTAGCGTGTTTCCCAGTCCTAAAGGAGTTGAATCATATGCAGTTTCTGGTCCTACGAGCAAGAGTTGTTTTCTGGTAAGAAGAGTCACTATTGCACTCCCATTGTCACACAATGGGCAAATAGCACTGGCGTCTGTTCCAGCAGGACAGTGTGTGGGACTGAAGAGGAGCTACTGTTCTTATCAGTTTACTAAGCTGAGTTGAACTAGATTTGGCCAGTGTGCGTAGGAAGCACAGTTCTTTTGTTCTGAGCAAGCTCACTGTTCGGACCCCATAGGAAATACAGTAGAGTAGAAGAGTGCTCTTTTGTCAAAGCAGAGATTGTTTCCTGTAAGGCGAGCTAACGTTTGTTTCCCAGTCCTAAATGGAGTTGAATCACATGCAGTTTCTGGTCGTAGGAGCAAGAGTTGTTTTCTGGTAAGAAGAGTCACTATTGTGCTCCCATTTGCAGACACAGTGCAAATAGCACTTGCATCTGCTCCCAGCAAGTACTATGAATTGGACTAAAGAGGATCTACTGTTCTTGTCAGTTTCCTAAGCAGAGTTGAACTAGATATGGCCCGTGTGTGTAGGAAGCACAGTTCTTTTGTTCTGAGCAAGCTCACTGTTCAGACCCCGTTGGAAACATAGTGGAGTAGAAGAGTGCTCTTTTCTCAAAAGCAGAGTGTGTTTCTTGTAACGCGAGCTAGCGTTTGTTTCCTATTCCTAAATGGAGTTGAATCACATGCAGTTTGCGGTCGTACAAGCAAGAGTTGTTTTCTGGTAAGAAGAGTCACTTTTGCCCTCCCATTGCCATACACAGTGCAAATAGCACTCGCGTCTGTTCCAAGCAAGTACAGTGTATTGGACTGAAGATATGATACTGTTCTTGTCAGTTTCCTAAACAGAGTTGAACTAGTTATGGCCCGTGTCTGTAGGAAGCACAGTTCTTTTGTAATGAGCAAGCTCACTGTTTGGACCACTTAGGAAACACAGTAGAGTAGAAGAGTGCTCTTTTCTCAAAAGCAGAGTGTGTTTCTTGTAATGCAAGCTAGTGTTTGTTTCCCAGTCCTAAATGGAGTTGAATCACATGCAGTTTTTGGTCCTACGAGCAAGAGTTATTTTCTAATAAGGATAGTCACTATTGCGCTCCCATATCCATACACAGTGCAAATAGCACTCGCGTCTGTTCCCAGCAAGTACAGTGTATTAGACTGAAGAGGAGCTACTGTTCTTGTCAGTTTCCTAATCAGAACTGAACTAGATATGGCCCGTGTGTGTAGGAAGCACAGTTTTTTTGTTCTGAGCAAGCTCACTGTTCGGACACCACAGGAAACACAGTAGAGTAGAAGAGTGCTCTTTTCTCAAAAACAGAGTGTTTTTCTTGTAAGGCGAGCTAGTGTTTGTTTCCTAGTCCAAAATGGAGTTGAATCACATGCAGTTTCTGGTCTTATGAGCAAGAGTTGTTTTCTGGTAAGAAGAGTCACTATTGCACTCCCATTGCCATACACAGTGCAAATAGCACTCCGTCTTTTCCAAGCAAGTACAGTGTATTGGACTGAAGAGGAGATACTGTTCTTGTCAGTTTCCTACGCAGAGTTGAACTAGATATGGCCCGTGTGTAGGAAGCACAGTTCTTTTGTTCTGAGCATGCACACTGTTCTGGCCCTATAGAAAACACAGTAGTGTAGAAGAATGCTCTTTTCTCAAAAGCAGAGTGTGTTTCTTATAAGGCGAGCTAGCGTTTGTTTCCCAGTCCTAAAAGGAGTTGAATCCTATGCAGTTTCTGGTCCTACAAGCAATAGTTGTTTTCTGGTAAGAAGAGTCACTATTGAGCTCCCTTTGCCATACACAGTGCAAATAGCACTCGCGACTGTTCCCAGCAAGTACATTGTATTGGACTGAAGAGGAGCTACAGTTCTTGTCAGTTTCCTAAGCAGAGTTGAACTAGATATGGCCCGTGTGTGTAGGAAGCACAGTTCTTTTGTTCGGGGGAAGCTCACTGTTCGGACACCATAGGAAAAACAGTAGAGTAGAAGAGTGCTCTTTTATAAAAAGCAGAGTGTGTTTCTTGTAAGGCGAGCTAGCGTTTGCTTCCCAGACCTAAATGGAGTTGAATCACATGCAGTTTCTGGTCCTATGAGCAAGAGTTGTTTTCTGGTAAGAAGAGTCACTTTTGCGCTCCCATTGTCATACACATAGCACTGGCGTCTCTTCCCAGCACGTACAGTGTATTGCACTGAAGAGGATCTACTGTTCTTGTCAGTTTATCAAGCAGAGTTGAACTAGATATGGCCGGTGTTTGTAAGAAGCACAGTTCTTTTGTTCTGAGCCAGCTCACTGTTCTGGCCCTATAGGAAACACAGTAGAGTAGAAGAGTGCTCTTTTCTCAAAAGCAGACTGTGTTTCTTGTATGGAGAGCTAGCGTTTGTTTCCCAGTCTTAAATGGAGTTGAATCACATGCAGTTTCTGGTCCTATGAGCAAGAGTGGTTTTCTGGTATGAAGAGTCACTATTGTGCTCCCTTTGCCATACACAGTGCAAATAGCACTCGCGTCTGTTCCCAGCAAGTACAGTGTATTGGACTGAAGAGGATCTACTGTTCTTGTCCGTTTCCTAAGCAGAATTGAACTAGATATGGCCCGTGTGTGTTAGAAGCACAGTTCTTTTGTTCTGAGCAAGCCTACTCTTTTGGCCCTATAGGAAACACAGTAGAGTAGAAGTGTGCTCCTTTCTCAAAAGCAGAGTGTGTTTCTTGTAAGGCGAGCTAGCGTTTGCTTCCCAGACCTAAATGGAGTTGAATCACATGCAGTTTCTGGTCCTACGAGCAAGAGTTGTTTTCTGGTAAGAAGAGTCACTACTGTGCTTCCATTGTCATAAACAGGGCAAACAGCACTGGCGTCTGTTTTCAACATGTACAGTGTATTGGACTGAAGAGGATCTACTGTTCTTGTCAGTTTCCTAAGTAGAATTGAACTACATATGGCCATGTGTGTAGGAAGTACAGTTGTTTTGTTCTGAGGAAGCTCACTGTTCGGACCCCAAAGGAAACACAGTAGAGTAGAAGAGTGCTCTTTTCTCAAAATCAGAGTGTGTTTCTTGTAAGGTGAGCTAGTGTTTGTTTCCCAGTCCTAAATGGAGTTGAATCACATGCAGTTTTGGGTCCTATGATCAAGAATTGTTTTATGATAAGGAAAGTCACTATTGCCCTCGCATTGCTTTACTCAGTGCAAATAGCACTCGCATCTGTTCCCAGCAAGTACAGTTTATTGGACTGAAGAGAGCTACTGTTCTTGTCAGTTTCCTGAGCAGAATTGAACTAGATATGGCCCGTGTGTGTAGGAAACACAGTTCTTTTGTTCTGAGGAAGCTCACTGTTCTGGCCCTATAGGAAACACTGTAGAGTAGAAGAGTGCTCTTTTCTCAAAGCAGAGTGTGTTTCTTGTAAGGTGAGATAGCGTTTGTTTTCCAGTCCTAAATGGAGTTGAATCACATGCAGTTTCTGGTGCTACAAGCAAGAGTTGTTTTCTGGAAAGTAGAGTGACTCTTGCGCTCCCATTGACATTCACAGTGCAAATAGCACTGGCGTCTGTTCCCAGCAAGTACAGAGTATTGGACTGAAAAGGAGCAACTGTTCTTGTCAGTTTCCTAAGCAGAGTTGAACTAGATATGGCCTGTGTGTGTAGGAAGCACAGTTCTTGTTTTCTGAGCAAGCTCACTATTCGAACCCCATAGGAAACACAGTAGAGTAGAAGAGTGCTCTTTTCTCAAAAGCAGAGAGTGTTTCTTGTAAGGCGAGCTAGCGTTCGTTTCCCAGTCATAAATGGAGTTGAAATACATATGCAGTTTCTGTTCCTACGAGCAAGAGTTGCTTTCTGGAAAGAAGAGTCACTATTGTGTTCCCTTTGCCATACACAGTGCAAATAGCACTGGCGTTTGTTCCCAGCAAGTACAGTGTATTGGACTGAAGAGGAGCTACTGTTCTCGTCAGTTTCCTAAGCAGAGTTGAACTAGATATGGCCGGTGTTTGTGGGAAGCACAGTTCTTTTGTTCTGAGCAAGCTTACTGTTCTGTCCCTATAGGAAACACAGTAGAGTAGAAGAGTGCTCTTTTCTCAAAAGCAGAGTGTGTTTCTTGTAAGGCGAGCTAGTGTTTCTTTTCCAGTCCTAAATGGAGTTGAATCACATGCAGTTTCTGTTCCTACGAGCAAGAGTTGTTTTCTGGTAAGAAGAGTCACTACTGCGCTCCCATTGTCATACACAGGGCAAATAGCACTGGCGTCTGTTCCCAGCATGTACAGTGCATTGGTCTGAAGAGGATCTCCCTTTCTTGTCAGTTTCCTAAGCTGAATTGAACTACTTATGGCCATGTGTTTAGGAAGTACAGTTCTTTTGTTCTGAGCAAGCTCACTGTTTGGACCCCATAGGAACCACAGTATGGTAGAAGTGTGCCCTATTCTCAAAAGCAGAACCTGTTTCTTGTAAGCTGAGCTAGAGTTTATTTCCTAGTCCTAAGTGGAGTTGAATCACATGCAGTTTCTGGTCCTACGAGCTAGAGTTGTTTTCTGGTAAGAAGAGTCACTATTGTGCTCCCATTGCCGTACACAGTGCAAATAGCCCTCGAATCTGTTCCCAGCAAGTACAGTGTATTGGACTGAAGGGGAGCTACTGTTCTTGTCAGTTTCCTAAGCAGAGTTGAACTAGATATGGCCTGTGTGTGTAGGAAGCACAGTTCTTTTGTTCTGAGCAAGCTCACTGTTCTGGCCCTACAGGAAACACAGTAGAGTAGAAGAGTGTTATTTTCTCAAAAGCAGAATGTGTTTCTTGTAAGGTGAGCTCGCGTTTGTTTTCCAGTCCTAAATGGAGTTGAATCACATGCAGTTTCTTGTCCTACGAGCAAGAGTTGTTTTCTGGTAAGAAGAGAGACTCTTGTGCTCCCATTGTCATACACAGTGCAAATAGCACTGGCGTCTGTTCCCAGCAATTACAGTGTATTGGACTGAAGAGGATCTACTGTTCTTGTCATTTTCCTAAGCAGAATTGAACTAGATATGGCCCGTGTGTGTAGGAAGCACAGTTCTGTTGTTCTGAGCAAGCTCACTGTACTGGCCCTATAGGAAACACAGTAGAGTAGAAGAGTGCTCTTTTTTCAAAAGCAGAGTGGGTTTCTTGTAAGGCGAGCTAGCGTTTGTTTCCCAGTCCTAAATGGAGTTGAATCACATGCAGTTTTTGGTCCTACGAGCAAGAGTTGTTTTCTGGTAAGGAAAGTCAATATTGCGCTCCCATTGCCAAACACAGTGCAAATAGCACTCGCATCTGTTCCCAGCAAGTACAGTGTATTGGACTGAAGAGAAGATACTGTTCTTGTCAGTTTCCTAAGCAGAGTTGAACTAGATATGGCCCGTGTGTGTAGGAAGCACAGTTCTTTTGTTCTGAGCAAGCTCACTCTTCTGGCCTATAGGAAACACAGTAGAGTAGAAGAGTGCTCTTTTCTCAAAAGCAGAGTGTGTTTCTTCTAAGGCGAGCTAGCGTTTGTTTCCCAGTCCTAAATGGAGTTGAATCACATGCAGCTTCTGGTCCTACAATCAAGAGTTGTTTTCTGGTAAGGAAAGTCACTATTGCGCTCCCATTGCCATACACAGTGCAAATAGCACTCACTTCTGTCTGTTCCCAGCATGTACAGTGTATTGGACAGAAGAGGAGATACTGTTCTTGTCAGTTTCCTAAGCAGAATTGAACTAGATATGGCCCGTGTGTGTAGGAAGCAAAGTTCTTTTGTTCTGAGCAAGCTCACTGTTCGGACCCAATAGGAAACACAGTAGAGAAGAAGTGTGCTCTTTTCTCAAAAGCAGAGTGTGTTTCTTGTAAGGCGAGCTAGTGTTTGTTTCCCAGTCAGAAATGGAATGAATTGCATGCAGTTTCTGGTTCTACAAGCAAGAGTTGTTTTCTGGTAAGGAAAGTTACTATTGCGCTCCCTTTGCCATACACAGTGCAAATAGCACTCGCATATGTTCCCAGCAAGTACAGTGTATTGGACTGAGGATGAGTACTTTTCTTGTCAGTTTCCTAAGCAGAGTTGAACTAGATATGCCCCGTGTGTGTGGGAAGCACAGTTCTTTTGTTCTGAGCAAGCTCACTGTTCTGGCCCTATAGGAAACAGAGTAGAGTAGAAGAGTGCTTTTTTCTCAAAAGCAGAGTGTGTATCTTGTAAGGCAAGCTAGCGTTTGTTTCCCTGTCCTAAATGGAGATCAATCACATGCAGTTTCTGGTCCTACGAGCAAGAGTTGTTTTCTGGGAAGAAGAGTCACTATTGTGCTACCATTGCCATACACAGTGCAAATAGCACTCGCGTCTGTTCCATGCAAGTACAGTGTATTGGACTGAAGAGGAGCTACTGTTCTTGTCAGTTTTTTAAGCAGAGTTGAACTAGATATGGCCCGTGTGTGTAGGAAGCACAGTTCTTTTGTTCTGAGCAAGCTCACTGTTCTCGCCCTATAGGAAACACAGTAGAGTAGAAGAGTGCTCTTTTCTCAAAAGCAGAGTGTGTTTCTTATAAGGCGAGCTAGCATTTGTTTCTCAGTCCTGAATGGAGTTGAGTCACATGCAGTTTCTGGTCCTACGAGCAAGAGTTGTTTGTGATAAGAGGAGTCACTATTGCGCTCCCATTGTCATACACAGGGCAAAAAGCACTGGCGTCGGTTCCCAGCATGTACAGTGTATTGGACTGAAGAGGATCTACTGTTCTTGTCAGTTTCCTAAGCAGAGTTGAACTAGATATGGCCCGTTTGTGTAGGAAGCACAGTTCTTTTGTTCTGAGCAAGCTCACTGTTCGGACCCCATAGGAAACCCAGTAGAGTAGAAGAGAGCTCTTTTCACAATAGCAGAGTGTGTTTCTTGTAAGGCGAGCTAGCATTTATTTCCCAGTCGTAAATGGATTTGAATCACATGCATTTCTGGTCCTAAGAGCAAGAGATGTTTTCTGGTAAGGAAAGTCACTATTGCGCTCCCATTGTCATACACAGTGCAAATAGCACTCACGTCTTTTCCCAGCAAGTCCAGCGTATTTGACTGAAGAGGATCTACTGTTCTTGTCAGGTTCCTAAGCAGAGTTGAACTAGATATGGCCCGTGAGTGTAGGAAGCACAGTTCTTTTGTTCTGAGCAAGCTCACTGTTCGGACCCCAGAGGAAACACAGTAGAGTAGAAGAGTGCTCTTTTCTCAAAAGCAGAGTGTGTTTCTTGTAAGGCAAGCTAGTGTTTGTTTCCCAGTTTGAAATGGAATGAATTACATGCAGTTTCTGGTCCTACGAACAAGAGATGTTTTCTGGTAAGAATAGTCACTATTGCGCTCCCATTGCCATACACAGTCCAAATAGCACTCGCGTCTGTTCCCAGCAAGTACAGTGTATTGTACTGAACAGGAGCTATTGTTCTTGTCAGTTTCCTAAAGACAGTTGAACTATATATGGTCCTTGTGTGTACGAAGCACAGTTCTTTTGTGCTGAGCCAGCTCACTGTTCTGGCCCTATAGGAAACACAGTAGAGTAGAAGAGTGGTCTTTTCTCAAAAGCAGAGTGTGTTTCTTGTAAGGTGAGCTAGCGTTTGTTTCCCAGTCATAATTGGAGTTGAGTCCAATGCAGTTTCTGGTCCTATGAGCAAGAGTTGTTTTCTGGTAAGAAGAGTCACTATTGTGCTCCTATTATCATACACAGTGCAAATAGCCCTGGCGTCTGTTCCCAGCAAGTACAGTGTATTGGACTGAAGGGGAGCTACTGTTCTTGTCAGTTTCTTAAGCACAGTAAAACTAAATATGGCCCATGTGTGTAGGAAGCACAGTTCTTTTGTTCTGAGCAAGCTTACTATTCTGGCCCTATAGAAAACACAGTAGAGAAGAATAGTGCTCTTTTCTCAAAAGCAGAGTGTGTTTCTTGTAAGGCGAGTTAGCATTTATTTCCCAGTCCTAAATGGAGTTGAATCACATGCAGTTTCTGGTCCTACGAGCAAGAGTTGTTTTCTGGTAAGAAGAGTCAGTATTGTGCTCCCATTGCCATACACAGGGCAAATAGCACTCGCGTCTGTTCCCAGCAAGTACAGTGTATTGGACTGAAGAGGAGCTACTGTTCTTGTCAGTTTCCTAAGCAGAGTTGAACTAGATATGGCCCGTGTGTGTAGGAAGCACAGTTCCTTTGTTCTGATTAAGCTCACTGTTCTGGCCCTATAAGAAACACAGTAGAGTAGAAGAGTGCTCTTTTCTCAAAAGCAGAGTGTGTTTCTTGTAAGGCGAGCAAGCACTTGTGTCCCAGTCCTAAATGGAGTTGAATCACATGCAGTTTCTGGTCCTCCTAGCAAGAGTTGTTATCTGGTAAGAAGAGTCACTATTGCGCTCCCTTTTTCATACACAGGGCAAATGGCACTGGCGTCTGTTTCCAGCATGTACAGTGTATTGGACTGAAGAGGAGCTACTGTTCTTGTCAGTTTCCTAAGCAGAGTTGAACTAGATATGGCCGGTGTGTAGAGGAAGCACAGTTCTTTTGTTATGAGCAAGCTCACTGTTCGGACCCCATAGGAAACACAGAAGAGTCGAAGAGTGCTCTTTTCTCAAAAGCTGAGTGTCTTTCTTGGTTGGCAAGCTAGTGTTTGTTTCCCAGTCAGAAATGGAATGAATCCCATGCAGTTTCTGGTCCTACGAGCAAGAGCTGTTTTCTGGTAAGGATAGTCACTATTGTGCTCCCATTGCCATACACAGTCCAAATAGCACTCCCGTCTGTTCCCAGCAAGTACAGTGTATTGTACTGAACAGGAGCTACTGTTCTTGTCAGTTTCCTAAGCACAGTTGAACTAGATATGGCCCGTGTGTGTACGAAGCCCAGTTCTTTTGTTCTGAGCCAGCTCACTGTTCTGGCCCTATAGGAAACACAGTAGAGTAGAAGAGTGCTCTTTCCTGAAAAGCAGAGAGTGTTTCTAGTAAGGTGAGCTAGCGATTGTTTCCCAGTCCTAAATGGAGTTGAGTCACATGCAGTTTCTGGTCCTCCGAGCAAGAGTTGTTTTCTGGTAAGAAGAGTCACTATTGCGCTCCCATTGCCATGCACAGTGCAAATAGCACTCGCGTCTGTTCCCAGCAAGTACAGTGTATTCTACTGAAGGGGAGCTACTGTTCTTGTCAGTTTCTTAAGCACAGTTAAACTAGATATGGCCCATGTGTGTAGGAAGCACAGTTCTTTTGTTCTGAGTAAGCTCACTATTCTGGCCCTATAGGAAACACAGTAGAGTAGAACAGTGCTCTTTTCTCAAAAGCAGAGTGTGTTTCTTGTAAGGGGAGGTAGCATTTGTTTCTCAGTCCTAAATGGAGATCAATCACATGCAGTTTCTGGTCCTACGAGCAAGAGTTGTTTTCTGGTAAGAAGAGTCACTATTGCACTTCCATTGCCATATACAGTGCAAATAGCACTTGCTTCTGTTCCCAGCAAGTACAGTGTATTGGACAGAAGAGGAGATACTGTTCTTGTCAGTTTCCTAAGCAGAGTTGAACTAGATATGGCCCGTGTGTGTAGGAAGCACAGTTCTTTTGTTCTGAGCCAGCTCACTGTTCGGACCCCATAGGAAACACATTAGAGTAGAAGTGTACCCTTTTCTCAAAAGCAGAGCTTGTTTCTTGTAAGGCGAGCTAGAGTTTGTTTCTGATTCCTAAGTGGAGTTGAATCACATGTAGTTTTTGGTCCTAAGAGCAAGAGTTGTTTTCTGGTAAGAAGAGACACTATTGTGCTCCCATTGCTGTACACAGTGCAAATAGCACTCGCGCCTGTTCCCAGCAACTACAGTGTATTGGACTGAAGAAGAGCTACTGTTCTTCTTAGCTTCCTAAGCAGAGTTGAACTAGATATGGCCCGTGTGTTTAGGAAGCACAGTTCTTTTGTTCTGAGCAAGCTCACTGTTCTGACCCTATAGAAAACACAGTAGAGTAGAAGAGTGCAATTTTCTCAGAAACAGAGTGTGTTTCTTGTAAGGCGAGCTAGCGTTTCTTTCCCAGTCCTAAATGGAGTTGAATCACATGCAGTTTTTGGTCATACGAGCAAGAGTTGTTTTCTGGTATGGAAAGTCACTATTGCGCTCCCATTGCCATACACATTCCAAATAGCACTAGCGTCTGTTCCCAGCAAGTACAGTGTATTGGACTGAAGAGGAGCTACTGTTCTTGTCAGTTTCCTAAGAAGAGTTGACCTAGATATGGCCCCTGTGTGTAGGAAGCACAGTTCTTTTGTTCTGAGCAAGCTCAATGTTCGGACCCAATAGGAAACACAGTAGAGTAGAAGAGTGCTCTTTTCTCAAAAGCAGAGTGTGTTTCTTGTAAGGCGATATAGTGTTTGTTTCCCAGTCCTAAATGGAGTTGAATCCCATGCAGTTTCTGGTCCTACGAGCAAGAGTTGTTTTCTGGTAAGAAGAGTCACTATTGTGCTCCCATTGTCATACACAGTGCAAATAGCACTGTCGTCTGTTTCCAGCATGTATAGTGTATTGGACTGAAGAGGACCTACTGTTCTTGTCAGTTTCTTAAGCAGAATTGTACTAGATATGGCCGTGTGTGTAGGAAGCACAGTTCTTTTGTTCTGAGCAAGCTCACTGTTTTGGCCCTATAAGAAACACAGTAGAGTAGAAGAGTGATCTTTTTTCAAAAGCTGAGTGTGTTTCTTGTAAGGCGATCTAGTGTTTGTTTCCCAGTCTGAAATATAGTTGAATCCCATGCAGTTTTTGATCCTACGAGCAAGAGTTGTTTTCTGGTAAGGAAAGTCACTATTGTGCTCCCATTGCCATACACAGTGCAATTAGCACCCGCGTCTGTTCCCAGCAAGTACAGTGTATTGGACTGAAGAGGAGCTACTGTTCTTGTCAGTTTCCTAAGCAGAGTTGAACTAGATATGCCCCGTGTGTGTAGGAAGCACATTTCTTTTGTTCTGAACAAGCTCACTGTTTGGACCCCATAGGAAAAACAGTAGAATAGAAGAGTGCTCTTTTCTCAAAAGCAGAGTGTGTTTCTTGTAAGGCGAGCTAGTGTTTGTTTCCCAGTCAGAAATAGATTTGAATCCCATGCAGATTCTGGTCCTACGAGAAAGAGTTGTTTTCTGGTAAGAAGAGTCACTATTGTGCTCCCATTGCCATAAACAGTGCAAATAGCACTCGCGTCTCTTCCCAGCAAGTACAGTATATTGGACTGAAGAGGAGCTACTGTTCTTGTCAGTCTCCTAAGCAGAATTGAACTAGATATGGCCCGTGTGTGTAGGAAGCTCAGTTCTTTTGTTCTGAGCAAGCTCACTATTCTGGCCCTATAGGAAACAGAGTAGAGTAGAAGTGTGCTCTTTTCTCAAAATTATAGTGTGTTTCTTGTAAGGGGAGCTAGCATTTTTTTTCCGTTTTAAATGGATTTGAATCACATGCAGTTTCTGGTCCTAGGAGCAAGAGTTGTTTTCTGGTAAGAAGAGTCACTATTGAGCTCCCATTGCCATACACAGTGCAAATAGCACTCACGTCTGTTCCCAGCAAGTACAGTGTATTGGACAGAAGAGGACCTATTGTTCTTGTCAGTTTTCTATGCAGAGTTGAAATAGATATGACCCGTGTGTGTAGGAAGCAAAGTTCTTTTGTTCTGAGCAAGCTCACTGTTCGGACCCCATAGGAAACACAGTAAAGTAGAAGAGTGCTCTTTTCTCAAAAGCAGAGTGTGTTTCTTGTTTGGCAAGCTAGTGTTTGTTTCCCAGTCAGAAATGGAATGAATCCCATGCAGTTTCTGGTCCTACAAGCAAGAGCTGTCTTCTCGTAAGGATAGTCACTATTGTGCTCCCATTGCCAGACACAGTCCAAATAGCACTCCCGTCTGTTCCCAGCAAGTACAGTGTATTGTACTGAACAGGAGCTACTGTTCTTGTCAGTTTCCTAAGCATAGTTGAACTAGATATGTCCCGTGTGTGTACGAAGCCCAGTTCTTTTGTGCTGAGCCAGCTCACTGTTCTGGCCCTATAGGAAACACAGTAGAGTAGAAGAGTGCTCTTTTCTCAAAAGCAGAGTGTGTTTCTTGTAAGGTGAGCTAGCGTTTGTTTCCCAGTCCTAAATGGAGTTGAATCACATGCAGTTTTTGGTCCTACGAGCAAAGGATGTTTTCTGGTAAGGAAAGTCACTATTGTGTTCCATTTGCCATACACAGTGCAAATATCACTCGCGTCTGTTCCCAGAAAATACAGTGTATTGGACTGAAGAGGAGCTACTGTTCTTGTCAGTTTCCTAAGCAGAGTTGAACTAGATATGGCCCGTGTGTGTAGGAAGCACAGTTCTTTTGTTCTGAGCAAGCTCACTCTTCTGGCCCTATAGGAAACACAGTAGAGTAGAAGAGTGCTCTTTTCTCAAAAGCAGAGTATGTTTCTTGTAAGGCGAGCTAGCGATTTTTTCCCAGTCGTAAATGGAGTGGAATCATATGCAGTTTCTGGTCCTACGAGCAAGAGTTGTTTTCTGGTAAGGAAAGTCACTATTGTGCTCCCTTTGCCATACACAGTGCAAATAGCACTCGTGTCTGTTCCCAGCAAGTACAGTATATTGGACTGAAGAGGAGCTACTGTTCTTGTCAGTTTCCTAAGCAGAGTTGAACTAGATATTGTCCGTGTATGTAGGAAGCACAGTTCTTTTGTTCTGAGCAAGCTCACTGTTCTGGCCCTAAGGGAAACACAGTAGAGTAGAAGAGTGCTCTTTTCTCAAAAGCAGAGTGTGTTTCTTGTAAGGCGAGCTAGCATTTATTTCCCAGTCCTAAATGGAGTTGAATCACATGCATTTCTGGTCCTAAGAGCAAGAGTTGTTTTCTGGTAAGGAAAGTCACTATTGCGATCCCTTTGCCATACACAGTGCAAATAGCACTCACGTCTGTTCCCAGCAAGTACAGTGTATAGGAATGAAGAGGAGCTGCTGTTCTTGTCAGCTTCCTAAGCAGAGTTGAACTAGATATGGACCGTGTGTGTAGAAAGCACAGTTCTTTTGTTCTGAGCAAGCTCACTGTTCTGGCCCTGTAGGAAACACAGTAGAGAAGAAGAGTGCTCTTTTCTCAAAGCAGAGTGTGTTTCTTGTAAGGCGAGCTAGCATTTGTTTTCCCAGTCCTAAATGGAGTTGAGTCACATGCAGTTTTTGGTCCTATGAGCAAGAGTTGTTTTCTGGTAAGGAAAGTCACTATTGTGCTCCCTTTGCCATACACAGTGCAAATAGCACTCGCGTCTGTTCCCAGCAGGTACAATGTATTGGACTGAAGAGGAGCTACTGTTCTCAGTTTCTTAAGCAGAATTGAACTAGATATGGCCCTGTGTGTAAGAAGCACAGTTCTTTTGTTCTGAGCAATCTCACTGTTTTGGCCCTATAGGAAACACAGTAGAGTAGAAGAGTGCTCTTTTCTCAAAAGCAGAGTGTGTTTCTTGTAAGACGAGCTAGCGTTTGTTTCCCAGTCCTTAATGGAGTTGAATCACATGCAGTTTTTGGTTCCACGAGCAAGAGTTGTTTTCTGGTAAGGAAAGTCACTATTGCGCTCCCATTGCCATACACAGTGCAAATAGCACTCGCGTCTGTTCATGCAAGTACAGTGTATTGGACTGAAGAGGAGCTACTGTTCTTGTCAGTTTCCTAAGCAGAGTTGAACTAGATATGGCCCGTGTGTGTAGGAAGCACAGTTCTTTTGTTCTGAGCAAGCTCACTTTTCTGATCCCAAAGGAAAACCAGTAGAGTAGAAGAGTGCTCTTTTCTCAAAAGCAGAGTGTGTTTCTTGTAAGGTGAGCTAGCGTTTGTTTACCAGTCCTAAATGGAGTTGAGTCACATGCAGTTTCTGATCCTACGAGCAAGAGTTGTTTTCTGGTAAGAAGAGTCACTATGTGCTCCCATTGCCATACACAGTGCAAAAAGCACTGGCGTCTGTTCCCAGCAAGTACAGTGTATTGGACTGAAGAGGAGCTACTGTTCTTGTCAGTTTCCTAAGCAGAGTTGAACTAGATATGGCCCGTGTGTGTAGGAAGCACAGTTCTTTTATTCTGAGCAAGCTCACTGTTCTGGCCCTATAGGAAACACAGTAGAGTAGAAGAGTGCTCTTTTCTCAAAAGCAGAGTGTGTTTCTTGTAAGGCGAGCCAGCATTTGTTCCCAGTCCTAAATGGAGTTCAATCACATGCAGTTTCTGGTACTCCGAGCAAGAGTTGTTTTCTGTAAGAAGAGTCACTATTGCACTTCCATTGCCATATACAGTAAAAATAGCACTCGCTTCTGTTCCCAGCAAGTACAGTGTATTGGATAGAAGAGGAGATACTGTTCTTGTCAATTTCCTAAGCAGAGTTGAACTAGATATGGCCCGTGTGTGTAGGAAGCACAGTTCTTTTGTTCTGAGCAAGATCACTGTTCTGGCCCTATAGGAAACACAGTAGAGTAGAAGAGTGCTTTTTTCTCAAAAGCAGAGTGTGTTTCTTTTAAGGCGAGCTAGCGTTTGTTTCCAGTCCTAAATGGAGTTGAATCACATGCAGTTTCTGGTACTCCGAGCAAGAGTTTTTTTCTGGTAAGAAGAGTCACTATTGTGCTCTTTTTGTCATACACAGGGCAAATGGCACTGGCGTCTGTTTCCAGCATATACAGTGTATTGGACTGAAGATGATCTACTGTTCTTGTCAGTATCCTAAGCAGAGTTGAACTAGATATGCCCCGTGTGTGTAGGAAGCACAGTTCTTTTGTTCTGAGCAAGCTCACTGTTCTGGCCCTATAGGAAACAGAGAAGAGTAGAAGAGTGCTTTTTTCTCAAAAGCAGAGTGTGTATCTTGTAAGGCAAGCTAGCGTTTGTTTCCCAGTCCTAAATGGAGATCAATCACATTCAGTTTCTGGTGCTACGAGCAAGAGTTGTTTTCTGGAAGAAGAGTCACTATTGTGCTACCATTGCCATACACAGTGCAAATAGCACTCGCGTCTGTTCCCAGCAAGTACAGTGTATTGGACTGAAGAGGAGCTACTGTTCTTCTCAGTTTCTTAAGCAGAATTGAACTAGATATGGCCGTGTGTGTAGGAAGCACAGTTCTTTTGTTCTGAGCAAGCTAACTGTTTTGGCCCTTTAGGAAACACAGTAGAGTAGAAGAGTGCTCTTTTCTCAAAAGCAGAGTGTGTTTCTTGTAAGGCGAGCTAGCGTTTGTTTCCCAGTCTTTAATGGAGTTGAATCACATGCAGTTTTTGGTCCTACCAGCAAGAGTTGTTTTCTGGTAAGGAAAGTCACTATTGCGCTCCCATTGTCATACTCAGTGCAAATAGCAGTTGCGTCTGTTCCCAGCAAGTACAGTGTATTGGACTGAAGAGGAGCTACTGTTCTTGTCAGTTTCCTAAGCAGAGTTGAACTAGATATGGCCCGTGTGTGTAGGAAGCACAGTTCTTTTGTTCTGAGCAAGCTCACTGTTCTCGCCCTATAGGAAACACAGTAGAGTAGAAGAGTGCTCTTTTCTCAAAAGCAGAGTGTGTTTCTCGTAAGGCGAGCTAGCATTTGTTTCCCAGTCCTAAATGGAGTTCAATCACATGCAGTTTCTGGTCCTACGAGCAAGAGTTGTTTTGTGATAAGAGGCGTCACTATTGCGCTCCCATTTTCATACACAGGGCAAAAAGTACTGGCTTCGGTTCCCAGCATGTACAGTGTATTGGACTGAAGAGGATCTACTGTTCTTGTCATTTTCCTAAGCAGAGTTGAACTAGATATGGCCCGTGTGTGTAGGAAGCACAGTTCTTTTGTTCTGAGCAAGCTCACTGTTCGGACCCCATAGGAAACCCAGTAGAGTAGAAGAGAGCTCTTTTCTCAAAAGCAGAGTGTGTTTCTTGTAAGGCGAGCTAGCATTTATTTCCCAGTCATAAATGGAATTGAATCACATGCATTTCTGGTCCTAAGAGCAAGAGATGTTTTCTGGTAAGGAAAGTCACTATTGCGCTCCCTTTGCCATACACAGTGCAAATAGCACTCGCGTCTGTTCCCAGCAGGTACAATGTATTGGACTGAAGAGGAGCTACTGTTCTCAGTTTCTTAAGCAGAATTGAACTAGATATGTCCCTGTGTGTAAGAAGCACAGTTCTTTTGTTCTGAGCAAGCTCACTCTTTTGGCCCTATAGGAAACACAGTAGAGTAGAAGAGTGCTCTTTTCTCAAAAGCAGAGTGTGTTTCTTGTAAGGCGAGCTAGCGTTTGTTTCCCAGTCCTTAATGGAGTTGAATCACATGCAGTTTTTGGTTCTACGAGCAAGAGTTGTTTTCTGGTAAGGAAAGTCACTATTGCACTCCCCTTGCCATACACAGTGCAAATAGCACTCGCGTCTGTTCCAAGCAAGTACAGTGTATTGGACTGAGGAGGAGCTACTGTTCTTGTCAGTTTCCTAAGCAGAGTTGAACTAGATATGGCCCGTGTGTTTAGGAAGCACAGTTCTTTTGTTCTGAGCAAGCTCACTGTTCTGGCCCTATAGGAAACACAGTAGAGAAGAAGAGTGCTCTTTTCTCAAAAGCAGAGTGTGTTTCTTGTAAGGCGAGCTATCATTTGTTTCCCAGTCCTAAATGGAGTTCAATCACATGCAGTTTCTGGTCCTACGAGCAAGAGTTGTTTTCTGGTAAGAAGAGTCACTATTGCACTTCCATTGCCATATACAGTGCAAATAGCACTCCTTTCTGTTCCCAGCAAGTACAGTATATTGGACAGAAGAGGAGATACTGTTCTTGTCAGTTTTCTAAGCAGAGTTGAACTATATATGGCCCGTGTGTGTAGGAAGCACAGTTCTTTTGTTGTGAGCAAGCTCACTGTTCAGACTCCATAGGAAACACAGAAGAGTCGAAGAGTGCTCTTTTCTCAAAAGAAGAGTGTGTTTCTTGTAAGGCGAGCTAGTGTTTTTTTCACAGTCAGAAATGGAGTTGAATCCCATGCAGTTTCTGGTTCTACGAGCAAGAGTTGTTTTGTGATAAGAAGAGTCACTATTGCGTTCTCATTGTCATACACAGGGCAAATAGCACTGGTGTCAGTTCCCAGCATGTACAGTGTATTGGACTGAAGAGGATCTACTGTTCTTGTCAGTTTCCTAAGCAGAGTTGAATTAGATATGGCCCGTGTGTGTAGGAAGCACAGTTCTTTTGTTCTGAGCAAGCTCACTTTTCGGACCCCAAAGGAAAACCAGTAGAGTAGAAGAGTGCTCTTTTCTCAAAAGCAGAGTGTGTTTCTTGTAAGGTGAGCTAGCGTTTGTTTACCAGTCCTAAATGGAGTTGATTCACATGCAGTTTCTGATCCTACGAGCAAGAGTTGTTTTCTGGTAAGAAGAGTCACTATTGTGCTCCCATTGCCATACACAGTGCAAATAGCACTCACGTCTGTTCCCAGCAAGTACAGTGTATTGGACTGAAGAGGAGCTACTGTTCTTGTCAGTTTCCTAAGCAGAGTTGAACTAGATATGGCCCGTGTGTGTAGGAAGCACAGTTCTTTTATTCTGAGCAAGCTCACTGTTCTGGCCCTATAGGAAACACAGTAGAGTAGAAGAGTGCTCTTTTCTCAAAGGCAGAGTGTGTTTCTTGTAAGGCGAGCTAGCATTTGTTTCCCAGTCCTAAATGGAGTTCAATCACATGCAGTTTCTGGTCCTACGAGCAAGAGTTGTTTTCTGGTAAGAAGAGTCAGTATTGTGCTACCATTGCCATACACAGTGCAAATAGCACTCGCATCTGTTCCCAGCAAGTACTGTGTATTGGACTGAAGAGGAGCTACTGTTCTTGTCAGTTTCCTAAACAGAGTTGAACTAGATATGGCCCGTGTGTGTAGGAAGCACAGTTCTTTTGTTCTGAGCAAGCTCACTGTTTTGGCCCTTTAGGAAACACAGTAGAGTAGAAGAGTGCTCTTTTCTCAAAAGCAGAGTGTGTTTCTCGTAAGGCGAGCTAGTATTTGTTTCCCAGTCCTAAATGGAGTTGAGTCACATGCAGTTTCTGGTCCTACGAGCAAGAGTTGTTTTGTGATAAGAGGCGTCACTATTGCGCTCCCATTGTCATACACAGGGCAAAAAGTACTGGCGTTGGTTCCCAGCATGTACAGTGTATTGGACTGAAGAGGATCTACTGTTCTTGTCAGTTTCCTAAGCAGAGTTGAATTAGATATGGCCCGTGTGTGTAGGAAGCACAGTTCTTTTGTTCTGAGCAAGCTCACTTTTCGGACCCCAAAGGAAAACCAGTAGAGTAGAAGAGTGCTCTTTTCTCAAAAGCAGAGTGTGTTTCTTGTAAGGTGAGCTAGCGTTTGTTTACCAGTCCTAAATGGAGTTGAGTCACATGCAGTTTCTGATCCTACGAGCAAGAGTTGTTTTCTGGTAAGAAGAGTCACTATTGTGCTCCCATTGCCACACACAGTGCAAATAGCACTCGCGTCTGTTCCCAGCAAGTACAGTGTATTGGACTGAAGAGAAGCTACTGTTCTTGTCAGTTTCCTAAGCAGAGTTGAACTAGATATGGCCCGTGTGTGTAGGAAGCACAGTTCTTGAATTCTGAGCAAGCTCACTGTTCTGGCCCTATAGGAAACACAGTAGAGTAGAAGAGTGCTCTTTTCTCAAAGCAGAGTGTGTTTCTTGTAAGGCGAGCTAGCATTTGTTTCCCAGTCCTAAATGGAGTTCAATCACATGCATTTTCTGGTCCTACGAGCAAGAGTTGTTTTCTGGTAAGAAGAGTCACTATTGTGCTACCATTGCCATACACAGTGCAAATAGAACTCGCGTCTGTTCCCAGCAAGTACTGTGTATTGTACTGAAGAGGAGCTACTGTTCTTGTCAGTTTCCTAAACAGAGTTGAACTAGATATGGCCCGTGTGTGTAGGAAGCACAGTTCTTTTGTTCTGAGCAAGCTCACTGTTTTGGCCCTTTAGGAAACACAGTAGAGTAGAAGAGTGCTCTTTTCTCAAAAGCAGAGTGTGTTTCTCGTAAGGCGAGCTAGTATTTGTTTCCCAGTCCTAAATGGAGTTGAGTCACATGCAGTTTCTGGTCCTATGAGCAAGAGTTGTTTTGTGATAAGAGGCGTCACTATTGCGCTCCCATTGTCATACACAGGGCAAAAAGTACTGGCGTTGGTTCCCAGCATGTACAGTGTATTGGACTGAAGAGGATCTACTGTTCTTGTCAGTTTCCTAAGCAGAGTTGATCTAGATATGGCCCGTGTGTGTAGGAAGCACAGTTCTTTTGTTCTGAGCAAGCTCACTGTTTGGACACCATAGGAAACCCAGTAGAGTAGAAGAGAGCTCTTTTCTCAAAAGCAGAGAGTGTTTCTTGTAAGGCAAGCTAGCATTTATTTCCCAGTCGTAAATGGATTTGAATCACATGCATTTCTGGTCCTAAGAGCAAGAGATGTTTTCTGGTAAGGAAATTCACTATTGCGCTCCCTTTGCCATACACAGAGCAAATAGCACTCGCGTCTGTTCCCAGCAGGTACAATGTATTGGACTGAGGAGGAGCTACTGTTCTCAGTTTCTTAAGCAGAATTGAACTAGATATGGCCCGTGTGTGTAAGAAGCACAGTTCTTTTGTTCTGAGCAAGCTCACTGTTTTGGCCCTATAGGAAACACAGTAGAGTAGAAGAGTGCTCTTTTCTCAAAAGCAGAGTGTGTTTCTTGTAAGGCGAGCTAGCGTTTGTTTCCCAGTCCTTAATGGAGTTGAATCGCATGCAGTTTTTGGTCCTCCTAGGAAGAGTTGTTTTCTGGTAAGGAAAGTCACTATTGCGCTCCCATTACCATACACAGTGCAAATAGCACTCGTTTCTGTTCCCAGCAACTACAGTGTATTGGACAGAAGAGGAGATACTGTTCTTGTCAGTTTTCTAAGCAGAGTTGAAATTGATATGACCCGTGTGTGTAGGAAGCACAGTTCTTTTGTTCTGAGCAAGCTCACTCTTTTGGCCCTTTAGGAAACACAGTAGAGTAGAAGAGTGCTCTTTTCTCAAAAGCAGAGTGTGTTTCTTGTAAGGTGAGCTAGCGTTTGTTTCCCAGTCCTAATGGAGTTGAATCACATGCAGTTTTTGGTCCTACGAGCAAGAGTTGTTTTCTGGTAAGGAAAGTCACTATTGCGCTCCCATTGCCATACACAGTGCAAATAGCACTCGCGTCTGTTCCCAGCAAGTACAGTGTATTGGACTGAAGAGCAGCTACTCTTCTTGTCAGTTTCCTAAGCAGAGTTGAACTATATATGGCCCGTGTGTGTAGGAAGCACAGTTCTTTTGTTGTGAGCAAGCTCACTGTTCGGACTCCATAGGAAACACAGAAGAGTAGAAGAGTGCTCTTTTCTCAAAAGCAGAGTGTGTTTCTTGTAAGGCGAGCTAGTGTTTTTTTCACAGTCAGAAATGGAGTTGAATCCCATGCAGGTTCTGGTTCTACGAGCAAGAGTTGTTTTGTGATAAGAAGAGTCACTATTGCGTTCTCATTGTCATACACAGGGCAAATAGCACTGGTGTCGGTTCCCAGCATGTACAGTGTATTGGACTGAAGAGGATCTACTGTTCTTGTCAGTTTCCTAAGCAGAGTTGAACTAGATATGGCCCGTGTGTGTAGGAAGCACAGTTCTTTTGTTCTGAGCAAGCTCACTTTTCGGACCCCAAAGGAAAACCAGTAGAGTAGAAGAGTGCTCTTTTCTCAAAAGCAGAGTGTGTTTCTTGTAAGGCACGCTAGTTTTTGTTTCCCAGTTTGAAATGGAAGGAATCCCATGCAGTTTCTGGTCCTACGAGCAAGAGATGTTTTCTGGTAAGAATAGTCACTATTGCGCTCCCAATGCCATACACAGTCCAAATAGCACTCGCGTCTGTTCCCAGCAAGTACAGTGTATTGTACTGAACAGGAGTTATTGTTCTTGTCAGTTTCCTAAACACAGTTGAACTATATATGGTCCGTGTGTGTACGAAGCACAGTTCTTTTGTGCTGAGCCAGCTCACTGTTCTGGCCCTATAGGAAACACAGTAGAGTAGAAGAGTGCTCTTTTCTCAAAAGCAGAGTGTGTTTCTTGTAAGGTGAGCTAGCGTTTGTTTCCCAGTCATATTTGGAGTTGAGTCACATGCAGTTCTGGTCCTACGAGCAAGAGTTGTTTTCTGGTAAGAAGAGTCACTATTGCGCTCCCATTACCATACACAGTGCAAATAGCATTGGCGTCTGTTCCCAGCAAGTACAGTGTATTGGACTGAAGGGGAGCTACTGTTCTTGTCAGTATCTTAAGCACAGTTAAACTAAATATGGCCCGTGTGTGTAGGAAGCACAGTTCTTTTGTTCTGAGCAAGCTTACTATTCTGGCCCTATAGGAAACACAGTAGAGAAGAATAGTGCTCTTTTCTCAAAAGCAGAGTGTGTTTCTTGTAAGGCGAGTTAGCATTTATTTCCCAGTCCTAAATGGAGTTGAATCACATGCAGTTTCTGGTCCTACGAGCAAGAGTTGTTTTCTGGTAGGAAGAGTCACTATTGTGCTCCCATTGCCATACAGAGGGCAAATAGCACTCGCGTCTGTTCCCAGCAAGTACAGTGTATTGGACTGAAGAGGAGCTACTGTTCTTGTCAGTTTCCTAAGCAGAGTTGAACTAGATATGGCCCCTGTGTGTAGGAAGCACAGTTCTTTTGTTCTGAGCAAGCTCACTGTTCTGGCCCTATAAGAAACACAGTAGAGTAGAAGAGTGCTCTTTTCTCAAAAGCAGAGTGTGTTTCTTGTAAGGCGAGCTAGCGTTTGTGTCCCAGTCCTAAATGGAGTTGAATCACATGCAGTTTCTGGTCCTCCTAGCAAGAGTTGTTTTCTGGTAAGAAGAGTCACTATTGCGCTCCCATTGCCATACACAGTGCAAATAGCACTCGTTTCTGTTCCCAGCAACTACAGTGTATTGGACAGAAGAGGAGATACTGTTCTTGTCAGTTTTCTAAGCAGAGTTGAAATTGATATGACCCGTGTGTGTAGGAAGCACAGTTCTTTTGTTCTGAGCAAGCTCACTCTTTTGGCCCTTTAGGAAACACAGTAGAGTAGAAGAGTGCTCTTTTCTCAAAAGCAGAGTGTGTTTCTTGTAAGGTGAGCTAGCGTTTGTTTCCCAGTCCTAATGGAGTTGAATCACATGCAGTTTTTGGTCCTACGAGCAAGAGTTGTTTTCTGGTAAGGAAAGTCACTATTGCGCTCCCATTGCCATACACAGTGCAAATAGCACTCGCGTCTGTTCCATGCAAGTACAGTGTATTGGACTGAAGAGCAGCTACTCTTCTTGTCAGTTTCCTAAGCAGAGTTGAACTATATATGGCCCGTGTGTGTAGGAAGCACAGTTCTTTTGTTGTGAGCAAGCTCACTGTTCGGATTCCATAGGAAACACAGAAGAGTAGAAGAGTGCTCTTTTCTCAAAAGCAGAGTGTGTTTCTTGTAAGGCGAGCTAGTGTTTTTTTCACAGTCAGAAATGGAGTTGAATCCCATGCAGTTTCTGGTTCTACGAGCAAGAGTTGTTTTGTGATAAGAAGAGTCACTATTGCGTTCTCATTGTCATACACAGGGCAAATAGCACTGGTGTCGGTTCCCAGCATGTACAGTGTATTGGACTGAAGAGGATCTACTGTTCTTGTCAGTTTCCTAAGCAGAGTTGAACTAGATATGGCCCGTGTGTGTAGGAAGCACAGTTCTTTTGTTCTGAGCAAGCTCACTTTTCGGACCCCAAAGGAAAACCAGTAGAGTAGAAGAGTGCTCTTTTCTCAAAAGCAGAGTGTGTTTCTTGTAAGGCGAGCTAGCATTTGTTTCCCAGTCCTAAATGGAGTTCAATCACATGCAGTTTCTGGTCCTACGAGCAAGAGTTGTTTTCTGGTAAGAAGAGTCACTATTGCACTTCCATTGCCATATACAGTAAAAATAGCACTCGCTTCTGTTCCCAGCAAGTACAGTGTATTGGACTGAAGAGGAGATACTATTCTTGTCAATTTCCTAAGCAGAGTTGAACTAGATATGGCCCGTGTGTGTAGGAAGCACAGTTCTTTTGTTCTGAGCAAGCTCACTGTTCTGGCCCTATAGGAAACACAGTAGAGTAGAAGAGTGCTTTTTTCTCAAAAGCAGAGTGTGTTTCTTGTAAGGCGAGCTAGCGTTTGTTTCCCAGTCCTAAATGGAGTTGAATCACATGCAGTTTCTGGTACTCCGAGCAAGAGTTGTTTTCTGGTAAGAAGAGTCACTATTGCGCTCTTTTTGTCATACACAGGGCAAATGGCACTGGTGTCTGTTTCCAGCATATACAGTGTATTGGACTGAAGAGGATCTACTGTTCTTGTCAGGTTCCTAAGCAGAGTTGAACTAGATATGGCCCGTGAGTGTAGGAAGCACAGTTCTTTTGTTCTGAGCAAGCTCACTGTTCGGACCCCATAGGAAACACAGTAGAGTAGAAGAGTGCTCTTTTCTCAAAAGCAGAGTGTGTTTCTCGTAAGGTGAGCTAGTATTTGTTTCCCAGTCCTAAATGGAGTTGAGTCACATGCAGTTTCTGGTCCTACGAGCAAGAGTTGTTTTGTGATAAGAGGCGTCACTATTGCGCTCCCATTGTCATACACAGGGCAAAAAGTACTGGCGTTGGTTCCCAGCATGTACAGTGTATTGGACTGAAGAGGATCTACTGTTCTTGTCAGTTTCCTAAGCAGAGTTGAACTAGATATGGCCCGTGTGTGTAGGAAGCACAGTTCTTTTGTTCTGAGCAAGCTCACTGTTCGGACACCATAGGAAACCCAGTAGAGTAGAAGAGAGCTCTTTTCTCAAAAGCAGAGTGTGTTTCTTGTAAGGCAAGCTAGCATTTATTTCCCAGTCGTAAATGGATTTGAATCACATGCATTTCTGGTCCTAAGAGCAAGAGATGTTTTCTGGTAAGGAAATTCACTATTGCGCTCCCTTTGCCATACACAGAGCAAATAGCACTCGCGTCTGTTCCCAGCAGGTACAATGTATTGGACTGAGGAGGAGCTACTGTTCTCAGTTTCTTAAGCAGAATTGAACTAGATATGGCCCTGTGTGTAAGAAGCACAGTTCTTTTGTTCTGAGCAAGCTCACTGTTTTGGCCCTATAGGAAACACAGTAGAGTAGAAGAGTGCTCTTTTCTCAAAAGCAGAGTGTGTTTCTTGTAAGGCGAGCTAGCGTTTGTTTCCCAGTCCTTAATGGAGTTGAATTGCATGCAGTTTTTGGTCCTACGAGCAAGAGTTGTTTTCTGGTAAGGAAAGTCACTATTGCGCTCCCCTTGCCATACACAGTGCAAATAGCACTCGCGTCTGTTCCCAGCAAGTACAGTGTATTGGACTGAGGAGGAGCTACTGTTCTTGTCAGTTTCCTAAGCAGAGTTGAACTAGATATGGCCCGTGTGTTTAGGAAGCACAGTTCTTTTGTTCTGAGCAAGCTCACTGTTCTGGCCATATAGGAAACACAGTAGAGAAGAAGAGTGCTCTTTTCTCAAAAGCAGAGTGTGTTTCTTGTAAGGCGAGCTAGTGTTTTTTTCACAGTAGGAAATGGAGTTGAATCCCATGCAGTTTCTGGTTCTACGAGCAAGAGTTGTTTTGTGATAAGAAGAGTCACTATTGCGTTCTCATTGTCATACACAGGGCAAATAGCACTGGTGTCGGTTCCCAGCTTGTACAGTGTATTGGACTGAAGAGGATCTACTGTTCTTGTCAGTTTCCTAAGCAGAGTTGAACTAGATATGGCCCGTGTGTGTAGGAAGCACAGTTCTTTTGTTCTGAGCAAGCTCACTTTTCGGACCCCAAAGAAAAACCAGTAGAGTAGAAGAGTGCTCTTTTCTCAAAAGCAGAGTGTGTTTCTTGTAAGGCAAGCTAGTGTTTGTTTCCCAGTTTGAAATGGAAGGAATCCCATGCAGTTTCTGGTCCTACGAGCAAGAGATGTTTTCTGGTAAGAATAGTCACTATTGCGCTCCCAATGCCATACACAGTCCAAATAGCACTCGCGTCTGTTCCCAGCAAGTACAGTGTATTGTACTGAACAGGAGTTATTGTTCTTGTCAGTTTCCTAAACACAGTTGAACTATATATGATCCGTGTGTGTACGAAGCACAGTTCTTTTGTGCTGAGCCAGCTCACTGTTCTGGCCCTATAGGAAACACAGTAGAGTAGAAGAGTGCTCTTTTCTCAAAAGCAGAGTGTGTTACTTGTAAGGTGAGCTAGCGTTTGTTTCCCAGTCATATTTGGAGTTGAGTCACATGCAGTTTCTGGTCCTACGAGCAAGAGTTGTTTTCTGGTAAGAAGAGTCACTATTGCGCTCCCATTACCATACACAGTGCAAATAGCATTGGCGTCTGTTCCCAGCAAGTACAGTGTATTGGACTGAAGGGGAGCTACTGTTCTTGTCAGTTTCTTAAGCGCAGTTGAACTAAATATGGCCCGTGTGTGTAGGAAGCACAGTTCTCTTGTTCTGAGCAAGCTCACTCTTCTGGCCCTATAGGAAACACAGTAGAGAAGAATAGTGATCTTTTCTCAAAAGCAGAGTGTGTTTCTTGTAAGGCGAGTTAGCATTTACTTCCCAGTCCTAAATGGAGTTGAATCACATGGAGTTTCTGGTCCTACGAGCAAGAGTTGTTTTCTGGTAGGAAGAGTCACTATTGCGCTCCCATTGCCATACAGAGGGCAAATAGCACTCGCGTCTGTTCCCAGCAAGTACAGTGTATTGGACTGAAGAGGAGCTACTGTTCTTGTCAGTTTCCTAAGCAGAGTTGAACTAGATATGGCCCGTGTGTGTAGGAAGCACAGTTCTTTTGTTCTGAGCAAGCTCACTGTTCTCGCCCTATAAGAAACACAGTAGAGTAGAAGAGTGCTCTTTTCTCAAAAGCAGAGTGTGTTTCTTGTAAGGCGAGCTAGCGTTTGTGTCCCAGTCCTAAATGGAGTTGAATCACATGCAGTTTCTGGTCCTCCTAGGAAGAGTTGTTTTCTGGTAAGAAGAGTCACTATTGCGCTCCCATTGCCATACACAGTGCAAATAGCACTCGTTTCTGTTCCCAGCAACTACAGTGTATTGGACAGAAGAGGAGATACTGTTCTTGTCAGTTTTCTAAGCAGAGTTGAAATTGATATGACCCGTGTGTGTAGGAAGCACAGTTCTTTTGTTCTGAGCAAGCTCACTCTTTTGGCCCTTTAGGAAACACAGTAGAGTAGAAGAGTGCTCTTTTCTCAAAAGCAGAGTGTGTTTCTTGTAAGGTGAGCTAGCGTTTGTTTCCCAGTCCTAATGGAGTTGAATCACATGCAGTTTTTGGTCCTACGAGCAAGAGTTGTTTTCTGGTAAGGAAAGTCACTATTGCGCTCCCATTGCCATACACAGTGCAAATAGCACTCGCGTCTGTTCCCAGCAAGTACAGTGTATTGGACTGAAGAGCAGCTACTGTTCTTGTCAGTTTCCTAAGCAGAGTTGAACTATATATGGCCCGTGTGTGTAGGAAGCACAGTTCTTTTGTTGTGAGCAAGCTCACTGTTCGGACTCCATAGGAAACACAGAAGAGTAGAAGAGTGCTCTTTTCTCAAAAGCAGAGTGTGTTTCTTGTAAGGCGAGCTAGTGTTTTTTTCACAGTCAGAAATGGAGTTGAATCCCATGCAGTTTCTGGTTCTACGAGCAAGAGTTGTTTTCTGATAAGAAGAGTCACTATTGCGTTCTCATTGTCATACACAGGGCAAATAGCACTGGTGTCGGTTCCCAGCATGTACAGTGTATTGGACTGAAGAGGATCTACTGTTCTTGTCAGTTTCCTAAGCAGAGTTGAACTAGATATGGCCCGTGTGTGTAGGAAGCACAGTTCTTTTGTTCTGAGCAAGCTCACTTTTCGGACCCCAAAGGAAAACCAGTAGAGTAGAAGAGTGCTCTTTTCTCAAAAGCAGAGTGTGTTTCTTGTAAGGCGAGCTAGCGTTTGTTTCCCAGTCCTAATGGAGTTGAATCACATGCAGTTTTTGGTCCTACGAGCAAGAGTTGTTTTCTGGTAAGGAAAGTCACTATTGCGCTCCCTTTGCCATACACAGAGCAAATAGCACTCGCGTCTGTTCCCAGCAGGTACAATGTATTGGACTGAGGAGGAGCTACTGTTCTCAGTTTCTTAAGCAGAATTGAACTAGATATGGCCCTGTGTGTAAGAAGCACAGTTCTTTTGTTCTGAGCAAGCTCACTGTTTTGGCCCTATAGGAAACACAGTAGAGTAGAAGAGTGCTCTTTTCTCAAAAGCAGAGTGTGTTTCTTGTAAGGCGAGCTAGCGTTTGTTTCCCAGTCCTTAATGGAGTTGAATTGCATGCAGTTTTTGGTCCTACGAGCAAGAGTTGTTTTCTGGTAAGGAAAGTCACTATTGCGCTCCCCTTGCCATACACAGTGCAAATAGCACTCGCGTCTGTTCCCAGCAAGTACAGTGTATTGGACTGAGGAGGAGCTACTGTTCTTGTCAGTTTCCTAAGCAGAGTTGAACTAGATATGGCCCGTGTGTTTAGGAAGCACAGTTCTTTTGTTCTGAGCAAGCTCACTGTTCTGGCCATATAGGAAACACAGTAGAGAAGAAGAGTGCTCTTTTCTCAAAAGCAGAGTGTGTTTCTTGTAAGGCGAGCTAGTGTTTTTTTCACAGTAGGAAATGGAGTTGAATCCCATGCAGTTTCTGGTTCTACGAGCAAGAGTTGTTTTGTGATAAGAAGAGTCACTATTGCGTTCTCATTGTCATACACAGGGCAAATAGCACTGGTGTCGGTTCCCAGCTTGTACAGTGTATTGGACTGAAGAGGATCTACTGTTCTTGTCAGTTTCCTAAGCAGAGTTGAACTAGATATGGCCCGTGTGTGTAGGAAGCACAGTTCTTTTGTTCTGAGCAAGCTCACTTTTCGGACCCCAAAGAAAAACCAGTAGAGTAGAAGAGTGCTCTTTTCTCAAAAGCAGAGTGTGTTTCTTGTAAGGCAAGCTAGTGTTTGTTTCCCAGTTTGAAATGGAAGGAATCCCATGCAGTTTCTGGTCCTACGAGCAAGAGATGTTTTCTGGTAAGAATAGTCACTATTGCGCTCTCAATGCCATACACAGTCCAAATAGCACTCGCGTCTGTTCCCAGCAAGTACAGTGTATTGTACTGAACAGGAGTTATTGTTCTTGTCAGTTTCCTAAACACAGTTGAACTATATATGATCCGTGTGTGTACGAAGCACAGTTCTTTTGTGCTGAGCCAGCTCACTGTTCTGGCCCTATAGGAAACACAGTAGAGTAGAAGAGTGCTCTTTTCTCAAAAGCAGAGTGTGTTACTTGTAAGGTGAGCTAGCGTTTGTTTCCCAGTCATATTTGGAGTTGAGTCACATGCAGTTTCTGGTCCTACGAGCAAGAGTTGTTTTCTGGTAAGAAGAGTCACTATTGCGCTCCCATTACCATACACAGTGCAAATAGCATTGGCGTCTGTTCCCAGCAAGTACAGTGTATTGGACTGAAGGGGAGCTACTGTTCTTGTCAGTTTCTTAAGCGCAGTTGAACTAAATATGGCCCGTGTGTGTAGGAAGCACAGTTCTCTTGTTCTGAGCAAGCTCACTCTTCTGGCCCTATAGGAAACACAGTAGAGAAGAATAGTGATCTTTTCTCAAAAGCAGAGTGTGTTTCTTGTAAGGCGAGTTAGCATTTACTTCCCAGTCCTAAATGGAGTTGAATCACATGGAGTTTCTGGTCCTACGAGCAAGAGTTGTTTTCTGGTAGGAAGAGTCACTATTGCGCTCCCATTGCCATACAGAGGGCAAATAGCACTCGCGTCTGTTCCCAGCAAGTACAGTGTATTGGACTGAAGAGGAGCTACTGTTCTTGTCAGTTTCCTAAGCAGAGTTGAACTAGATATGGCCCGTGTGTGTAGGAAGCACAGTTCTTTTGTTCTGAGCAAGCTCACTGTTCTCGCCCTATAAGAAACACAGTAGAGTAGAAGAGTGCTCTTTTCTCAAAAGCAGAGTGTGTTTCTTGTAAGGCGAGCTAGCGTTTGTGTCCCAGTCCTAAATGGAGTTGAATCACATGCAGTTTCTGGTCCTCCTAGGAAGAGTTGTTTTCTGGTAAGAAGAGTCACTATTGCGCTCCCATTGCCATACACAGTGCAAATAGCACTCGTTTCTGTTCCCAGCAACTACAGTGTATTGGACAGAAGAGGAGATACTGTTCTTGTCAGTTTTCTAAGCAGAGTTGAAATTGATATGACCCGTGTGTGTAGGAAGCACAGTTCTTTTGTTCTGAGCAAGCTCACTCTTTTGGCCCTTTAGGAAACACAGTAGAGTAGAAGAGTGCTCTTTTCTCAAAAGCAGAGTGTGTTTCTTGTAAGGTGAGCTAGCGTTTGTTTCCCAGTCCTAATGGAGTTGAATCACATGCAGTTTTTGGTCCTACGAGCAAGAGTTGTTTTCTGGTAAGGAAAGTCACTATTGCGCTCCCATTGCCATACACAGTGCAAATAGCACTCGCGTCTGTTCCCAGCAAGTACAGTGTATTGGACTGAAGAGCAGCTACTGTTCTTGTCAGTTTCCTAAGCAGAGTTGAACTATATATGGCCCGTGTGTGTAGGAAGCACAGTTCTTTTGTTGTGAGCAAGCTCACTGTTCGGACTCCATAGGAAACACAGAAGAGTAGAAGAGTGCTCTTTTCTCAAAAGCAGAGTGTGTTTCTTGTAAGGCGAGCTAGTGTTTTTTTCACAGTCAGAAATGGAGTTGAATCCCATGCAGTTTCTGGTTCTACGAGCAAGAGTTGTTTTCTGATAAGAAGAGTCACTATTGCGTTCTCATTGTCATACACAGGGCAAATAGCACTGGTGTCGGTTCCCAGCATGTACAGTGTATTGGACTGAAGAGGATCTACTGTTCTTGTCAGTTTCCTAAGCAGAGTTGAACTAGATATGGCCCGTGTGTGTAGGAAGCACAGTTCTTTTGTTCTGAGCAAGCTCACTTTTCGGACCCCAAAGGAAAACCAGTAGAGTAGAAGAGTGCTCTTTTCTCAAAAGCAGAGTGTGTTTCTTGTAAGGCGAGCTAGCGTTTTTGTCCCAGTCCTAAATGGAGTTGAATCACATGCAGTTTCTGGTCCTCCTAGCAAGAGTTGTTTTCTGGTAAGAAGAGTCACAATTGCGCTCCCATTGCCATACACAGTGCAAATAGCACTCGTTTCTGTTCCCAGCAAGTACAGTGTATTGGACAGAAGAGGAGATACTGTTCTTGTCAGTTTTCTAAGAAGAGTTGAAATTGATATGACCCGTGTGTGTAGGAAGCACAGTTCTTTTGTTCTGAGCAAGCTCACTCTTTTGGCCCTTTAGGAAACACAAGAGTAGAAGAGTGCTCTTTTCTCAAAAGCAGAGTGTGTTTCTTGTAAGGTGAGCTAGCGTTTGTTTCCCAGTCCTAATGGAGTTGAATCACATGCAGTTTTTGGTCCTACGAGCAAGAGTTGTTTTCTGGTAAGGAAAGTCACTATTGCGCTCCCATTGCCATACACAGTGCAAATAGCACTCGCGTCTGTTCCATGCAAGTACAGTGTATTGGACTGAAGAGCAGCTACTCTTCTTGTCAGTTTCCTAAGCAGAGTTGAACTATATATGGCCCGTGTGTGTAGGAAGCACAGTTCTTTTGTTGTGAGCAAGCTCACTGTTCGGATTCCATAGGAAACACAGAAGAGTAGAAGAGTGCTCTTTTCTCAAAAGCAGAGTGTGTTTCTTGTAAGGCGAGCTAGTGTTTTTTTCACAGTCAGAAATGGAGTTGAATCCCATGCAGTTTCTGGTTCTACGAGCAAGAGTAGTTTTGTGATAAGAAGAGTCACTATTGCGTTCTCATTGTCATACACAGGGCAAATAGCACTGGTGTCGGTTCCCAGCATGTACAGTGTATTGGACTGAAGAGGATCTACTGTTCTTGTCAGTTTCCTAAGCAGAGTTGAACTAGATATGGCCCGTGTGTGTAGGAAGCACAGTTCTTTTGTTCTGAGCAAGCTCACTTTTCAGACCCCAAAGGAAAACCAGTAGAGTAGAAGAGTGCTCTTTTCTCAAAAGCAGAGTGTGTTTCTTGTAAGGCGAGCTAGCATTTGTTTCCCAGTCCTAAATGGAGTTCAATCACATGCAGTTTCTGGTCCTACGAGCAAGAGTTGTTTTCTGGTAAGAAGAGTCACTATTGCACTTCCATTGCCATATACAGTAAAAATAGCACTCGCTTCTGTTCCCAGCAAGTACAGTGTATTGGACAGAAGAGGAGATACTGTTCTTGTCAATTTCCTAAGCAGAGTTGAACTAGATATGGCCCGTGTGTGTAGGAAGCACAGTTCTTTTGTTCTGAGCAAGCTCACTGTTCTGGCCCTATAGGAAACACAGTAGAGTAGAAGAGTGCTTTTTTCTCAAAAGCAGAGTGTGTTTCTTGTAAGGCGAGCTAGCGTTTGTTTCCCAGTCCTAAATGGAGTTGAATCACATGCAGTTTCTGGTACTCCGAGCAAGAGTTGTTTTCTGGTAAGAAGAGTCACTATTGCGCTCTTTTTGTCATACACAGGGCAAATGGCACTGGTGTCTGTTTCCAGCATATACAGTGTATTGGACTGAAGAGGATCTACTGTTCTTGTCAGGTTCCTAAGCAGAGTTGAACTAGATATGGCCCGTGAGTGTAGGAAGCACAGTTCTTTTGTTCTGAGCAAGCTCACTGTTCGGACCCCATAGGAAACATAGTAGAGTAGAAGAGTGCTCTTTTCTCAAAAGCAGAGTGTGTTTCTTGTAAGGCAAGCTAGTGTTTGTTTCCCAGTTTGAAATGGAAGGAATCCCATGCAGTTTCTGGTCCTACGAGCAAGAGATGTTTTCTGGTAAGAATAGTCACTATTGCGCTCCCAATGCCATACACAGTCCAAATAGCACTCGCGTCTGTTCCCAGCAAGTACAGTGTATTGTACTGAACAGGAGTTATTGTTCTTGTCAGTTTCCTAAACACAGTTGAACTATATATGGTCCGTGTGTGTACGAAGCACAGTTCTTTTGTGCTGAGCCAGCTCACTGTTCTGGCCCTATAGGAAACACAGTAGAGTAGAAGAGTGCTCTTTTCTCAAAAGCACAGTGTGTTTCTTGTAAGGTGAGCTAGCGTTTGTTTCCCAGTCATATTTGGAGTTGAGTCACATGCAGTTTCTGGTCCTACGAGCAAGAGTTGTTTTCTGGTAAGAAGAGTCACTATTGTGCTCCCATTACCATACACAGTGCAAATAGCATTGGCGTCTGTTCCCAGCAAGTACAGTGTATTGGACTGAAGGGGAGCTACTGTTCTTGTCAGTTTCTTAAGCACAGTTAAACTAAATATGGCCCGTGTGTGTAGGAAGCACAGTTCTTTTGTTCTGAGCAAGCTTACTATTCTGGCCCTATAGGAAACACAGTAGAGAAGAATAGTGCTCTTTTCTCAAAGGCAGAGTGTGTTTCTTGTAAGGCGAGTTAGCATTTATTTCCCAGTCCTAAATGGAGTTGAATCACATGCAGTTTCTGGTCCTACGAGCAAGAGTTGTTTTCTGGTAGGAAGAGTCAGTATTGTGCTCCCATTGCCATACACAGGGCAAATAGCACTCGCGTCTGTTCCCAGCAAGTACAGTGTATTGGACTGAAGAGGAGCTACTGTTCTTGTCAGTTTTCTAAGCAGAGATGAACTAGATATGACCAGTGTGTGTAGGAAGCACAGTTCTTTTGTTCTGAGCAAGCTCACTGTTCTGCCACTATAGGAAACAGAGTAGAGTAGAAGAGTGCTTTTTTCTCAAAAGCAGAGTGTGTATCTTGTAAGGCAAGCTAGCGTTTGTTTCCCAGTCCTAAATGGAGATCAATCACATGCAGTTTCTGGTCCTACGAGCAAGAGTTGTTTTCTGGGAAGAAGAGTCACTATTGTGCTACCATTTCCATTACAGTGCAAATAGTACTCGCGTCTGTTCCCAGCAAGTACAGTGTATTGGACTGAAGAGGAGCTACTGTTCTTGTCAGTTTCCTAAGCAGAGTTGAACTAGATATGGCCCGTGTGTGTAGGAAGCACAGTTCTTTTGTTCTGAGCAAGCTCACTGTTCTCGCCCTATAGGAAACAGAGTAGAGTAGAAGAGTGCTCTTTTCTCAAAAGCAGAGTGTGTTTCTCGTAAGGCGAGCTAGCATTTGTTTCCCAGTCCTAAATGGAGTTGAGTCACATGCAGTTTCTGGTCCTACGAGCAAGAGTTCTTTTGTGATAAGAGGAGTCACTATTGCGCTCCCCATTGTCATACACAGGGCAAAAAGCACTGGCGTCGATTTTCAGCATGTACAGTGTATTGGACTGAAGAGGATCTACTGTTCTTGTCAGTTTCCTAAGCAGAGTTGAACTAGATATGGCCCATGTGTGTAGGAAGCACAGTTCTTTTGTTCTGAGCAAGCTCACTT